>NW_017729027.1:34865836-34886675 GCF_001723915.1 Gavialis gangeticus
TCCCGACCCACAGCCCCTGCCGCTCCAGCCATGCTGTCCACGTAGCTCCCACACACATGCACACACACACTGCACACACTCTGTCTCTCTCTCCTGGGAGTTTGCCAGAGCCTGCGTGCATAGCACGTGACCCCCAACAGCCAGTCGTCTTGCCTGCTGCTCCCAGCCGCAAGCAGTCCCAAGCTGCTAGTGCCCAGGAAAGCAGAGGAAGAGCAAAAATCCACACATTTGCTCCCATTTAAAAAACCCACCTGGACACGAGGACAGGGGGCCAAAAACGAGGACATGTCCAGGAAAACCCAGATGTATGGTAACCCTATGCTGTATGCAAGAAAATATGGTACTTTATACCCTCACTGGTGTTTTTCTTCCCAATTTCAGCTGAATATGTAACAAAATATATTTTGCAACCCCGACCCCAATGCTCTTGTTAAGCTGTATAATGTGTTTTGTGGCTTGTTGAGTACTTTTAAAAGTAAATAAATGCTTGTTTCTTAAAACAAGACAGATGGTTTGCTGCAGTTGGATGACTCAGGACAAAATAATGGACTTCAGAATCATTCATTGTCATAAGTTGCCAGTATAAATCTAGCCAAGATGGACAGAGGCTGAAAATTCTTGTTAAACTGACTGTTTGATGTCTTACATGAATAAAAGGTCTTAGGTATAACACTGAGAGAGAAAAATCACAAAATTTTCTACCTGAGTTGGCATCTACACTGGCAAGCTTAGCAGAAAAGCTTGAAAGGCATGAAAAATTAGGCCGTTTCTTCAGGTCAGGGTTGTGAGGAACATTGTGGTGGAGAAGCTTGAAGTGCTGCCACATTTCCAGTTGGAGTACCTGGGGGCAAAATAAATAAATAAAAAAGAACTATGACTAACTGCTTTTAAGATGGAGGTTGATAAGTTTGTGAAAGGCATTGTATGATGTAGCTGTGTGACTTTTAGATTCAATGTTTGAGGCGGTCCCTTTTTATGTTCTTATGCATTATACCAGTTCTGTGGATAAAGAGAGGAGTTATATTTGTAGTAGTGCAGATACAGCACCTCTCCTGCATTTCTGAGTTTCGTAAGCATTTTTAAAAGGAGTTATTCCTAATTATAGTGGGACTAGATGAAAAATAAAAGCTAGTAATCATTCAATTCAATCAGTCAAGCCTACACTTAAACACTACCCTTTATGCAGACTGCTAAGAGCTCTTTCCTATCAAATGGAATAAAAGCTAAAAATAAGTTTAAATGCCAAGCCAAACAAATAAACCCTGCCAAATACTCCAAATTGTATGAATAAAGAGTAAGGAGTTCAGCAGATTTTGAACATAATGCTTTAAGTAAACCTTTGCCTCCAAATTTACCTTTCAAAGTAGGAAATAGATAATGAATTATCATAACTGATTGACATGTTAGGAGTGAGTAGACTTTAGGGATTCTCTGGATCTTTAACATGAAGTGTAAATCCTTATTTTTTTTAAAATTTAGGAGTAGGGTTTTTCCCAGTGCCCTAGTTCTTTGAGCTGGATTGTCTGCTTGCTGGGCTTGCTGGACGTGTCTACATGAGACACGAGCTGTGGAGTGGCCGAATAATAGTGCTCAGTAGCGCATCACAGCACCAACAGTGCTAATATGGTACTCCACTGTCTTATTAGGCTACTGTGCAATAGTGTCACTAAAAACACATTTGCTGGCACTACTGTGTAGTAACTCCAGTTACTATACATATGCATTTTTTTAGTACTTGACTATTCAAGTACTAAATAAATGCGTAGTATCCATCATGCAGTAGCATCTTCTGTAGATATGCCCAGCATGTCTGTCTGCCCACTGTCTTCTAACTTCACTGATTATGGCATTTTATTGATTTTGTGTGTACTTCTAATACAGAAGAAATGTGCTTTAAAATCCTTCAGGATTAAAAGGCATGATAGAAATGGAACCACATATGACCACATTCAGCTCTGATGCACACCTCTGAAGAACGATAGAACCCAGCTTAATAGTTTCTGGACAAATATACTCGGCTGTTCTGCAAACTGTGCTGGCTTATGAACCTGAAAGAGCTAATGAAAATAACCAAGTCAGGATGAGTGATGCAGTAGTTTTTATATCACAACATAGAACATTGTGTATTAAAAGAATCTGAAATTGCAGTCCTCTTACTGAAGTCAAAAGGAAGTTGTGTTAAAAATAGATGAAAAACATACACTTTGGCTGCAAGGAGTGACACAACAGTCACCAGCCCTTTAAGACTTTGTGATAAAAAGGATTTTGCAGAGACTGTGAGCTGAAGGCAATTAAGAGCCATAGAGAATCCACAGGCTTTGAAGAGTTCATAGGTTTAGGGACACACTACTGGTCCTTGGTCTAAAGGGGATCCTTCTTCTTGTACAGTCTTGTGGAAGCTCTGTAAATGCCAACTCAGATTTTCCAGTCCTTTTTATACTTAAAATCAAGACAGAATGACACATAACTTAGAGCCTAAAGCAGTCAACCAAGGTACAGCAGCACCCTGTAGTGCTTTGAAATCATTTCAAGGCAATGTTAAAACTTTTAGCTGTACAAATGATTCACAAGATAAACTCAGAGATTTCCAATACTAATTCCTAGTGTTAAAAATATGCTGGTCTGCCATACAATTTCTGAGCTCTTTGCAACAAAATAATTGCTGTATTATTTTTCTGTAGTAAAAAAAAGAACATGTAAAAATGATAATCTGGCATTTTCTATGTACATTCTATGAACATTTAGATATTATCATTTTCTGAAAATTATAATAAAGCTTTAGCGATTTTGTAAACCAGTATTCATAATAGGCTTCTAAAGGCTAATGGATGCTTTCTGTGGATCCTAGAAAGTGGGGCTGGTAGGGACCTTAACAATGTGGCAGTACGGTGGCAGAAAGAGATCTTGGAGTCATTGTTGACTCCCAGATGAACATGGGCCGACAATGCGAGGTCATGGTCAGTAGGGCTAACTGTACCTTGTCATGTATCCACAGATGCATCTCAAGCAGGGCCAAGGAGGTGATCCTCCCCCTCTGTGGGATTGGTCAGCCCGCAGCTGGAGTATTGTGTTCAGTTCTGGGTGCTGCACTTCAGGAGAGATGTCGACAGCTTTGAGAGGGTCCAGAGGAGGGCCACCTGCATGAACTGGGGGGTAGCAGGGCAGGCCCTATGCAGAGAGGCTAAGGGACCTGAACCTGTTCAACCTTCACAAAAGAAGGCTGAGGGGGGACCTGGTGGCCATCTATAAACTCACTAGGAGGGACCAGCAGGGTTTTGGAGAGACTTTGTTCCCCCTAACACTCCCCAGGGTAACAAGGAATAACAGCCACAAGTTATTAGAGAGCAGGTTTAGACTAGACATCCGAAGGCACTACTTCGCAGTCAGGGTGGCTAGGATTTGGAACCAACTTCCAATGGAAGTGGTGATGGCTCCTACCCTGGGGGTCTTTAAGAGGAGGCTTGACATCTACCTGACTGGGGTCATTTGAACCCAGTTTTCTCTCCTGCCCAGGGCAGGGGGTAGGACTTGATGATCTACAAGGTCCCTTCTGACCCTACTTCTATGAATCTATGCATCTATGAAAGGTAATTTAGTCCAACCGCAGGGTAGGATCATCTTTAACTAAAGGATCCCAGTCAAGTATTTGTCTACCTGTTACTTGAAAATCTCCAAGGATGATGACTCCACAACTTATTTAGGTAGCCTTTTCCAATGCTTATCCACCCTCATGATGAGAAAGTTCTTCCTTATTTCCAACCTAAATTGCTACAATTTGAGACCATAGTTTCTAGTCCTGTCCCTTACAGACACAGAGATTAAGTACAGACATTCAAAGAACCTGAGGCAGAATTAATCAAACCTTCATGGGTTTCTCTAAGCTGCATAGACTGGATCCAGAGTGAACAGAACGAATGCCTGTTCACTCTTCGATGTGGGGGGCACACAGATACCTGCAGTAGGTGAGGCACTCCCACATGCCTCCCAATGTGCTGGAGATTACTGAGGGCAGCTGAATGCAACCTAGCAGGGACCATCCCTGATTATCTGTCAGGCACATGCCTCCAACTCCCTGCTGTCACTTTGGACCCTCCCTTATGACCAGCTCTAGGTTTCCACACCTGGCAGCCTGGCCAGTGGTGGCATGGGGCAGGGAGGGGGAAGTGCTCTGGAGACAGGAGAATTGGGCCCCAGGGAGTAGCAAGGGAGGAGTAGGGGAATGGAGGCTTTGGCTGCGTCAGACTACAGCCCCTCTGCCCAGACACAGCTCCCAGCTCTGGCCAGTAAGCTGGCAGCCCGAACAGGCAGAGCCGGGAGCTGGGAGCTAGGGCTGGGCAGGGATTCTGTGTGGTCCTGCTTCTGTGAGAACAATGCAGGGACAGGACCATGGAAGAAGCCTCTGTGATCTCCCCCATTCCCCTTCCTGCTCCCAGCTGAATCTTGGCTGGAGCCAGGAGTAGGTAGCTGGGAGCCAAGAACCTGGAGCTAGGAGCTGTGACTAGGCAGAGTGGCTGTGCAGTCCTGGCTCTTTGGGAGCCTTGGGGAAGGGCCAGCTAGATGCTGGGTTGGAGCAGTAGAGTGTGAGCCATTTTCCATTGGGTTATTCTACAAAACAGCCTGAGATGCCGGCAGACAGTGACCTAAGTGGAGTCGGGAGGGAATCTGGTACAGAAGTTCGATAGACTGGTCTAACCTAAACTGATTATGTCTGATACCATATCAGTCCAGGCCTATCTTAGAACAGATTCTGCCATTTTTAAACCAGTCTATGTGCCCCAAACTTCTGTTCTGTTATGGATTTAGATCAGTTTCTGATCCCTTATAGCAGTTTATGTGTAAAATCTGTAACTGCCGGAGAGTAAGTCAATGGGAGATTTACTGCTCACTTCAATTGAGACAGAATCGGGCCCTTATCCTATATGACAGCAGAATATTTTTTCTAAAAAAATATAGTTTGGCTGGTTAAAAGATCAAGTAAACAGAAAGTATAAAGCTACAGAAACTGCTTCTGTATCTGAAGAGAGTGTGGTTTATGGGTTTAATTTTTATGGTATATCGCTATACTTTGAATAACTAAGTAAACCTTAACTTGTGGAATCTTAATAGTCATCTCATTGCTGAAGTCTAAAGGAAACCAAAAGGAAACTTAATAATATTAAAAGTTATTTTAAAGGGAGTTCACATTGGTTTGAAGGGTATTTTGCAGCTCACACAATATCCACCTTTGTAAATTCAGAAAACCTGGATTTAAAATTCAGAGAACCTATGCACATCTTTATAGCCCTCAGTACATAAATCTAGCAAGATTCTTAAAAGATCTGCCAGCAAGGTATTAATCTTTTACAGATAAAATGAGAATCCTGAAAGTCATTATATTCTTTCTTTCTATCTATCTATCTATCTATCTAGTCTAATATAATGACTTTCAGGATAGATAGATAGATAGATAGATAGGGAATATATATATATATTCCAATGACTTACAGAATTCTCATTCTATATATTTAAGCCACTTACCCCTTTAGAAAGCTAAGGGAAACTTGGGACTTTGGTAAGTGGCATGGTACAGTGAATACAGAAGAGAATAGTCTTTACACTGTTTTGTATCTGACTTTCTAGAGAGGATTTAAACATTGAGAAATTAATTTTACTGTATTATTTAATAGTAATTAAAATAAATATATGAAAAGCATTAGATAAACACAAGATTAACAAGCCATTTAAAAATGAAATCAGAAGCTTCAACAAATATATTTTTCCCTTGCAGTCAAAAAAGTAATTATGAAAATTGTTCATAATATGTTGCCAATTACTCTGCTCCATAACTGCTAACTTTCTCAGCTCTTCTTTTAGCCTCTGCTAGGCTCTCTGTCACTGGAAACATCTTAAACCAATTTAAAATGCTACACCTGAATAAACATGTTGTAAAAGTGTTTATGTACTGAAGTGGGTCAGTTCAAGGTATGGTATTTGGCTGGAACTTCTAATTTCTCTTTTACTGCAAAAGGGCTGCCAGAAGGAGGAAGTCTGAGCTGAATTAATACATTTGTTACAGTGGAAGTAGAATGGAAACTGCTTTAACCACAAATCAAACTGCCTCTTTCATTTACGCCAGTGATAGAGTTTTTCTAAGAAATATAGACTCTGGCATGCGGCCACTGTAAGTTTGCATTTAAAAGGAAAACCTATATGCTTATTTGTTTAAGGGTTTACTCCTATGATTATTTGTAAGTTCTTTTCTCCTAAGATCAAATTTAGTGGCATTCTGCATTTGAGGAGGCAGATGCTCCTTTGTTGTCCTTGTTCACACATTTTCCCAGTGTGTATTAGAACAATAAGTAAGCACCCTTATGCTGCCCAGATTACAACCTACACCATTTCATCACCAATACCTTCCCATTTAGAGGACCTCTGTGTCCCTTCACTCTTGCACAGCTGCACAGCTTCACATGACACTGTCTCATTTTCTGACGGTTAAAGGGCTCTGCATAATACATGTACACACAGAAGTGTTTATGCTGCCAAAATAAATTCTGTTAAGAGTAAGGGTTTATTTGTTAAAATGTCACTGATGCAGTTTCAGTGACTTGTTTTACATTCTTTTCTTCTAGGAGGGTCAGATGCTATAATATAGTGAGGTTATATGCAGTCCTGACTGAACAAATACTTTAAAGAAATATGTACATCCCTTAGGAACAGAACCAGAGTCAATAATGTACATATTTCAAACTCTATTATATATTTTGTTTGAAAGACTGAGTGCCCCCATACCTGTAGAAGCAACTTCACATGAGCTTTGAGTAATGTTTTACATTATTTATTATTTAAAGCATAAATTTATTTATTGCCTACACTTCTCATTGCTCTTGATTTGCTTTTGGGGATATAGGGTTTCAGATTTAACATTCTTGTGATACAGAATAAGATGACTACATTGTGTTATATTTTCCATAGTGTACAGAGCTTAATGAGATTGATTTAATTTCTTTGCTATAAATACATATATAACACTAGCCTGTTCTATCAGTAATTTGTATAAGGCTGTAGCATATGAAGATAGAGTTTTCATGCTGTGGTAGACAGCTTGTAAAGTTGTTGAAAGCTTTGTAAATGAATCTGGAATTATCTGCTTTTGAAGTTACAGGAACAAAACTAGGTTAGGATTTCTATTGTAACTCCAGGATTATGGAGTTATAATATTAGAAAGGCAGTGGCAAAACTCCCATTGACTTCATTAGTGCCTTCATTCACCTCATGTATTTAATTTATGGTATAATAGAATGTTTGCATTACTTCATAGGTCGCAGTATCAATGTTAAATCAGCTGGTCTGATAGGAAGACATGGGCCTCAATCAAAGCAGCCATTCATGGTTGCATTCTTCAAGGCGAGTGAAGTGCTTTTTCGATCTGTCCGAGCAGCCAACAATAAAAAGAAAAATCAGAATCGCAACAAATCTGGTAGCCATCAAGATTCTTCCAGGATGCCCAGTGCTGGGGGTAAGACGAAGCAATGCTGTAATAGATACACCTGTAATCCATGAATGAACACATATTTAATTTTGCACTTAATAAAGGTCAGATGCTGTGAATATTTTTTTTTCTGTATGCTTAGATTATTTGATCTATAGAATAATGCAGTGATTATTCAGCAGCCTCCATTTTCCTGGTTGCTGATTGGTTCAGCCATGCCTTTCGATACAAAACTGGAGAAATCTCATTCAAAAGAATGAAATTGTCTGAAGTGAGAAAACAAAATACAATTGTTGGCTAGGACTAATGTACTTGTTCTTCTGGAATAAGTATATACTGGACAGTACGCATCTTTAATATGTTAAGGGGTAATCAGGTAACTTAGCACAGATACTTTTTCAATGCTTTTAATACTGTGGTTCAAACACCCGGTTTTCAAAACAGCAATGCACCTGGTATGCAGGTAATTGCAACACTACTTATTCTAAATACGGTGAATTCAAATGCTTTCATAAATACTGACAGCATTTAAATGCTCTAACTGAAGAATGTTTTCTATTTCTTACCCTTCAGAGAAAAGAAAACCCTTGTTGGGAATTGGGAAACCTTTGTCTGGCTTATGAATTCTGGGTGATATTATGAAGTTATGCCGAGGTTACTATGAAAATTGCTGTATTGAGAATGTCTCTTTAGCAATGACAAGGCCTCTTGTCTCTGTCCTATCAGGGGTAATAGTCTGTCATTAACTCTTAATGAGCAGCTATTGAGATGAAAACAGCTGGGATAAAAAAGAGCTTCTGCACAGGAGAACCAGTTTTCACTTACCTTTCTACAGGGTGCTCCAGTTTAGAAAGACACAATAGAAAACAAAAGGTGCTAGTAAGGGAATATATATAAAGTATCACAAGTCCTTACATAAAAGATTGGGACAAGAGACACAAAATGAGAAGTGGTGTCAAGAGATGAGAAGTGATAAACAGGCTTTCAGATTAGAAGGCCCAGTGTAGTGATCTACCTAATTCACACAAGGCAGGGTGGGTTGAAAATACAGATGTTTGACCTAGAAAAATCCTGGACAAGTCTGTAAGGTCCCAGCCTAGGAATCCCCCAGAATGACGAGAAAACTGATATAGGGAAATGTATGCACAATTTAGTATGGTTTTTTAACATATGTATAATTATTGTATCATTAAGGGAGGACTAATGGTGTCTTCAGAAACTTTGTGCCTATCCTGTTGCTATGTGTTTGTTTGTTTACATCTATCACATTTTCCTGTAGAGTAAAACAGTAACCCCAGAATACCTACCCAGCTGGAATTTTAGCAAAAGATGTTTTTAAGCTTCATGGAAGTCTGGAGAGTCAGCATCAGTCAATCCAAAAGAGTAAGCTATGGGTATCAAATGTACCATGTGTAAGCTGTATCTGGCCTACAGAGTTTTCCTGTGAGAAGGGCTAACCATTTGGTGTCTGCTGCATAAACCTGGGGCATGGAGCCCCATTGGTGACTTGTGCAGGCAGTGGGGGGCATGCATTGGCTACAGCTTCTATTGCCATTGTACTCATCACCTTTGAACTTTCTGAATCCAGCCTGCAAATAGCCCCTGGTCCAGATTCAGCCAGCAAGGATCCCTGTTTCCATATTTTATCCTTGACTGATAGTGTGCCTTCTGCAACCTGAACTCTTAGTCATCTGAAATGTCTTTAAAAATGTGTATAGCTGAGTGTTAATATATATGAAGATGCTTGTATTTCAGTGACTTGAATTCATTGTGTTCAGAATTATTTCTTTGACATCAAGAAGTATGAAGAATTTGTTTGAATTCCATTTTTGAACAGGCTTTTCTTATTTCTGGAGAGAGCACACTTGTATATAAATATACATACTGTTAGAAAATGCTATGTTTGTTTACACTTCTAGTGCATCAGGAATTAATGCCGTCTGAATGTCCTGTTGTAAACAGAATTCAACTTTTGGTTAATACCAGCTATTTGTGGAGAACTAGTATTATAAGACTTATGGAATCCTATTCAAAACCTCAAAATAGCAGCTTAAATGGGTCTTAAACAGTGTAAAACATTGTGCTAGCATTCTGCACAGGGATTACTAAATTTTTTCATGTACAACAATATAGTACACATCTTATTTTTGAAAGGCAGGATGAGGGTAAAAATTATCATTCCTTGTGGTAAGTAACTGAGTAGCAGCAGCTCATTGCCTGCTCTTTGTTCTGTTCCTGTGGATCACTGCAGGTTTTACTTTTGGTTTCACCCAGGAAGTGCCAGAATTTGCTCTTGCTGTATTTTTCTCATAGGTGTGCTCCAATTTCTAGCAGCTGTTTTTTGGGGGAAAAGATTCATATTGTATGCAAGAAAATATGGTAATTTCACCCTTAGTAAGGATGAATTACTACTAAATTGATACACAAAGTGATGGTCTTTTTGAATCATCTACTGTGGTCTGTCTTTGAGAGAGAATTACATGGTTTTTGAGAATTTATCTGATAATCTGTGGCAAAGCTCTGCTTTTAGGGTAAAAATAAATATGAAAACTCAGAAAATTCCAGAAAAAGGAACAGAAAGAAAAAAATGCAATAAATAGAACTATTATTAATACATTTAAGTCATGGTGGCTGAGATTTACATATAATGTATATGTATGATTTAAAAAAAAACTAAATCATAGCCATTCTTCTGTGTCCCACTCAGTACTGAGAAATGTAGCACAAATTATCCCATGAGCCAAACAGCAGGGATACCAAACATATTTTTCCATTGCTGTTGGGGGCTGTAGTCTCCAAAATACAGCCTTTAAAAAGCTTGCTGTATATCTATTGAAAAGCACCTGCAAGTTGTTAGAAGCAGTGGTACTTTCCTTATAATTGCTCTTTTACCTGTCTCTTTTGGGCATTGTAAAATTCCCTCATTTACTGTTTGACTGATCCCTAGAACAACTCACCTACAAGAGCACTTTATAACCCAACAAGGAATTAGGCAGGGGAACAATGATAATAATATAAGTTGTACTGGACAGTTAAAATTATTACTAGTGGAAAAAAAAAAAAGCAAGTCACAGTTACTTTATACCAGAAAATCCTGTTTGATTGCTTCAAACATGACTCTTCTTAAGAAATCATTCTTAATTAAGGATCTAAATGCTCTTAGAATTTTAAAAAGGAGAACTATATTGATCTTTAAAAATCTGCTATGCATTTTCTAATTCAGGTGTAAACTCTGTGTGTCAAAGTCAATGTCAATGTGACTGCTTACACAGCATCTGATTTTGTCAAAGTCATTGCCTTTGGTTGAAAAATCGCAACTGATTGCCACGCCTGAATGTGCTTTTAATTGTTAAACAACCAAGACTGGGTCTAAAGAACATTTTTTTTCCTTGCATAATGTCTGCCAATGAAAGATGCATTTTCTTTTTTATAAAATGGCTTTGAATTAGGTGGTATAATAGTCTTTTTTTGTTTTTTCTTTTTAAGGAAACACACTCAGACACATTCACTGGATTGCCTCCAAAAGAACAATCTCTGATCTTTAGGCTGAATATTTTCCTTGCATAAATTACATATAAAAACCACAATTGCATATTTCCTACAAATCCACCACTGATTCTGACAGTGATATTCTAGGCATGCAGGTAAATGCAGCTAATTCCATTCCCCTGTAATTATGTATTTCAAACCCAGGCCCCTCTCTGAAGAAACTAAGTTTATAATTAGAGGTAGGCTGACTAGAATTGTAATGGTGAAAAAGAAGCTATAACGTTGTATACTTTTCTTGGTGTTTTGTTTTTTTTTTGACTAACATCCCTAGCTTGTTTCAAATTGCTACAGCAGTGAACATTCTGTGGTTGTTTTAGTAACTTTAAGAAAGCTACTTTAAATATTGAATGTAGTACATTTTGTATTGATTAAACAGTAGGCAGCACTATTTTATACACTGTATAAATCACTACCCAAGCCTGGTTTGAATAGTACGTAAAATTAAAAAGCTCAATAGTTCTGTTAAGTAGGATCCTATTGCACTTTCCAATAAGAAACTATAGTAGAAATGGGTAGCATAGAAGCATTTGTGCAGTTTCTCCTGAAGGAAACAGGCTAGATCCGGGATAAAGATCTTCCTTCCTCAACAAGGAAAATATTGCCTGTATCTAAGTTTCTTGCTCAGGAATGAATACCTGTACATTTCTGCTCCTCCCCAACTCTTAGGGAAATACCCCCCACCCAAATTCCCCAGGCCAGGGTGACCCCTGTTAGGGAGAAGGCAGTGGTGAAAACAGTAGGAAAATGTCAGACAGGTCTGGGAAATATGCGGGGAGCAGAGGTCCCTGCTGAGTGGACCAGCACCAGCTGCTCCCCAACCTTTACCAGTCACCCCATCGGGGAATGTGGGGGACAGGGGGAAATGCGTGGCTGCAGGCTGGGATGCCTCTACATTCCTCCCTCGCTAAGATTTCTAGTGCTTCCAAGTTTCCAGAAATGTCCCAGAAATGTGCAGTGCTAGATATGAATGCCTATCCATAACCTTAGTTTCATTAGATAGTCTCTGTATTCAACTTCCATTTGCAATGATTCCAGTCCTCAGGAGACTAAAATAAAATCCCTTTAAACTTGGTGATGAATATGAACCTGAGAATGCCAGCAAGAAAAGACACACCAGCCAGGCATCTAAAAACAATTTTTCTGCTCGATCTCAGAGCACAGGTATATTGTGTGTGTGCCCCGCAGCAGTGAAGTCATAGTAAAACCAATTTAACAAACAGGGATGAACACTAGGCCTAGGTGAATAGTCAGCTTATTCGATTCAGATTCAGCCGATTTCGATTTGGCCAATTCGATTTGGAGATTCGAATCACTTTTCTAAATTGATTCGGCTGAATCGAGTCAGAAAAGATTCTTTGATTTGGAGATTCGGCCATAGGGTATAATGGGAAATCAATTAACTATATATAAATTTGTTGTTTTTTACCAGATGAATATTTCAGAGCTGTTAGCCACTACTGAGGGCATGAAGCCTGCCAAGTTTTAAGATGATAGGTGCAGGGGTTTCTGGTAAACTGCACCTCAAAGTCCTGAAAGCAAAACTCATGTCACGTGTCTGTGTTAAGCTACAGTGGGGTGAAAAGTGCAGGGGTGGTAGGTCTTGCTGAGGCCAAAAAGCCTACCATGTTTCAAGGGGATAGATGGAGGGGTTTCTGGGAAACGGCACCTTAAGCTGCTGACAAGCAAAACAAGTTCTCTGGAATTTACCGTCACATGTTAAGTAGTGCGGTAAGACAGAGAATAAAATGGTGCCATCCACAACAAAGGCTGCATCCACATACGCAGGGGCATGTGTTTGCAGCAGCACAAATAGTAGGGGCACAAATTTGGGCCTGTACTTTGTGCTGCAGTGCATGCCCCTGCCTGTGGGCTTTGCAGTGGCGGACATTGCCTCGCTGTTCCATGTGCTGAAGTAGGGGCTAGCTGGGGCACAGTGAGGTTTGAGACAGGGGCTCCATGTGCTTCAGTGTGTGGGCTCCACAGTGAAGCCCGCACACTAAGGCACACAGAGACAGGGAAACAGCGAGCCCAGAGGTGCCTGCTCCCCTGTCTTGAGGCACACTGCACCCCCACCAGCTGGAAAAGCTGGCTGGGGCACAGGGTGCCTCAGTAGGGGGCTCCGCTGTGCACGGAGATAGAGTAGTAGGCAGCCCTGGGCTGCTTGCTCCCCCACCTCAGTGTTTGTCCCAGCACATGTCACTTTGGTAGCTTTGAGTCTCTTTTTTTATTTAGGGTTTTGTTTTTTGTTCCCTACTAGGAAATCCCACTAGCAAATTTCACCTTGGTGCTACAAATTAGCAGTGCCTAGCACAGTTTAACATGCTGGTTGTATGGTTTAGAGTGCCGCAAAAAGGTTTGCAGTGCCACAAACCGCATGTGCCTGCATGTCTGAATCTGGCTAAAATGTTCAGAGGTGTGAGCATTGCCACCTACTTAACTACAGCAAGCCAACTTGCCATATCATTGCTTTGCTCCTTGCTGCAATAGTCATCCATTTTTTGGGTAAGTAAACTAGTCTATGGTACTTGGGTGTTGCGAAGGATCAGTTATGTGGTTTGTACAGTATAAATATTTCAAGAAGTTTTTATTTTAACAAATGTAATTATCAAAGTCAACAAATGAAGATGCCAATAGCTACCACCTTAGGACTAGGTTCTGCCCAGCTGATCTAGGCAGGGTAACTTCCCTCTCTCTCCTATTCAGCAGCCACCTTTGCATATTCAGAAGCTATATGCTGTACCACTTTCCAGGGGGTATAGAAGGCAGCACATTTTCTTAGAATGCAAAGGTGCAGCTGCTAGCAATGGCTAGGAGCTAAAAACTACAATTAAGTCTTTTAATAAATAAATCACATACAAAAATTATTCTGGTCATAAATAGCAAATGGATTTTGCAGGTAATAATGTCACGTCAGCAGGCCAAATTATGTTCTTAGTTATAACCTCTGTGAATTACCATTGTAAGATATGGTATTGTAAAGGTTGTAAGTCATTGCAGGTTGGTCCATTGTCTCATGACCTCCTGAGTAACTCTGGATCTAATGCATTCAGAGTAAAGTCTTGATTTCCAATAGGTTAGGTTGGGTGTGCTGTTCTGTAAGGTGATATGGTCAGTTCTTTGCAGGATTTAGGAACTTCTTTCTTTCTATTGCAGAAGAAATTAGTGTGCAAACTTCCTATCCTGACTCGAATCCAAGCATTCTTTTCTCTTTTTTGTTGTTTTGTGTATATATTCCCACAAGTAAAACAAACTTAATTTCATCCTCACCAGATTAGGACATTCCCTGTTGTCATGTGTCATGCTGTTTTTTTCTCCTTTCTAGCAAATTAAAGCTAGGAATTACATTTTTTTAAAGGCAAGCACATGCACACAAACCTTTCTAACGTGATTAAGAACAAAAAACATTTATATATTAGTTACTGTAGTAATTGGTCAAATGTTTTTCATAATGTTGACAGGTCAGTTTTGACACCCCCCAGTTTTAGGGCTTTGATTTTGCAGAGTCCTGATTTTATCTTTTTAGTACCCATTTGCAAGTATACACAATGGCTTGGAATATGTAGTACTTGTTTGTTTCCATTTAGCCACTGTTCCCATTTTCGGCACAGAAAAGGTTACTTTTGGTTTTTAAAGATGTCACTGAAATAGATAAAAAGGGGTTTTTTTTTTTGTATAAAGTGGCCAGCATTAAATTCTAGTGAATCTTGTCAGAAAAGACAAAAAAAGAATAAACAGCTCAGAACAAGATGTATAATTAAATCTTGAAAAAATTCTTATACCCGGAAAGTCCAAAGCATGGCTGTGGACATTTTGTTTACAACATTATAAGAATAGAAAACTTAACTGCGCCTTTCCTAGATTTTATTGGTGGATGGCATGCTAATTAACTGAACAGATAGTGCTTTGTGACTGCACATTCAGGCAGAAGTAAATATAATTGAGCCCATCTCCTTGAAAAAAAAATCTTCCTGACTACCCTGCATTTTTTATGAATAACACATTTGATTTTCTTGCCCTTTTTCCAAAGACTTTTCTGTCACATATGGATTTGGAACTTAACTGCAATCCCTGAATGGCTTAAGTAGAAAGTTTATTTAGTCACAATATCCCATGGTTTTGATTCCTGACAGAATAAGCATATGGACCTTGAAGCTACACTATGTGAAATGCAATCCTTGCCATCAGATCTTATTGTAAATGTCACCCTGGATACTTTTATGCAATGTTACATTATACACAACATTTGTCTCATATAAATGGCAGAATTTTGAGAAGGAATATGGATTTGCTTTAGTTATTTAGCATTCTAAATAGGTGTGTGGTTTAGCTGTTTTACCGAAAGATATATGTATCCAATGCATAACATCATATCAATAATGTAGGATAACACAGGTTTAATATATTTTCAAATAATTTCCAGTATATTCAGCCATGTATGTATGTGTGTGTGTGTATGTGTGTACACACATACATACACACACATATATATGTATATGTGTACGTGTATATATATATATATATATATATATATATATATATATATGCGTGTGTGTATGTGTATATATGTATATATATGTATGTATACGTAAATATGTATATGTATGGCTGAATATCCTGGAAATTATTTGAAAAATGTATTAAACCTGTGTTATCCTAGGTTATTTATATAATGTTATGCACTGGATACATACCTTTCTGTAAAACACACACCCTTTATAACCAAAACTGTAACAGAATGGGCATGAGCCTTATGGTTCCAAATATATATACTTCCACAAGCCTCATACCCATTCTGTTATATTTTTGGTGATAAAAATTTTGTGTTTGTATCTAAAAGTAAAAAGCTATTGGCTGAGGAAAAACTTGATAAAGAACAATTTATACTTCAAATTTCACTGCTTTGTGATTGTGTTTTTCTTGGGAATATATTCCATAAACCTTGTTTATGCTATAACTTCTTACTCTAAACTCTGTGACCAAAATTTGAAATGACTTTTGGCATTGTTTCCATTCCTTCACTTTGTGACTGTTATTCATATAACCAATCTTGTGTAGATTTTTATAGAATATTCATTTAAAATTTACTTTGAGAGCTGGCGCACATGAGTTCAAAATTTACTCTCAGTGAGAATCAATGCTGGTAGAAGTCAAACACATTAATATTCATGTAAAATTAGCAAAGAAAACTTTTAAGAAGTTAAAATATAGTACTTGGCTTGTAGGCATTATTAACTAAGGATTCAGTATTGCACAGTGGTGGGTACTAAAGCCCACTTCAGCAAAATAATTGAGCAAGTCCTATAAATATGTTAGAAATAAAATGATGATAAAAAAATAATGTAGTTCATTATTTAATGGGATGGAGGAGCAGATCACGGACAGAGGGAAGGCTGAAGTATGCAGTGGGCTTTTTTCTTCAGTCTTCAGAAAAAAAATGTTTAACTGGGACAAGAAATGTAATATTTTTCATTTAAAAGGTAGAATGGGCCACAGGCCAGAATAGGAAAAGAACAGGTTAAGGAATATTTGGATGATTTAAATGTACTCAAGTTGGCAGGGTCTGATGAAATTCACTCTAAGGTACTTAAAGGCAACTAGCCCAAGCAATTTCTGCACTATTAACAATTATTGTCATAAACTCCTGGAGGAGAAGGGACGTTTCAGAAGACTGAAGAAGGGCAAACATAATATCGATGTTTAAGAAGGGGGAAAAGGAGGATCTAGGGAATGATAAACTAGTTACCCTAACTTTGGCCATAGGGCAAACATATCTTTTAATGTCTTTAAAAAAGGAAGGGAAACTTCAACTTGGGAGTGCAAATCAGCTGTTATGATGTAACTGTTACATCTACATACCCCTGTAGTCATACATGTTAGTTAGATTACTGTAATTTTAACCCTGAAGAAACAAGGTTAAAGTTACAATGGTTTTGCTATACTTGTGTTGCTATAAAAATAGGCAGCCCTAATAGGCTGTAACTGCCTACATAGGTATTGTATAATATTGATACAATTGTTATTTCTGTTCATTACCTTGAATACCCAGGAATACTTTGGAGTAAATTATGAAAGAATCCGGTTCATAAGGTCATAAGAAAGCCACCATTGATTTAGCAGGGACAGTCATGTCAAACCAATTTAGTTTTTCTTTGGCAGGGTAAACTTGTCTAGAAGATAAAGAAGAAGTAGTAAATGCAATATATCTGGGTGGCTGTAAAGATTTTAGCACTTTCTCATATGAAGCTTTTATAAGCAACCTAGGGAAATATGACCTATCTGAAATTATTACAAGATAGAGGGACAAATGGGATTGAAAAAACTGTCATTAGAGAAGCATTATATCTACTGTCAAATTGAGAAGGCCTGAGGAAGGGTGTTATGATACGCAGAAGCTTGCCTATTTTTATACCCTAATTGATGACACCGTTGTTCCAATAAAAAATATCTCCCACAAAAATTCTTGACTGTCACATATCTCTTGGACCATCATGCCAACAATATCACCTCAACACTACCATTTCAAGTAAAGTCCTTCAATATTTCCATTCATTATTTGGATAATGAATTAGAGACTACACATATAGCATTTGCAGATGATATCAAACTGGGAGAGATAACAAGTACTCTGGAAGACAGGATTAGAATTCCTAACAAACTTGATACATTGAAGAAGCAGTCCAATATCAATAAAATAAAATTCAGTTATGACAAATTCAGAGTACTATATTTAGAAAATGGAAATCAAATGCGCAAGTACAACATGGGAAATAACTGGCTGAGCAGCAACATGGTTTGAAAGGATTCAGGGGGCTATAGTGGATAACAAATGAAATATGAATCAGCAATGTAGTAGTATGATAAGAAAAAAAAGGCAATTCTCATTTGAGAATGAATTAACAGGATTCTCATATACAAGGCATTGGAACGAATTTTCCATTATACTTGGTGCTGGTGATGCCTCAGGCGGAATACGTTATCTAGTTTTGGGTACCATGCTTTAAAAACAATCCAGATACCTTGGAGAAAGTCCAAAGGAGCAGAGCAAAAATAAGAGGTTTGGAAAGCATGACGTATTAGGAAGGTTGAAAGAATGGAGTTTGTTTAGTCTGATCAGGAGAAGACTTAGGGAACAAGAGGATAACTATCTTCAAATAAGTCAAATGTTTATAAAGAGAACAATGGTCTATTGTTCCCCATATCTACTGGGGTGGGACAAAGAGTAATTAACTTAATTTGTAGCAAAGAAGATTTACTTTAGGTATTTGGGTAAGTTTGTTGAATTCCCTTCCTCAGAAGTTTTAAGAATAGATGTGACAAAAGTCTGTGTCTGTCAGAGATGAACTAAGTACACTTAATTTGATCTCCCAGCAAAGGAAAAAACTAGATGGTCTGTATTTCTCTGATTTCTTTGTTCATAAATTTAAGATAATGATGAAATTATTTATTTATGTTGTTACGTTTTTAACAAAAGTTAGGCACATATTTCAGAATTTTCCTATAATGAGCTGAAGGAAGCTTGTAGGATGAAGGCCCAACTTCTAACAAGAATTGCCAGTGACAATTTCTCTAAGGAACTTACTGTATGTTCCAGAGGCAACATAAAAAGCTGTTCACTTCATTTTACAATATTTGGAGAGTACTAACAGAAAAATGCCAATTTTTTTTCATCAGAAGTTGAACAAAAATCCACCTCTAAATTTTCCAAGCAAACTTTTTTTGAAACTGCTTTTTGAAACTTTTTTTTGAAAAATAACAAAACCTAGAAGTCAGGTTATAAAGCAGAATAAGAACTTTAGAAATTAGAATAAGAAAACCAAAACTCTTTTTAAAAACTTAAAATTTACACACACACACACACACACACACACACACACACACACACACACACACACACACACACACACACTTTTGCTTTTCAGTTTCTGTTTTTCTTTGAGTTTTTTTTAATGATTTTTAAACATAATTCCTAGTTGGGAGGAGTTACCAAATGAGGTACCACAGTGGTCTATCCTGGGGCCTGTATTGTTCAGCATTTTCATTCATGATTTATTAATGATGATGGATTGAGTACACACATAGCAAATTAATGGATAACGCTGAGCTAGCTGTAGATGCACACTCTGGAGGCAAGGACTAGGATCCAGAATAACTAGGATAGAATAGAAATATAGTTTCCAATCAATGAGATGAGATTCAACATGGACAAGTGCAAAGTCCTGTACTTGGGACGCAATAATTGCATGCACAAATACAGATTGGGGAACGGCTGGCTTAGTCTGCAGCGCTGTAAAGAAGAACCTGGGGTTTATGGTAGACCATAAACTGTGTATGAGCTAACAGCACACTGGGTTGTATTAACAGGAATGACAACTGCAGAGTTAGAGCAGTCAGTTGTCTGAAATAGTTTAGTCAGGGAGCATAGGGCTGGACTACATGACCTTATGAGGTCTCTTCCAGCGTTTACTATCTTATGATCCTATGAACTCCACAGGTGGTGCCTGGATGGCATGAGGTCATTTGCCCTACCTCTCATCCTGTTGGAGGCAATAGAGAAGCAGTCTTCTCACTTCCCTAGAAAGTATGCTCTTCCCTAACAAGGGAGTTCAGAGAAAGCTTTCTGTTTTCCTCCAGCCTTGGAAATCTCTGGCGGTGATTCAAGTCGTTAAAAAGCATCTGTTTTGCTAGTTGTTTACCTTGTTAACAATTGAAGGTTCTTGGTGAAAATATATCTATTAATGTAAATTAGTTAGAAAATGTTTAAAATATAACACTACAAAATGCAGCAATATTTAAATAACTGTAATTAATAAACCTGTATTATTTAAAAACAATTTTGAAAACATTTTATTTTTAATTTGAAATTGGGCTTCCAGTCTATATGTCTGGCATTTGAGGGCAAAAGCTAATTAAATCAATGAACTTGAGTTCAGTAAGTTTTGATCAGGCCCCTGATGTCCATCTTCCAGCTTGCAGAATTAATTCTGCAATATTATCAGACCTACAAAGCTACTCAGTAAGTAGGTAGTGGGTAAAAATTTTCTGATAGTACTAGAGGCATAGTTTCTACTATATCCTGAAATCATACCAGCCTGAGATGTGGGATTCTGAACCTCGAAGTTTTATGTTGATTTTTTTAACCATCTTTAACAAAATAATAGACATTTTTTTCTGTTTCATTCCTCTTTATGGTTTTGCTGGAAACTTAACATAACTAATACTTAAGTCAGTATTGCTAAATGTGTTGGGGTTTTTTTTGCTTTTGTTTTCTGTAGATTATAACACAAGTGAACAAAAACAAGCCTGTAAAAAACATGAACTGTACGTGAGCTTCCGTGACTTGGGATGGCAGGTATGAAAACAAAGGCTATACATTTTAATTTGTGCTATTTCTTTTTAGAGTCATCCAATAGTTGTATTGGGATTTTTCCTGATGATAACTGGAACTAAATTAAAGGGGGCAGATGGAACAATCATTTTGCAGTTATCTGTTAAACTATATGTTTGCCTTTGGCAATAGCTCTAGAACTGTTTACTTTTTTCTAGCTCATAGATCTCTGCAAGGAAATAATTGACTGGTATGTGACAAATCCTTCAAACATTAATAGCCTGGAAAAAGACATACATTTCATTAGAGATGGGCTCCCATTATACCAGATTAGAACATCCTCTATATTTTGTTTTGGGGTTCATCAGTAGTGACATTCAAGCCTTTTTCAGTATTTGAGGAACCACAATTCCAGCTCTGATCATCTCAAAGGTACAGGAATGTTTGAAAACCGAATTTGGCCCTATACTAGTGCCACATAATAGTTTCATAGT
>NW_017729027.1:34887450-34903932 GCF_001723915.1 Gavialis gangeticus
TCCAGCCCCTCCAGAAGCTCCCTAACTAAATCCTCACTCACTCTAGGCCCAGGTGAGCCTCCCCCGGGGCCCAAAGGGGGCCCAGCAGGGAGGTGGCAGTTCTGGTCCTTACTGAGGAAGACAGAGGCAAAGAAGTTATTAAATATGTTGGCTTTGTCGTCTGGCGTGACAACCAGATTCCCCATCTTGTCCTGCAAGGGCCCCACATTTCCTGGGGCCTTCTTTCTACTCCCTATGTACTTAAAAAAGGACTTCTTGTTGTCCTTAATCTGGGAAACCAGCCCCTGTTCCATCTCTGTCATAATGACAGCTGTGAACAGGATATTGTGGGGTTTTACTCTTAGAGATACCGGGGAACACAGGATGGTCCATGCTATCCAGCTGCAACCCCTTTTTCCAGATAAGTGGCATTGATATATTCCAAAATGAACTCAACCTGCCTGATTGTGAAATGTAGCCATGAAGGCAACAAAGCCCAGAAAAGCCTCAATTTTACCTTTATCAGAGGAAAAGAAAGCTGATTAGAGGGACATCTTTATTTTCAGGAATAATGATTAGGTCATTCCCAACCAATGAAAGCTGTTTTACTCTGTGTTCAGGTAGCAGAGATGGTGTAGCAGGCACTTGCCCAACCACCTCTGTTTTCTATGGTTTCCTGCATAGTTTGTATGTAGATTATAGGGCATCTGCAGGACTAGAACTCCCTGCTTACTCTACAGAGTTAAAGTGTAACTCCCTCAGTGGTCTCTCAAGAACTCTACATTTTCTATTTTAGCTACTCATATTGCCTTATAAAGTAGTGTAATATCTTATATTTTATGTATTTACCCTCACAATCCTTCAGTGAGGCAAGGAAGAGATTCTGCGGCACAGAAAGGATAAATGGCTTTCTTAGATCATACAACTATCTGTTGCAGGTCAGAGACTTGAATTCAGATTTCCCTATCTCAAGCCCTAACCACTTCACCATTCTTTTTACTAGGCAAAGTTTCCCAAGTACCTTCAATTCTCTAGGTTTTTCTACACATAGATAGAATCTGGCCCATAGTTTTGTAAGGCATTCTGAAAGTCTTGGCAATGTAATATGCCATAATCTTTCTTAATGTGAACACTTAACCAAGTAAAACTGTTCAGAATTAGATCAGTGAAACTAAAACTGAATCTGGCTAAAGTGAAAATAGGGTTAACCTCAATAATCTGTGCTTAATACTCTGTCCCCAAACCACCATCACCTCTGCCAGCCTAAGGGAGAATAACTAAACCAATATAATACTTTTCATTCTCTGTGAATAATTCTCAGATGCTTTCTGGTTCAGTAAAGGCATCCAAAATGGTTTATCCTGTGATATCCCTAATGTGCATGGTCACATGCAGTTTCAGTGACCATAAATATTTTTAGTTTCATGCAAATCATAGCATCAATGATATTGGGTATGGTGGAGAGTGGTGCATTTTGCATATTTACACTCAACCAGAAAGTGTAACCAGAATTTGAAGGAGGAAACATGTTTTAAAGGCTTGTTTGTACATACAGTTCCCTGAATTCCCTCAGAGTTTGGTTACCCAGAATATTCAATATATAATTCTAGATTTAACATAATTTTTATTTTTGTTTTCTAGGAAAGGAGATTAGGACTATTTCTGAAAATATATGTATACCTTATTTTAAGGTTCATTTTTTTCCTGGACCATATGATACACAGACCCAATTTTGGTTGATACATATTTGAATTAGAAAGGATTAAGTGCTTTTTCATCTACTTCATCTCTCTCCTCTCTCTCTCAGGATTGGATTATTGCTCCAGAGGGTTATGCTGCCTTTTATTGTGATGGAGAATGTTCTTTCCCCCTCAATGCCCACATGAATGCTACCAACCATGCCATTGTTCAGACTTTGGTATGTCTATGTCTATGTTATATCATTTTTTGAGCACATAGAATCCTTGTGCAATGACTGCATCTTCTTCTTTGTTTATAAGTATTAGGTTTGGATTATTTTTGTTTAAATTACAACCCATTACAAAGACATGCTTCAATGATTGCAATGGCAAGTAGATGAAATGTCCAGAATGCCCAGTATGATAGGTTTACATTCCATTTAAAATACAATAATACATGAAAATACTGTCATAGCAAGAAGCAAAAGAGTATTCCCACCCAATTTCCAAGTATTTTATACAACTTTTGACCTCCTTATTAACATGAATACATTATATTAGTGTACAGTGACTGTTTTCAGCTGTTATCAGAAAAATGCTTAAAATGTCTTATTTCCCCTTCCTCCCATTCAACCTTGGTGAGCCCCAGCCAAAACTTCACTGATCTTGTATCCTCCATCCTGACAGTCAATTGAGCAAGAACTGAAACACAGGGAGGGAGGGAAGAAGAAGGGAAGAAGACACAGGTTAGAAATAAGCAAGAGGTGTGGTGTAAAAGAAGTGAAAGTGTGGTATTACTTGGCAAGGAATATACCAATGTGTTTATGATGCTGAAGATAATCATATATCTGCAATGAATAACTGAAGAGAATTAGGTCAATAACCATTTATCGTTATGTAAACATTGCCCAGAAAACCTACCAAAGCCAACGAGACCTTAGGTAAAATATCTCTTATATAATCATGTATCATATAAGATACAGCCATACAAGGCTCCTTTCTTTTGGGCATTTAATTTTTTCAAGTATCTACCAGACTTACTTTGTAGAATCTTTTTTCAGATTTCTTTATTTAAAATCAGATGCTTTAATTTTCCCTCTTTTTTGTGGCCTTTTGGGAACTGTATACCCCTCTGCCTGTTCTACACATGCATCCCATTGTGTAGCCAAAAGTCCATGCGCCTAATGGAATTTTAACTGCACATAAATTAGTTGGGATAACAGTAGCTGAAAGCTTTCTGCTTTTAATTTTACAAAATCTAGAATTACTCAAGGTGAGCATATGGGGATGGTTTGGGAAATAGTTATTCATGCACCCCACCCAAACACAAATGTAATCAATCCCCACCCATGGTGATTACATCATTTTGAAAAGGTCTCCTCTTTGGGTTGGGAAGTGCTTTTTCCTCAGTACCTCTTCAAATTTACCTGCCTTTTTTTAAAGAAGCACGGGGGAAGCCTTTGTTCCACCACTTGTTTTTTCCTGGAAAATAGATCTAAGTTGTCTACAACAGTAAAAACTTTCCCAAATAAAATAATTTGAATAGATGTATCTTTTTTACTGAAGTCAGTGAGTAAATGGATACACTCCCACTGATTTCTGGGAAACCAGAGGTAGGCTGATGCAGAAGGATTTTGAAAATCTCAACCTATTTCCATATGCTAGTATCACATTTATTAGAGACTGTTAAAATTTTATCAGCACTTCATGGAGTGCAGGTGTGTTTGGATCTAAGGATTTGTTTTGGCAGAATGATCATGTGACCTGACTGAGATCACAGATAGAGTCAGTGTTAGAACCAGGATTCAGCTTCAGGAGCTCCCATGTGACTTAATCCACCACATCCAGCTGCTCCTCATATCACTGAGCTGTCAACTTGATCCTGTGACCCAGACTGGTCAGAATCTATAAAAGCTGTTTAGAAGAGGAGCAGTCTCACTGGCAAATATCCAGGACACAGCTTATGGAGGCCCTAGCATCTTAGCTATCAGCAATAGCACATCTCCTAAAAAGTAATGGAAATGTCAGCTACATGATTAAAGGGCTCTAGGCATGGGTCTGAGGAGGGAATGAGGGGAGACAGAGAATTTTTGTGCATAGTTTATATGTGTAAACCTTTCCTCATTATAGAGAGAGTTGGAAATTGAACTTTGTAAAAACTGAATGTATCCCTGACAAATATATATGGTTCCTAAAACAGGAGAGCTCATGGGTGTGGGGTTAGTAGAATCCAGAGGATTATGCAGAGTGAAAATCTGCTTAGAAGAGGAAAAATCTCTCTTTTGTCAATATTTTGCTTTCATTTGTTAAGCAATTTTGAAATGTATGTGTTTAAGCCCTTCCTAAACTGCTACTTCAGGATTTATTATTGCTTATTTAAAAAAATCTTCTCAGGGTAACAGTTATATAAAATTTGTTTCCTGATTGACTGTTCTCTGCTATTTGGCAAAGACTACAGGCTTATATCACTGCTAGGCAGATGGCTATAACAGATTTAGAAAGACTTAACATACAAATGAAACCTATTACTGTTGAAGTCTTCACCCATGCCTCAATAATCTCTTGCCCTTTCTATTATAATTCCCTTCTTTCTGGCCTCCCCAGTCATCAGCCCTTTAGCTTGTGCAAAATATTACTTCCAACCTTCTTTCAAGTACAAAGAACTTGTTTTCCCCATTCTCAGATATTTCCACTAGATCTGTGTTAGTGCTGGGATACTGTTCCAAACTGCTTTCTTTCTGTTTAACCTCCTGTTGACCTACTCCAGCCTAACTCATAGAAAGCATTATCCATCTATCCCTACATCTTGCATGCATTTCATGACTTGACTCTGCTCCTTCTAAAATCAGTGAAAAAACTGCTCTGGGCTTTAATGAGAGCAGAATTAGGACCATAATTAGCAAGATAATATGGTAAAGATGCTGAAGAAGAATCGTGTTCTTAGTCCCTTTTCAGAATCAAGACGCTCTGGCCAGGTACAGACATTACACATAAGCTGGTATAG
The DNA here is from genome assembly GCF_001723915.1 of Gavialis gangeticus. Taxonomy (NCBI): domain Eukaryota; kingdom Metazoa; phylum Chordata; order Crocodylia; family Gavialidae; genus Gavialis; species Gavialis gangeticus. Next base: position 34,892,113 of record NW_017729027.1, read on the forward strand.
GTGCTCAGAAACCAGTTAATACCTGTAACTGAACAAAGTTCAATGCATGTAGACTGCTTTAAAAATGGTAGAACCTGGTCTAAGATACACCTGGATCAATGTGGTGTCAGACTTAAATGATTTACGTTAGACTGGTCTATCAAACCTCTGTACTAGGTCCCCTAGTGACTCAAGTTGGGTTGCAGTCCACTGGCATCCCAGGTGCATTTGCAGTCCCCTCTTCCTCTGGCCCCTTGCACAGAAGTGTGCTGGAACTTGGCTCATGTTCAGCTGCTCCTGCGAAAAACTTAGCTGGCCCTGCCTCCTGGGTGGTCACAGAGCTAAGGCAGCAAAGCCTCTGTCCCCAGCCCCACATCCTGCCTGTGACAGGGGAGGCAGGATGGATGGGGGAGTGGAGGCCCCTGGTGCAGCCCCCTCACCCCCCAGCTGTGCTAGTTTGGGTCGGGGGAAGGGGCTGGGGCAGAGGCCTCTGCTCCTGCCCCTGCTGCCGCTGACACCTGGCTGTTGGCAGGGGGGGCAGGGCTGGGGAGAAGGGCCACGCTGGCCAACCAGGTGTGGCCAGCTGCTTGGCTGCTCAGTTGGCTTTGGCATTTCCCAACAGCCTGCTGGGCGGTGTGCAGAAGCACCCCCAGCCTTCTGGCTTTGGCCAGTACAGGCAGTTTGCAAGCTTCCTGCCCCCATCAAAGGGCAAACATCTGTTCTGTTCACTTCTGACCTAACCTCAGGTGCTTAGAGTAAAGCGCAAAACTTAGATTGCTTCACCTCAGGGTTTTTGAATGTCTGTGCTTAGCCTGTGTGTGAGAACCTTCACTTCCATGGCATTTGCTGCCTGAAATAAATTTCATATGTTCTTCCTTTATCAAGGCTTTGATTCAAGAAAGCATCCCTTTCAGGAAAGTACTTTAGCATGTGCTTAAGTCCTACTGAAGTCAGGGACTTAAGCACGTGGTTCAAGGTTAAGCATGCAAGTGCTGTCCTGAGTAGAGATGGCATTACCCATATGTTTAAGTGCTTCCTGAGTCTAACTCCAACTCTTTTCAAATATCATATGAAAAGCAAATTTGTCTCTTGGCTGATCCTCCTAACTTATCTCTCCATCTCCTGTTATTGCATGGCTCTCACTGCACTTTTGAAATCAGTGGAGCATTCTTGGAGGTAAGCATTGTATGAAAATAGCTATAACTAAAACTTTAAAATGCTGATAGTTTAGAGAGAGATATTTTGCATGGATTTTGGCACAGCACCTTTCTATTTGATATATGAGCTGCTTGTTTTTTCTTATTTTTCAGGTTCATCTGATGTTTCCTGATCATGTACCCAAGCCATGCTGTGCACCTACAAAACTGAATGCAATCTCAGTGCTTTACTTTGATGACAGTTCTAACGTTATTTTGAAAAAATACAGAAATATGGTGGTTCGTTCATGTGGCTGCCACTAGAATGAAAAAAAAAATCAAAACCAGAGTTTATTCAGAATTATAATAAAGTCAGAATACCATCCTTGCTGCTGAAAAGCCAGCCCTAAACTTATTCAATTTCATGTCATCTCTCATTTAAATGTACAGTTTAATGTATATAGTAGCTTTTATTTATTTAAAGGTATATAGTTTCTTTTGTATGAGCAAAATTTCAAAACAGTTTATTTTATGAGTCACCTTACTTATGCAGTAGAACTTCCAAAGCATATTTTCAATTGATCATGCTGGGATCTATTTCATTCCATTGCAATGTTTTAAGGGAAAACCTTTGTGTAGTGTTTTTTTTAAAGTTAGAAACTCCAGAACTCTTGTGACTGTTTTATATTGTTAAAGGAAATTGAATACATTTGGTTAAGTTGTGCCAATGAAAACTATGGTGGGATATTTATTTAGAAAAGTCACAGAGAAAAAAGAAACCAAATAGAATGCTTGACTAAACATAATTTTTATTATAGAAGTTCTGCTCTATTAGATAAAGTGAAATGTTGAACAGTGTTTGAATAAACAAATGGTAGATAGAACATAGGAACTGGAAGACTGCATATAATTGTTATAACTATTTTCTTTAACAAAATCAGTGCAACTGGACGAGCATGTTACTTCTTGGCTTGCAGGCTGTAATTTTGCAAAAGGCTCAAAGCTTCAGGAGTTCTGTGGATAGCCTTTATCTATAACTTTCCAAGTCAACAGTAGAAAAAGCTGAAGTATAACCTTCTTACCTCAAAGACATCATGTTGACCTATTATATGTAACACAACAGATATTTTCTTACTTAACAATGGCACAAAATAAAGAAACGTGAGTCACCCAACAATACAGGTAAGAGTCACTGTATGTGTAAGATGTAAAGGAGAATAGTCATGAAGGAATTGGTTCTTTTTAGCTCCCCTTTCTTGCTGAGTTTACTAATTTGGTGCCCTGAGAGACATTTAGAAAGATAGAAAGCATACTGATGTCCTACATCAGCTGAGGCCAAAAACATATCCATTCATCTAGGCTAGCAACTGACATTACACATAAACCAGTTTAAGTCATCAGAAACGGGTTTAAACCTGTAGCAGAACAAATGTTTAGTGCACATAAACTGGGTTGAAAATGGCTGAAACCAGTTTGAGATAAACCTGGTTGAATGTAGTATCATATGTAATTGATTTGGCTCAAACTGGTTTATGCGATGTCTGTCCAAAACCCCTGCTGGTTTAAGTTAAATCAGAAACCCCCAGCATCCAGGCACGCTCTCTGGGCTTGGTGGAGCTCTCTGCTCCCCAGCAGGGCTGGCCCCTTCCCTCTGCTCCCTGGCTGGAGCTCTGGTAGAGACTTGCAGGCACAGCAGTGTCTGCCTGGCTTCCTTCTGCTCTCCCGCTCCCCTCACCACTCCCTGCTAAGCAGAGATCCCCTGTCCCTTCTGCCATACACAAACACCTCAGCATTAGCTAGCAGACCACATGCTGGCTACAGTCCATGCTGTGGCAGACAGCAGTGTCAGCTTAGGGCTTTTTGGAGTTAATAAGCAGCTCAGCTGGTAATCTCCCTCCCTTCCTTTGTTTAAGAAGAACTTGAAATAATGATAGAGGCTCTTTATTTTCTGATGGGGTGATAAATGCTGATAACAGAGCTTATAAATGCTCTGTTGTCAAGGGGTGGGGCGCTCTCCCTAATCCTGCTGAGGCTTGGCCATGCCCCCTCAGCTCAGCTCTGTGAAGGGAAGGGAAAGTAAGGCTGCTGTAGTGCCCCCCAGCTTCTAGCCTGAGCCACTGCAGGCATGTGCCTGCGTGTCTGGGATGTATGTGAAATTACAAAGTGATTTAGCCTGGCCATTTAGGTAAACTGACTTGCAAAGATTGAATCAATTCAGGCTCAGGTTTTTTGAATGTTTGTCTCCCTAGCCCTAGTAATTTATCTTTGCTAATGGCCTCAGATGTTTCATAGGAAGTTGAATGAAGCCCCTGTTGCCATTAGGCCATTGTGGGATAGTTTTTCTTCCTGATATGATTTCTACTACAGTAGATCCCCAATTTATGCGAGTATTGCATTCCGGGAGAATTTTGTGTAAGTTGAATTCATGTAAGTCGGGACGACTTTCCCCATAGGAAATAATAGAATAGTGAGAGGTTGCATACCCCAGAAATACCTTAGTTGTAGCTTTTTTTCCCCTTTTCTTGGTGGAATCGCCTGTAGGAGGCGCATATAGTGTCTCACTTATGCATCTTCAGATGCCGCTACCACAATGGCAGCACAATGGAAGCACAGCTCTGTTTGACTCTGCCTGCAAATGTTGCAATGCATTTGCATATATATGCATATATATGCAAATCTTGCACATCTCGAGGGGCATTTTCCAGTCCAGACACTATTAAAAATCAAGTAAACATGAGACACGCGTAAGTCGGATTCGTGTAAATCAGGGGTCTACTGTAGTTAGAGAGTAGTTTAAAACCCAAAGGTATGAGATTTAACAGGTGTTCCTAATTTGTTTAGAGTGAACTATTGTAACTGGTATATTCTTGCTACTTATATAACTATGAAGTCCGTTTTTGAACCTTGCTTACTTTTTGCATGCAACATCCTGTAACAGTTTCACAATTACACATTGTATGATATTTTTTTTCCATTTATAGTTTTTGAAATTACCACCTTTTCATTTTATTAACGTGTCATTTTTTAGTGTTATAAGATAGGGACAATAGAAACTACTAATCTGCCTTCTTGACACCATTCATTATTTTATAGGCTTTATCATGAATCAGCTCAATAGAAAAACTGCTATATTAAAAAAGTTCTTAGAGTGTTATTTAAATTACTAGGAAACATCCAGTTCATACCATATTATGTCTGTTCAAGTAAATCCAGTTTTGCTGTGGTTATTTAACACATAGTCCACAGAACAAGTGATTATGTGTGTGCGTGTGTGTGTGTGCATTTTTGTTTTTTTGTCTTCCTTCCTTCCTGCCTTCCTGCTTTTCTTCCTTTCTTTCCACAAATTAATTTATTTTATCTTACTGTTGGAAAATTTCCTTAAGTTTTTTGTTAAATGTCCATTTACTTTTTGAAAAACTGAAAGGTTTTTTTCATTCAGATATTTCCTCAAATCATTACATGTCAATTATTATTTTATATTTAATTTGCTTCCATACCTATGCCTAATTATAATGTACATATAATAATGTATATTCATGAAATTTCTCCAGTAAATTACTGTTTGGGCCATTAGATAATTGCACTTAAATTGCAAAAGTAATTCCTTCAGAAAAATTTTGGGTTTGTTTATGGATGAGGTAAATGATTATGTTGTTTTAAATCCAATTTATTCTAAATAGAATTTGATGGAAACTGAATTTTGGGTACATTAAGTAATATATTTTGAATAATGGTGTACCATTTTAAGAACAAGAAACTGAATATTATATTATTCTTTAAAATTTGCTGTTGGAATATATTTCTATATTTGAAGATATAATAAACTTGTAATACTAGTTTATTATCTCATGGTTTTTGATTCTGAGCCACAGAGTAATAGAATATTAAATTTGTGTTTTTATAAAGCCAGAAAGAAAAAGAATGTGACAATGTGGATAGCCTTTGCTGTATTTCACATCTTTTACTAGAGACATTTGTTGCAAAATTTTTTTCTCTTTATTACTTTAAAGGCATAATATTTAGCAGAACCATATGCAGTGTATATTCAGGTTATACAGCTCTCTATTAACTATTAAAACTTGGGTCAGAAAAAGGAAGGATGAAACAAAATGTTCCAGAAATTTCTTAAAAGATGTTAGTGTCTTGCAGTGAAGGAACAGTTGACAAACAATATTTTCATATGTGCCAAAAAAGTATACACGTCCCTTTGTGTTTTAAAACACCTTCTTCCTATAGTAGCTAATATAACACTTCTCACATTTCTGTAAGTTTTAAAGGTATTTATGTAACATTTTTTGTAAGAAAATCACTAAGATTATTTTATTCCTATTTGGGATTCAGAAGGGAGCTTTATCAAGTTTTAATAACCTGAAGCTTTCTTCATCTTTACAGACTAGGGTTTAGGAGGGAAAGGGGATCTGTTAGCACTGGCTATCCAATATCTCAAAGATCTAAACACAAAAAGAGTAAAAAGTACTATATTTCTACCAAATCAATTTCTTTTTTATCAGTCAGATCCTCTTTATATTAATCATAAAGCTAATATTACATCCAGCTAATAATACAACTGTATGCATAATTAAGGGACTTCAGTTTATTTCTAGAAGACCTGTACTTTTATTTCTTAGCTGCATCACCCTGTGTAAATTGAGATTATATTCCAGTGTTGCACCATTTTGTAAAAATCAAATCCATATAAAACAGAATATTGACTGAAAACAAGAACTACATAACGATACATTAATAAATGGATGTTGCGATGGATGACACCAACCAATATGATAATTTTTCAGCCTCTACTGAACGTCTAGTGGTAAATACTATTCCTGAAGAAGACTGGTTATCTAATCATGTTCTCAAAATAATTGTTTCTGCAGTTGCCTCTTTGGATGCTGAAGCTGATTTCCCATCTTCAGCCTGTGTTTGCTGTACCTCCTCTACTTTACTACTAGTTCCTAGGTAGCCACTGTCCATGTGCCAACTCTGTCAGATAGCTAAAATATCTGTAGGAAACAACCATTGTGTCCTTTGGCTTTGCTTGAATGTCTTTTTCTTCTTTTGCAGAATTGTCCCATATTGTGGCTATATAAGGTACATTATTTAATAACTTTTATAAAACCCCCAACCAAATTTGGGGGTCATGTTAAGTGCTGTATAACTATATCATACAATGGCAATCCCTAAATTATGCTACACTGGTGCTAACATACAATTGCTACTTTTGTAGGCTGTTAGCTGCTTTTTATTTGTAATCTCACATGTCTAACTTGAAGTAGGCCTAATTGTAGTATTCCCTGTCAATATTTCTTCTATTCTTTTTCCTGGCACCTAATTCTTGGAATACTAACTTAGGTCAATAAGTTTTGATGCAGACAAAGATGATTTTAGTTTTTTACCCATAGGTCTCTGTGCTGATGATCCCAACATGTTTTTAAACATTCATCCTGAATAGTCATTCATTCTAAATGTGATTCCCCTGAAGCCAGAGCCATTTAAATGTAGTTTTTTCCAATCTGTAGTGACTTTTCTGTTCTCACATTCAACTGTGCATAGTAAAAAAATTGTCAAGTGGTGCTTGAATTACAAATGAACCATTTGAGAATTACAAAGTAGCATCTGTTACTGGCTCCTCTGCAGTCACATGACCTGCAAATTCTGATAAAACATGTGTTATTTCTTACTCAACATCTTGTGCAAGAGTTTCATTTAAAATGTAAGAGTATTAAGACATATTCTTCCCATTTTAAATAAAATAGGTCAGCATCAGCCTAGGGCCAAAGGTAATTAGGAATGCCATGTGAATTGGATAGTTGTTTTGATTCTCTTTCTTGTCTTATTAGAGATTATGCAGTTGGATACTTTTGATGACAGGATGTATTACTAGCCAACTAGACACTTTGAGCTCTATTTCTCCACTTTTTAATAATCAGGTAGGCTTAATAATTGTAATCCTTATCTAATGCTTTACCTCTGTAGATCTCAGAATGCTTTATGAAAATGTTATCTTAATGTTATGGATAGGAAAAAACAGATCTTGAGAAGTGAAGTAATGTGCCATGTGTCAACTTGCAAGCCTCTGGCAATCTAAGAAATAAGACCATGTCTCCTGTCCAAGTGTAGGGCTGTATTCATTAAGCAAAATAACCCCGTATTTATATATGTATTTCAAGCTCCCCTTCCTGCAGCTTCTAAGACTTATTAATTATAGGCACTCTTAAAACTTATCTAGACAAGCATTTCATGCTTCCTGTGCAATTTTTAAAAATCTAGGATCGCTCTCACTTCTGCTTTTTCCTCATGTTTGACAGAAGGCTTAATAGCGAGTTAAGGAAACCTGTGAGAGGGGATCTTGGGGACAGATGTTGGCTAGAGGTTGCATGTCAGCACATTTCCTATGGAATTCCCTCAATGGAGAATGAAAGTGAAGCTGGGCTGAACCAGCTGTGAAGTCTTAGGGGCTCTGCACAGTGTATCTTGCTCTTCTGTGAAAACAAACTGATCCTGAAGCTGAGAACTGTTGATTGGTCTGCTGAGGTGCAAATGCTCCAAGGAGAAAACAGAGGGGATCCTAGTGCAGTCTTCTATGCCTTCAACCTCTTTATGTTAATGGCAAATGTGGGCCCAAAAATGAGGAGTTTTGCTACTCAATTTCACAGAGATTGAAAATGGGACAAGATCAGGTAGAGAAACATAGTATTTATATTGAAATACAACACACTGATCCACTTTAATAGCTTCCAGATATTTATATCTGCTATCTTTATCAACAGTGCCCACATCATATATATATACACAGGAAAACACATTCCTTTCTTTTGGGCCAACTACACTTCTATCAATTTAATTCATTTTAAAAATCAGTTGTTCTCCTTTAACCTCTGGAAGTGCTTTTCTTCCTAGCCTTCTCTGTGTTTTATCTGTTTTATTATTCATACCTAACAACTCCCGCAGGAAATGCTCTTGCCTAGACTGTGTTTCAGGAACAGAAGAAAAACAGGGCCTGCCAAGTCAGTTACTTGTTTAAGTAGGATGTTCATCTTAAATAAGTCTGTTTTCTTACTTTTCCTTTTCCCTTTGGACATATTTGGGAAGCATCTTGGTTCATCATCTATGTACAAGATCTTCAGGGTAAAAATTACAACAGAATGCAAGCCATTCCAGGATCTGAATGATACTAAAGCTTTTAGCAACGAGATGAAAATAAGAAAGTGAATGGATAGCATCTTCATACAAACAACCTGGAAATACAGAATCATAGCAGAGCATAGATTACACTCAGCATCTTAACTAAAACAATAAGATTCCTAGTTTTGGACTAAGTTTTGAATTTAGTTTTGCCTTGTCACTGAAACTGTTCACAGTTTATTCAATATAGTTGAAGAGAAGTATCATTATTAATCTAATAAACTAATCAAAATGAAAAGGATTGTTAATAGATAAAGCTTCAAAATATTGCATTACTTTGGATGGAAAGGGTCTGGTATTTTTTTTTGGCTGCAAAGCCACAGAAAGTCCATCAATGTTCATGATGGTACTCCTGATTTATTCTAGAATGACTGAGATAAGAATTTGGTCTGCAACATTCCTGGAGTATGTTTCTTCTTCATTTTACATTCCCAAAAGCAAAGTGCTTGTCTTATTTGGGAGGGTGTGGCATGCAAGGAAATACTGTACTTCCTTTCTGATGCTGGGCAAATCACTTTGTGCATCCAGTGCACTTAACTAGCTTTCTTGTTTTGAGGTTTTGTTGTTCTCCCGCCCTGGCGGGGGGTCGGGCTAGAAGATCTACTAGGTCCCTTCCGACCCTAAATCTATGAACTTCTCAAAGGTTTTTCACTACAAGATAGGCACCTAAATACCTGTGAGGTTGAGGGCCCTGTTTTCCTGTTTGTAAAATGATGACAAGACACTTGGATATTATAGCAATGGGCGATATAACTGTGCCTAGAAAAATTGCATAAGTAAAGCATAGCTTATACATAATTTTTAAAATTTCACCATTAGAAAATTGCACCTTAAAACATCTAAGAGTTTTTTTCTGAATTTTATTTCCTTCTTTTTTTATATATATCTAATTCTGTTAATTTTGTAACATCCAAACCAACTCCTTTCCCTTGCAGTTCTTATGCTGCAAGACTGGGTGACATTTGTGTCCAAGGATATATTTGGTCAAGCTTATACATATCTGTTTCTCTTAACCAATCCTTATAAGTTAGTTTTTTCAGCCTCTGAATTAAATATGCTTCTGTTTACTGAATGCTCTGCACATTATCAGAATCTTTCTTGAAGAGACTTGCCCAGAATTGAATATAATACCCCACTTGACTTATTACTACCATTTACCTTGTGTCATCATTAGCTTAAGTGAAATCTTTATGCAGATGTAAAATTTGCATAGACTGATTTTTTCCCCTACAAAACATGACGCAGAGTGCTACATTAAGTTCATAGCACTACTTTTACATATATCCAGACAGTGTGATTACTCTATCAGTGCACTTTTTCAGAGTCAAGAGAAGCAAAGTCACCTCTCCTTCCATAATTCAGTCTTTAGCCCATTTAGTTTCCTCTTAAGATTTTCACATTTAAAGGTCAGTCTATCAGGTTTCCAAAGGTTTTAAAAATATGGTTGTGAAAAATGCAGGCGTACCTATATGATTACATGACTTCTACTTTTGCACAGATGTTCAGAGGAAGAAAATTAGACAGGCCTGTAGGCAAATTGAGGGAAAGAAGATGATGAAGGCAGAAATGATATAAGAGACTTTTTTGGCACAAAGACAACTATGCATGGAGAACAGAGGTGCAGAGATAGTCACAGATGGCTTTATCTCTTGGTTTAGTTTCTGGCTATCTAAAACCCATTTGTTTTGTCTCTTTTCCTATAATTAGTTTACTCAGAGCATCCCAAGGAATAAAATGCCTTAAGGAAGAACATGGGTGGCCTGAATAACATTTTCTTTTAAGTTCTTCAGTCTGCTAAGTCACTCTGGATGCCTGCTATGGTGAACAAGGATTTATTTTCCGTGTATGTATGCAGGTGTTTATAGCATGTTCATCAACATGGTATCTGAGCACTTTAAAAAAGGTGCAAAGTAGTGCTATTCATTTGTCCCAGCTGCCCCTCTCTATGCTGCACTGTCACTTTACAAAATCAAACGGTCACTTTGTTGAACACAATGTCTTCTCTTCTGCTTCAGGACCCTTTCACTTTTCTGTTCCTGACTTGTATATATTTGTCCATTGATGCTTGTCTCTCCATGCTTCCTGTATGTCTGGGGTGGCTAACCTATAGCACCTGTACCACAAGAAGCATGGGCAATCTCTGTATGTGGCACAGGACAGATCAGGGAGGGGACAGGCTGCACAGTGGCAGGTAAGGCAGGAAGCAGAAACCAGAGCAGCAGATCAGACAAAGAGAGGGAACTGGAGTGGTACTTAGAGAGGGGGCAGGGCTAATTTGAGGCATGCCTGCCAAAAAGGTTGGCCCCCACTGCTCTATGTCATTAACAATATTAGGCTTGTCTACCTGTTCCTTACCTTCTCATACAAATGTCTCTGAAGTGTTGTCCCTGCTGTGCTTGACCTCAGCCACACAGGCCTTGCTTCCTTGAAACCTCTCTCTTCAGGACCTCATTAAAGGGTAAGCAGCGTTAACTTGGAAATGTAGTGTTCAAATACATGCAAGTGAAAAAGATTACAAAAAAAAATTATCCTTATTTCTTTCATCCTACCTGTACCTGTTGCAATAAAAACCTTTATACTACACTGGTAGTATCTAGTGTTCTAGAACAGCTTACCACAAAATGCTTCAGAGTTTTTTGCTATATTTACTATATCTGGATTAAATTGAAATATTGCACATCTCATCTCCTCTTCAGTCCTTCACTGTCCCTTTCTACAAAATATACTGTGGGGGTGTGTATGGGGTACTGTACATATTACTCTGAGAAGTTGATTATTTTAGGGTATATCACTTTTTATCTGTTTTATTTGTGTGTATTATTTGCATTCAGGCATAGTGTAAATGTGTCTGCTGGAACAGAAAATAGCACATCTTTGAAAGTTTATAACTAATATGTGAACAACTGTTGTTCATACAAAGAAGTTGAGTGCAATTAATTGGTATAGGCATTTAGTTATCCCTCAGATAAAGCAATGCCCCTAGATTCTGTGGGGGTTTTTTTGTATCTCTGAATTAGTTAGAAGACACATGTATGCAGGTAAATTCATACACAACTATAAATCTGAGCCCAGCTTCTTCTTGGTAGTGTATAGAATATAGTGAGCATGATAAACTTTCTCTTTGTAAGATATGCATACAGCTGTAGAGACTTTAAGCTGGATAAATTACATTAATCTATGGGGTGGCTGAGCAAAGGTGTACTAGACCATGCATCTACATCACAATTCACGTTTGTCAGGATGTTGGCTACAAAGGACCAACTCACAGGATCATCATAAAACTTCAGTTTACTAGACAGACGCAAAAGTCAGATCATAAACCTTGTGGCTGATCCCCTCAAACACACACACATTCACATACACTCACAGTAGCTAGCTATGAACACTAAGCACCGATGTCAAGATATATCTATCCCCAAGTACTGGAGTCTGCTGTGGATGGCCAGTTGGGGCTTCTTTCATTGCGATGTTGCTTCAGAAGCTGGGCAGGCAGGGTGCTGGTCAGGTCAAAGAGGGTGCC
>NW_017729027.1:34903954-34905348 GCF_001723915.1 Gavialis gangeticus
ATAAAACATAAAAGGGTGAAATACCATGGCACATACAACAAATAGACTACAATGGGGGTGGGGAGGGGGAGACATACTGATGCAGTATACTATTTTATAGCCATAAAAGTATCTACAAACTATATTTTATTAAAAGTACACCTTATTTTCTATAAAATAATAACATAATAAAAGAAGAAGAGGGAAGAAGGAAGAAAAGGTAGAAAAGTGAAAGCATTCCCAAAAGGGGGAAAATACTGCAAAAGGGGCTTTTTGCCATATGGAGGGGTTTCACATTGGACGGGGGGCAGGCAAAAAAAAGGTTTTTTGCTACAAGGACAGATGTGTTCTGGTCCAGAAACAACTTGGGGTTTAGGCTGTAGGTTGTTACCATTCCCATTCATGCCTATATTGCTCTACTTTTGGGTGTTCCACAAAATTGGATGAGGCAGGAAAATCAAGCCTTCAGTCTTTTGACCCAGATCCTTAGCTGACAAAAGCACCTTTAGTTGCACTGATATGATTTAACAACTGAACATCTCAGCTGTCTATTTTGTGACAATGAAATAGGAGTTTTCCCATCTTGCAAAATCAGTATCTACACAGCGCCAATGCTGTGCCTAAAGTGATAAAAAGGAGTGATAGAATTTATCTAATAATCTGCATAGATATCATTAACAAATAATGGCAAAAGTTGCAGGCCCGTTAGTTCTGTAGCTCATGAAAATCCACTAGCAGTGGGAAACAGCTTCTTAGATCACTGTAATTTATAGCCCTTGTCCTCATCTCTGAGAGAGAGCTTTTACAAGTGAATGGTTTCGTGATGGAAGAATTCACCAGTCACCCCTGTTTTTACCCTGCCTCGCATGTGCTTTTCTAGTTTGGCTGCTAATGGGAACCTTGTGGAAATACCGCAAAATAGGGTAGCATGATACTTCTTTTCCTGTCTTTCTAGCTGGGTCTTGAAAACCTCCAAGGATGGAGCATCCACCACATCTCTGGGTAACCTGTTCATGTTTTACTATCTTCCTAGTGAGAAAATTCTTCCTCCTAAACTTTCCTTGCTGCAACTTGAGACTGTTGCTCCTTGTTCTGCCATCTCTCACCACTGAGAACAGTTTAGCTCCATCCTATTTCAAAACCCCTTTCATGTAGTCGAAGGCAGCTATTACATCCCCTTTCAGTCTTCTCTTCTCTAGACTAAATACGCTTAGTACCCACAGTCTTTCCTCATAAGTCATGTGCCCCAGACCTCTCACCATTTTTGTTACCCTCCACTGGACTCTCTCCATGTTGTCCACATCTTTTCTGTAGTGAGAGACCCAAAACTGAACACAGTACTCTAGGTGTGGCCTCACCAGTGGTCGATAGAGGAGAATAATCACTTCCCTGGACCTACTGGGAACACACCTACA
>NW_017729027.1:34910348-34911055 GCF_001723915.1 Gavialis gangeticus
CAGTGGTCGATAGAGGAGAATAATCACTTCCCTGGACCTACTGGGAACACACCTACAAATGCAGCCCAGGATGCCATTAGCCTTCTTGGCAACAAGGGCACACTGCTGGCTCATATTCAGCTTATCATTCACTGTAACCCCCAGGTCCTTTTCTGCAGAGCTGCTGCCCAGCCAGTCAGCCACCAGCCTGTACTGGCACATGAGATTGTTCTGTCCTAAGTTCAGGAATTTGCACTTGTCCTTGTTGCATCTCATGAGATTTCTTTTGGCCCAAACCTCCAATTTGTCTAAGTCACTCTGAATCCTAGCCATATGCTCCAGTGTATCTACAATTCCCCCCAGCTTGGTGTCATCTGTAAACTTTCTGAGGGTACACTCTATGACGTCTTCCAAGTCATTGATGAAGACATTGAACAAAACTGGCCGCAGCACTGACCCCTGCAGCACTGCACTTGATACTGGCTGCCAACCAGACACTGAGCCATTGATTACTACTCTCTGAGCCTTATGCTCCAGCCAGTTTTCTATCCACCTTACTGTGCGTCCATTGGTCTCTCCACACCCCCAGAACCTTGTCACAGGAAGCAATCAAGTTGGTCATGCATGAATTCTCTCTGGTGAATCTATGCTGATTGTTCTTAATCACTTTTTCTACCCCAGGTGCTTAGAGATGGATTCCTTGAGGATCTGCTCCATGATTTTTTCCA
>NW_017729027.1:34911066-34925634 GCF_001723915.1 Gavialis gangeticus
GTCTGTAGTTCTCTGGATCCTCCTTCTTCCCTTTCTTAAATATGGGCACTATGTTTGCCCTTTTCCAATCATCCGGGACCTCTCCTATGTCCAGCTTCATACTGGAGCTCTGAGCAATCATATAGCTTTTTTACATAAAGTGCAACTTCTCCTCCTCTTCTCCCCTGCCTGTCATTCCTGAACAGTTTGTACACATCAATGACAGTGCTCCAGTCATGCGAGCTATTCCATCAAGTCTCTGTTATTCCAATCACATCATAGTGCCATGACTGTGCAAGGACTTCCAATTATTCCTGCTTGTTTCCCAGGCACCTGAGGTAACTAGTTGATTCCCCTGATTTCTCAGGAAGTGTGCCCTCCTGTTGCCCCCTCCTGCTTGCTCTTCCTCCAGGTCTCCCACTTTTCCACTTACCTCAGGGCTTTGGTCTCCATCCTCCAGTAAATCAAGTTTAAAGAACTCCTCACTAGGTTAGCAAGCCCGTCTGCAAAGATGCTCTTCCTTTTCTTCATCAGGTGGCTCCTATCTCTTCCCAGAAGTCCTTCTTCTTGGAAGAATATCCCATGGTTAAAGAAGTCAAATCTCTCTTGCACAGCCAGGTATTGATCTGCAGGATACACCTGCTCCTGGTTGGGCCCTTTCCCTTGACTGGAAGGATCAATGAGAACACAACCTGAGCCCCAGGCCCCCTCACCTTTGCACCCAGAGCCCTGTAATCACTCTTGATATGGCCAGGGTCTCCCCTGGCATTATCATTGGTGCCCATATGGATGAGCAGCATGGGGTAGTAGTCAGAAGGCCAGATAAGCCTTAATAGTCCCTCTCTGACATCTTGGATCCAGGCTCTGGGAAGACCTCCCAAAACAACAGGTCAGGTCAGTGGATGGCTACTTCTCTCCCCTACAGAAGGGAGTCTCCAACCATCCCCCCGCATTGCTTCTTCTTGGTGGTAGTTATCTTGATCCTTTCCACCCTGGTGAGGCCTGGCCTGTCTTCCTCCACCAATGGAATGTGCTCCTCCCTTTCTGCTGCTAGGGCTGCATATCTGTTCTCCAGATGAATGATTGCAGGTAAACATGAAGATCAATGCTTGCTGCCAGAAGTCTCAAGCCTCCAGCTTCCACCCTCTTGGGTGTCCATGTCCTCTCCCTTCTCTAGCACTACATCTGGTGTTTCTTCCTCCATAGTCCCAGACGTCTCCTCCAGCATTGAATGCCTCATGGCAGAGGATGCTTCAGAGCCTCGCCACCATCTCCTGTATTTCTCTTGCCTGTTCCTGGAGAGACACCATTAAGAGGCACCACTCACACTTCAGGCACTCCCTGACTTGCGCATCACTGGAAGGAACCTGCAACCCACAGTCCCCACAGTGCCAAACCTGGACCTGGGTGGAAACATAGATGGTGAGCAGTCCTGCATGGACAGAAGCCTCACAGTTGCAAGCACAGGCACTGGCAGTGGCTTTGGCATTGTTATGTTTTCCAGCCATTTCCTGGGTCTCTTAATCTGCCTTCTCTCTCTTACTGATAAGGTTAAGGTACATTTTTATACTGCCTTTTTAAAGAAGAAATTCACAGATTCACACAGATGGGTGGTATGACGGATTAGCTTTTACTAGCTAATACCATTTAGCCACATGTCCCTGTTTGCAGCCAATCCCATCTAAGAAGGTATTCACTTTGGAGGATATGGGAACCCTCAGCAGACATTTAAGAACATCTGCTACATGTAACTAGTTACCCATACGTAGTTTCAATGTGCACCTTTATTCATCATCTCAGTTGCATTTCCCTTGATTCCAGATCTAGCCTTTTGGTTTGTTTTCTACTGAACGCTGTTCATTGCCTGACATGGTGTGCTACACCTACCATTTGTAGAAACTGTTGGCATGTATGTAGCTACTTCAACTAGTACAGATATTATAACGGGAAAAACTGTTTCTGTTCTGAAAAATGGGTTTGTCTTCCATGGAAATTCTAGCTGATTACACACATCTTATATCATACTGCAGTTGGTTTTAGATGAACCAGTGGAACTTTATTCATAGCAATGATTGAATATCAGAAGCCATTTTTAAAGTACAGTAAGCACAATAAATTTTTACATGTCATTATGTGGTTCATAATCACATTTTCAAAAAGTATTTAGAGACTTAGGGCTAGATCACAAATGATTTAAGTGCCTCCCAACTGCCACCAAAGTACCTCATTCCAAATTTGCATCCTTACACTACTTAACTCCTGTCTAATCTTAGAGATATGTAAAGTCTCCAGGTCTTATAGTTCTAACAATAAACTTCTTCTGCTAATAGGTTGAGAAGTGCCCATATGTCATGGGTGCTAAGCAACTACCAACACAGCTCATGTATAAGCCCTGTTAGAATCTGCAAACTAAGCATTCCTCCATTTGGTTTACTTATGGAACTCAAAACAGAGGGTGTTCTCAGAGCCAGCGAGGTAAGATCTCACACAAAAGAGAAGATGAGGTACTGGTGCTGCTTTCCCACTTTGCCAATAGCCAGAGGCAGATCCAGAATGGGTGCAGTGGCATAAGTATCTCCACTGCTGCTTTCAGTTGATGCTGCAGGAACAGCTACCAGGCATTTTTTTAAGTCCCTGAATTGGATAAGAATTCCTCCTCTCTCTCTTCCCCTCTGTGCTTAGTGGCATGTTTCCTTCTCTCCCTTCCCCTGCCCACAGCCATTGCTGTCACCCATGGCCCCAGGGATGGGGCACAGGAGGCTCCAGAGCCATTCCTATGCACTCCAGTTGGGTTCTGTGGGGAGCCTGGCTCAGTTGGTGAGAGCAGCAGGCAGGTTTTTCATCTTGAATTCCCCACTGGGTGTTCCCAGGGAGCAGGCGCAGTAGAAAGGAAACCAATCTCCTGCCACAACCACTGCCATTTCCAACTGCCACTGTCAGTGCCTCAGCCTGACTCCACATACAGTCCAGCTGGAGCAGGAAAGGAGTAGCTTTGGAGTTCCCCCCCAATTGCCCCTGGGTCTATTAGGGACAGCAGAGACAGAAGCGGTAGCTAGTGGGACGGGGGAAAATCATAATGGACACGTTGCTGAGTGTGGAGGGGAAGGAAGAGGAAGGGTGGAAACTGGGAGCAGGGGTGCATATATACCTGTAGTGTTGGTTGCTACTCCCGCACCCCCTTTTCAAAATCCTGGATTTACCCGTGACAATAGCCCAGTGGTTAGAGTACTATCATAAGATATGGGAGTTTCAAAGATTTCATAGACATTAGGGTTGGAAGGGACCTTGGAAGATCATCGAGTCCAGCCCCCTGCCCCAGGGGCAGGAAGTCAGCAGGGATCATAGGATCCCAGCAAGATAAACATCCAGATGTCTCTTGAAGGCATTCAGAGTAGGTGCTTGAACCACCTCTGGCGGCACTCTATTCCAAACCTTGGGGGCTTGGACAGTAAAGAAGTTCTTCCTTATGTCCAGCCTGAAACAGTCATGGAGGAGTTTGTGACCATTTGACCTTGTCATCCCTTGGGGTGCTCTGGTGAACAGATGCTCCCCCAGGTCCTGGTAAGCACCCCTGACAAACTTACAGATGACCACCAGATCATCCCTGAGCCTGTGCTTTTCCAGGCTGAAGAGTCCCACAGCTCTCAGCCTCTCTTCATAAAGTCTGTTTTTCTGACCTCTGATCATGTGCATAGCTCTCCTCTACACCCTCTCAAGCTTCTCTACATCCTTTCTGAATTGTGGAGCCCAAAACTGGACGCAGTACTCCAGCTGCGGCCTCACCAAAGCCAAGTACGGTGGGAGAATGACATCTGGGGATTTGCTTGAGAAGCATCTATGGATGCAAGTCAGCATTTTGCTTGCTTTACTAGCAGCAGTATCACATTGAAGGCTCATATTCATCTTGTGGTCAATCATGAGCCCCAAGTCCCTTTCGTCCATAGTGCTAGCCAGCATAGCACTGCCAAGCCTATAAGGATACTGTAGATTTTTGTTTCCAAGGTGGAGAACCTTGCATTTCTCGGTGTTAAACACCATCAGGTTTTCATCTGCCCATTTCCTGAGCCTGTCAAGGTCAGCCTGGATCACCCTCCTGTCCTCAAATGTGGATGCTTTACCCCAGAGTTTGGTGTCATTGGCGAGCTTGGGCAATCCGCTCCTGATACCAATATCCACATCATTAATGAAGATGTTAAATAGTAAGGACAGAGCCTTGGTCACAGGGCACCATGACGATCGACTTCCATCAACCACCACCCTCTGGGTCCTACCACGGAGCCAATTCCCCAGCCAGCGGATTGTGGTGAGGCCGAGGCCACAGTTAGCCAGAAGTGATCATGAGATACCAGATCAAAGGCTTTTTTAAAGCCAAGATATACGACATCAATCTCTTCTCCCTTGTCCAGTTGATAGGTCACCTGGTCATAGAAGGAAATAAGATTGGTCAAGCAAGACCTACCCACAACAAACCCATGCTGGCTATTCTTCAGGATGTTGCCATCATCCAGTCTGTTAAGCATCGACTCTATGAATCAGAGAAAAAACATAAGCATGTGTGTGTTTGTGTGTTTGCGAGTGGTGGTGAAGAGAAAGAGGTTCCCTAGTTGGTATAGAATTCATATGGTTATAAAAAAAATGAGAACATCATGTAGAGATGTAGTACTGTATGTAAAATGTATGACATGTTCCTTCTTCTCTGCTGAGCACTAGTGAGGCCTCAGATGGATTACTGTATACAGCTTAGGGCACTTTACTTCAAGAAAGATGAGAAACAATTGGAGTGAATCCAGAAGAAAGCAAACAGCTATGATCAAAGGTCTAGAAAACATGACCTATAAAGAAAGATTGAAAAAGTAGATTTGTTTAGTCTAGAGGAGAAAAAAAAAACTTAAAGGGAGATGTGATAACAGTTGTCAAATATGTAAAAGGTTTCTGTAAAGAGGAGGTAATAAATTGTTTTCCGTGTCTCCTATGGATAAGACAAAAGTAATGGGTTTAAACTGCTACAAGGAAAATTCAGGTTACTCACTAGGAAAAAAGAAAACCTTTCTAACTATAAAGATAGTTACACACTGGGATAGATTACCTGGGGAGCAGTAGAATCTACAACCTGGAGAGTCTTAAAAAGAAGTTAGACAAACATCTGTCAGGAATGGTTTAGGTATAAGTGAGTATTCTAACCACTGGGGTATTAGGTAAAAAGGGGCTGCCAGCTACTCTGTTGATACTTCCTGCTGTCATTACCATGCTTTGTATGAAATGCCTGACTTAAATCAATTTCAGGAAGGTTTCCATGGCTGTCAATCCCAACTGGGGGAAATTAGACTAGATCCAAGTTACCCACGGAGAGGACTCTCCCTTCCAGTCTCTGCTCCCAGGACTCTTTATGCATTTTACATTAGACAGTTATTGGATAAAAAACAGAAATACACTGGCAGCAGTGCCCATAACCCAGGATTCTCTCCTTTGAGAGAAATTCTCTTTTTTATTTGGCACTCTCTGCTTGCTGTTCTTCTGGTCCTGTGAATCTTGCACCCTTGGTTGAAGAGAGAGGAGAACCTTCTAGTTCAGTGGTTCCCAAACTTTTTTTTCCATGACCCACTGCCAGGAGCAGAGTGCAGCAGTGGGGGCGGAGGGGGTTCCCAGCATGTGGTGAGGCTCGTCCTTTGTGTGCGACACCATCAGCATTGCTTTCGTGACCTTCATTTGGGTCATGACCAGAGGTTGGGAGCTGCTGTTCTAGTTAGAGCATACTTCTGGAAAATTAAAGGTTTGGAAAATAGGTAAAGATATCTAACTGTAACCCAGGCAGTACACCAAGAGCTACCCCCTCTCCAATTGAAGGGATCAGAGCAGGGGCACAAGCGCTGTGGGAGTTGTAGGGACTCTCCTCCCCTTATACAGCAGAGCCAGACCACCAATGGGACATTAACCATATACCTTTTAATGAGAGAACAGGACTGGGAACAAATAACAGGCATAAACCAGGGGGTGTAGGGGACACTACAAAGCCCTGAGGGGGCAGGATTCATCAAAGGTTAGACACTTACAAAAGACAGACAAAAAACAATCATTAGCAAAAGAAAGACAAAATATAAAACACAAACAGCAGAGCAAACAATACTGGTTGGTGAAATATAAAAGGCACAAATGCAATATGTCAAATAACAAGGAATATAGGGCCTAGGTACCTGGAAGAGGGGTGGGGGGAGAGGGAAAACACAATGACCCATTTCCACTGCAAAAGGACTTCTCCTTGTTACTTCACTCACCCCTGCTGGGACTTGAACTCAGATCTCCCACATGGCAGATAGAAATACTGCTACACAGCCACCTGTGCTAGTAGTGCTCTAAGTTGCAAGGGGTCTTGACCTTCCTGGAGCCCCAGCCTCATGTCAAGCTGCCTGGCCTCTGATTGGAGGAGCTGAAAGCAGAGCTGGGAACCTCTCAGGTCACTACCCAGATCCTTGCTGGAGCTGGGGAGCCTCTCCTGCTGGCCACAGCCTCTCATAGGGGATCCTGGAGCCCAGCGAGGAGCCTCTCCTGCCTGCAGGTCTGACTCCTTCAGGTTCTTCTGGGGCAACTTCTCCCACCTCACTGACTCAGCTCTTTGAAGCTCCTTCCTTGTGGTCCCTAGCTGGTCTCCCCTGAGTCAGCTGTGCTGCCCCTTTTATCCCCCTCCAGGTGACCCAAGGGGCCAATCAGGGGACATGGAGGTTCAGTCTCTGGGACCTGATTGGTGAGGAAAGGGAATCCCAAGTCCTCCAATCATCTTTTACTCCTTCAAAACCCCTGGGCCAAATCATTACCAGATTGGTGAGGAAAGGGAATCCCAAGTCCTCCAATCACCTTTTGCCCTTTCAAAACCCCTGGGCTAGGTCACTGCCAGATAGCCTGTCACATCACATTTGTTGTCATAAGGCCTCAAACTTATATAATTCTTACTAGTGTAACGCTGAATATTATTATCCATATGCAATTATACTTATTTGAAATATGACAGTTTTTTAATCTTGTGGCAATGATTTCCACAGGTTTGTTATGAAAAAGTATATCTTTTACCAGTTCTAGCTTTTTTACCTTTTCATTGCATGCTCTCTTGTTTTTTGTATTTTAAAGAGGTGAAAAAGAATTCCTGGTTCACCTTATTTATACTATTAAGTAATTTATATACTTTTATACTGTTCCTTCTCCACAGAAAGTAACAGAATCCAATGGTGGGAATTTCTTTGATTCTATCTTCTAAACTATCTTCAAGAAAATGAAAAGATATTGTATTTCTCAGTGACAAATAAAGCAAAGGGACCAAAATACAATTTTCCATAAATAGGATAATAAAGCAACATTGTGGAGGTCAAATACAACAAAAAAGTGCTTATTCTCTTGAAAGACAGATGACAAAAATCCTTTCCTCGGTTAATAACTATTAGAATATTATGTAATTAATAACTGTAAAATACCAGGTTCTTTTAGTTGTCTATACAAATTGTATTTTTCCCCTTAGTACATTTTTGTAGTTACAGCCATTTGCTTAAATACTTCAGAGTTCTTAAAAAAATGTATAAAGGTATTCCACTATAAGTTTCCAAAAGTTACGCATTTCTGTCTTAGACTACATCATCTCTTGCTGCAGATGAAGATGTTAATAACATTAACCTTGGGAGTTCATTTTCTACTTGTGCAACTAGTTCAGTTTGCACAGCTGGAAGACTTCTTTTTTTGTCTTCAGCCTCTTTCCAACTCTGATTTGTTATTGTTTGAAATTCTGAGGATGTTTTACACACATTTACAGTGTACAACATTTGGACACTGATAAACGAATGACAAGTATGATATAAAGGCTAGTAGAAGACTCTTTACGGTCTGTTCAGGGAAAAATGCACATCTGTCTCCAGCTGTGAAGCTATTTAGGATTGAAATGACTAGTATTGGGTTGGGAAGAGATGGTAATTATTTTTGTCGTTGATGTGAAGATCAAAGGTTATTCTCAGGAAGTAAGGACAGAGAATTCAGTATTTAGAAGGAAAGATTTATACAGGACATAATTTGGTACATGGTTTACACATTAACCTGGTGCTAATGCACGTAGGTGACAGGGGAAATATAAACAGTCTTGATATAAGATTAATTATAATTGGTGAAAAGAAAATTAATCTACTGGTCTCAAATCTCATACAAGTTAGCAGAATCTCCCGCAGATGCTACATTCTAATATCACCCTTTGAAAAGAAGCGGCTCAATAGTAAACTTTTTGCTTACAACACAAATCTTTTGTTCCTCTTGTCAGTTTCTTTTAATAATGAAACTACTACATTCAGTAATGGACTAATGTTGCTCACAGATTTCCTTGTATAAAAATGAATCCTGAGGGTTTGTTGTATTTATAGACTCAAGTTAAAAAATACAGTGGTAGCAGTTTATTAATGACTTTTCATAATTGAATGTACCATGACCTCATGGTCAGTAGATGAGATGTAATGTTTACTTCTCCACAGTTTCCTGATGCCAGGCCAGAATTCCATAAAGCAGTTTTCTCATGTTTTCAGTTCCTTAGTTAGGCGTACAAATAAAACTAATTTTCTCCTCTTGAAGATCCTTCAGTGTAAAATACAAACACACAAGTTGTGTGATCAGAGAAGAATAAACTAAATAAACCAGGTGGTAAGAAATGGTGATTTATCTGTGAGCATGCCAACTTTAACTGAGATACTATTGTGATGTGAAAACCCTCTATTTTTTCAATAATGTTGACCAATACATAATAACTCTTCTGTTTTAAAAACCTACTTAAGTATATATTTGTAGGTGCTGTTAATAAATAGGATCTTATTTCTCTTGATAGGGCCCTATGATGCTCTCATTTACCCTAGTTTAAATCTGGAATACATGTGAGTTTTGAATATAGTCCTAAGCAAGCAGAAGATATAAGAAGACTGTTGTCCCTAGTTTACATGCCTCTGTATTATTTTGGGGGCAGGAAGGAGGCAGAAGCGGGAAAGGAGTTGCAAAAGAAGAAAGGGTCTAGAAAAGTCAGTAAATGCAGATTGTTTGAAGACATAAAGTATGGTTACTTGTTTCTGTGCAAAGAGTACAAGTGCGCATTTAGGTGAGTTCTAAGTGACTATCTGAAGCTCGAGGAACAATGTAAAGTGCTGCTGGTTGCTCACTCCCTACCAGCCTGATTTTGTTTCCATTTTCATACTTTAAAAAGAATGCATGTAGGGACCTGGGGTGTGTATCCTTCTTAGATAGCTATGTATTATTGCATTATTATGTTGGTCTTTTCTGGGTACTCAAACAAAGTGGATAGATTGCTTAGATATATCCTAAATTTCCCTTTCACAAGGGAAGGTCAGTAAGATAGTTGTGGACAGGTAGCAATTGAGGTTTCAACCATGAGTGTAGACCTATTGTGCATAAGCCAACCTCTGGTGGCTTTCTCATGTACAGAGTACAATAAAGTTAGCAACATTTATGGATCTATAATACCTCTAACTTTTCAATTTCCTTCTTTCCCCTCTCACTACATGACTATTAATGTGCTTTTGCCTACTGCACGTTAAATTTAGTACCTCTAATGTGAAGCTGCCATAATGTGCAGTAGTGAAAGTAGTGATGCTAAATGGTCAGCGGCCTAATTTTACTGCGCATAAGTGTTTTAGCACAGTTTTTGCCATGACGCTCAAATGCAGAATAAAATAGGCTACTGTGCATTAAAGTGCACGTGTAGACATGCCCACTGTCTCTCAAGAGAAGGAAACATCCTTTATCCTTTGGCATTAAGAAAACAATAGCAAGGGGTACAATTCTCCAGGATTTGAAGGAAGAAAACTGTGTATGGTTATGGAACTGAGAGAAGGAACACTTGCTCAGGGCCACTTTAAGATTGGGGACATTGTCTAATTTTCACTCTTTGGCATGTGCTGAGTAGGAGGAGCAGGCAGGCATGCAAATTATACCTCTTGGCAGTGGTCCTGCACTCAGAACAGTGGCTTGTAGACATGGATTGTATCACCATTACTGTCATTTAAAAGACTTTAAGTATATAGTATTAACCATAATTTGTAACTGAAAAAGGGGGTGAATCTTATGGAGTTTATAGAAGTAGAGAGATTATGGATTAGGACTGGTCCATTCTTATGACAATTAATAGGAAATATACTCATAGTGCCCTGTGTTGTACATACAAAAATATGTTCTATGTGCTTCCTGTATCTTCCTATCACAATCATATCTCCATGATTTCACGTGGTCTGGCAAGCCTATTTTAGCAACATAATAAGCACTACAAAAGTAGGTAGAAAGAAGCTATTGAATCAGTTGGATAGAAAATAAATACAGGTCTTAAACTTCTGGTAGCACTTGACATCTCCTCCCCTCCCCCGTCTCTGTGAACCATTCAAAATGCAATTCTAAAACTTTATTTCACTTTGAACGTTCAACATTTTTTCAATTTAATAATATTTAAAGTTATTCTTGCCACAGCTTATATTTTTGGTTCACTTTCATCCAAGTTGGATTTTATTTTTTGAGCAAAAACCCCGATGTCCTCAAATAAAAAAATAAGTTTGTATAAAAAAACATGGATAACAAAATTATTTGAAATTACAAAAGTTATGTTACACATTGCCTGATTTTTTAAAAAGTTTTGGCTCAGCATATCTTTTATAACTCTACTTTTTTTTGTAAAGTATATTGGAAGAAAGTTTGTCACTTATGTGAAGTTCTAATCTCTAGTTTTCATCCAGGTTGCACAGCAGGCACAATGCAAAACCTCTCAAACACAAGATAGGCAATTCCCATGTAAGTCATGTTTTCCAGCCTGAATCTCTGCTGTATACCATAGGAAAAATCATACATGCTGTGGAAGAAGTTAAAAAAAAATCTACAACTGTGTAAAGTCTCTTAATAAAGACCCCTAATGTTAGTTGGCAAAGTTCAGTACATACTAGCAATAGATTAAAACTTCATAGCATCTTTTTGCAAGCCTTTATAGCCTGAAAGCACTGCTTCTGGAACAACTTCAGACAGTAAGGGATATTAGAGCATAGCAAAACTTGGAAGTATTTTATATTTTTATGCCTAGTTTATAGTTTTTGCTTACTTGTACAGCATTTTTTAAGCATCCTACAGATACACGTGTGTTCCATTATGTCACTAGGGAAAACTGTGTCAGCCACAACTCATTTAAATAATACTGGCTTTTAGAAAGGAAATGTGTAATAGCAAGTGCAGCATTAAATTCAGCTTACATATAAAAAAGCAAAACAAAAATAAATGAAATCAAACAAAAAGTTTTCTTTCCTTCAACCCATGCAAAGACTTGTGAGCATTAAAACTGTAGCTCTTCATAGAATTTTTTTCTAGACAACTGTCAGAGAGCTGTTAATGAAAACTGTCATTAGTGAGGAATGTTTATGGTCATCAGCCTTTGGGCTAGGTTTGTCAAAGGGATAATACACAGTTACCTAAAAAAAAAAAAAAAAGAAGAGAAACACTTTACAACTAAATAGCATTTTTATACTTAATTTATTTACTTTGAAAATGTAAACTGGCCGTTGCAATCTTTCAAGTCTTAAAAAAGCCGTCACATATATAGCATGCCTGTGTGCTAAACCTGTAGGAGTGTATTCTGATTCTGTATAAAATACTATGTAATGTTTGGCATTTCTAGCTGTGCCAACCAGAAAGCCACTGATGTTAGCTCCAGAGAAAGCCCTGGAATACCAAATGATTTCATGGCAGCAAATGTAAAAGTGACACAAGGAAACATTATTTTCATAAACCAGGTAATTGGGCTATAGAACTTGTTGATGAAAGGCTGAGCTTCACAGGATATAAAAGGGGATCAGAGATTTTTAGGACTAATAGGAACATCCAATGCATAATAGTAAAGATTAAAAAAATAGCCAGTAATTTTAAACAGAAACCACATGGAGGCCAAGTACAGACATTTTTACTGATATAACTGCTCAGAAACCAGTCAAAACCTGTAACAGCATAGAAGTTCAGTGCTTTTAGATTGGTTTGAAAATGGTGGATTTTGGTGTAAGATTGACTTGGATCGATGTAGTATCTGACTTAATCAATTTAGATTAGATAGGTATATTGAATATCTGTACCAGAACCCCTCCCAACTCAAGTTAGGTCACAGTACCCCAGCATCCCAGGCTCCCTGCTAACCTCCCCCTTGCAGGGAGGATGTCAGTGGTAGCTGGGCAGTGGGGGAAGGGGAGCAGAGGCCCCTGTCATGTAGCCCCCCAACTCTGCTGGTTTGGGTCTGGGAGGGCTGGGGCCAGGGCCATGCTACCTGGCTTGCCTTGCAGCCACACAGCTCCCAGTCCTGTGTCCTGCCTGTCCCTGTCAGGCAGGCTGGGGAGCAGGGGGAGGAGAGTGGAAGCCTCTGCTGCGTTGGGGCCCCCCTCACCTGTGCTGGCTCCGGTCTGGTCTTCCCTTTCCCTGTCTGCTACCCAGCCTGCATGGCAGGCAGGCAGGACATGGGGCTGGGAGCCACATAGCTGTCAGCTGGATCTACAGAGGCCCCCAGCATGTAGACAGGCCCTAACCCCACCAAACCTGAGCCACCACAGCTGTGGGGGGACAGGCCTGTGCAGCAGGGGTTTCTGTTTCCCCTCACTGACCAGCTTGGGCATAGTTATATGGTTCTCAGCCCTGCATCATGTCTGTCCCTGTCAGGCAGGTTAGGTGAGGTGGGGAGTGAGGCCCACACCATACTGACTGGCCCTCAGCCCCCCAGATCCATCCCCCTGGCTGCCACGGACAGCTAGCCACTGGTGGAGTGGGGTTGAGGAGAGGGTCCCTACCAGGCAACCAGAGGTGGCTGGCTACTTGGTTGAGCTCTGCATTTTCCAGCAGCCTTCTGGGAGGTGTGTGTGAATGCCCTAACCTGCTGGCCTCAGCCAGTGCAGGCAGTCTGCGTGCCCCCCCCACTGAAGGGTGAATGTGTGCTCTGCTTTTTCCCAACCTAACCTAGGTCACTTAGAGTAAAGCACAAAATTTAAATTGCTTTTGCCTTGGGTTTTTTGAATGCCTGTACCTGGCCAGAAGCTATCACACTTCTGTTAAAGAGAAAATAGGGAGAATCCTTTGCCATATAATGCATTATTACCTGGCCTCCAGGAAATGATGCAATGATCTAACCAGGTTTATACTGAAACAGGAGGAATGCAGCTGTAGGGAATTCCACCATACCTTTCTCATACTGGGGTCTCCCCAGTCTGGGGAAGATAAGGGGAAAGCTTAGGGTAGCCATCATAGAGGACATTCCGGTTTTCTGCTACTCTGTCCTCTGTCCTCCATTGATATGAAACTTGATGCCTTTATGTCCTTTATTTTTTCTTGAAGAGAAAAATAGAGGACATAAAGGCATCGGGTTTTGTATCAATAGAGGACAGAGGACAACCAGACAGTCCTCTATGATGGCTACCCTAGGGAAGTTGCAGGAGGAGTCTAGCAGAAGCAGCTGGACACCTCTCAATCACAGAGGAGTCAAGCATACAGGTATTCATTCTAGCAAGAGAATCCCTCTCACAGGGAAGATTTTCCAGATTTCCTCCACAAGAAACTGAGTGCCTGTATGCTGACAATTTCTACCAGGAGAGTGGTGATTCTCCCAGTCAAAACATAGGCCACGTCCAGATAAGTGCAGATGTTTAGTTCCCGGGGAGAAGTAGCAGTGGTGCACTTTGCACCGCAGCAACTTGTCCCCAGGGAATACGCATGCCATGTGTGCTCTGGTGCGTGGTAAGTTACCCTGAGAGTGATAGGAGAGGCTGAGGCCAGCACTGTGCTGGCCCCAGCAGCCTCACCTGGGGTTCTGGGGGCCTCCTGGGGCTACACAAGTGGTAATTCTGCCTGGCAGAGCCTGGATGGCAGCCACAACACAACTCTAGGTGGCCCAGCTCTGCTTTTCAGTGGCATATGCTGCCTGTGTGTGCACTGTGCCACTTTTTTTTTCCCCATGGTTTTTTTGACAGCTGGATATCCTTTCTCTACCATTATAGCTTTTTTTTTTCCTGTGAGTTTTTTTGACCCCTGCATATCCAGGGGTAAAAAAGCAGCAGAAAAAAAAAAGCAGTGCAGTGCATGCATGGGCAGTGCACCTTTGCAAAGCAGAGAACACCTGATTCTGTGGTATGTGGGACTGCAGAAGAGTTTGCAGCACCACATACAACATGGCCATGCTTATCTGGATGCTCCCATAATGACTGGATGTGGCCTACATATCTGCTGCACTAAGTTGGAGTGATCAGTGTCTTCTTACATATAGGCTAAGTGCAGGTAGTCAAAAAGCCTAAGGCTGAATTGATTCAATCTTCTCAGGTTAGTCAAAACTGAGTAGATTGAATGGATAAGTAAGTGAACAGACATTCACTATTGATTCCATAAATGCAGCCATATGCTTGCAGTGGCCCAGGCCAGTAGCCAGATGCACTAGAGAATGACTCTGCTCACCTGGTGCAGAAAGCTTGGACAAAGGCTAGCCCACCCTCCCCGTGAGAAGGGTTTTGTAGGATAGGCACAAAACATCCTGGGATGCTGGAGGACTGGGATCCTGAGATGCTGGAG
>NW_017729027.1:34935824-34937119 GCF_001723915.1 Gavialis gangeticus
GTGGTATGTGGGACTGCAGAAGAGTTTGCAGCACCACATACAACATGGCCATGCTTATCTGGATGCTCCCATAATGACTGGATGTGGCCTACATATCTGCTGCACTAAGTTGGAGTGATCAGTGTCTTCTTACATATAGGCTAAGTGCAGGTAGTCAAAAAGCCTAAGGCTGAATTGATTCAATCTTCTCAGGTTAGTCAAAACTGAGTAGATTGAATGGATAAGTAAGTGAACAGACATTCACTATTGATTCCATAAATGCAGCCATATGCTTGCAGTGGCCCAGGCCAGTAGCCAGATGCACTAGAGAATGACTCTGCTCACCTGGTGCAGAAAGCTTGGACAAAGGCTAGCCCACCCTCCCCGTGAGAAGGGTTTTGTAGGATAGGCACAAAACATCCTGGGATGCTGGAGGACTGGGATCCTGAGATGCTGGAGGGGATCTGTGACAAAAATTCAATAAGCTAATTTAACTTAAATCAGTTAAATCTGATACTACATCCATCCAGGTTTAAACCAATTTTAAACCAATTTAAGCCATTTTGAAAGCAGTTTATGTGCAATGAACTTGTGTTTACAGATTTGAACCAATTTCCAGTCATTTATACTAGTTTATGTGTAATTTCTTTCCCTAGCCACATTGGGTTTTCATACCGTCCCCCAATCTTTCTCTGTAAATTAACATCTATAGGCGCATCCATAGATGCAAGCATGCGTGCTTTCAGCAGCTCAAATAGAAGTGGTGCAAATTTGAGTCAGGGCTTTTTGCCTCAGCACACATGCCTGGACATATACTTTAGTGTGGGGCAAATTGTGCCACTTAGGGCAAAATATCTCTGCCTGGCTCCTTGTGGCACCTGTGCTGGCCCCGGCAGTATAAAAATCTGCCCTAGCAAGCAGCTCAGAGATACTCTTTCTCAGGAGCTTCTGGGGCCCAGCCAATTGGTTTTTGGGGAGATTAGACCCTTGTGTCAGCTGGACTACTTGGTAGCATCCAAAATCCATTTTTTAAAATACCGCAAAATCCATGTTCTTCCACAATTAGAACAAAAGACCACTATACATACACACACACACACACACACACACACACACACACACACAGGGAGAGAGATATCAGTTGGGCAATACTTTATTGATATATTTACAATTGTAAAGCAATTTGGAAGTGTCTCCATCATAATAATAAAATAAATTCTAAATATCTATGTCTTGATGTGTGCTTTTCATTTTCTTCTCACATGATGGGTGTGTGATGGGGGATGTGGGGTTTGCAGGAGGGGGGTGGGAAGGGG
>NW_017729027.1:34937575-34942853 GCF_001723915.1 Gavialis gangeticus
GGGAAGGGGTGTGGGGTAAGGTGGGTTGGTGTGTGGGTGGTGTGGGGGGATGTAGGTCAGTGTGTGGCTAGGTGTGGGGTGATTGTGGGAAGGCTGGGTGTGGGAGACCTTGTAGTGGGGCTGTTCAGGAGGGATGTGGCCTCTGACCCTGATGGAGCAGCCCATCCATGCAGCACATGGACTGCCCCCCCCCCCTTCAGGGGCCCAGCTCCACCCTGGAGGGCCACAGCCCCCCACAGGATCCAGGGCTCCCTGCAGGGTGACAGCCCCCTCTGCGCAGGGCCCACAACTTACCCTCTGCAGAAGCAGCAGAAGTGGGGTGCATAGAGCTCACTGCTGCTGGCCTCCCCATGGCATGGCCCAGAACAGCCCAGAGCTGGCGCTGCCTGTGCTGCTCATTGGGGACTGGTGCCACTCACAGGTGTCACCTGGGGGCCGGTGCCATTTGCAGGGACCACGTGTCACGACGAGTTGGGTCCTGCCAGCACTGGGGTGGCTTGCACCACCAGGCTGGGATGGTTCCAAGGTGACAGGACCCGGTGCAGTGCACAGAGACAGTGCACTGAGCCAAGCTGGGTCCTGCCAGCACTGGGGATACTCACACCACCAAGCCAGGCCATGGTGGCAGGACCTAGGTCGGTGTGACACATGGTCCCTGTGCACCTCACTGGGTTCTGCTGCCATGGAACCAGCCCAGCCTGGCAGCACCAGCTGCTCCAGTACCAGCAGAACCAATCGGCTCAGCACACTGTCCCTTTGCACTGTACTGGGTCCTGCCTCCAGTGGCAGCACTGCTTGTCCCATGGTGCCTGCGGGGAGGAGGCATCTGATAGAACCCAAGCCATTGTGGCTTGCTAACCCAGCTTTGCACCAGAGTGGGAATTGTGGCTCTGGGAGGCATTACTCCTGTGCAAACACATGTTAGCTGCACAGCCTGGGCTGGATCAGGTTGGGTCGGACCAGCAAGGTGAATTTTCCATGAGGCTCAGGTGCACCTGAGCCTCATGGAAAACACACCACACCAGCCCAATCTGGCCCAGGCCGTGCAGCTAGCATGCATTTGCACAGGAGCTGCACCTCCCAGAGCCGCATGTCCCACTATGTTGCAAAGCCAGACTAGTGAGCCACATTGGGCTGAGCTGGGTCAGGTCCCACTGTGCACTGCCAGCTCTGCCATGGCCACTGTGTGCCACTGGCTCCATGCTCCAACTGATCGCCCCATCCACCCCCTCCCACTTGCCACCCCCTGGTTCCACAAACCCTGGGGGACAGCTGTGGGGCAGCCACATGCCTGTCCCCCCATTCAGAAGCCGCAGCACTGGCGGCAGCAGGCAAGTGGGGCTGTGCGGGGCTGCGGCTCTGCTGCAGGCACAGCAGGCAGTAATGCAGTGCTGTGTGACCTGGGCTCTGTATATGCTGAATGGATCCAGCCCAGCCCATCCAAGGTCATGCAGTAGTGGGCCCAGCTGAGATGATTCAGCATGTATGGAGGCTGTCACTGCCTGCTATGCCTGCAGCACAGCCACAGCCCCACACAGTCCCACTTGCCTGCTGCTGCCAGAGCTCCAGTGGCTGGGTGGTGGACAGGCATGTGGTGGCCAGTTGGTGGACAGCCCCTGCTCAAGCCCCTCCACATACTCACCCACTGGGACATGCTCCCCGCACCCCCCAACATCCCCCTTCACTCCCCATAGCCTCTGACAACCCTCTCCACTCCCAACACCCCACAACATCCCCCTCCACTCCCCATAGTTCCTGACAACCCCCTCCATTCCTTCCACTCCCTGACATCCCCTGGCATCCCCCCTGCCACTCCCCATAGCCCCTGACAACCTCCTCCACTCCTGACACCCTTCCTGATATCCCCCCACCACTCATCATAGTCCCTGACAACCCCCTCCATTCCTCCCCCTCCCTGACACCCCCTGGCACCCCCCCTGCCACTCCCCATAGCCCCTGACAACCTCCTCCACTCCTGACACCCTTCCTGTTATCCCCCCACCACTCATCATAGTCCCTGACAACCCCCTCCATTCCTCCCCCTCCCTGACACCCCCTGGCACCCCCCCTGCCACTCCCCATAGCCCCTGACAACCTCCTCCACTCCTGACACCCTTCCTGATATCCCCCCACCACTCATCATAGTCCCTGACAACCCCTCCACTTCTGACACCCCCCAGCATCCCGCTGCCACTCCTCACACCTACCCACACCCATAACACCCACCCACCCCATGTCCCTAACTTACCTGTGAAAGTGCTGAGGGGCAGCAGGAGCACTGCAGAGACACTCTGGTCAGAAACCAGAGTGTCTCTCTTGGAGGACTGACTCCTGGGTTGCCTCCAGGCACAGTCTGGGACTGTGCCTTGCCTCGCTGTTCTGCGATGCATTCTTTTTTGACCCCTGGATATCCATGGATCTAATTTTCCCCTGCACTGCAAACTTGCAGCACAGGGAACATTTTTTTGTGTCTTGCAGCATCAAAGGAGTTTGAGATGCTGCAAGATGCACGTGCGCACTCATGTGGACATGCCCTACATGTTTTCAACAAATTTGAGTGGGTGCATCTCATAACCAATTAGTGTGTCTGCATAAACTCTGGCATAAGTTGCTTTAGATTTTGTTGCTCTTGGGTGCAGTGTTTTCATGTGCGCCTAGGACTGAAGTATGTTGAGGCAAGGCACTGCACCCCAGCTGGTTAGGAGCCTGGGAGGTCAGCATATCAGCTTAAAGCTGCTCTACCTTGGCTCAATGTGTTGTGGAAGGGCTGGGTGGGGTATGAATGGCATCAGGTGTCAGGCAACCCCCAAAATGGATCACCCTAGTGCCCCACTCAGCCCTGGTTACCTTCAAAATGTGCATTGTAGCTGAGTAAATAGAATTAGTAAATAGGATAGAACTTATATTGGGAAGTACTATGTTATCATGAAGTTAATTAGTTTACTCTGGCCTAATAGGGGCGCATGTGTAGATGGTGATATTTTCTGTCTAGCTAATTAGCTGAATGCAGTAACATGCACATGTGGGTGCCCCCAGTGATTCTAAATGGGGAAGAAATGAAGTAGCAAAATTATATTTTAATTTCCCAGAGGCAGAATGAGAGCATGGCTAGAACCCACATCCAGAGCCATATTTTTTTTTTAGAAAACTCAGATGGTTAAAATCAGGTAAATAATTAATTGACAATATGGGTCTTAGAAAGTTTTAGGAAACTTTAACTATCACTGCTAGTTCTTACCAGCCATACATTATTTCATACTATTAAAAGGGAGCAGAATTTCAATATTCCTAATTTACTTTTTAATTATTTTTATTCTGCTTGTTTACTTTGGTGCTTTCCTTTTTTGTTTAGGAAATGTAACTAAAATTCTTCCTTTCCATTGTGGTTTTTATGCATAAGTCTAATAGTGGAGGGCTTGATTGGCAGATGTGCAAGAAAGAAATCTTGATAATAATTACATTGATTTTCATAAGAAAAAGTTATCAAGCTTTTGAAAAGTTGCCATTCTGGGCCAACTTTAACTTGACAATATCATTTTAGGAGCATAAGATAAGTACATTGTGGGACCCAGGATGAACTGGATGTGTAGCAGCATTCAGTTTAGTAGTGTCAGTTTTGTATTTTTCATTAACATGGGAAAGCAATTTCTGTATTCCATTCAGACCACAGACTATAACAATATTGAACAGTGAGAACTGGGCCTCACAGCTGGGCTAAAGTAATGAAAAAGAACTTGAAACAATGAGAGATGATGATGATGATGATGATGTGTGTGTGTGTGTGTGTGTGTGTGTGTGTGTGTAATAGTTGGAAGTGGTAATTAAATGCAAAAAAGGTTTGGAAATATTCCAAGAATATGAAGTAGCAATATCGGATATTCAAAT
Source organism: Gavialis gangeticus (assembly GCF_001723915.1). NCBI lineage: Eukaryota > Metazoa > Chordata > Crocodylia > Gavialidae > Gavialis > Gavialis gangeticus. The sequence continues at coordinate 34,941,461 of NW_017729027.1, forward strand.
ATAGGTATTATGAGGCAGAGAGCTTCTGTTAGGATCAATTTTTATTTTATTGTTTGGGGTTTTTTTTGCAGTCTCTGAATTACAAAACCCTGGAGAGTCTCAATGCTAGAGAAAGGATGAGTTACTTTGAGCATTTGGAAGAAAAATTCTTTAGAGAATACAAACTACATATGTATTTAAATCAGAGCAAAATAGACTTTCTCTGTGCTCCAAGAGAAGACCTCAAACACTTTCAAGAATAAAAAAATATATTTAGGTTTCTCAAGTTGCAGATTTTAAGCAGTTTTTCCATGTATTATATAAATTCAGATTAATTTTAATATTAAATTGGTTAGAGGGCCAATCAATATTAATCAAATTATTTTTTTTCTGAAGGAAAAAGTTTTTTACCTTCTCTTCTTTGAGTCCTTATATTTAATAACGTTTGGATTTCCTCCTCTAATGTTGGATCTGCTGAATAAATTAGAGTGAACTCAAACCTTTTGAAAATGAGTGAAACTCATGAAAAATACATTCAGATAGCATCAGGACCTGGAATCAGTAACTCCTCCTTGGTAAGACCTTCATACTCACCCAGGATTATAATATAACATTTTTATAATTTATATTCTATAATAATATTATAAATTCATGCAATACCAGTTAGGCCCTTAGGGCCTGATGCTTGAGTTTGGCCAACCAGTGCTCAGCACAAAAGAGCGAAGGGAAGGGGGGGAGGTACCTGTCTATTACCTTTGCCTGCTCTTTCATTTTGAGGTGGGATTCAGGTCAGTTTAGCTTTCAACATAAGCTAAAACAACCTTAGGGATTTTGTGACACGTGCCATGGTCTCCATAGTCCAAGGAGCTTTTTGCATATGTAGAAAAGCCACCCCTTTTTCTCCGAGGAGAGCTGCAATAGTAGGGAACTCAAAATGCATGCATGAGGAGAGGCTGAGGCTCCATTTACCCGAGGAATTTCCCTTCTGAAAAGGAAAGCAGCATTTCAGACTGGCATTACTGTCACTTTTTACTGGTTTACAAATGCAAAGGGGTCTATTATAATGGACAATAACCCCAACATGTTGCTTAGCATTATTAAGAGAAAATCCAAGACATACCCATAGAATTCACCTTGCAGGTTATAGAATCATCTGCAAAATGAAAGGATTCAGGACTGTGGGTACAGTATGACACTATACATTTAGTAATTCCTATACAATTAGACTCATCCTCACTGTGTTACCATATTATAAATACTAAAACTAATTAAATATTATTAAAATAATAATACATTTCCTTTAACCCCTATATACCACAATAGTTTCTTTGCAGAAATTAAAGTATGAATTAAAGTATGATGGAAGATTACCGAGCTGATGGAAGATTACCGAGCTCTGGGGGGCATGCTGAGG
>NW_017729027.1:34942864-34945316 GCF_001723915.1 Gavialis gangeticus
AGGTCCCTTCCGACCCTAGAAACTATGAAACTATGAACAGGTGAGTATGAATTTTGTGATATCTTTTATCAGACCAACTGTGTAGCTGGGAGAGCTGCTGGACAACTTTCAGCCATTGAGTACCCTTTCTCAGGTCTAACTTAAACCAACACGCTATTCTAATATACTATATTAGTACTAACAAATATTTTTCTGAGACAAGTGCAGCATATTTCTGTTAATATGCTTGGAAAAACAATATGGCCGTACTATAGATATTAACTCATCTGTATTATAAATGGACAATTTTATGCATGCATTTAAAATACAGATGGGAAAAGTATAGAAAACTTCTGTTTTATTTATATTTGGACCTCCCAACATATTAAATTGACCATATGGTTTTTTTACAAATATTTATTAGAAAAACAAACTTCATCATGTAAGTTTTTGTCAGGCTTGATCCTACAGTATATTTTTAGAGACCTCTAACAGATCCATGTGAAAGTGCTCTAGGTGTATATAATGGAAATGCTGACAGACCTTCAAGCCAAGTCTAATGCAGCAGCATTAATTAAATAGCTGAAATGGAAAACAGAAGAAAAAATTAGTTCAAGTTCAGTGGTTACTTGTTACAATTTGTAAATGGGCTCTCTACCATTGAGATATGTAAAATAATGCTCTTGTTAAAAGTTATGTGGAAAATAAAGGTTCTCAGCAAGCTAATTTTACTTAGTTAACAAAGCACAGTTTCAAGCTATTCTTGTTAACCATCCACCCACTTTCTTTTCCTTCACCACCTCAGATTTACAGATAGGAGGTACAATTACAGTTCTTTGTTTCATCCTTAGATCTCTTTACATAATAAAGTCTGCTTTTTATCCTGTTGAAACCTGTGTGATTTCCTTCTTTGTTTAAAGCTAAAGGGTCTAGGTCTTTCTTTAAAATTATCCTTTGTGTTGCTTTTTCCCCCTTCTGCTCTTCGTTGTAAATATATTCTGACTGTGTGCCTGCAATTGAACTTTCCCCCTGGTAAATAACACAGTTAAAATAAGAATAAAGAGATCAGGGGTGAAATCCTGGCCCCATTGAAGCCAATGGCAAAACTCCTATTCACTACAGTGAGGGTAGGATTTCACCCCAAACTCCCTCTCTTATTTGCAGTGTTTCCTATGGTTTTGCCTACGGTGCAGCTGTTGCCCCTGTATATAAGTCACATGAGTTTGTGTGGCTTACTTTTGAAGCAGTCAGGGTTCTGGCTGATCGATACAGAAAGTATTTTCAGAGCCTCCAAGTTAGCAATAGAAAATGTTTGCACTTTATGACTCTGAGCTGTATGATGATCTTGGACCTGAACAAAATAGTTTTTCATTGCCACCAATGGCTCTGATGAAGTAGGCTGTTACCTATGACAGCTCACACCTCTCTGAACCAGTTAGTGTCCCTGGCCTATCTTGAGTCTGACTTCACACTAACACAGTAACACTTTTCTTCTCAGTCTACCTCAAGGAGCTTGCTAGGAAGTTGGGAAGTGGATAAGGAGAACAACTGAGGCAGCAGGATAGTGAGACGGGGAGCAAAACTAATTGTAAAAATAGACAGAAAAGCATGCATACATACAAATCAAATTAACATGGAGCAAATGGTGGCAACAACTTTGGGAATTTCAAACTTGGTAGAATAAGGCACCCGGCAGAGGTACAAATAAAAGTGTGATGGGAACTGTGCATGATCCCCACAATCTCAATTCCTGCCATGCCACATGTACCTGGGAGGAGGTGTGATGGTGGGGCTCCTCCTGCATTGGCAAGTAGCAGCTGGGAACCCCATCAGCTGATGAGGCTCCTGCTCACAGGAACATACTGTGAGTTCCCATGGCTAGAAGCCATCAGCTGATTCAGGCTCCCAGCAGCTGGGAGCTTCTTCAGCTGCTTCAGTTCCAAGCCTGCCCAAAGTTTCAAATGGATAGTAAGATAATAACACAAAATATGTGTTCTAACTTTGTGGCTTATTCCTTGCTTTGTCATTAACTAGTTCATCACGTCTTAAGTATAACATGGGCCAGGGGCCAATCCAACACAGTGGGACTCCAACATTAAAAAAAAAGAAAGAAAAAGAAACTATAGCTCTAGTGCTGACGCTGAGGGATGAACAGGTGTCCTTAAAGAACTAAAAATGTTCCTGTTTTCTGGGCCTATCCTAGTATTTCACAATGTTTTCTAAACCTCTGAAACAGAACTATTTATTCAACTGGCAGTCTGAAGGCCATGCATGACTCACAAACTCTTAACTTATAACCTACAGGCCCCTATGGGCACATTCACACATACAAGCATGTGTGCTTGCAACAGCTCAAATAGAAGCAGTGCAAATTTGACCCAGGGCTTTTTGTCTCAGTGCACATGCCTGGACATGCACATTGGTGTGGAGCAAATTGTGCCACTTGGGGTAAAATAAACCTGCCTGGCTCCTC
>NW_017729027.1:34950316-34951910 GCF_001723915.1 Gavialis gangeticus
CCGCCCCCCCCCCCCCCGGCAGTAGAACAAGTTGATCTGTCCTGACCCCATTAGTACAAAAAGCTGCCCTGGCAAGTAGCTCAGGGCTACTCACCCTCAGGAGCTTTTGGGGCCTGGCCACTTGGTACCTGGGGACACTACCCCTCGTGCCAGCTGGACTGTTGAAGCAGCCCTGAGAGTTCCCAGCACCCTTTACTCACTGCAGCAGTCTGGCAGTGGAGGCTGCTGCCTGGCTGTGACCTGCTGTGCACCTGTCAGACCTGGATGGAGACCGCACAGCCAGTAAAGGCGTCTGCCCCTCTGGGCCAGCTGCCAGTGGACTGTAGCTGCAAAGCTGGCCTTTGTGCAGCACTACTGCCATGTGTGCCCCCTGCCTGGCTATCTGGGCACCTATCACCTGGAAGATGTTCTGGGTGTGGTGGCCTGCTTTCAGCTGTCAAAGCATGTCCTCCTGGCCCCAATTGACCAGCAGGTCAGGCACAGCCAGCTGGGTCCAAGGTGCCGCTTTGAGCATACTCCTCTGCCTGAGTCCTGCCATTTGCCTCCCTAGCAGGAATTCTTGTGTTCCCTATTTGAACAGTGAAAAAATCCCTGATAAAAAAATCCCAAAGTAACTCTGTAAAATACCCTGAAATCCATGTTCCTCCACAATTAAAACAAAAGATCACTATATATACACATATATAGAGAGAGGGAAAGAGAGAGAGAGAGTGAATGAGAGAGAGAGACAGTGATTGGTTGGGCAATGCTTATTGATATATCTACAGTGTTAAAGTAATTTGGAAGCCTCTATCATACCAGTGTCTCTATCATCATAATAAAGTGAATTCTAAATACCAATATGTTTTGCTGTCCCACCCAGGGCCCTCATCCCCCCACAGGGGTTACAGCCCTCACCATGGGTTACAGCTCCCCCCACAGGGGCTACGTCCCCCCAACAGGGGAAAAAGCCCCCCCTCAGGGGACACAGCCCCCCACAGGGGCCACAGCCCCCCAACAGCAGCCAAATGGCCCCTGCAGGGGCTACAGTCTCTCCCTTTAGGGCCCACATGCCCTAACCCTGCTTGCTCCCCCAGCCCCCCGGATTGCTGCCTCACCTGGCCCCATACCCCACCCACTTCTGCAGCCCCCCCAATGGCTGCCTTACCCAGCTACACCCCCCCACTCCCTCAGACCCCCTAATGGCTGCCCTGCCTGGACTTACCCCTGGCTTGCACGCCCAGCCCCTCAATGGCTGCCCCCCTTATCCCAGCCTCCGGCACTTAAATACAAAAAAAAAAAGCCTCTACTTATGGCAGGAGCAGGGGCTGTGGGGGCTCTGGGGCATCCTCCAGCACCAGGCAGCACCAGACAGTGTGGGGCAGAGGGTCCTGGCTGGGGATGCTGGGGCTAACACCCAGCCCCCCTGATCTGTGCAGGGTGGGGACTGGCCAGTGACCCCAACAGCAGCTGGAACTGCCATGAGTGTGGGGTTTTTTGTTTGGTTTTTTTTAATTGTGAGAATGCTGGGGTTGGGGGGGAAGTGATTTGGGGACTTTGGGGGCTGGAGCCAGATGGGGCAGTGATGGGGGGCTCATGGGGCAGGTGGTGGGTG
>NW_017729027.1:34951921-34962535 GCF_001723915.1 Gavialis gangeticus
GTTTCAGGGGCAGGCAGGGGTGGGGCCAGGTGGGGCAGGGATTGAGGGGCTGAGGGGAATGGTGGGGTCAGCGGGGTTCCCCCTTATGGTCCCCACCCCCCTCCTCCAGCTTCCCCACCCCTTACTTACCTGCAGTGGAGGCTGGGCCCAGTTCCCTGCAGCTGGCACACTAGCTGCTACCAGAGTGTCTCTGTAGAGGACCCAGCCTCCGGTTGCCTCAGGGCATGGTCCAGAACCATGTCTGGCCCGCTGTTTTTCTCTGTGGGTTTTTTTGAACCCTGGATATCCAGGGGTCTAATTTTGCCCCTTCATTGGAAATTTACAGCACGGGGAACATTTTCTCATTCTTTCATGTGCCTCTTGCAGCATCTCTAAGGAGTGTGGGACATTGCCAGAGGCACGTGTGGGCTCATCTGGACGCGCCCTATGGTTGCATCTCCTGCTGCTGTGCAATGTAGGGGACCTAGGAATCCATTTGCTGCCTGTGTTGCCTACAAATTTGGGAGGGGAGGGGAGAGTGCATATTTACATCTGTATTTAATTTTAAATAGATGGGTAGCCTCATTGGAACTCATTTCCCAAAGCCAGAGATTTGGGGGAGAAACCAAAATTACTAGTGAATTAGTTGGTGCCAGAGATATTTATAGTGAAATAAATATAAGGGAAAATATTTAAAATGTCTGCATTCTTCATTTTTACACTTTCAAAAGAAATATGTCATTGCATTTTGTTTTATAATTTTCAAAGCAAAATTGTTCAACTTTTTCTGTGAAAAAAGTCAATTTTTAACAGCACCCCTGCCAAGAGAAAGTTTGCATAAAATGTTAAACAAAAGACTTTCATGTGATCATATGAGCCCACAAACCAAAACATTTCAGTTTGGCTTCAATAAAACATTGCAGGTTAATATATAATGACAATACTCATTTTTCTGTTTTGCTCCAGAAAACAACAACAAAAAACAAAACAAAAAAATGCACCCTGTAATGCCAATCCAATGACTTTTTTTCCCCCTCCGTGTCCAGGTAAATTATTTTTCCTTCTGAATGTTATCTTTCTATTATTTCTAAGTTCCCCATCATGGGAAAAATGTACGTGGTATTAAGGTGTTTTCCATCTAGTAAAGAAAGTCATGAAAAGAACAAACAGGTGGAAGTGTAAACCAGACAAATTCAAATAAGATATAAGCCACCATGTTTTAATACTGTGTTTGATTAACTATGGGGAAAAGAATTCTAATGAAAATTGTGGACTCTCCATCTCTTGCTGTCTTTTATCTTCAGACTTAGTTTGCACGTGTTTCTGGACAAGTTGTACGGCTCAACAGAAAAGTTGGGGGAAATTTAATTGACTATGCTATAGCAAATAGATTAAACGATCTAATCATATCTTTTGGTCTTAAATTGCATGGCCCCTCCATACATATGCATAGAATCACAGTCATGGAGACCAGAAGCTCACTTCTGCACAGATAACTCTTAAAGACCCTAAAGGCAAATACCTGGGCTAACTCATTTTGTTGTTAGTAAATGTTTATACCTGTATAGATGTCATTAAGTTAATTGTTCTAGTGCTAAGAAAACATTCCCCCAGAGCCTTTGTCCTCTGAAGTTAATAATAGAGAAAAGCATCAGGACTTTGACATTTACTAAATGGAAAAGTTATGGAATTACACTTCTGTGTATTCCTTTGAAAACTGAGATGTACTGTGAAAACCAGAAAGGATTTATCTTATTATGAAAACTAGGTTAGTGCCAAGCTGAGAAAATTAATAGCCACAAGAAGTGGAATCAAAAGACATGTTTCACAAGGTGCTTTAATAAAACAAAATCACTACAGCACGTAAATCTGATACCTGCATTATACCTTCTCCATACAAAAGTATAATTTGTCCATGAAATGTTTGAGTACAAAAAAACTAAAGGTTACCATGCCTCAGCAGTAGCACCTAAGTAAAATCTATAGGCTACCAGAGAGGCATAGATTCCTTCATGGTAACCTAAAAAATGAGGCATTTAGTTAACGTGGAAAGCAGGATTAGGAGATGAGTGGATCTATGAGAAGACTCATTTCTCACAAAGTGATCTGAAAAATGAAAAACATCAAGAAAGTAGGCCTGTGCAAGTAGGCAGCTATTTGATCCAGCTTTGGATCCAGCTGCTTCAGATGCCAGGGATTCAATGCAGAGCTCTGTACTGGTTTCCCGCTTTGATCCAGCCAAAGCGGCTCTGAAGCTGCAGAGCCGCCTCAGAGATCTGGCTGTAGGGTATAATGGGGAATCAATTAAATATCTATAACTTTGTTGTTTTTTTCTGATTTGGATGAAATCTGCAGCAGTGGTAGCCTCTGCTGAGAGCATGATGTCTGCCAGGTTTCAAGAAGATTGGTGAAGGGGTCTAGGGGGAACTGTACCCCAAATTCTTGAAAGCAATACTCATGCCACGTGTATGTGTTACACCATAGTGGGGTGAAAACTACAGGTGTGGTAGCCCCTGCTGAGGCCACAAAGCCTGCCAGCTCTCAAGGAGATAGGTGCAAGGGTTCTGGGTTCTGTGGCCCTGCACCTCTAGTTGCTGACAGACAAAACTTGTGACATGGGTGCTTGTACAACTGACTGTCTCTCTCTTGGGGCAGTTGATTGTCTGTATTGATTCTTTCCTCTCCTTAGTCTGTGGTTTTGTAGGTGTTAATCATTGCTAATTAACTGGTTACTTTAGCTAGCAACTGTGTATTGAGCTGGTCCCTGAGTGAATCATGATTGATTGGTAGCTGGTAACACAGTAGTTTAGCAGCCAGGCCTGCAGTAGTTCCTCCCTCCCTCCCCCCCTCGCACCCAGCCCAAGACAGACACAATTGCACAAGCACCCATGTCACAAGTTTTGCCTGTCAGCAGGTAGAGATGCAGGCCCCTAGAACACCCCTGCACCTATCTCCTTGACAGCTAGAAGGCTTCATGGCTGCAGCAGGGGCTACCATCCCTTCACAAGTTTTGCTTGTCCACAGCTTGAGGTGCAGTTTCCCCAAAACCCCTGTACTTATCTCCTTGAAACCTGGCAGGCTTTGTGGCCTGAGCAGGGGCCACCATCCCTGCAGTTTTCAGCCCACTGTGCCTTAACACACACAGGGTCATCTATGTCATGAGTTTTGCCTGTCAGCAGTTTGAGGTGCAGTTTCCCCCAAACCCCTGCACTGATCTTCTTGAAACTTGCCAGGCTTTGTGGCCTCACTAGGAGCTACTAATCCTGCAGTTTTCACCCCCCTGTGTTGTAACACATAGACGTGACATGAGTTTTCTTTCAAGAATTTGGGGTACAGTTCCCCATTATACCCTATGGCCGAATCTCCGAAGAAGCTCTGAAGCTTTTCTGAAGTGCTTTGGAAGCTCTGAACCACTTTGGAGACCCTAATGAAGCCAGTACTTCAATCCAGACATGCTGCTATGGAGGCTGAAGTGTCTGAAGCTTCTCTGGATCCGAAGCATGGTCCTAAGCCTTGTACAGCCCTACAAGAAAGCCAATGCTTTGCAGTATGAAAGTGTAGACCTGTGAGTTTCTTCTGCATTCCCAAATACATTTGGCTGAACCCTGAACATAGTAATTAATATGCTTCACCCTTCCAAGCTCCAAATGTAAATCTGAAATTTATCTTTTTACCATAGGTTTTTCCTCTCTTGTATTTTGAGCAGTAATCCTTGTCTTAGTGTATTTGAATGAAAGACATTGCATATAGAATCTTTTAGTGGAAATCATTGTCTAAACATTTATAATGGTGATGTGGTAAAGTTGCTGCTAGCTTTTCAATATTTTAGTTTGAATACAGACTCTAATGTCTATTCGGGCTGTGCGAAGCTTCAGTCCCTGATTCAATTCGATGGAGATTTGGCCAGATTTGATGGCCAAATCTCTGAATCTGAATCAAATCAGAGGATCCTTTAATCTCTTTGAATCAAATCGGATTCCTCTGAATCAGTTTGAAGAGATTCGGAAAGATTCAGCAATTCGGACATAGACACAGCTTTAAATGTTTTTTCTACATATCTCTAGGTAGCAGGTGTCTCGTGAATGCTGCAATGCTGGGGCACATGGAGTGTCCCACAGAAGTGCGGGGGGCTCCCCAGTGTGCATGGAAGCAGACCTGGAAGTGGACCAAAAGCACTTCCGGTCCACTTCGGGGTCTGCAGGAGAGTGTGATGGGTCCCCCCCCACATTCCCTGGCTCAGTGACTGGTACCTCCTGGGTCTGGGGGGGCACCTGGGACCCCCTGTGGCTGATTGCTGAGCCAAGGGCATGCAGGGGGGCCCCCTGCGTGCTCTCCAGTGGGTGCATCCCAGCACTGCAGTGTTCATGAGCCACGTAGAAAAAACATTTAAAGCTGTGTCTATGGCCAAATCGCTGATTCTCCAAATCAGCATCGAATCTTCAGATTTGAATTCAGCCAAATTGAATCAGAGACAGTGATCTGAATCAACAAATTGAAACACTGTCTCTGATTCAGGCTGACTTCGAATGGAATAGGGCCCGCTTCACACACCTATCTATAACTGTCTATTATGATTTCTTCATGAAGCCTACCTGCAGGGCTGCATTTTTTCCCTCTTCAGGAAATAGTTTATTTGCCAAAACAAAAACAAAAAAAACAAATTTAAAGACAACTCAAATTATTTAGAAAATTGTTTTGTTCAAATAAAAATAAAGAAAAAAAACCATAAATGTAAAAGCATTTTGTTTTAGCATTGTTGGTTTTAGCCGTTTTGGTCTAAGGACATAGGCAGACAAGGCTCTTTGGGTAGATGTGATATCTTTTATTAGACCAACTAAATGGTTTGAGCAAATGTTCTTTGCATGCTTTTGGGCACAAGGAGAATCTGTTGGTGCTTTTTTCAGGCATAAGGAGAGTCTGTTGGTTGCTTGTGTGCTCTCCTGGGTAGGATAGAAGTCAATATGCAAAATGCATGTCTGTGAGAATGCAAATGAGTGGCAGTGAGGATCAGAGAGATAGGAGACAATAGGTGTGAGACAGGTTTGGGGAGGGGAGACAGAGGAATGTAGAACTGGTGATAGAATGTATCTTGTAAAATGCAGACAGGTTACCTGGAGTTATCAGATGTCTGGCAGGCTATAAGATGCCATAAACCCAATGTCTATATTTAGTCCATGATTTTTTGTATCTAATAGATTTATAAAGTGAAGTTCATAGCCTCACCTATGAAAGGTGTTTTGTAGATTCCCTTTGAAGTTTAGAACTGAGAGATTGGAGAGAGTGTAGTTGTCTTGTGAGACATGTACACCCACAGGTAATAGGGTATTTTTGTCTTTGACAGATATTTGGTGTGCATTCATTCTGGTACCCAGTTGTTGTTTGTTTTCTTCTACATGTTTTCCATCAGGGCATTCAGTGCATTGCATGAGAAATATTACATATCTGGAGGTTCAGATGTAGGATCCAGGAATGTTGATGGCTCTCTTGTTGGGTGTAGTTATTGTGGGAGTGGTGGAGATGTGTTGGCAGTTTTACATTTCTTGTCATGGCGTGGTCTGGATCCATTCAGTGTGCTTTGGGCCATAGGAAGTTTGCTTCTGGTGATGAGGTTGGTGAGGTTTGGTGCTTGTTTAAAGGTGTGGTTCTGGAAAGATAATTTTAAGAATCTCGTCTTCTTCTAGAATAGGTTGGAGTGTTTGAGGATTTTCTGTATAGGCTCGAGGAAAGGATGGTATGGCATAACCAATGGTGTGTGAGTCATGGGGATTTTCTTTTCATACTGCAGTAATTCTTCATGTAGTATCTGGGTGGCTCTTTCAAATGTACCATCTATCTCTCTGAAGGACTGTCCCACTCTCAGATGAAGAAGGCTTTTTGTTAGGTGAAAGCCCTTTTAAGATTTGTGAGGTGTTGATCACTAGTATTCTCCTCAGTTCAAATACAGTGGTATCAGAGGGCTTGGCTATATATTACAGTTTTCTTGGTGTGTTTAGGGTGATTGCTGGTTCTGTGTAGATATTTATGTTGGTCCATGGGTTTCTTGTATATGGTAGTTTCTATTTTACCATTCTTGATATTGTTCATAGAATCTGTTGGTGCTGGAGTATTCAAGAGGTAGTCTGATGGAGGGGTGATGGTTATTGGATTTGTGATGGAAATCAGAGACTAGGTTTTCAGTGCAAATAATGAAGAGGTCATCTATATATCTTAGCTATAGCGTGGTATATACGCTGGTAACATCCATGGTGGCTAGGACGGTATTGCTGGGAAGGTGGTCTATGTTTTTAAGTTTTCATAGAAAGTCTGCTCTATCTTGTACAAAACTTGGCCTTGTGTCTGAGTGGCTGCATTGTGAGAAGTGTGCATCCACAGTTAATTGGGTATTTTTGTCTTTGATATATTTTCAGTGTGCATTCATTCTGGTACAGTTGTTGTTTGGTTTCTCTTATATATTTTGCATGGAGTGCACTGGATGAAATATATTACATTTATGGAGGTGCATTTTCATATTTTGTTTCGCATTTATGAAACACTTTCACCTTTCAGGGTAGATTTACAAATCATTTTATTATTTACAGGATTGTATAAACTTTGTACACAGTCCATATTCTTTGGGCCACAGAAACAGGGGAAGTATGATATTGTATTGTCTTTTTCAGTTTGGTGGGCAAACTGCCAGATCAGTTATTCACATAGTGAGAATACCTGAAGACTAAATATCTTATGTATGATGACTTCCTTGATGCACTATGTTGAATTAAAGCAATTTGATATTGTGGTGTTGGTGACTGATTAGCTGAGGTTATTAGTAACTGCTTGTGCATACTTTCAAGTCTAGCACACCAGTTCAAATTCAGCTTGTCTTGCTAATGAATAGCTGGAAATTGTCTAATTGGATGCCTGTTGTGATGGACTGTGTTGTCACACATAGTGAAAACTTAAAACAGCTGCCTCCAATTAATAGTTAATTCTCCCACAGTCAGCTGGGGGTGGGAGGAGTCTGAGGTTTTTATAAACCAAAGCTAAATCATTCTAGTGGAAGAGGAAAAGTCATTGAGTTTGGATGTTGATAGAATACCAAAAAGAGAGCCCTTTTTAAGAAGGAAGGAAGGAGAGACTGTCGCAGGGGTACTTCAGTGCCCTGCTCCTATGAAGAAAGGCAGGTGCCGGTTGCCAGGGCAACCACAGTGGGTCAGCTGACCGGAAGGGGGGAGGGCCTGAACTATATAAATGTAGCCCAGGCTGAGGTCAGGGAAGCAGTTCCCCTCTGGCAGCTGAAGGAGTTGGAGCTCTGTTGGAGCAGGCAGTGAAAGAAACCCAATGGCCAGGAACAGCTCCCGTGTGAGGAGAGTGGGGGGAGGAAACCCTGGTAGGGATTTGAGAGGATAAGCTACCGGATGGTTTAGGGCCGCATTTTAGCCAGGAGGCTGTGTTGGAGTTATAGCTGGTTGGCTTGTGTTATTCTGTTTGTTTGTTGTTTGTTATTACACCAGAGGACCGGGTGAGGCTATATGGGGTTGGAGGAGGCCTCATAGGAGCGCCCCAGCAGCGTGGGGGTGCCTGGTGTCCGAGAGGGCACAGCAGTCAGGTGCCAGAGAGGGCACAGCAGTCTGGATCTAGGGCCAGGTAAGGCTGAGGCCGCCTGAGCTGGATAGGGATCATAGACCTGAGAAGGCGGGTCTGAGGCCAGGCACGGCTACAGCCATCTGAGCCCTGATTGTGAGAGTCGCAGAGACAGGTCCCAGTGCGGGTGGCATGAGTGTGGAGACAGGCCCCAGTGCGGGCAGCATGAGCGTGGAGACAGGCCCCAGTGGGGCACTGTTGTAAGGGAAAGGCCCCAGAGAGGGCAATCGTACAGAGGGAAGCCCCAGGGAGTGCAGTCTTACAGTGACCTTGGGGAAAAGGCCCAGAATGAGCAGCAGCCGTGGGAGAAGTTTGGGAGTGCCCGTGAGGGTGCATAGGCAAATAGCCCAGCAGGTGCACAAAAATAAAAGCCCAGTGACGGCGTGCAGGAATAAGAGCCCCCAGAGGGCGGGAGTACTGCGTTAAGCCCTGGAGAGGGCGAGAGTACGGGGAGCAGCCCGGAGAGGGCGAGAGGATAACGTTAAGCCCCAGAGAGGGCACGAGCTCAGAGAGAAGCCCCGGAGAGGTCGTAAGCTCAGAGGGAGAAGCCCCGGAGAGGGCGAGAGTACTGGGAGAAGCCCTGGAGAGGGCGAGAGGACAGCATTAAGCCCCAGAGAGGGCATGAGCTCAGAGAGGAGCCCTGGAGAGGGCGCGAGCATACAGAGGCGAGCCCTGGAGAGGGCGAGCGTGCAGAGGCGAGCCCGGAGGACGTCCGCAAGGGCGTGGGCAGTAGTAATTTGACTCAACAATGTCCGGTACACCTGAGAGGCTTGGGGTGTGGTATTAGGGGTGGTAGGAGCCATGCATAGCCCATAAGGCTGGGTGCACCAAATCAAGCTATGTGGAACAGGGGCCAGGATAAATAAGAGCACCGTGTCCAAGGGGTCAGAATGCAGCATCCCTTATAAAACAGATACCATCAAAGATGTGGTGGGCGAGAATGAGGGTGCTTAATCGCCAACTTGGCGTGGTAGGGGGCGCCAGGAGAGATCACGGCTGCTCCTAGGACCCCGTGCCGTGACAGAGACAAACACCATAAAAAGGTACAGAGGCTTAGGAAAGCTTGGCATAACCTGGAGTCTTCTGTCTTTAGAGACTCAAGACCTACTGAAGAGGAAAGAGACCTAATAGGAGAATGGGCATAAACAATTCTGGGCATAAACGATAAACTAAGTACTGACACTACTCTTCCCATGGGCTATGACACAATCTCTGGCTTCTTCTCTCCTATTTCTCTGGTGCTATGGTCATCAAGCAATACCTTCTTGACTGTTGTTTAAGGAGCTATTGGTCTTAGTAAACAAAACCAGTTACAGTTTGTTAATTGGGTAGTAAATAAGGTAGAGCCTCAGGCTTTCATCACTATACCTATTGTTATATATAACACCTGAGGTATCTGAGTATGGTACTATGGCATCTTAAAGGCTTAATTTCATTAGATCTCAAATGCAGCTGCCATTTAAATTATATAAAGTACTGAACAGTACAAAAAGTTTCTTTTTCTTATCAATCAAAAATTTCCTATGTCCTTCCTTACCTTAATCTTTTAACCCAATTAGATACAGACTGAATTACAGATTTAAATGGAACCTTGTGCGACAGTAGTCCAAATTTATAATTTATTTTGCAGTTATATAGAAAGCTTGTTAAAGCTTGGATATATTTTTACAGAATGGATAAAGATACTATTTTGCATGGTAAATAGTGGTGTTTGACAACTGAATATAGTCCAAGCTGCTTTCTGCTGTACCAAATAAAATAAGAAAGAATGATAGTACTATCAATCACTAATAATGTTACTTAAGTCAAAACTCCAACAACTTGCTTCTCAATAAATGATCTGGTCCAAATTGTGTGTTTGGGTGGTGACAAAATCAGCTAAAGGACAGTGTAGAGTACAATTGGGTAGATTTGGTTTTTGATTGTGTTTTTTGGGGTCCCCCCCCACAGAACACCTTTGAATCCTTTGTGACTGAAAAATGCCTGTTAGGGTGAAACAAAACTATTTGTGAAAATATTTTATAAAAAGTTGAAACAGCTAATTAAAAATGAAACAACATTTTAATCCAAAACTCATGTTATTAAATGAAAACATAGAAAATCCTAATAGATTAAAATTAAAGAGCAAAAGATTCTTTATAAATTATTGACTGAACTTTATTCGTAATGAAAATGGTGTCACGGGGGCACTCAGGTGCCCCGTTCCTAAGTAGGAATTAGGGCATCTGCTAATTGCCAGGGCAGCTCAGGTGCTGGTTGCCGGGGCAACCGGAGCAGGTCACATGGCCAGAAAGGGGCAGGGCCTGGCCTTTATAAACAGCCCAGGCTGGAGCCTAGCTAGTAGTTACCTTCTGGCTGCTGGAGGAGCAAGAGCTGTGCAGTGGAGTCGAGCTGGGTCGAGCAGACTGACAGACCAAGCAGCTGCATCATGTTACAGGGTAGAGAGAACCCTGACCGGGAGGCTGGGCAGGAGAAGCCTGTGGGACTGGAGTGTGCGTTATAGCCGGTAGGCTTATTGTTCTGTTACAGCCGTTTGGCTTATGGTTCTGTTATGTTAGTTGTGTAAATAGACCGGAGGACCGGGTGAGACTGTAGGGGTGTGAGGAGGCCTCACAGGAGCTCTCCAGTAGATTGGGGGTTCCTGGTGCCCTGTGTGGGCACACGTGGGTGGTGCCTGGAAAGGCATGGCTGTTTGGCGCCGAGGTGGTGCAGCGGGTGTCCCGGTATGGGCGGTAGTTGAGAGGCCCGAGCCCAGGCATGGCTTCGGCCACCTGAGCCCCACTTACGGAGCACCAGTGCGAAGCCTGTGGGGGGCTCGTGTTCGGCCCCGAGGGGGGGCCACACGAGTGGAAGTCCAGGGGGGTGCTATTAGGGAAACGAGCCCAGTGAGGGCGATTCCGTTAGTATAGAGAGCCCGGAGAAGGTGGAGTGAAGCCGCAGGAACGGGCGTGTGCTAGGGATAAGCCCAGGAGAGGGCACGTATAGAAAAAGCCCCAGGAGGGGGCACGTATT
>NW_017729027.1:34967535-34967870 GCF_001723915.1 Gavialis gangeticus
GAGAAGGGGCGCCAGTTGCGTGACAAACCCAGGAGTGCCGAGAAGGGGCGCCGGTTGCGTGACAAGCCCAGGGGTGCCAGGCAAGGGGCGCTGGTTGCGTGACAAGCCCGGGAGCACCGAGAAGGGGCGCCGGTTGTGTGACAAGCTCGGGGTGCCAGGCAAGGGGCGCTGGTTGCGTGACAAGCCCAGGAACGCCGAGAAGGGGCGCCGGTTGCGTGACAAGCCCAGGGGTACCAGGCAAGGCGCAGAAAGAGAGAGAGTGACCTGACATCGTCCAGGACGGCTGCAAGGCTTGGGGCATGCTAAAGGGGAGGTAGGAGGCACGCATAGCCAAT
>NW_017729027.1:34967977-34968853 GCF_001723915.1 Gavialis gangeticus
GATAGAGGGTGTTGGAACGCCTACTTGGCACAGCAGGGGGCACTAGAGGGATCGTGGCTGCCCCTAGGTCCCGCTCCGTGACAAATGGGAACCAAACCTTGTTATTTTTTTCATTATATTTTAATTGTTACTTCACTTATTTTGACAACTGCAAGTAGTTTGTCAAATAATCTAAGTGCCTTTGGACTCTGGCAAACTAAAATGTCCCAGAATACTGCATGTAATCACTAGAAATATCTACAATAATAATTGTTTTTCATAACAGCAAAAATGCTGATACATATGGCAGTCTTTTGAGGAGGGGGAGGGATATGGATCGAAATCTCTTATAAGAGAAGATAGATTTAGATTGATCAATCCCTAGGTGAGTGCTCTAAACCCTCAGTGACTAGAGGAAAGGGTTGGGGAGGATTATCACAACACAAGTCACCAGAATTTTTTCATGAAAATCTGGTCCATGTGCTTTTCTTTTTTTTCTTTTTTTTTTTTTTCCAAGCAAAAATTTCAAGGAGAAATATTCTGCATTGGTCCGGTTCTGCAGGGAGCAAACCAGGAAAGCCAAGGCTGCAACTGAACTCCAACTAGCTTCGAGCATCAAGGACAATAAAAAGTCCTTTTTCAGATATGTGGGGAGCCAGAGGAAAAGCAAGGGCAACATTGGACCCCTGCTGAACCAGATGGTACAACTGACACACAGGAAAAAGCCAATCTATTAAATAGGTACTTTGCATTGGTCTTTCATCAGCCCCTTGGGATGCCCATGCATGCTATGGGACAGGGAGGTCTGGGTGAGCGTGATCCCCTGCCCTCCATAAATGTCAACCTCATGAAGGAACACTTTGAGAGGCTGGATACCTTCAAGTCAGCTGGCCCTGA
>NW_017729027.1:34969229-34972000 GCF_001723915.1 Gavialis gangeticus
ACCAAAATGCTGGCTTGCATCCACAGATGCTTCTCAAGCAAATCCCGGGACATCATTCTCCCCTTGTACTTGGCCTTGGTGAGGCCGCAGCTGGAGTACTGTGTCCAGTTTTGGGCTCCACAATTCAAAAAGGATGTGGAGAAGCATGAAAGAGTCCAGAGAAGAGCCACACGCATGATCAGAGGTCAGAAAAACAGACCTTACAATGACAGGCAGAGAGCCATGGGGCTCTTTAGCTTGGAAAAGCACAGGCTCAGGGGTGACCTGATGGCCACCTATAAGTTTATCTGAGGTTACTGCCAGTATCTGGGGGAACATTTGTTCACCGGAGTGCCCCAAGGGATGATGAGGTTGAACAGTTATAAACTACTGCAAGACCATTTCAGGCTGGACATAAGGGAGAATTTCTTTATTGTCCGAGCCCCCAAGGTCTAGAACAGCCTGCCATCGGAGGAGGTTCAATCACCTACATTGAACACCTTCAAGAGAAAATTGGATGCTTATCTTGCTGGGATCCTATGACCCCAGCTGACTTCCTGCCCTTTGGGCAGGGGGCTGGACTTGATCTTCTGAGGTCCGTTCCAGCCCTAATGTCCATGAAATCTATGAAATTTTTTTGGCAAATTTGACCAAAATTTACACAAACATCCAGGACAACCAAAATCCTACTTTGTAGAAAAGGTACTATTTGCTGCACACACACAGAGATATCAATTTCTGATTATTCTGATTATATTCTGGAGTCAATAGGTGGGGATACAAGACATAGTTCAAACTGATTCTTTCAGTGCCTAAATTCTTGCTGCATTTTACAATAGACAGACTTTGGTAAAGAAACATAATTAAGTCTCACATCTGAGACTGGAATCAGGGACTGCCCCCAAAGGACCTGCTGTAACTACTAGAGACAAATTCCCTCTTGCTTTTTCTCCTTTTTGACTCCATGACTCTTGTATTCTTGGCTGCCCAGTGTGCCATATTCAACAAGAGGTATATTCATGCTTGACTTATTCTTTAGCCTGGCAGTTAGAGTGTTTTCCTAAGAAGTAGATATGAGCTCAAGTTTTGTCAGGATAAGGAGGGGCTTAGACTACTAGCTCCCATTTTTTGTGAATGTGCCAGTAAGCTATTGGGTGAATGTACCATTGCCACACACTTGTGTTCAGATACAGTTTTTCTGGTCTTCTCAGAAGTCAGTCTAGCTGTTAACCAATTAACCAGTATTTAATTATATCAACATATTATTTCTACTGGATCCCTATGTTTTCCCACAGCAGCTCAGATAGGTGAGCTACCCTCACTTGCTAGCCCTCCTCTTGAAGATGAGCAACTGGGAAACCAGGAGAGGAAGATATATGAGATGAGGAGGCTAGAGAGAGAATGATTTTTCTGTCCCTTGAATTAAATATTCATTGGATAAATGGTAGTTTCACAGTTCCAACCTACTGAGTGCAGGAGGCAGGGCCAGAACCTGAGGCTTCCTCCATTACAGTATAGCATCTATTTCACAAAGTTATTCTCCCTCTAGTCTGTATTTCTCTGTGGCTACTGGGTTCTTCTATGTTTTTCTTTTGGCAGGAACATGCATAATATGGGAAATCCGGTTCCACCACAAAATGCAAATAGAATCTCAAATCTGCATAAGCGCTGGTAATTGCAGGTATGTGGTTATATAAGTGCCACTTAAAAGGTGAAATAGCATCTAGGCCAGTGTGTTCTCATTTTCTGGGTGCTTGACTTTAGACCCTGTGGTTTGACTTGCAGAAGTGCTGAGAACTCACTGTTGCATATTAAGTCACTGTTTTGAATAATGGTGCTGTGTAATGCTGAGTATTCTAAAAAATAAGATCTTAATTGTATCTAATAGGCTATAAAAATGAATGGACACTTTAGACTATCATTTCTCTATGCCTCAGTATTTGTGAAACAGAAATATTACTCCTTCATCCTTCTGGGGTATGCTGAAAATGACAAGCATTAGTTTACTAAGTGACCAGTCTCTCTCCTGTGCCCTGATGAAGCTGAGCACTTCTGGAAAATCATAGGCAATCACAGAAGTATAGCAGGGCAGCTTGGTACCTGAGGCAGTGGTTATTTATGGGGAAATAATGGCTCCTGGGTTTTGGCAGCAGTGGCAGTTGTTGTTTTTCTGCCTTTCCAAATTAGCATCAGGGGCTGCTGCCCTAGTTGCCCTGCCTTAGTTACACTCCTGGGCAAATATATAGTTGAAGACTATCATAACACAAAGTCACAAAGAAACACAATCATCCCTAATTCCATGCTAACTTCTGAGTACTTAATATAATCCCATTGAGTATTAAGCCTTGATGGCAATGGGTTAATATGTTGGCTATAAAAGACCAGCTCACAGGATCATCATAAATTCTAGTTTATTAGACAGGATGTGAAGTTACAGATAAAATCATAAATGCAAACTTTGAGTTATGATGGGTACTGGTCACCTTAAGATATACGCATACATACACTCACTCATTCAAACCCATGTAGTATATAGTAGCTGCTGTAGTGACTGTGAGAGCACTGGTGTCAGTATATCTACCTATCTGAGGCCCTGGAGTCTGCTGTCAATGGTCAGCTTCCTTCAAGGCGATGTCTTCTCCAGAAGGGGGTTTACCTGCTTGTCCTTCTGTCTCGGTAGGTCAGGTACTAGATGAGAAGGTGTCGCTGAGGGTCACATTTCACTGACTTTTATCCCTTTCTCACAGACTTGTGTGAATCCCCAGCATCATCTTGGCTGCCCAAGCTGGAGG
>NW_017729027.1:34977000-34977726 GCF_001723915.1 Gavialis gangeticus
GGTTTACCTGCTTGTCCTTCTGTCTCGGTAGGTCAGGTACTAGATGAGAAGGTGTCGCTGAGGGTCACATTTCACTGACTTTTATCCCTTTCTCACAGACTTGTGTGAATCCCCAGCATCATCTTGGCTGCCCAAGCTGGAGGCTGCTGTCCCATGTGGGTCTTGAGTAGTACATGAGAGCTGTTAGTCATAGGAGTCTGTATGTGCTGAAGTTTTGGGAGTCCACCCTTGACTTATTGACTTAATGGATGTATTGTTATGGGTTACGGGAATAGTCAATAGGGTGGGTGCTCAGTTCCAAAAATCAGTTCCTTGGCTTGATTAGCCTAAAATGGATTGTAGAGTAGACTTCTGTAATACTAAGTTTCTCTAGGTTATTGTCAATTAACAGCCACAGGCTCTTGCTTTGTCTTCAATTATCTACTGATTCATCATACATACTTTCATTCACTCAGGGGGGACCAGCCCAATACAGCAATGCAATTCCAGTGATTACAATTCCAGTGCATTCTTACAAGAATAGTTTTAGTAATACCAGGTATGACTTTAAAGAAAAATGTATTTGTTAAAAGTTAAAAGGTATAAAACATAAAATATTGAATGCCAAGGTAAAGATGAAACAGATGAAATATAAAGATGCACTGTGAGGGAGTAAGGATCAAACACTGGGGAGAGTAAGTGAATTGGATTAGATGCAGTAGACTGATTTAGCATAAACTTTAGACA
>NW_017729027.1:34977737-34984404 GCF_001723915.1 Gavialis gangeticus
TTTGTCCGCTGAGCTTGCCGATCCGGGCTGGGCTATAGTCTTGTCTTGTCTATTACAGGCTTTGCTTTAAAATGGATATTTCAGTTTTGTTTTCTTTAGCAATACTGAGCTTAATTGATATGTAGATATAGTTTGTAGGTTTCTCGTACAGAAAGCCACTTTAGCTTTCTGGCTTGCCTTGAGCCTTGCCACATACATGCAATGAGTGTGCTAGGCCTCTGCCAATACTTAGAAGGAAAAAGAAATGCACAAAATGGTAGGGGGTGGGGCAATACAGGCAAGAAGGGGCTTCTGTTATATCAGAAGGGAAAAGTACGAAGGGGGCTTTCTGCTACAAATGTTTTTGTATGATTTTGTATTATGCACTTACACATTTACACATAGATTACACATTCTATATGGTATGCATGTACATATGATTTATATACAATAGATACATACACTATATTTATAAAACTGAAACAGTTCTTTAACTCAAAGGATATTCACTATTTTCTAGTCCGCTATTTTATATTTTTATCATGCTTCATCTGCTTTTCTTCATTTCCTCGAACAAGGAAAGTTGTATTAATTTTCCATTTTCTGCTTGTAATGGATTCTACATTCTTCCAGCAATGCACATGTTATTAGATCTGTTTTTATTCTTCTTAACATTCCCATAAGTGTGTCATTTTTAGAATACTCATTTCTATATCTTATCTAGCATATTCTCTGCATCTGAATTAGGTACACTGACCAAATACAAAGGCAATTCCCTTTATTAAAGAATAAAAGACAATCAACTATTCTAGTAATGTATAGTCCGGAAGATTAAAAGATTAAACAGATGCTATTTTCAAGCAAAAAATGCCCCAGCACTTGATGAATTTCAGCATAAGTAGCTATAACAGACTATTGGCTCCCATAGCCAGGAAATTCCCAATATGGAAAACATCATGCTAACACACCAAAAGAGCATTGACTTTAGTATATATTCAGATATTAGGAGAACAGATTACAGAAAAAAATATCTATCTAATCATTCATACATAAAAGCAGCAGGAAGATTCATAGTGGTGAACAATATTTCCCATGATCAGAAACCCCTATTCAGAAGCCAGGTGATTATGGATGACATATTCTAATACACTCCTTATCTGAGAATATTCAAAGGACTTGGGGCATCTTACCCCTAGAATTGGAAGAGACAGTGTCACAACCAATACAAACTATTCTTTTGAAGTGAATGGAACTTTACCCAGGATGATCTTACATTCTGTCTCAAGTCATAAATAGAAATGGTTGGATTTTGCTAATCCTGTTTCCCCAACAGAATGGTAAATTATGTGATTAAACTTTAATGTGCTGTAACTTTTTGATGATAGATGGAAGTGGTGATGGTGTGGTTAAGCCATCACCCAATCATACACAGGGAAGAAATAATCAGCAGTAGAAGAAGTTTGAGAGTCAAGAAACACTTTCTGAATATATCTGCAATATATTCTAATAATAGACTGTCCAGTGCAGTACTTCTCAGTCTTTTAAGGTTATTGACACTTGAAGTTGAAACCAATAATGCCACCACCCCCTAACCTCTTTTCAATCTTTTAAATTTTTTTATTGCTGTTTCGTGATGAGCATTAGTTGGTTATAATTGTTCTTTGTGCCTCATCTCCTAGACACCAGTGATTATACACATGGGGACTAGGGTCCACTGGCTGAAATTAGGAATAGAGGGCTACTCCAATACACTGTACTTATAACATGTCAGAGCAGGCTCAATTAGTCGAGTCTGCTGAATTACTGTGCTCCAGCACACTCCAGCATCTCATGTATCAGTGTTCTCATGCTGAAAAATGGTGGTGGGGGTGCGTTAACTAAAGCTTGTTTGACAAGCTTTAGTTAAAACACCTCTACTGCCATTTTTCAGCATGGGGACGCTGATAGATGTAATGCTCCAGGCACGTTAGTTAAAGCTGCTGTAATTAAAGTGCCCCACCCCCCCTGTATAAATGCCCAGAGAGATTCTCATTTAATTCAGTTGTAAGGGGGCCTATCCTTTTGGAACATAAGAACCTGAGATTTGTCCCCACTGTTGTGGGAACAATATTGTCTGTAATTTGTTTTTTTTTTTCCTTCTTCTGTAAGCAAGTGAAGTCTGGTAGGTAGGAACAGATGGTCTGGGAGTCAAGATTCTTGAGTTTTGTATCATGGTGTGAGAGGGGAATGGGATCTAAGGGGTTTGAGCAGGGTGGGCCTGAGAGCCAGGATTCCTGGGTTCTATTCTGGGAGGTGAATGCCAATAAGTGTGTTAGGGGAGGGTATGGAATTGGGGGCCAGCTGTCAGAGTTCTAAACACATATGAAACTTACTAACATTTAACCCAGATAAATGTGGAAACTATGATTGTTATCAGGCTGTATATTAGTTTATTCTGAAAGTTAAATTGTCCAAAACATTCAAGAGGCAAGGATTTTTGCAGGTGATATTTTTTTATTGGACCAGTTGCATAGTTGGGAAAGATTTAGACAAACTGTTAGGCAAAAATGAGTGTAACTTTTCTGCCAGGTACTGGATGGCAGTAACGAAGGATTACACTTTAGGGGTTTTACACAAACTTTTAATTTGAACTTGAGCCCCCACACACAAACCTAGGAAGATAAATTTTAACCCAAGTGAGCAAACTTCCTCAATTGCCCACAGAATTCATCTATAACAAGGTTTATTAAGGGGAAATGGGACAAATGCACAACTCTAAATAAAATCTTAACTATTATATATTACCTGAATTCCCAAAGGGTAAAGGCTTTCACAATCACTACCAAAACAACCAGAGGAACTTCTACTTAACCCACTCTCTTTGGAAGGGAGACTCATCCAGGGCTGCTCTACTCCCTATGCCAGCAAAAATGGTAGATGCTGGGAAGGAAGGCCTGTACCAGTGTTGTAGTAAAGAGATCACAGTGGGTGCTGACATCTTAGTGACCTTTCATTTTGCAATGTGTGCACCTGTAAACCTGCAATTTGGGAGAAAGAGACTGTAGACATCAAAGATCTTATCTATCTTGCCCTTTACATTTGCACACTTTATCCACAAACTATATAGTTGCACCAAACCTCTAAACACGCACACTACTAAGGATGTGCAGAGAAGGAATATACAAAAATAGTATAATTGAACATAACCAAAACAGAGTATGTGTAACATAAGCCAGCTTACATGAAGAAGGCTACTTTGTGCCTGAATGTTTGTCTCAATGTTACCCAATTACATTACCCAATTATGCAGTTAGTCCTATAAAAGATATCATCCACCAGAGACAAGTTGTTGGGTGCTCAGGGTAGCAGCAACTTCAGCTGCCACCATGCTGCTGGCTTTATCATGCAGCTGCAGTGGCAGGTTGTTTTCCTGGATCCAAATTGGCATCCAAGTTGTTGCCCTGGTTGCCCCTCCCTAGTTACACTACTGTTACCCACAAAAATACTTATCTCTTGCGTATTTCCTGGACCATCACAGCTACAACATCACTTCAACATTATGAAAATAGTTAAGACAGATTTAAATATCTCTTTCCTCTAGATGGTAAAACTAGACTTGATGGGGTTCAGGTTGGGATTTAGAACGAGAAGTCATTCTATTCTGAATCTTGTGCTCCTGCATATCCTCATCTTTACACATACTTGTGGTTGGCCTTCCTTAACATGGAGATGGCATCTGAGGTGGAAAATGAGTTGATCATTTCAGTATACAAACCAAGGATAGGGAGATCCTGGGGTCTCCCTATCTAAATGAAAAAAAAACCTGCATGAAAAAAGTGGGTCAATGCATGTGAGGGCAGCACATGCTGCCCAAAATCAGAGCCTGGCCAGATGGACCCATGCTTCAGCTGCCAGCCAGGATCTGAGCAGCAGGATTGCCACAGCTGCAGCTCCCCAAGGCCCTTGGAACCCTAGGTAAGGCTGCTGGGGCCAGAACAGTTGCTGGTCCCAGCCTCCCCTACCCCACCCAGGGTAACCTGCTATGTGCCAGAAGGTGCGTGACACAGGTGTTCCTCAGGAACAAGTTGCAGTGGCACAAGGTGTGCTGCTGCTTTTTGTCCCTGTGGAAAGAAACATCCATGCTCATGTGGAAGTGGCCTATGAGTTGGTTAAAAGTAAGAAAAAATGACTGAAAGCTCAGCTTCCTTACTGAATGTGGTTAATAATAGATAATGCTCAGAATACTGAAGTATTTAATCAGTCTTGATGAAGGATATCAGCTATTAGATAATAAGAACTGTTACTGGAAAGGATATGGTAGCAGATAATAATACTAGAGTAGGAAAAAGAAAAAATATACAGCTTGTCTAATTAATTTGTAATGCGTTAAGTTGGCAAGTCTAGATGAGATTCACCCTTGAGTACTCAAGAAATTGGCTGAGGTAATTGCACAGACAATCTTTGAGAATTTGTGGTGGTCAGGTAAGATCATACACAACTGGAAAGGGCATATGTAATGTTCATTTTACAAGGAAAATCCATGTAATTACAGAACAGCCAGTCTAATTTCAACACAGAAAGATTCTGGAACATGTAATCAAAGAATGAAGAAATTACTCTTAAGCATGTATAGATAACAAGGTTATCTGGGACAGTCAACATGGATTTGTCCAGAGTAAGGCATTGTTGACTAATAGGATTTCCTTCTATGCCAAGGCTGTATGGTTTGGAGTGGGGGAACAAGGGATATGATATACCTTGACTTTATCAAGGCTTTCAACAGTTTCTCCCATGACAGTCTTATTAGTAATACAGTCTTGATGGGTGCTGGTTCTAACATCCTGCTGAAAGAGCAGTCATCAGCGGTTCAATGTCTAACGCAGGGGGTAACAAGTAGGTTTTCTAGGGGTATGTCCTGATTCCAGAACTGATTTAATATCTTCATTAATTTTTTGGGCAATACAAATTAATGTACATTTAGTAAATTTGTAGGTGACCCCAAGCTGAGTGGGATGGCAGACAACTTTGTAGGATAAGATGGGGATTCAAAATGGCCTTTATTAAACTGGAAAAAAATGGTAGAGTAAAATTCAATAAAGACAAGTGTAAAATACTACACTTGGGATTGTATGATGTAGTAGTACACAACCTTTTGCCCCTGCAGGCTGGACAACAGCCTAATGGACTGGATTTGGCCTGGGGACTGGAGGTTGACTATCACTAGTATAATCAAATGCATAAACCCAAAATGGTGCTGACCCACTAAGGTAAATGGTGCTGACTTGGGATTTATAGCGAATTGTGAGCTGAATATGAGTCAAGTGTGCTGTTGCTGAGGAGAACAAAAAGCCAATAGTATACAGGATTCATTAATAGGAGAGTGGAACTCACTAGATTGTTCACATGATTCTTCCATGCAACTTAGCTCTGGTGAGATCTCACCTGGAGCAATGTGTCCAATTTGGGTATCATACTTTAAGACAGATGTGGACAAATTGGAAAGGGTCCAGAGGAGAGCAACAAAAAGGATTAGGAGACTAGAAAATACAACATGAGGAAAGACTAGAAGAATTGGGACTATTTAATCAGGAGAACAGAAAACTAAGGTGGGATTTGATACAAAAGTAATTGTTATAAAGAGGATGATAATCAATGTTTTATGTCCACAGGAACAGAACAAGAAGCAAAATTTCAAAAAGGTTGGTTTAGATTACGTGTATTGAGAAGACTTTATAACTGAGCACAGTTATGCACTGGAACAGATCACCTAGAAGTCTGCCTCCTTAGAAACTTTCAAGGGTTATCAGGGATAATCTTGCCTTGAGCAGAAAACTGAGTTAGATGACATTTTGAAATTCTTTCTAGCCATATTTTTCTAAGTCAAGACATTGCTAATGTTGAAGAACAAAGTAGAGCTGTAGTCCTGGATTTAATGGAAATATGGTGATGTTTCTATTGTCCTCTCAAACTTCCACAGTTAATTTTACTTTGATTTTATAGTTGTTTAATTGGTTGTAGTATGCAGAATAAATGTTAATAACTGATGCCTTGCTATATAACGTGTCACTATTATGATTTATTACTTCTTATATTGCTTTAGCTTCTAGAGGCCTCAACCAAAACTGGGTATGAAAATGAGTGAAGGAGATGGTATGCCTCAAAAAACTTGTATCCTACTATAGACAAGAGAAGTAAAAGGTGGGAATGGAACCAGTGTCAGAGACAGATAAAGGAATTTGCCCAAGGTCATACACCATATCAAAATTGGGCATAAAAACAAATTTTCTGAGCCCTGGTTCAGTGCTCTGTCCACTAGATTATAGTTTCATAGTTTCTAGGGTCGGAAGGGACCTGAGCAGATCATCTAGTCCGACCCCCTGCCATGGCAGGAAAGAGTACTGGGGTCAAACGACCCCAGCAAGGTGTTCATCTAACCTCATCTTAAAAACCCCCAGGGTAGGAGCCTGCACCACCTCTCTTGGAAGTTGGTTCCAGACCCTAGCTGCCCTGACCGTGAAATAGCACCTCCTGATGTCTAACCTAAACCTACCCTCTGCCAGCTTGTGACTGTTATTCCTGGTCACTCCTGGCAGTGCTCGGGGGAACAGTGACTCCCCCCATGCCTGCTGATCTCCCCTGACTAGTTTATTACAGGCCACAAGATCCCCCCTCAGCCTTCTCTTTTGGAGGCTGAACAGGTTCAGGTCCC
>NW_017729027.1:34984520-34990540 GCF_001723915.1 Gavialis gangeticus
ACAAGGTACGGTTGGCCTTCCTAACTGCCTCCCCACACTGCCGACCCATGTTCATCTTGGAGTCAATGATGACTCCAAGATCCTTTTCCGCCTCCATGCTGACAAGAGGGGAGTTCCCCAACCTATAGGTATGGTGCCGGTTTTTCCTCCCCAGGTGCATCACCTTGCGCTTGTCTGTGTTGAAACCCATTCTATTCTCATCTGCCCACCCTTGTAACCTGTCTAGGTCAGATTGTAGCCTGTTGTTTCCTTCTAGTGTACCCACGTCCCCCCACATCTTAGTGTCATCAGCAAATGTGAACAGGGTGCTTTTTACCCTTCGTCCAAATCACTGATGAAGATGTTGAAGATTATATTGTCTTCTAGTAATAATCTCTCATCAGGAAGGGCCCTTTTTCCATAACAGGGTAACTCAAGGTTCATAAAGTTTTTATAATATCAAATTGCAATTTCATATGTAATCTTTTACCTTTACTTGGTGGAAATAAGGTTGTCCAATCAAATGACTTTTTACTTTATTTAAATCCTTTCAGCTAAAATTTGCTAACCATTGTTTCAAGTAAAAAGGACATACACAATATGAAATAATTAGGGGTGCACTGATAGAGATTTTTTTGGCCAATACTGATGGGCAATTTTTAACAAGCCATATTGGCTGATACTGGTCTGATTGCTGATATGTTGCCCCACAGCTTGGAGATCAGTGTCCAGCTGGCAAGTCCATTGTGGGGGAAAGGGTATGGGGGGCAGATTGAGGTCCCTGCGGTGAGGGAGGGAGTGGAGTTAGTGCTGGGGCAGGGAAGGGGCAGGTGCTTGTCCTGCATAGCTGGGGTGGGATGGGATGCAGGACAGAGCCATGAACAGCTCATCCAGGGGGGTGGAGGGGATGGCTCCTGCTGTTGCATGCACCTGGGGAGGGCATAGGGGGTGTGTGCCCCCTGGATTTGTGTGCAGGGTGAGGGTGGGCTGCCACTGTGGGCTGAAGTCAGAGGCAGTGCTGGGCTCTTCCCAGCAGGGGTGCTGGGCTGAGCTGCACTCAGGGTAGGTGGTGGTGACACTGCTATGGGGGGCTCTGGTGAATTTTGGGGTGGCTGCAATCCCCCCACCCAAGTGCTGCCACCACCGGCCCTGAATGCAGCTCAGCCCAACCCCCCTGCCACGAAGACCCCAATGCTGGACCCAGCCCCAGCCCACAGTGGCAGCCCGCACTTGACCCACGCACAGATCTGGGGGCCACATGCCCTCCTGGGATGCATGCAGTGGCAGGAGCCACGCCGCCTCTGCACCTCCCAGATGAGCAACTTATAGTGCCATCCTGTGCCCTGTCCTACCCCGGCTGTACAGCACCGGCCCCACTCCCTTCCTCACCACAGGGGCCTTGGTCTGCCCCCCCCTCCACACCCTTTCCCCCACAACAGACTTACCAGATGGACACTGCTCTCTGTCATGATGGGCTGCACTGTGGTTGTGTGCATACACACAGAATTTAACAGTGACATTATTTGCCACATCAGCCAAAAAAAACAATTGCAGATGATGTCAATCTTCTTTTTATCAGTCCCGATATGTTATGGGACCAATGCGTTGGTGCACCTCTAGAAATAATTTTAAAATTGGATTTATATTGCACCCTCACTACCTGAAATTTACAAAATGGGGAAGATGTCCATTGTATTGGGCAATATTGGGAACTGTTTGTGGAAGTAGTCATCCGTAGAGGAGGGTTTTCAGAAACTAAATAGAAATTATACTTTGCCTTCATTAGTTTTTCATATTTAATGTTCACGCTTGTGATCAATACTTTTGCTTCCTTGATATGTGAGAATATATTGTTTTCTCACCATGTACAGGATCTGACATTCAGCCTTTAGTATAGTGTTAAATCAGTTTTAGTTGCTGGGCACATAATAAGAAGGGCCTGAGAGAATCTGAGTGAAGTGATTGACTATATTAAATAAAGTGGAATGTTTATGCTTTTTTATAATATATCTGGTTGCACTGGAAGCCAAGAGGTCCAAGTCTGGATTATATAGATACAATATAAAATATATATGATTGTTTTAGGTAGATATTTTATGCTCTATGTAGCAAGTTTATTCCAGTTTGAACTTGACTTTTTTGAAGTGTATAAAAGGAATGCCAGCTGGGAGCAGTGCTGCTGGATGTGTTCATCATTTGTAACCTTTTGGAGAGAAGTTCTCTCTGAAACTATCTGAATTTGTTAAAAAAAAGTTTACAGTTACATCCTTTATTTTTGCCTGTGGTTCAACTTGACTCATACATAATTTAGTTGCTTCCACTTAAAAGTGGAATCTGCATGGATCATTTTGTTCAGAAATGTGCATTTTTGTGTCAGGTTTAAGATTAACCTCCAAGGTAACTTCCTGGAAATTTGCCTTTCTAAGCATGCCCAAGCACTTCTCTTTGCATTTTTCCTGTGTTGAAGAACTTTCTGAATTCTTTTTCCAGACAGTGATAGGAGATTTGCTGAATCAGGCAAAGAAGATTCTGTGTCAGAATTGTCACATACCACATTGTAAACCTTTTTTTACAATGATAAACTGTTGTACTATAGCAGGAAGATGGAAGTGTAGGATTTCAGGGAAAGGAGAGATCATGGGGAGGCTGGTAAAAAAATCAGGAATGAATTAACAAATAAGGCCACCTTTACATGTTACAGGTATTATGCAATTAATCAGTTAATTGTGGAATTATATTATAAACAGCTACATGCGCAAAGTACTTATTATATGATTAAAAGCTCCAACCACCTATAAATTAGACTTCAAAAATGTGTACTAACTTTACAGCTAGTTGCTATCAAGCTGTAATTTGTACATGTAGCAGGGTCTCCCCTGCAGCTGGGAGCCCTATGCTGGGTTACACTATGTCCAGCATGTACATAGGCCATGGGCCTGGGGGATCAAGGAAGCTATGATCCACTGGGTCTGGGGGTTTCATGCACCCCAGAGCATGAGGCACCCTTGTGGCTGGGAGCTCCTTAACTGAGGGGGCTTCCAGCTGCGGGATCATGGGGTACCCCTGCAGTGGAAACAAGGTGCATGGGATCTAATGCATGATGCCACAATTACACCTCCTGCCATGCATGTATGGCATGGCAGGAGGCATGACTGGTGGATTACACATTGGATCCCATCATGCCTGTACCTGCATATATAGACAGGGCCTCAGTAACACATAAAAGAAAAACAAGTAGCCAATTTAAAGCAGCTTTTTAATTTTGGAAATTACATATATTCTTCTGATTAACATCCTAATTTAATTTTAAGCTTATTTTTTTGTATGTTTTTGTTCATTTTATGTGTATGGACAATACATTTATTTTAAAAAGAAAGTTAAATATTTCTGCTGTTATAGAAAGCTTTTTTATAAGGGATTTACTTTTTGGTAGCTCTAAAAACTGTAACATCAACATAAGGGCCAATATTTAAACAATATCAAATCTTCCCCTCAAATTAAGATGAGGTACACCTTTTTTAAAATTGGAATGAAATGCTTAGAAACAATCCATTAACTCAGTATGTTTTCAGTCAGCAGTGCAAAGCACAAGGCATCAAAAACCCACTCATTTAAGACTAAAAGATGTGACAAAATATATTAGCAA
This sequence comes from Gavialis gangeticus, assembly GCF_001723915.1. Lineage (NCBI taxonomy): Eukaryota > Metazoa > Chordata > Crocodylia > Gavialidae > Gavialis > Gavialis gangeticus. Next base: position 34,988,146 of record NW_017729027.1, read on the forward strand.
ATTCTACAATGGAGAGAACTATGTAAATAGCCAGAAGTCAAAACAGAAACATTAATATTAGTTTTTATATGAAAGTCAACATTAATTACACACTGAGGAGCAATACAAGATATGCAGTCTCTCAAAGCATGGCCAGAATGAAAGACCTTAAAAATTTACTGGTTGTCTAAGAAATTCTCCTTTGTTTTTACTGTGTAATGTTTGTATGGCAGCAGCATTTAAGCACCAGGGTCATGGACCAAGATTTCATTGTGATAGACATTTGTACAAATTTCTGAAAAAAATTACGGGCCTTGACCCAAAGTGTTACATATTAGAGTCATACTGTAGCAGGAGGATGGAAGGGTAAGGCTTTTGGGGATTGGAAAAAAGTACATATTGCTTCCACAGGCCTCTTGAGAGCACCATCAAAAAACACACCCGATTGTATCCACTGCTACCCTACAGGCCACCAAACCTGGGAAAGAGTCAGCAAGCCTAGTGGTACCCCCATTAAATCACTTTTGAGCTCTATGTTTTTCTGGGCTAGGGGCAAAAATTACACATAAATAAGTGATTGGAAACCAATTCAAATCTGAAACACAACAGGCGTTCAGTGCACATAAACCACTTTCAATATGCCTGAAGCTGGTTTAACATAAACCTGGATGGATATAGTACCAAACTTAACTGATTTAGGTTAAATTGTTTTATTGAATTTCTTTTCCAGATTCAAGTTAACTCACAGTCCCCCAGTATCCCAAGATGCTTTGCATCTCCCCCACAACCCCTCGCCTCACCCCACCCCAGGTGGAGGAAAAAGTCTTGGCTCAAGCTGTCTGCCCCAGCTCAGTAGGGAGGCATGCTCAAGCATCCACTTGCTTCTGGCCTGAGCCAGTGCAGGCATGTGTCTGCATTTCCGGAATCCTTAGACTAATTTGAGAGGATTGAATAGATTCAAGCATGGGCTTTTTGACTGTCTGTACTTAGTCCTGGAGCACAATGGCAGAAGAACCCCAAAGTAGCTCCCCCTCAAATTCTGGGTTTTCATGTAAGTGGGTGAGGCATGCTTCTTACTGGAATTCTCAACTGTGCTGTGGACATAGTAGAGACCATTTGGCGTCACAAAATACTCATGGAAAGTTAGGGAGAAGCAATTGCAACAGGAGTGTGAAAAGAATAGTCATATGCTCATTCCTGTGCGGAAAGTGATACCATCTGAAAGACTAGAGGTTGACCAGTGTGTAGGAGGTAATGTAGTTCTTAGGCAATCAGTATTTTTATAAAATCTTCTGTTAAAAACCATTTGAAAAAGCAGTGAGAACTGGAGGAATCCTTTCAAACATCTGTATATCTTTGGCATTTCCAGCTAATCAGATACAAAATGTATTCCTTTAGGCATAACTGAATTCTGAAATAGGTGTTTACTGTAGTATAAAATACACTTAAGCAGCATTTTCATTACAATACTTAATCTAGTTGAAATCTGTACAAGCTCTTTAAAATTCCCCCAAAGAGTATTATATTTAAAAAAATACATTTGACAGATGCTTGGTAGGTTATTAAGTACTTAAACAGAGATAACACCTTGAAACATAATTACTTTCACAATGTAATGAATGAAAGAAAGGTGTAGATGCTGTAATAAAATAGGACCAGTTTGAAATGCTATACCATTGACTGAAGTCCCTAAGAAAGTCTGATTTTTCCAGGAAAAGAAATTGACATTATTGCAAGGCAGAAGTGAAATGTCTGCATTGAGAACATAAGTTTAAAGATACCAATTATCCAAGCCTTTCTACAATACTTTAAAGTCAGAATATCAGAATAATGCTTGAAGCATTTTGGTAAGCAGTAACACTAATTCTTACTACTTTTCTTTCAAAGATATTGTTGTTTTTTAGAGGCAATTATATAATTGTCCCTGAAATTTTCAGAAGTGCCAAACTGATTTAGGAGCCTAACTCCAGCTCCCAAGTCACTTTGGTACCTTTCAATATTTACCTTATGACACTTCAGTGTTTTGGAGAGCAGGGAGTAGACACAAGTATGTCCACCTGATTAGTTTAATCCTTTAACTGAAAGAATTGTAAACTAGGTAAACTAGGTAAAGAAAAATTATCAGCGTTAAAAAAGTACTGACAAACAGAGAGTTCACAGAGCTGATAATATGACCTGCAAGTGGCATTGGCGTGCCACTGGCACTTCGAGATTCACCACTGGCACTTCTGTGGGGGGGACCACTTCTCCTGGTGCCTCCACTCCTCAACTGGCACTCTCATGGGGGGGCACCAGTGCTTTCGCCTGCCCCCTCTGCCCAGGAATGCTGGCTGTCAGGGGGTGCACCAGCACCTGCTCCCACTAAAAGTTGCCGCTGTTCAGCCCCCTGCCCAAGGGGCAGGAAGTCAGCTAGGGT
>NW_017729027.1:34990810-35006797 GCF_001723915.1 Gavialis gangeticus
AAGAGTCCCATGGCTCTCAGCCTCTCTTCATAAGGCCTGCTCTTTTGTCCTCTGATCATGTGCATGGCTCTCCTTCGGACATTAGAGAAACAACATGGACTAATAATGCTTGACTGATAGTAAAAGTGGATTGTGTTACATAATTATGTTTTACTTCTCTTTTAGTAAAAAAGATCACTCTGCTTAGTTTGGTGCCTGCAATGTTGCTGCTGTGGTCAACCACTGCATTTAGAATTTTCAAGATGCTCGTCAGCAGCAAGGATGGCATCTCAGCTTCTCTTTCTCCCTTCAGCATAAAACAAAAAGCCCAAGACCAAAGAAATGGTACAATTTACAGGAAAGAGTAACAAATGTTCATCCCTTTCCCTTTCTAGATCCATTAAGTCAATGGAAGTTTTACCAGTAATTTCAATAGAAGGAATGGGTCATTCATTCAGAACTGCACAGTTTTTTCAACTTCCTTTCTTTCTTTCAGAAACCTGAATTCACAGGGCCCAGACAGAAGTGCAGCTCCCTGTAACTCAGAACACTTTACAGTTCTTGCCTGTTCTGCTTTGAAAAAAAAATAAGAGCCAACTGTGGTATAGTTTTACTAATGGTCACATATCCCCTCTAGCGAACGGGCCATCTATCTCACTGTATGTAGGGTAGTGAACAGCCATCACTTGGTTAAACTCTACTACCAACTGATGACCCGATGACCTTGAGTTCAAGTGCTCTGTATCCCCATTACTTGCCACCTCTGATTCATGTAGTTCCCCAATCCTTTACGATTATATATTTAAGTTGTTGCTTTTTTGGGTTTTTTGTTAGTTTGTTTACAGCCCTAGTTCAGGAAAGCATTCCTGTTTAAATCAGCAATTAATGTCATGTTTTATTTTAAGCATGTGCTTATTCCACAGAATCAGTTTAACATTTTTCCTCAACAGAGAGAACTGAACATATGCTATTGTACTTTTCTGAAGTGAGGTCTGAATGATGGATAGTGGTTTCCCCCATGAAGACTTTTTCAAAAAAGAGAAGTAATTTAATCATAGATGTGTGAAATAAAATACTAATAAAGATTCCTCAGAAGAATTTAGATGCTCATACTTCCATTACTTTTTAAAAAGGTTTATTGTACTTGAAAAAGATATTTGAGGCATTCCAGCTTTGTAAGGGGTAGTACTTGCAATATATTTTGCAATGTCTTGTTATCCATTACTGAATAGATTTGATTATAATTTTTTCTGTAGTAGTATTACAGTTACAGATGTTTTTTGCTACTGATTGGAATGTCAGAAATAATTTAATTATATATTATGACAGTTTCCATGGCTTATAGGTTAACACAGTTAAATTCTCTCCATAAACTAATTTTGCGAACAAATGTTTCTCTTCAAAACCTTTTACAGTGGAAATGTTTCAAAGGTAAAAAAAAAAAAGTCAATTATGTAGCTTTTCCCCCCTAAATCCTCTGAAGGAATAAGAACATTTTCCATGGAAATATGGTCAGTCACTGAAATGTCAGAGAAGCTCTTGCTGTATATAATATTGAATAGAACATAGAAAACATCTGAAATTTATACTACCTTACAATCTAAGTTAAACTGTGCTATTTATTTATATAACTATAGTGACCCTCAGTGTGCAGAAGATATGCTTTTTACTGTGTGGTTTTTTTGTATGCGAAAACACTGCATGGCTGTATTATATTTAATTAAAAGCAATAGCGTGCCTACCCAGATGTTAAAAGGGCTTGATCTGAACAGTGTGTTGACATCAGATGAATAGGAGAGGCCACCTGCTAGCTCCACTTTTGGCTCTGTGGATGATTTGCATTCCTGTGGCCTGTTGCTCTGCATGATCACTCTCAGCACTTCACAGTCCCATGAACTGTTTAATATCATGGATACCTTCCAGTCATGCAGCCTATCTTCTCTGCTAACATCAGTGCAAAGGAAAGAATGGCCACTTGCTTGACTTCCATGGGTCGAGTATGATGTTTTTACTTACTTTATACCACATCAAAGAGGAGGAAATGCTTTTATACAAGCTGGATTAAGATAAAAAATAAATCCATTCTTGCCTAAGAGCGCTAACAGACCATTTCTTCCTTCTGAAAGATAATGCTCACCATTTGAATTAATGCATAATACAAATCAGACTGGAAGTGGTATCCCTGACATTTCATGAAAGCACAGAACATTTTTAGTGTAAAAAGAACAGTTGCAGACCTTTAGAATAGTTTGTTGAAATGTGTGGATTAATGAGTTCAAAGACTGGATATAATCATAGTGTTCTTGGCATATAAGGTGTATGTGGTTTGAGCCTTATAAGACTTCCTAAAATGTTAGACACTTCTGAGAAAAGAGGGGCAAGAAAATAGAAAAAGGGTGTGGGAATACAGTTGTTGCAATACCATCTACCCAATATCAGAAGAAGGCCAAAAACAACTCTAGCGTTATATCTAACTTTACTGTGTCCACTCTTGAAATTATAGTTACTATTTTTTTTTGAACTAAGACAGAAAATTTTCTTGGATCAGTCCTTTTTTAAGCTTGAGGATTTAAAGAACATAATCATAATTATTTTTTAGGTTCTTAAGTAGTTGAATTCTCTAACACTTTTGCAGTTACAAATAGACTGCTGTCTTTATCACAATTGTAACTGACATTTCCTTGTACATTTTAATTTTCTATATTACTTGTGTATTTAACATACATAAACAGTATCTTAACATAGGGCAATAAAGGGTATGTTAGTTTATTCAGATTCCAGAATAGAAAACTTTCATTGTATTTAATTGTGTTTGAGTACTGAAAAATATCTTTCAGATAAACATGAATTTTGTTCTATTATGCCATAATTTTCCTAAATTGTTGGTGTTAACTTGTGTATTGAAAAAACTTCAAGGCAGGCTTTAGAAAGTATATATATAAAGAGTGAGTGTAGATATACATTTAGTTATTAATTGTTTTAACTTGCTGTTACAACAATTTAAAGCAAATAATTGCTTTAACAATTAATTAACAGCTGACTTTTTTAGTCAGCCTTTTCCAGCCGCTGCTCAGAATAACTTTGAGTTTGTCTCTGTTGCCTCAGTAGGGAATCAGGGGGCACCATACAAAGGCAACACTACACCATCACTGCACATGCTAGCTCCCAAAACAGAAGAAATGTAGTTGTCTTAGCAAACTGATAGAGCATGTGTAGATGAAACAATATTTCCCATTTACACCGATGCAACTGTGTTTGTGTTTGCATGACCCAGGATTTCCCGCCATTCTAAAAGTCCATTTAGCACCTTTAACTAACACTACTTAGAGATGTGTTATTTTGCAGCGCTTTCCAGTAATGCTGCCCCAGCTATGGATTTGTTTTGTCCAAACATTCAGTGACTCCAAAGACTGCTAAGTAACTCCTTTCACCATGAGGTGGTGCTGAGTTCCAACCTTTAGCCAGTAGGTGCCGCTGTGTGTGTTTTTAACCATCATTCACTCCTTAATCCTCACCTGTCCCTCCACGCTTGTTAAGTGCTAGGGTGCAGCCAGAATTTTTTGTAAGAAAAAAGACTAAACAACCCCAACTACCCCCAGCAGCAAGCATGGACTTCCCAGGGCCTTTAGACATTAGCAACTCTTAAAGACTTTAGCAATGCATTACAATATTCCCTGCCAGAAGCTTGTTGGGTGGGAGAGTGGATATGGGAGAGGGGGAGAGGGAAGGAGGGAGGGAGGCAGGCATTGTGCACCCCTTCCTAGTTACTGAACATGTCCCAGCAGGAAAACGGCTGGGTAAAGGGGGGCGGGCAGGCATGGTCCCAAAGGGACTCCCTCAGGTGGAGATGCATGGCCTGACTGAGCTGACTGGCTGAGTTAGGCCGTGCTAATATCCATTGCATAGTAACTTTCAAATTTTTGCTGGCTACAAAGCTTAGGGAGGAAGGAATGGGGAGAGGGATGGAGGTAGGTAGGCAGTCAGGCAGGTGCTGTTTTATAGAGGTTTTACAATATTTTATATTGTAAAGGTGCTGGTGAGGAAAATGCCCCCTTCTGTTATACTTTCTGTTACCCTTATTTATGTAAAATCTTCCTTCTGCAAGTCAGAGAAGAAATTCAAGGAGACAGAAGCCTCAAGGAGACAGAATGATGGGTGGGTGACAGTCAGAAGACATGTACCCCAGTACAGTCAGAAGACATGTACCCCAGTCTGAATTTGCTGGGACATGGCCAGTATCCAGGAGGAGAGCAAGAAGACTATGAAATGAGCCTGCAGAACTTGTGCAACTCATGCTGATGTAAGAGGCAGGGAGGGTTTTCCCCAGCAAGAAGCTTTTCCCCAGTCGGAATATGTGTACCCCAGTCTGAATTTGCTGGGACATGGCCAGTAACCAGGAGGAGGACAATAAGAATATGAAATGGGCCAGAAGACATGTTTTTTGTATTTACCCCAGTCAGAAGACAACAACTCTTCCCATAATCTACCTGATGCTCGGACCAAAGCCAGTGAAGAAAGCAGGAGGGCTTGGCCAGCCACCAAGAAGAAAGCCTCTGCAATTCAGAGAAGAAATTCAAGCCTCAGCTTCCTTCGTGGCCAGCAACAATTCGAAAGTTACAAGGTGCAACAGAGAGGTGTAAGGCAGAGGTGGGCAAGTGGGGCGAAGTGTCCACATTCATGGGCCTACTACTCGGAGGGAATTTGCCAGAGGGCTTGGCCAGCAACCAAGAAAAAAGCTTCCACATATGTGGCCAGCAACAGTCCTCTAATTGCAATTCCATAATATGCTCATTAACAAATGTGGCCAGCAACCAGGAGGAGGGCTAGAATAATATGAAATGGATCTGCAGAACTTGAGCAACTCTTACCATACTTGAGCTGATGCTTGGGCCAAAGCCTGCGAAGAAAGCCTCCGCAATTCAAGTAGTAAACAGAAAAGAAGCCTCAGCAGTACTTGTGGCCAGCAACCAGGAGGAGGGTGAAAATAATACAAAATGGACCTGCAGAATTTGTGCAACAATTCAAGTAGACAGAAGAGAAGCCCTAGCAGCACTAGTGGCCATAACAATTCAAATATTACAGTGTGTAAAGGCAATTCATAATTCTTAATAATTCAAAATTCTTAATAATGCATGTATTTACTTTAGTCCGCATTCATTACACATTTCTTTACATGCTTATTTACAGCAACAGTCACTAGATAGTAGGCTTGTGACTGGACTGTTGCTCAATGAACATGAGTCCCCGTAGTGATACATTTTATATTGCATAGTATCCTATTGAAAATAGCTTCACCTGCATTTGTGGCCTGGCTAGCAACCAAGGAGGAGGGTGGAAAGAAAGCCTTGCTCTTCTCCTGGCACAGCATCAGGCTTAGAATTTGTTACTTTTCCACAAGCCAGAAAGCCCAGCCATGGGAATAGAGGGACCTAGGGAGGAGTTTGCTTATTGTTATGACCAGTAACCAGGAGGTGAGCGTTCCCTTTACCCTGCACCATGGAGAAAGAGTCAGGGAGGCCGCATAATCACGTGCCTTATGCTGCTTTCTCATCATAAAGAATCGAACTGTAATTATAAGTGTATATAACATACATCTATATCATATATTGACTCTCTCTCTCTCTCTCTCTCTCTCTCCATATATATATGGTGGAGGCCTAGGATGTGTGTGATGTGTGCCCAGGATGTGTGGTATGCATGCTGCAAGAGGCTGTTGAGGGGGGCGGGGAGTGGGGTGATAAGTCTTTGACATGCTGTGATAAGGAATTAAACCATTATGATTATTATTGACCATTAATAAATCATAATTAATATTAATATTATTACAAACTCTTATTAATATATTACTATTGGAATTAATATTATTATTGACTCCTATTATTAGTTTACCTGTTATTATAAGTCTATATAGGTCTATAGGATGAAAGTCAACCATAATTATAATTCATAATAATTCAGTTGTTAAGAGAATCCTGAAGAAAGTGTTGTCATCCTCTTCATGTTCTCTTTCTTCCTTTTTCTTTCTGCCTCATCACACTAACAGGGATTGAACAGCCTCTGGCTAGCAGTGGAAAGGGATCTTTTATATGCCATATGATTGTTTGAAAAGGTGTGGTGGTACAGGTTCTCTTCCTCTACTTTTCTGCAAGAGAGGACTGAATCCTGAGAAAACTCCATGGCTGTAAATCCCAATCCACAAAACGGTTTCTTCCTCTGGTATTGTTAGGTATCTAAATGCCTGCTAGGGAGGAAACTTAAGTGATCCCTCACTTTCGAGCATTTCCTATTGGCTAATATAGGTTTCCGGGTAAGTATCCTGGCCTTTGTGGATCATGCAACTTGGGTACCTAACTAACTTCCTTCATGCACTATTTATAGGACCTAGAGGCTTAACTCAGTGCTGTGTTATCCACTAGGCACATAGGCATCTAAAAATTAGGGGCTGCAGTTCTCAGTAATGCAATGCTGCAGTAATACTAGTTTCAGTTCTAGAAAAAAACAGCTTATGCCTATAGAAATATAAAGACCTGTCCCTATAGATGCTTAAACTTGATAATTATAATTGAAGCACTTGTGAAATAAATAGGACTAGGGCTATGTAGTCACTGACTATTTCTTAAAGAAAAGTTTTGAAGCTCAAATTTGCCAAGCTCAGATAGTTTATTATGTATGGGTATTTACAAACATAATTGAGCAGTAGCAGAGAGCATACTTTACCTGGGTCTATTGCTGTTGTTTACAAATTAACCAGTAACAGGTTTTGTACACCATAAACTCACAAAGCTGTTTCTTCTGGTTTTTCTTCTTCTTTGGACAGAAGTTTCTAATGGTTTGGCACATTCCAAAAACACCTTGTACTGTCTACATTCCAGTATGGTATGTATTTATCAAACATTTGCTCATGCAAATACTTTCGCAATGGTGATCTATTCATGCTATTTCTTATTCATGCCATCAGACCTTTTCCTAATGAGTATACATTTATGCATCAACACCTAAGTTGGTATACACCCTTTTTTCCATTTATACTATGTAAAACTATCAGTGCTTGAAGGTTCATGTTAAAAGATCATAGATTCAAATTAGTCCATCTTGCAAAATAACTATGGGCATATTTAGAATGATTTACTTGCCCGTCATGGATAAACTTCAGAATGATAGGAGGAGTCTGTAGTGCTTTAATATAGTAACCACAAACAGTGAATATATATTATTAAACAAGACTATAAAACATAAGCTACATTCTTACAGTGTTTGGCCCATTTCTATATTTACACCACATGCTAACCCAGTGTGCTGCTTCCCTCCCTGACAAGAACCAGTTTACACAGAGGATAAGAGCCTATTAACCTGGACTGGCTAACAGGAATTAGTCCTTTAGAGCAACTGTTTTTGGGTGTTGTTCCTGTTCGTACAGGTTACTAGCTAGAGTGGTTTAGTCAGGGATGATCCTGCCTTGTGTAGGGGACTGGACCAGGGCTAGGGACAGACATTACACATAAACCAGTTTAAGTGATCAGAAACTTGTTTAAACTTGTAACAAAACAGACATTTAGTGCACATAAACCAGTTTGAGATAAACCTGGTTGAATGTAGTATCAGACTTAACAGATTTAACTCAAACCAGTTTATGCATTGTCTGTCACAGACCCCTTCCTGGTTTAAGTTAAACCAGGCTCCTCCAGTATCCCAGCATGCTCTCTGGGCTGGGAGGGGCTCTGCTCTCTGATTCAGAGACCTGGGATAGCCCCTCCCCTCTGCTTTCTAGCCAGAGCAGGGGTAGGGCATGGCCAGACGCTGGCCTGCCCTGGCCCCTGAGGCAAATTCCTCCCTCCATCCCCTCTCTCCCCACACTGGCAAACCCTGCAGATCACAGCTGGGGTTTGCCAGCCCCAGCTGTACCTCCCTGGCTTTCCTGCAGCCAGGCAGGGACAGAATTAATCCCTCCCTCTGTCTCCCCTGGAACCTCTGGGGGTTTGGCTGCAGTCTCTGCAGCTTGCCTGCAGCCAGACAGGGAGGGGATTAATTCCACCATGGGTCTCGGAGGGCAGGGAGAGAGGCAAGCTAGTCCCCTGTGTGCAGATCCAAGCCCTGCAGGACCAGACTGAGAGGTAGGAGGTGCTGGCAGGAACCTAACAATCATCATACATATGTGTTGGAGATGTAGTTAAGGGAAGTTGCAGACAGCTTTCTACAAAGAATGTAGAGCACTACATTTACTTTATAAAACAGAACCTGTAAAAGGTGGGAATACCTAAACAAAACCTGTCTGAATACCTTGCTGTAAGGAGACACTCTGCCCTCAAGATTATGTAAAACTTATGCAAGGCTTTCTCTTGTCTTCTTGGTTTACATTTTAAGTTAGACTAAGTTGTGTATGCTGTTTTACTGGGCTGTATTTTAGCTAAGGTGAAGATTTTTGATATTTCCCTGTTGTATGATTTTCACATTGCTGTGTTCAATACATGCTTGCTTCAGAGAAAGGACTTTTTCACCACTCCTACTCCTCAGTTTGGCAGAAGCTGCACCTCTCCCCTGCCCCCTCCCTGGCTGGTGATTGGCATCCCGGGTGGCATGCTAGCCCTGGCTGTTGCCTAGCCATGCCCCATTTAACAGAGAATGTCTGTCCAGTTATTAATCAGTTTAAGCTGCACAGCTTACACTACCCTGCAAGGATTGAATCAATTCAGGCTTGGGCTTTTTTAATGTCTGTCTGTAGCCTTAATGATCTTGTAAGTTTCTTTCCAGTCCTACTTTCTTTGGAAATGCCCAGTGGTTTAGTTTCAAGCCCTCAGTCTATATGGCTGGAAAGTATCCTCCCTGCTCACACCCCTTGGTGGAGGCGATTGCACTGTAAGTAACATTTTAACAGTTTTGGTGGTGTTTACAGCTGAGATCATCCAGGGATATGAAAGAAGCAAGGGGCTTAGAGTAAAAACTAAAAATTCTAGAAAATACCTATTTGCACAAAAAGTTGATCCTAATATCCATTCCCTGTCTTACTGTTTACTACTTTATTATAGGTAGGAAATAGGGCTGTGTGAAGCTTCGCTGGCTGTTTCATTTTGATGCTGTTTCAACTTGTTTCGAGCTCAAAACAGTGAAATTGAAACAAAATGGAGGGCTTCAAAACAGCTTCAAAATGAAATAAGGACAGTCAAAATGTTTCAAAAGTTTCAAGTTTCGAAGGTGAAGCTGGGTTTGCCTGCAGGGAAACAGAAAGTAAGGAGAGGGAAGGGGAAGAGGAGGGAAGGACTGCTTTTATATTGACTGTGTAGCTGGCCAGTGACTGTCATCCTTCCCTGAGGTCCCTTCCAATCCCAGTGCTCTGGGGGAGGGATAGAAAAACAACGTAAAAGGCAGCATTGTTTGAAGTGGCCTGCTTTCTGCCTTGGGGTTAGTTACTGAGCTGTGTGTTCCAGCTCAGCAGTGTCAAACAACAAAGGCTACTAGCAATGATCTTCTGAAGGATTTCCTACTTGATAGCCTAGGCTAGCCTAGCAAGAGGGATTTCAGAATACCTTTTTGGCTTTTTCTTTTTTTCACATGCTTTTATTTTATTATTATATTCATTGATTTATTCTTTTCAATTTTATAAATATATTGGACAGGATTACTATAGAATTTAATTTATATAGGAAGGCAAATACATTTATATTTTATTTCTATACATATATACTTTGCAGCATACATACATTATAGAATTTATATAGGAGGAAAGACATATTATTCATTCATTCATATTTGTTTTTATACATTTCTACTTTGTGCCACACCCACTCACTGAATTTATATAGGAATGTGAATAAATATATATATTTGTAGAAAAGCAAGACATGAAACACACCATGAAGCATAGTGGAAAGGCAGGTGATGGCAAGCCTTCAGGGAGGGGCAGAAGAGGGGATAGAGGCAGAGATGTAAGCCCCACCAAACTGACACAGCCTCTTCCCTCCAGTTAGAAGGGATGAGGCTTCTACAAACAGCAAGGAGAGGGGATCAGTGCCAGTGCCACTGCCTGTGCCTGAGCCTGCACCCCCTCCATGAGCCCCAGCCATAACCCCCACCACCAACATGACAAAAACAAGCAGCAGCACCAGCACCAGCATGATAGCCTCCTCCACCCCCATTTTGCTTCCCATGCTGAGCCTCCCAGTGCCAGAGGAAGAGCTGGGGCTGGATCTGGATCTCGGTGCCCTAGCAATGGAAATTCTGGGCAAGGAGGGGGAATCATCTGAGTCTGCGCTCCATACCCATCAAGTTTCTCCTAGAGTCAGGTCTCCTTCCCCACAAGGCACTTTGGAGGAGGGTGACGTAGAGATGGAGGCAAGCAGCTCAGCTGAGTCTCCTCCTCCTGTTGCCGTGCTTCTACCTGCTGAGGAGGAGGAAAATGCAGCATCATCCACACATGCACCCACACCCCAGAAGCGAGCAGGTAGTGTGGTCTGGGATCATACTGAGCTGGCAGATGATCCCATGTATGCTATCTGCCTGCACTGCTGCGTCAAAATCAGCCAGGGCAAGGGAACAAAATGCATGAGCACCACGGGGATGCTGAAGCATCTCTGCAGACACCAACCCCTTGCCCTTGCTCCTCTTCAGTCTGGCGCCAGTGGGAGCATGCCCAAAGGGAAGCCCCCCCTCTCACTCCAAAGCCCCCATCCCCCCAAAGCAGAGGCAGGCCACCCTGGAACAGTGGGGGAAAGGTGGACAGAATGTGGGGCACGTTGCATGGGTAAACGAGATCACACAGAGCACTGGAGAGATGCTTGCTGTCAATGGCCAGCCCTTCTCCTTAGTTGAGCAGACAGGGTTCAGGCAGCTCACGGTGCTCATGGCCCCATCCTACCAACTGCCCACATGCCCCTCTTTCAGAAGGATGGTGGTGCCCTCCCTGTATGAGGCATGCAGAGAGTACTTGAGGGAGGAGCTGCACAAAGCAGGTCCACAGGTGGCCTTACATTTCACCTCAGACATCTGGAGCAGCCGGGGTGGAAATCCTGCCTATCTCTGCCTCACAGGGCACTGGTGCGACTAGTCAGGCCATCAGTGGGCTCTCCTTTAAGCCGAGGTGATGGATGAGTCCCACATGGCAACAGAGATCATGTGGACCATAAACTGCTTGATGCAGGCGTGGCTTGCTGGGCAGGGTGAGCTCAACCGTGGTTTCATGGTCACCAACAATGAGGCCAATATGGTCAAGGTGGTCCACGATGCCAAAAAAGTTGGCATTCGCTGTGTGACACACAAGCTACACCACATTGTGAGAGATGCCTTGGAGGGGGACAGGGCTGCCGGTGACAGTACCAGCATCACCAGCAAGCTCATTTCAAAGTGCAGGAAGGTGGCAGGCTACTTCCACAGGAGCATCAAGGGGGCCAAGATGCTGCCTGACAAACAGGCAGAGCTGAACATCCCACAGCACAAAATCATTCAGGATGTGGAGACACAGTGCAATTCCACATACCTGATGCTCGAGAGCTTGGTGGAGCAACTGAAGGCCATCCATGAGATTGGGATCAGTGGCCCCCTGAACAGAGCTGAGAGGGATAACATCTCCCAGATCTTGGTGGTCCTCAAGCCCTTCCTCGAGGCCACCGAGACCCTCAGTGCTGCCAATGCTGTCCTTATCCAGGTGATCCCTGTAGTGAGGGAACTTCAGAACCAAATGGAGAGCTTCCAGGGGATCAGTGTTCCTGGCTGGGGCAAGCCATTGTCATCAGATGTTCAGGCACTGGTGAGGCAGCTGAAGGAGGGCATCAGGAAACAGCTTGATCCCTTGTGGTCCAGTATGGTCCATGTGCTGGCTGCGATGTGTGACCTGAGGGTGAAGGGCAGTGTATGCAGCAAGCAAACCCTGAATCAGTGAACAGAGGTGCTGGTGAAGACAGTCAGGGAGGCGGAATGGAGGATGTGGGGAGACGTGAAAGAAGGGGATCCATTGTCCCATGTTAGCATGCCATCCACCAGCCAGTCTCCACTCCCAACACAGGCACTGCCAGTGTGGGCCAAGGGCATGGCTTCCATGGTGGGATCCAGGGCTCCAGACCCCACCATCAGGCAGGTAGCACTCAGGCCTTGATGGCTACCTATCTCACTGAGGATGTGGAGCTGCTGCTGTGTGACCCCTTGGCCTACTGGGCAAGCCACAGCCAGATGTGGTCAGATCTGGCCATGGTTGCCTGCAAGCACCTGTCCTGTCCACCGACTAGTGTTCCGAGCAAGATGGTATTCAGCAGTGCTGGTGATGTAGTGACACCCCACTGCACCTGCTTGGATCCTGGTTAGGTGGAGCAGCTGGTGTTCCTGATGGTGAACGTCCTGCTGTTGGGGTTCCCCAAGCTCCGGGTGCAGACAGAGTGAATGCCACCCTCCTCACTCCATCCACAACTATTTCCTTTTTTCATTTGTTGAAAGCTATTTAATTCCCCACTATCAGAGCTGGAGGGGGCACTCACTGCATTACCAGCCGGCAGGGGAAGAACATGTCCCTGCTGAGCTTCTGTGCCAGGATGAACTTGGAGGTGTGAGCTGGGGCTATGGGGAAGGAGGCCCCGGGTCCTGGGCATGACCAGTAAAACTGCACTCTGCCAGGGTTGGGAAGGCCTGGTGGGACTGCTGGCAGTACAGCAGCCCTGTAAATGCCAGGACTGAGCATCCCCCTGGTGAAAGGCAGGTAGGAGGTGCCCTAACTGTCAGCTACCACATGCACACACAGAATCCTGTCTGGGGAAAGCCCAGACCCATCACATCTTTGACAGGCCTGAAGCTTGCTGGTTGCAGTGGAGTTGTGAGGCTTCAGGTGAGCTCAGCTTAGCTGCCTGGGATGCCAGCTTTCAGCTTGAAAAACCCTTTTCAAGCTGAGTAAGCACCTGTAGTTGGTGTGTGCTGTTCCTGGATGGAAGGAACAGTAAGGAAGCCAGAGGCTGGCATGTTATGCAGGCAAGAAAGCCAGTCAGTGAAAATGGAAATGGAGGCATCAGGGTCTGAGGGACTGGCTGGGGTAGGGTGGAGAGGGGGATGTAGCAGTGCAGGTAAATGTGGAGAGTTACCTGGGGTATCAGATGTCTGGCAGGTTGTAGTGTGTCAGAATTCCACTATATTGAGTCCATGAGTTTCTGTATGTAGGGGGCTGATGAAGTGAAGTTCACAGGCTCGGCTGTGAAAAGTGGTTTGTAAATTCCTTCTCAGGATCAGGCTGGAGAGACTGGAGACGGAGTGTCTTTTTTGTGAGAAATGTGCCCCCACAGGTAGTTGGGTATTGTTGTCTGTGAGAAGATAGAGGATACCTGCCCAGAGAAACTCCTCAGCCAGAGGGGCATATCCAGCAGTGGCAGTGTGGCCATGCTCCAGAGAGAGCTTCCGATCTGCCCAGGTTCAGCCTTATCAGCTCACCAGGCGAGCCGGATTGGTTCAATTAAGGCTCCGGGAGCTATTTCCAGCAGGAAAGAGGAAGGTAAAAAGGGCTGGAAGGGGCTGGCAGAGAGGACAATTACCTGCCTGCCGGTCTGGACTGAATTCCCCTGGAACGGAGCAGCAGATCCACAGGGTCTATAGAGCTTGGAGGAGCTCAGAAAAAGCATTTCTGCATTAATTGCAGTGGGTGGTTAGTTGAGCTAGTGAGACACTAATTATCAAAGGGAAAAAAAATGTCCAGTCGCAGCTTCAGTGATTGGGAACTCGTGGACTTAATGAAAAGAGGAGAGATAGCAGCCACTATGAACCCCAGCACCATGGGGAAAAGTGGTGAAGTTTCCCAGAACCCTCTGCACCTATCTCCTTGAAAGCTGACAGGCTTCTTGGCCTCAGCAGGGGCTAGCTGTACTTTTCATTCTACTGCACCTTAACTCACACAGTGTCACCCATGTCATGAGTTCTGCATGTCAGCAGCTTGAGGTGCAGTTTCCCCAAAACCCCTGCACCTGTCTCCTTGAAACTTGGCAGGTGTCATGGTCTCAGCAGGTGATAGCATCCGTGCAGTTTTCACCCCCCGTGCCTTCACACTTACGAATGAGATGAGTCTTGCTTCTAAGAATTTGAAGTGCTGTTACCCAGAAACCCATGCACCTATCTCTTTGACACTTGGCAGGCTTTATGGCCTCATCACAGGCTATCATCCCTGCCAGGTTCATCTGAATCAGACAAGAAATTTCAAAGCTATAGGCAGTTTCATGCTTCCCCATCATAGCCTATGTCAAAACAGTGAAACAGTTTTGACAAAAAGAAATGGAACAGTGGTTTTGAAATGAAATGAAACTAAAAAGAGATGCTGTTCCATTGAAACATCAAAATGGAAGTCGAAAAGAAATGGTGCCGTTTTGCACAGCCCTAGTAGGAAATAACCAACCATAAAGAAAAATGGTTTATAAGTACCCTATTGCCATTTAGTCCCTGTTTTGAGTCATTGATACTGGGAGACAAAATATTTGTACTGGAAATGAAGAAATATACTTGTACAAAATGTATTTTATACATGTTGATTGCCTTTGCTCAACCAGGATAATTCCCAGTCAGCAAGATTGTCAACATTTTTTTTCCTGACTCTGGTTCACCTATAACTGTTTTCCCATTGTTCAGGGACCTGAAAGCAAGTTCTTAGCTAGGGTAAACAACTATATCTTTACAGTTATACACTCAGTTTATTTCTCTTCTCTGCTACTTTCTGAAATGAAATTCTTTGCAGAAAGAAATTAAGTATTATTTACAAACCAAACAACCAGATTTTATTACTTATGAATATTAGGATAAATTGAATCTGGATCCATACTTTGGATCTGCTTTCTAGTAGTATTGTTTTATGTGAGGAAAAGCTTGGAGTTACATAGGAATTAATTACAAATTACAAATGGGTAACACATCCCCAGATGATTTTTAGCGAACAGTTTTGTTATAGGCTGTATCCTGCATCCCCTGCAAACTCCCATTGGGCATATTTTACTATTAAGGCATTTGGGGTCAGACTATTCCTGGGCCTTTTGCAGGTGCAAATGCAAGGATCTATCAAGTCCTAACCCCTGTTCAATAGCCAGAGGCAACAGAAACCTCTATGCTCAGAGGAGTGATCCATTTAAGAAGTATAAATCACCCTAAGAGCATTAGGAAGAGACAAGGAGAAGGGAAAAATTATGACACTGCTTTCTCTTCACACTAACTTGCAGAACTATGTGAGTGCATCTAAGAGCTGATACAGCCCATGTCCACCATCTTAATCAAAGAAGGGCTGTGTAATCCTTAGAAGACTGGAAGACTTTGAGACTGGCAGTGAAATGTGACGTACATTTTTGTATCACTCAGAAATCTGCACATTTACCCATTATAATTGTG
Organism: Gavialis gangeticus; assembly: GCF_001723915.1. NCBI lineage: Eukaryota > Metazoa > Chordata > Crocodylia > Gavialidae > Gavialis > Gavialis gangeticus. The sequence continues at coordinate 35,006,114 of NW_017729027.1, forward strand.
TGCTAACTGACATCTAAGTACATGAAGTAAAAAACAGATCTCAGTTGACAAGTAAACAAATAAGGCTGAGACATGTATTTTGCATTTGAGAACCATGTCTAGCTAACTATATTTATTTACAAAGTGATTACTATTGCACTATAACTATTTTACTGCCCTGAGAAACTGCTAAAAAAGTGAGCAAAAAGTTTTGATTTTTTGTTGAATGTTCCTTGAATGTTATATGTCCTTTCCATATGCAGTTTGCAGGATGAATTGTACAAGGTGGGGCTGACTGCTTTACTCAACTACTGACTGTTAAAAGTTTGCTTCAGGTTGAAATACTGAGTCAGACCCTTGACCAAATTCTCTCTACTTTGCACTATGCAAGTGGGGCAGAGAAGCTGGAATACCAGATGACCTACCAACAAATGAACTTCCCTATGCTAAGTGAATCACTGAGTGTTGTATGGACCCCCCCCCCCATGAACCCCCCGTGCCGTCTATAATTAAGTTATATCTAAGCTTAACTCCATCTTTCCACCCACCCATGGCACAGTTGAAGAGGTAGTTTTAGCTGCAGCTGTAGACTAGCCTAATGTACCTTAAATAAGGACTTTAGGTGACAGAAAATAACTCTGTAAAATAATGTTGTTTTGTGAAAATGTGATAATACATTTTTAACAAATACTGAAATTTTTTTAC
>NW_017729027.1:35011797-35012826 GCF_001723915.1 Gavialis gangeticus
CTTAACTCCATCTTTCCACCCACCCATGGCACAGTTGAAGAGGTAGTTTTAGCTGCAGCTGTAGACTAGCCTAATGTACCTTAAATAAGGACTTTAGGTGACAGAAAATAACTCTGTAAAATAATGTTGTTTTGTGAAAATGTGATAATACATTTTTAACAAATACTGAAATTTTTTTACTTTTAATATCCCTACTGAAACAACTTTGAGATAGTATTTCTCATCTAAAATATGGGCAAGAGTAATGAGCAGTCACTTTTTGTTGTAATAATAGCATATTGAGTAATAAAGCAGTCTGCTAACTATGTTATATTTTTATTTGCAGTGGCTGGTCTGTAGGGCACCTTGTTCCCTTCTGTTTATATCCATCTATTTTTAAATGGAGTGTTAATTTAGTGCAAGCATATACTATTCTGTGGTATAAAGAACTGTTTTTGTTGACAGTCATGTCTTTGACAGGCAGTTTTGGGATGACCATCTGTGGCCCTGAGTGATGAAACATCCTAACGTATGAACTGTGCCTTCTTTAAAATATGTATTGTGCTTGAAATATAGTGAGGTGTTCAAAATGTAAATATAGGATAAGCTGCATGCAAGTTACTTATACATGCTGTGTTGTGGCAGGATACAGTTCAAAGAAAGGGGATGTACTGGGAAATTTTATGGGCATTGTTCTGTTTGTGCATGAAATAACAACTGTACATAGGGATGTAAACATTTCCCCCATCTTTCTTTGGGTCAAAGGACCTGGATCAAAGGAAGATGCTGTTCCAAGACATGTTGGAGGAGGTGGTCCCCGCTCTTCCAAACACCACAGGGAGTATTTAAGAAACTCCCTAGGACTACATTAGCTTTTCCAAAGAGCTGTCTTCATACTCTGGACTCAGTCAAAACACTTTGAAATCTTTGGTAAGTATTGAAAGAAAACAGTTTGGAGAACTGTAGCCAGTATTGGAATTTGTTCCATGAATACAAATAAATATGCTTCTATGGTTTCATAGATTTCATAGACATTAGGGCTGGAAGGGA
>NW_017729027.1:35012837-35013119 GCF_001723915.1 Gavialis gangeticus
GATCACTCGAGACCCCCACACAGGAGAACTAACCTTGAACTGAATATGTCAAAGAAAGATACCGGTGCCCATGGCAACAAGGTAAGCGAAGCCCCAAAGTAGTTAGCCCAATTGAAACTGTAAGATCAGATTGATGTGCTGCGCTTGCCCTCTTGTAACCAGACAGGCTCAGTACCACACAAATGAAAAGAAAGACCCCCCTCCTGACGGCTGGGCTGACAGGAGGAAAAGCCTGTGTTGAAACCTGAGCAGACAAAGAAGAATCCGTTTGTAGTCATGATG
>NW_017729027.1:35018119-35025221 GCF_001723915.1 Gavialis gangeticus
AAGCCTGTGTTGAAACCTGAGCAGACAAAGAAGAATCCGTTTGTAGTCATGATGGGCTGACACAGAGTAAAACCAGATAAGAAAAGTTATAAAAACTTTCCCCATCCTTTGTTTGGGGAGACCGCCATTCATCAGTAACTTGAGCCGGACTCGCAGTTACCCCCCGGGCTGATCACCCATCGTCTCCCGCCGATGCTCCCTAGGCGTAACAACCACCCCTGTACCTGTACTGAGTAAATTAGCTTGCAAGCTGCTGAGCTGCTACCGGGAACAAAGTGTAACTTGTAACTCCTGTGTTCCAGTCACCACCATTTAAGGGATGTAAGTCAATAAATCTCCTTTTTATAACCATATACATCTCGTGCCTTCCTCATCCCATAAATCCAGATCTGTCACGAACCGGAGGGCGCTGCATAGCCCCTCTCAGTGTGAGACAGTGTGCAAGCATTAGAATGAACCAGTCTAAGTTGTACAATTTAGTTTGACTGGCCTAAACCCTGTGGATAGAGCATCATGAAAGTATTTGGTGTTCAGGGGAGAAGGCGCACAGGCAGCCTGCACTGGTGACAGCCCGCAGATAGGGAACCCCTGTGTGCATATCCCAGAATGCCCTAGGCTGACAGATATTGCTAAGAGCAGCTAAGCGCACAGGACAATGTCAAGTGGCTGACCTCCAGTGAGAAACATATGGGGAACTACCAGGCATAGTAACCCCTCCTTCCCTTCCCTACATTGCTCTCTGCTCCGAGGCTCCCAGAGAGAGGCCTTGAATATGGCCTCTCTCTTGTTAGGAACAACTGCTACAGCTTCTATGCGTACACCCTGCCATGGATCTCTATCCCTTGTGTACAAGTCCATAGATGCAGGAACTGTGGCATGTCCTTCTTGTCACCCTATGCAACTAGTTAGAGGCTATTGGACATTATACGTGTCTGTCCGCAGATTTCCTGGAAGATAATCATGCTGGCACATACCTTTTAGTTTAGGATCCAGCCTAAGATCCTGCCACATGGAGCCATTTATTCTATCTTACCACCAAGCATCTTGAGTTCCTTCTACCTAGCTGATGAAGCCTCTTCAGTGCTATTGACTCTGGGGAGCCCTTGAATGCTCCTTTGATATTATATGTCTTCTCCATATGCAGCTTTGCAGGATGAATTGTATGAGGTGGGGCTGACTATTTTACTCAGCTATTGACTATTGAAAGTTTGGTTTTAGCAGCCTGGGATGCTCTGAGATCACCTCCAGACCATCAAGCGGTGGTTCAGGGCCCACAAGACCATGATCAGGGGGCAGCAGGGTAGGCCCTACGAAGACAAGTTACGGGACCTGAACCTGTTCAGCCTCCATAAGAGAAGGCTGAGGGGGGATCTTGTGGTCTGTTACAAACTAGTCAGAGGGGACCAGCAGGCACTGGGGGAGTCCCTGTTTCCCCAAGCACTACCAGGAGTGACTAGAAATAATGGTCACAAGCTGGCAGAGGGTAGATTCAGACTAGACATCAGGAGGCGCTACTTCACTGGAAGGGCGGCTAGGATCTGGAACCAACTTCCAAGTGAAGTGGTGCTGGCTCCTACCCTGGGGGTCTTTAAGACAAGGCTTGACAATCACCTTGATGGGGCTGTTTAACCCCAGTACTCTTTCCTGCCATGGCAGGGGGTTGGACTTGATGATCTGCTCAGGTCCCTTCTGACCCTACTAACTATGAAACTACTACGAAACTGTAGCAGAAGCTACAGAGAGCTTCTGTAGAGCAGAGCCAGTAAGAAATATAGTACTTCAACAGGGGTTATGTGGGTAGGCCATACCTATGCTTCTCACTGATGGCAGTTAGAAAAAAATATAGGAAAGGGGGCAGAGAAGGAAGGAAATTGAGGAGGAGGGGGAAATGGAGCATGCTATTATTTTTCCTTCCAAAACAAGCTCTGAAAAAACAGGAGTGTTTTTAAGCTTGAGTAAAGAGCCTGCCAAGCTGAGGATCACTTTCCATCTTTAAGCCTCCTGTAATTTTTCTGCAAAACCAAGACAGGCAAACAACACTGAAAAAGTAACTATTACTTGAAGTTAATAATGCTTTAATGCTTTACTTTTCAATCTTGCATTGAGGGTACTTGAAATAGGAATCAATCTGAAGATTTTTGTTTCTTTATTCTTCTGGATTTATTAATAGACTGTCCTATGTCTGGCCTATGCTTTCTGAAAATAGGTGCTAGGTTGAGCAAAATGTATGGTATTCTGAGGCAGAACAGAGGGCAGTGTGGCAGCTTAGGGTGCCTGTATATTATGGGGGAGGCTGCTCCAATGTGCTGTAATTACAGCATGTTGGAGCAGACTCAATTAATTGAGTCTGCTTGAGTATGGTAATTACTGTACCTAGCCTCCACATCTCGTGTATTAGCATCCCTGGACTTCAGAATGGTGGTGGGGGTGATGCTTTAACTAAAGCTTATTTGATGATCTTGAGATAAAGTAACTTCTCCATGATTTTGAAGTGTGGGGACGCTGATACATGAGATGCTCCAAGCACTTTAATTAGAGCAGCTCTTGGAGCCACTCTTATTAAAGCACACCTCTCCCCCACACTGCTGGAACACGTAAAAACTCCCTTAGAGAATAACCAGTGCTACCTTGCCCTGCCTTCTGCCTGACTTCAGACTAACATGTGTAACGTCTCTCTCTGTGCAGTGTTGTTTTACATCAGAAGAGACTCTTATCCATGATATGTAGGCAGGTGACAAGTATATTATTTCCTACTGTTTACCTCCTGAGAGATCAACAACAGTGTGGTCTGGAAGACTGTAAACTGATTAGATTGCATATGCAAATGACTGCAATTTGATTGCTTTATTTGGAGTCAGGTTATTTCTTTCCAGACATCTTACTTTATTTCCTTTTAAATGACAGCTTGGAAATCAACAGCTAAGTTGTTCATGAGTGCAGTAGGGAGACTTCCAGCTATTTTCAATAAATGCATTAAGAATATACGTAACAATTAGAGTTTGGCCAAAACCACAACGGTAGGATCCAAGTTATCCGTGATGTTATATTAGACTGAGAGGCTCTGAGGATATGTCTTAAAGTGACTTACTGTGGGAGAAATAAAGTTTCTTGGAGGCAGGGAGCCTATTTAGTTTTTCCCTTCACTTTTGAATACATTTCCGTTAAAAATGCATTTGAATGACACCTTTAAAAAAGTCCTATCTGGAAGGAAATTATATTCCTGATGCCCTTTGTTATGGTTGATTATTATAAAGACACACATTACCATTGAGGATTGAATGTGTAGTAACATTAACAGGTATCTTGGATCTGGAATATCTCTTCTTGAAGCACGATTATTTTTATTTACAGCAATGAAGCACTGTGCTCTTCAGAGATAAGGAGGCTGGGCAAAGGTCAATAGGAGCTCAGCTCAAGGCTTTTTACAATTCAGCCTTTTCTCCAACAACACACAGGGTGAGGAAGTCCAAGATGTGGTGTTTCAGTCTCTTGAATGTTTTTTGGCTTTCACTTCAGCTTGCATTTAAAGCCGGATAACTGTTTTAAAGGGCATTTGAATTCAGAGTCCTTTGTTGCATACTGTTCCCATGTCTATTTAAGAGGTGTTCCATGCACTTTTGGCAGATGATATTTCCAGCCATTTTGAACTGTTTAAATAAGGCAGATTGCTGAACTGGCTGCTGTTGCTGCACATGCTGTAATTAAACTTCAGGCTTTTAAAATTGTGGCTTAAGTTCAGCAGTTTACTATGAAGAAGCAGGAGAAATAACAGAATGGGAACGTTGTGTTCAGAATATTCCTCTGGATTATCCTTATGATGATCATTTTGCATTTACTGTAGCATGAGGCCAGCAAATAGATTTCTGGAAAGAGTCAGGCCCCTGGAGCATGGCAGGACTTAACTTTATTGTTGTTATGTTAATTACAGTCATAAGGCTGCATCTTTATCACACACTTGGTTTGGCATTTTGCCTGCATGTGGAGGGTGTGGGACAACAAAGGGGGAAGTTGTTTTGAAAAGAGTGCCTAACCTGTCTGAAACTATTGAACTTGCACACTGCAAGATGACTGCTTTTTAGTACTCTAACACCATAAAACTGCAAGTTTTCAATACAGAAAGTAAACTGACTGACTCCACTGTGGGTAGGAGTACTGAAATAGGATCCTCTTTCTAGTATATTCTACTGTTTCAGTTATGGGATTATAGTTAATACACCTTAAAGGCCAAATTCATGCATGCATGTGCGCGCACACACACACACACACACAGAGTTATTTGCATAGTTAGCTAATACTGGGTCAATTAATTTTGAGCATGCAGGTGAGACTGTAGAGTCTATGCCTAACTTTGCAATATAAAAGATGTATTATAGAACTGCACGTTAGCAGGGAGAAAATATATCTGTGTAAGTAGGCAGACAGAAAAAACCGCATAGACTCCGTTTCCCATTTTTAGACTATAGTTCAAAACCTAAAGTATAGGGGACACTATTATGTCAGTTTCAGAGCACAGAATAGATATTAGAACCCAAAGGTTCTGGCTCTCAGTGCCTTGTGTTAATCACAAAACGACGCTCGTTCCCTGAGATAGAAAAGTGGTCATAACACAAAATCACAATTTCACATTTTTCATGGAAAATGTGAAAAATGGCAGGCTCGCTGCAAACTCTCCTCCCTCCCCCAGACTCCTCCCTGCAAACAAACAAAACATTACTGAAAATAAAATGCTGGCTCCTTCTCAAGGCTGCTGTGGCCTAGACATTAGGGCTGTGTGAAATTTCACCCAGTGTTTTGTTCCAAAGCTGTTTCAGTGTGTTTCAAGCTCAAAACAGTGAAATCGAAATGAAACAAAAGCCTTCAAAACACCTTCAAAATGAAACAAAAGAACTCAAAATGTTTCAAAACTTCTGAAACATTTTGAGTTTCAAAGCCAGGCTTACTGGCTTCAGCACCAGTTCCAGCCAGCAGCACACACCTCCTGTCATCTGGTAGACAGACTGGGGGCTTACCCACACCCCTGGAAGGGCTGCAGGGGCTGTGCCAGAGCCCTCCCAGGAGTGCAGGCCCCCGATTTGCCCGCCAGATGACAGACCGGCTCTGGGCACAGTCCACACCCAGGGCTGGGCAGACCAGTGCTACTGCCGACCCCAGGCAGCAGCACCTGGCTCTTGTCACCCGGCAGGTAGATTGGTGTCACGCACCCCTGGGTGGACTCTAGAATAGCCCCTGCAGCCCTCCCAGGGGTGCCAGCAGGCCCCTGATCTGCCTGCCAGCTGACAGAAGCCTGGTGCTGCCACTTGGGGCCAGTGGGGCCAGGGCAGATCAGCTTGTGCAAGGACCCACTGCCCCGATCCTGGGGCGGGGCAAGGCCCCTGCACAAGCTGATCTGCCCTGGGCCACACATCTTCCTTGAGCTGGCTCTGCTATGGGGCCGGGGCAGATCAACTTGTGTGGGAACCTGCTGCTCAGATCCTGGGGCAGGGGAGGGCCCCTCATGAGCTGATCTGCCCCATACTGGAGCTGGTTTGAGGAGGGCATGGGGTCTGGGGCAAATCAGCTCATGTGGGGACCCACCCCTGCCCCGAGATTGGGGCAGCTGGTCCCTGCATGAGCTGATCTGTCCCGGGCCACTGGGGGTGCAGGCAAGCCCATGATCTGCCTGCCAGATGATAGGAGTCAGGTGCTGTTGCCTGGGACTGGGGACAACACCAATCTTTCCAGCACCAGTCCCAGGTGGCAGCACCTGGCTTCTCTCATCTGGCAGGCATATGGGCTCACACCCCTGGGAGGACTCCGGCACAGCTCTCCTATGGGTGTGGGTAAGCCCCTGATCTTCCTGCCTGCTACATTTTATGTTTCCCCATGATAACCTATGGGTGAAACATTGAAACAGCATCAAAACAGCAAAACAAAATGGAAGGGTGCTTTTGAAACAAAACAAAACTCGAAATGAAACACTGTTGACTGTTCCATCAAATCATCAAAATAGAAGTTGTATTGGAACGGTGCTGTTTTGCACAGCCTTACTGGACATGCAGCTTGGCAGGGAAGAAAGGGGGAGGGGGGCTGCCAGGAGGAATGGCTGCCAGCAAGATGGCTGCCCCGCCTGCCCCTCACTGCTGATTGGTTGAGAGAGCAGTCTGTTATGCAGCTCCACCCCTCTCCACCAATCAGTGGTAAGGGAAGGGGCCACATGACTGACAGCCCTTGCAACCAGCCCCTCATGTAATTGGAGGTATGGATGGCCTTGCCATGCTCAGCCTATGAAAATGGCAGCCAGCCTTGGGATCCGCCCACAAAATCTTTGAGTTTGGTAGACCCCTACTTATAACAGATGCCTATCAGCTACTTTTGAGAACTTTTTATAATGTGCTTGTATTGTATTTCAGCCACCTTTTTTCCCTCCTATACAATTTCCTATTTATTTGAAAACATATCCAATTGTAAAGCTCCTATCTGTTTTGCAATCCTTTCCAAAGAGTCCCTGGATATCTATCCCTATGTGGATACTATCATTGCAATTGAGGAAGAAGACAACCTCACCCTTGGAGTAGTTGGTAACCTCTGGATTTGCATTTTTTTTAAATCTTCTGTGAGGCAGTAGCCCTTCTGTTAGCTGGGACCCTGAAAAGGGGAGTTGTCATCTGATCTATTTAAAACTTAGGTTGGTGAATCAATATCCAAGGCAAAGAGGCAGGAGGATGCTGATAATCTAAAGGACTTAAGTAACAAACATTTCTCAAGCGAGATACCCTGTTTGTTTTTTCCTTGTTTCTGTTTGTATTTAGTGAACAAAATTCTCTACATATGTGCAATATAGGCACAACAGTGGGTGCACCTATGTGGGATGCTTACTGCAGAATTGCCTAATTAGCTCTGCAGGAAAACCTCACCATCTGCACAAGTGGTGATATTAGGCTGGAGTAAACTAATTAACTGTGCCATAGGATAGTACTGCCCAACTCAAGTATTATTCTATGGTGGAGTTATTTACCCCGCCACAATGTACATGTAGATGGTGACCAGGGCTGGCTGGGGCAAGAGGGTGCTACAGTGCAGTACTGCCTGCAAGCTAGTCCTGCATTATAGTACCCTCATGACC
>NW_017729027.1:35035375-35036776 GCF_001723915.1 Gavialis gangeticus
TCAAAGTACTTAGAAATGGATTTCTTGGGGTCTACACCATGATTTTTTCAGGGACTGAGGTGAGGCTGACTGGTCTGTAGTTCCCTGAATCCTCCTTTTCCCCTTACTTAAATATAGGCACTACATTTGCCATTTTCCAACCATCTGGGACCTCTCCTGATCACAATGATGATAGCCAGTGGCTCTGCAATTACATCAGCCAACTCCTTCAACACCCTTGGGTGCATCCCATCCAGCCCCATGGACTTGTACATGTCCAGCTTTTCTAAATAGTACCTAGCTTGTTCTTTCACCACCAAGGGCTGTTCACTTCCTCCCCAAACTGTAATGCCAGGTACAGTAGTCTGGGAGCTGATCTTGTCTGTGAAGGCTGAGGTGAAAAAGCCATTGAATATTCAGTCTTTTCTGCATCCTCTGTCTTTGGATTGCCTCCCCCATTCACTAAGGGACCCACCCTTTCCCTCATCTTCCTCTTGTTACTTGTAGAAACCTTTCTTGTTACCCTCATGTCCTTTGGTAGCTGTAACTCTAACTGCACTTTGGGCTTCCTGACTTCATCCCTGCATGTCCAAGCAATACTCTTATACTCCTCCTCAGTTGATTGTACAAGTTTCCACTTCTTATAAGCTTCCTTGTTGTGATTTAGTCTACTGAAGAGTTTCCTGCTTAGCCAAGCTGGTCTTCTGCCATACTTGCTAGTCTCCCTGAAGATCAGGATGGTTTGTTCCTGCACTCTCAGTAAGGCTTCTTTCAAGTACAGCCAGCTCTCCTGGACTCCTCTCCCCCTCAGACTGGCTTCCCAGGGGATCCTGCCCATGTCTTTCCTGAGCGAGTCAAAGTCTGCTTTTCTGAAGTCCAGGGTCCTTACTCTGTTGCTCTCCATCCTTCCTTTCCTTAGGATCCTGAACTCAATTATCTTGTGGTCACTGCTGCCCAAGTTACCATCTGCTAGTAGATTTTCCAGCAAGTCTTCCTTGTTTGTGAGTAGCAGGTCAAGAAGAGCATGGTCCCTAGTTGGCTGCTTTAGCACTTACACCAAAAAGTGCAACCCCAACGCTCTCCAAAAACTTCCTGGATTGCCTGCACACTGCTGTATTGCCCTCCCAGCAGGTGTCAGGGTGATTCAAGTTCCCCATGACAACCAGAGATTGTGTTCAGGAAATTTCTGCTACCTGTTTGAAAAAAGCCTCATCCACTTCCTCTTGGTCTGGTGGTCTATAGCAGACCACCACCATGACATCTTCATTGTTGCTCTCTTCTAACCCTAACCCAGAGATTTTTGACAGGCCTATCTCCAGTTTCATACTGGAGCTTCAGAGCCTCACCACTGCTTCCTATAGCTCTCTTGCCTCTTCCCTGAGAGACACCACCAGGAGGCACCACTCACACTGCAGGTACTTC
>NW_017729027.1:35041776-35044551 GCF_001723915.1 Gavialis gangeticus
GCTAGTCCTGCATTATAGTACCCTCATGACCCAGCCAGTCAGCCCCCAGCCTGTACCAGTGCATGAGATTCTTCTGTCCTAAATGCAGGACCTTGCACTTGTCCTTGTTGAACCTCATGACATTCCTTTTGGCCCAATCCTCCAAATAGTTTAGGTCACTCTGAATTCTAGCCCTACCCTCCAGCATATCTACTACTCCCCACAGCATGGTGTCATCTGCAGACTTGCTAAGGGTGCACTGTATACCATCTAGCAGATCATTGATGAGGATATTGAACAAAAGCAGCCCCAGGACCACTGCCTGGGGCATTCCATTTGATACCGACAGCCAGCTAGACATCGAGCCATTGACTGCTACCCTCTGAGCCTGATGCTTCATTCAGTTTTCTATCCTTCTTACAGTCCATTCATCTAGCTCTTACCTTGCCTGTGTAAATGTTATGGGAGACCATGTCAAAAGGCTTGCTAACATCAAGGTATACCACATCCACTGGTCTTCCCACATCCACAGAGCCAGTCATCTCATCATAGAAGGCAATCAGGTTGGTTAGGCATTACTTGCCCTTCCTGTATCTATGCTGACTGTTCCGATATCACCTCCTACTTCTCAAAGTACTTAGAAATGGATTTCTTGGGGTCTACACCATGATTTTTTCAGGGACTGAGGTGAGGCTGACTGGTCTGTAGTTCCCTGAATCCTCCTTTTCCCCTTACTTAAATATAGGCACTACATTTGCCATTTTCCAACCATCTGGGACCTCTCCTGATCACAATGATGATAGCCAGTGGCTCTGCAATTACATCAGCCAACTCCTTCAACACCCTTGGGTGCATCCCATCCAGCCCCATGGACTTGTACATGTCCAGCTTTTCTAAATAGTACCTAGCTTGTTCTTTCACCACCAAGGGCTGTTCACTTCCTCCCCAAACTGTAATGCCAGGTACAGTAGTCTGGGAGCTGATCTTGTCTGTGAAGGCTGAGGTGAAAAAGCCATTGAATATTCAGTCTTTTCTGCATCCTCTGTCTTTGGATTGCCTCCCCCATTCACTAAGGGACCCACCCTTTCCCTCATCTTCCTCTTGTTACTTGTAGAAACCTTTCTTGTTACCCTCATGTCCTTTGGTAGCTGTAACTCTAACTGCACTTTGGGCTTCCTGACTTCATCCCTGCATGTCCAAGCAATACTCTTATACTCCTCCTCAGTTGATTGTACAAGTTTCCACTTCTTATAAGCTTCCTTGTTGTGATTTAGTCTACTGAAGAGTTTCCTGCTTAGCCAAGCTGGTCTTCTGCCATACTTGCTAGTCTCCCTGAAGATCAGGATGGTTTGTTCCTGCACTCTCAGTAAGGCTTCTTTCAAGTACAGCCAGCTCTCCTGGACTCCTCTCCCCCTCAGACTGGCTTCCCAGGGGATCCTGCCCATGTCTTTCCTGAGCGAGTCAAAGTCTGCTTTTCTGAAGTCCAGGGTCCTTACTCTGTTGCTCTCCATCCTTCCTTTCCTTAGGATCCTGAACTCAATTATCTTGTGGTCACTGCTGCCCAAGTTACCATCTGCTAGTAGATTTTCCAGCAAGTCTTCCTTGTTTGTGAGTAGCAGGTCAAGAAGAGCATGGTCCCTAGTTGGCTGCTTTAGCACTTACACCAAAAAGTGCAACCCCAACGCTCTCCAAAAACTTCCTGGATTGCCTGCACACTGCTGTATTGCCCTCCCAGCAGGTGTCAGGGTGATTCAAGTTCCCCATGACAACCAGAGATTGTGTTCAGGAAATTTCTGCTACCTGTTTGAAAAAAGCCTCATCCACTTCCTCTTGGTCTGGTGGTCTATAGCAGACCACCACCATGACATCTTCATTGTTGCTCTCTTCTAACCCTAACCCAGAGATTTTTGACAGGCCTATCTCCAGTTTCATACTGGAGCTTCAGAGCCTCACCACTGCTTCCTATAGCTCTCTTGCCTCTTCCCTGAGAGACACCACCAGGAGGCACCACTCACACTGCAGGTACTTCCCCACCTGGCCATCACTGGAAGGAACCTGCAAGCTGCAGTCCCCACAGCCTGGACAGAAATGTCATGGGTACAAGCAGAGGCAGTGGTAGTGGCTCTGGGATTGTGATGTCCTCCAGCCATTTCCCTGGGTCTCTTTATCTGCCTCTTCTCTGCATTGCAATATGTAGCATTGCAATAAGGAATATCGATGGGATCCTTGAAACATTGATCTTTCTTCTGCATTGCTTCTGCTAAAGCCATCATTTGGGAGCTAGTCTGAGTGAAATAACTGAGTCAGTAATTGGTCCAGAAGTCATCAGCTCCTAACATAGCTTGGGTGATCTGGACATCTTTGCAATCCCAGGCACAAACAATGATAGTCAGTCAAGTGCCAATGCTTAGATCATGGATGTTGCCATGATGTCTTGTGCCTGTTTTTCTGGCAGAACAGTGTGTTGGTGATTATGAGTCTACTAGCCAATTGCCCATCAAGAATGATGGCAGGGAAGAAGTGAGCAGGGATGGAGCCCTGTGCCCCCCACCATCTGGGACCACTTCCCTTTACCTCCTGCTGCTTGCGTGCTGGGCCTGCTCCCCAACCTCCCCCCCCATGCCACTCCCCACTTCTGCTTGGGGTATGGGACTGCTCCCCCATTCCCTGCCATGGCAGCAGAAGAAGGGCAGGAGCATGCTCAGGCTGGCTCCTCCCTTCCCTGATGCCATGGCCGGCCCTGCAGGCAGTGATGACAGAAGAGGGGAGGGGTCGGCCGAGGCCAGCATCAGTAGA
>NW_017729027.1:35044783-35064419 GCF_001723915.1 Gavialis gangeticus
GTTACCTCCAGGGAGCAAGGGGGGGGAGTGAGGCCAGCTCTGGTGGCCTTGCCCCCCCATCTGCTCCATTGTCACCACCTTCAGGGAGCAGGCCCAGCCAGCAGAGCTTGGCTGTTTATATTCCCTTAGTCATACCTGAAGTTACCCTGGGAGGCTTTGGGCTGAAAAAGGCACCCAGAAATATTGGCAGTGGGCATATAACCCCCAAGGTTTGCAGGGTCTGTGTACTCTGGGATGCACAGAGCCCTAACAGAGACCAGTGGCTGGGTGGTGCCAATGTTACCCCAGGCTTGCGGATGTTCTCTAGGAAGGGGGCCAGCCAGCCATAGAATCCCCATGGGAGACTCCTGAAGCATGGTTTTGGGCTTGGCACAGTGAGGTGGGTGGCTCTGCTTAGTAGTGCCCCCTAATGTGCTGCCACACCTTGTTCTGGGTGGACTTAAGCCCTCAGGTCGATCATATCCTCTCCATTCGATACTAAGTGAATTTTATTGACACACAGTGATAGCAGACAAGAATAATGAAAACAATCTTATATCTACCAGTGCTAGGGCTGTCACAGAGGGAAGGTGTGTGGCCAATATGCACGCTTCACCCTGAGGTTCTTTCTTGAATGTCAGATGCCAGCAGCCTGGAGGTTGAGGGCTGAGGTCTATGCCCCTCAGTGGGATGGGTGAAACGGGCTGGTGGTATGCCCTCTATCCATCGTGGTCTCGGGTTCCTCTCTTGGGGACCCTTTGCTGCTCTGAAATCCCTCATTTTGTATCCTTTTTCTCCTCTGATGACTTTTCATTCCTGGGCATTGTTGACTGGTTTTCCTGTTGTGGTCATGCTGTCCACATTTTGTCATTTTCAGAATATTCTTTTGTTCCAACAAGCCCATCACATATTCAGATCTTAATTTGGGCATTTACTGGCCTCTGTCCACCAAAACCAGAAATTCCAGGGGTTCAGCAGCTGGGCAATGCTGCAGAGTCCCTTATCTCTGTTATGGAACAGCATGGTACATGTCTTCAGTTTTCCGGCCTGTGTTTGCTGGTTTCAGAAACAGTGGGTATTGAAAGGATTTTTGTCACAAACAGGCCTTTAGAAACCAATTAACCCATGCCATTCCCTTGGACCATTGTTCTAATGCAATATCTACTTTACCTACAAGCCAATTCCCAAAAGCAAATCTTTAAATACCAGTTTCTAGTCATCATGGGTGTGCTAGGTAACAATACAGTTCTGCCACCAGCCTGTTTTATTAAGCTATTATTAAACGCTCACCCTTTTTACCTTCTGTACCTCTTCAGATTTAGCTTCTTCAACTTCAGACATGGGTTCAAATTATATGTATTAAACATGTTTAATTGGTTTATTGGTCTCATCCTTGCCTTATTCTCTCAACAGTAAGATTTCAATGTACAGTATAGTATTCTTGGCAGTGCCTTGAATAAAACTAAGTATATTGCAGACAGGTGCTAAGCAACCTTCCCTGTACTGCCTTCCCAATGCACTCAATTTTTACACTGCAACACCACTGCTATTAGAGGCCTGAGTCTCACAAGCAGTGGCTGCCAAATGTGGTGAACTAAGTCAAACTTGTGTGATGATTCTGTGCAGTGCTCATCTGATATAAGTGTGTCTATCTAGAGAGGTTTTACCAGAACAAAATTTATCAAGTTGATATTAACTGTAAGTCAGAGAAGATGACATAACATGTAACTTGCCTTATTTTTCACATAGAAAATATGCAAGATAAAATATACAAGATAATTTGATGAAAATACATAGTATAGGTCTTTTCTTTAAAAACATTCAAACAAAAAAAACCCCCCAAACTGTGAGACAGAGATTCACTAAAAAGAAAATATAATTTGGCATTGAAATAATCATGGTCACATAAGTAGTATTTGTTGCCAAATTTCAATATGCTTTCAAATGCATTCTTTTTTGCAGAGGAAGGTTTCTCTTTGACCTATTTCAACATTCTGTGTATCAGGGCTTCTAAAGTTTATATCTCTGTGGGAAAGGTCCTTGTATCTCCTTTCATAGCAGGTGGGTCTGTCAGATATGAATAATGACACCAAGACAACTTGCTTCAATCCACTTTGTCTTGCAGCTTTGCTTCTCTTTATTAAATTTGTGAAATGGTTCATCACGTTAGTCTCCAATCTCTCTTCTCTATTATTGCACTAATTTAAAAATGATACTATTTTGTCTGCAAGAATAATGAGAAAAAGTCTTTAGGGACCAGATGTGGATACATGGCCCCTCCTTTACTCATGCTCCCAAGAGGTAGATTAGTCATGTGTTGGTTTAACATATCCCCACAGGCAACATCTTATTGCTTAAGGTTCAGAATATGAATAATAAAACTAGACGGTAAGCAATTTAGCTTGCTAGAAATTAAATTTAACAGCTTCAGCTCATGACTCGAGCTGTAAAAGTACATGCAAGGCACTTGCATTAAGAAGGACATGTGGAAATCTACAGAATCATATTCTAAAAGAATAAAATTTTGGGTCTTCTATAAGACCAGACAAACCAGATATTCTTTTTTTCTGCAATCAGCCTCTTCGTTTTGTTCTTGAAAAACACTTTCAAACTTTAAGCAGGACACAACAATCTGCCAAAAAAAAAAATAATAATAATATGCTGAAACAAATTTGACCTAAAGAATATGAGTAAATTACTAAAATCTTTTTAAAAATTTGCTCCCAGTTGCAGTCCCTTTGCCCCTTCCCTCCTGAAACCTACCAGTGATTCCACCAAATTTAGCAAAGACTGATTTTTGTGGGATGCACTCAGTTAAGCAGCAGTATACAAGTGAAGTAAGACACATAGATGATTTTTGCCATAGTTGGGTGTTTCTGAACCCTTTGAATTGGAAGAAGTTTTGTTTATGCCTCAGAGGCTTCCATGCTTTAGGCTATGCACCGTGGAATTCAGATGATAACCCTATACAGAGGGAAGAGAATAAAGGATGTACTACTCAAAAGGAAGAAGACTGTGCACCTGTTTTTAAAAAAACTGTTACAGAGCTGTGGCTTGTGGGGAGAGACAAGCAGGCTCATAAATATAAATACATCAAGTTGAAACTCCTGCATGGAAGGGTATAAATGCTATTTTAGCCACTACTTAATAGCAGGTGTGATCAACCCCAGGCCTGCAGTCCAAGTCCAGCCCCTGGGATCAGGTCATTCAGCTGAAGGACTACCCACAGGTCTGAAAATTTGGTGGCAGGGGAGCAGTGACACTGCTCCCCTGCTGCCAAATTTGTGGACCTGTGAGGAGTCCTGTGGGATAGACAGCTTGACTCTGCAGCCTGCAGTCCCTGATCCTGACAGGCAGGGCTTGGCATAGCTGGTGTCGGACCCCTGAGGCTTGATCCCAGCTGGTGGTGGCAGTATGGGCCCAATCTGGGTTTGCAGATCCGGGCAGAGGCAGTGCAGGGTCTGATCTGGCCAGTGGACTGGCTCTGTGTCACTCATCTGGCCCATAATTCCAAAAGATTGAGCACAAGTGGTCTACAGTCTTAGTATAAGTCATTTCCAAATGTACATGTACCGAGTTCATTTTTGCCTTCTCTCAACCCCTGAGCAAGACACTTGCATGCAGGTCAATAATTAAAGCTTCCAGTTGGATTCTAGTATTTTCCACTGTATGAAGAAAATAAGTGTGTTCTCTCTTACAGACCAAATTTTAGGCATGACAGAGACTCCCTTAACATTAGAACTGTGTTTTTGCAGCACAAGTCTGGAAGACAGCATTTTGGTATATAAAGGGGATACCATCAATGGATAGTTTTCAGAGGCAGAGCAAAACAGCTCTATGCGCAGGGCAGCTACAGAGCCCAGCATAGTGCTGGCTGCTACTTTGCTGATTGAAGTGCTATGATCATCTGCTGCTTTGGTAGTGGCAATTTTTGTACCCCTCCAAAATGCAATGCCTGGGGAAGCTGTTCTGGTCTTCCCTTCCTGGTTATGCTAGTACTAATTTCCATATACAGGCAGTCCTCGATGTACAGTGTTTCAAGTTACAACGTTTTGCACTTACAAAGTTTATAAACTGACATCCTGTTTCAACTTTATGATGTCAGTTTAGACTTTACAACACTTGATCTAATGCGATGCCATGCCAGCGAACAAGTTTGCTGCGTCACTCACCCCCCTGGAGAATATCTGTCCAAACTTCCTTGGATATTATCTTCAAGAAAGCAGACAAGACTCCAGAAAAATCTGCAGCCAAGACTCCTGAGAGGACTCCAGGCAAGAAACCTTCAAAAAGCCAACCAAGCTCCCTTCAAAAATTCCAGCAAAGTCACCTCAGAGAAGTCCTTCCAAATCAACATGATTGCTATTTACAATATAAATACATTAATGTAGCTATATTACTCTTCTGTAATTGATTGAGTACAAAATTCTGGGGTATTTTTGGTGAAAATAGGGTATTGGGCTTGGTTCTGGAACCAGTCTCCATTTATAACATTGTTTCCTATGGGAAAAATGGTTCTGAGTTGCAAAGTTTCAACTTAAGATGTGGTTTTCAGGAACCAATTATGTCATAAGTCCAAGGACTGCCTGTACTGCAGTGTGGCAATGGTAATAGATAATGATAGGAGCAGAGTCAGATGATCAGCTAGGCATTCTTCCTATGTAAAGAAAGTGCATTGTACCATAGAAAGTACAACAGTGACTGGAGTGGTGCAAGAAGTACATTTTCAAACCCCAGGTCTGAGGATATTGCTCTCCCTATTCTTATCCTTCTCCAGAAGACTGGTATCCTATACTCATATGATCATCTTCTATGTGGAAGGGAAAGAGTCTTTTCCCCCTTTAGAGAATAAGAGATCCTGAGAAGGGCTCAAGTGATGTTCCTAGCCTGGGCCAAACGTGCACAATCCCCAGTGATTGCCTTGTGAAAGAGTTTCCACCACTTTCTTTTAAGGATCATTTAAATAGGCCTGGACTAGGTTTAGGAGAACAAATGATTGTTCCATTTGTTATGCTGGCAAAAAGATGAGTGATATCTTAAAATAGCTCTTCATTTCTTTCCATTAAGTCTTTTTCATCACCTTCTACAATTTTTAGAAAGCTAATAACTTGTACAACTATTTACAGTGTAGAATTACTCCACAACTCAGCTCTTAAAAAATAAATCTGCTGGTGATTCTTATCACTCAGTGATTAACTTTGTAGATTTCAAGTACCGTTTCAGTCTTCCTTCTCATTCTTCCTTCTCATTCTATGGAGAGAAGGAGTGTGCAAACTACAGCTCCTTGTACAAGTTCTGTCTTCTGTTTGTTCATCGCCCAGAATTTTCAGTTTCTGGTTTAAAAATATTGGACATACTTAGATTTGTCCAGGATGCTATTACTGGGGAAAAGTACAAAAGTCTCTCATGGGAATGTAGGTTGAAAATCAAGAAAGCTAAGGCACAACTGAGACACAATTAGTAAGAGATATAAAAGGCAACAGAAAAGGATTTTACAAATGCCTTGTTTTCTCACATATAACCTTCCCTTGAATATAACATATATCTTGTTTTTTAAAAGTTACAATGAAGGAAAAAAGATCTTACCTTGCTTAAGTGTCTGAGTAACAGATCTTAGAGACCTGGGCTTGTTCCTAGTGCTATATGCCAAATGGGGCCTGCAGACTAATCCAGCATTATTGGCCTGGGCCTACATGCCCCAGATCTGACTCCACATGATGGGTCTGAGGCTATGCAGCCCACTCTGGCATGGAGGGTTTGGGGCTGCATTATGGGCCTGATCTGGCACAGCAGATATGATCGCATATGGCAGATCTGGGGCTGTGTAGTCTGACAACGCACCAAGTCTGGGACTGCATGCTGGGTCCAGAGCCATCTACCAGCTCTTGGGCCAGGTCTAACCTCATGCATTGAGTCCAGGGCCATGTGCAAACTCTGGAGCCATGTGCTGGGTTCAACCTGGCACAGGACACTGGAGCCAGCACATGGTCTCAGACTCTGTACACTAGGTCGAAGACAGTGCATGGCTTTGGAGCCAGCACTCTTCCCTCCCTACTCCCTCAAATTCTCAAACCCATGGGGATTCCTTTTCCTCACATATAATGCACATCCCAGTTTTCTCTATCTGACTTTCTAGGGAGAAAATGTTCATGTTGTATGCAAGAAAATATGGTATGTCAGAAATAAAAGGTCCCTGAATACAGAAGGCAATCTAATAATGGATGATGTAGAGAAAACTGTGACAAATGTAATGTCTTTTTAACTTCAGTTTTCGCAGATAACTTCAAGAGGAGAGCTAAAGAGGGGTCTGGATAATGCCTAACCTGTTAGATAACAGATAAAAAGGAGGAGATACAGAGATGCATCTTCTGGATAGGGAGAGCTTAGAGCCTAGCTCCCCCCGGCAAAGTGCCCTAATCACTAAATCAATGTCATGCCAGGCTGTGGGTGGCCAGGTTTGAGAGAAACTGAAGAAGCACCTTGGATCATGAGGATAGCACAGAATCCAAGTGTTTGGAAGCCAAGAAGCCAAAAGCCAGGAGGTCAGTTTGAAGAACTGAGCCAGGCAGCCAGAGGATTGGGCAGAATATGGAATCAAAAGAAAAACTGGGTTGGGTAGCCAAGTTACCAATCAGAAAGCCAGTAGAGGCTCAAGCCATGAGCAAAGCAGTGTGAATACTAGTTGAAATTTTTTACCCAGGCAGTTTCTCCTCTGGGGTAGGGGTTTATATAGGAAGGTATGAAGAGTCAACTGACCCTGGCTGCCCATTCTGGTGGTAGGGACTGGGTGGGTAGGTAGGCCCAGATGGAGGGTTCTAGCCACTTGTATCCAGCTTGGGAGTTCAGCTGGGGTGGTGGTAAACTGGGATGAGCAGCTGGATAGGCTGAGGCCCAAGGTTCAAAGTCACAGTCTGACAGGCAGGGGTATCAAACATAGTGCTTGGGAGCTAGATCCAGCCTGCAGGGTTATGTTGCCTGGCCCTCGGGGCTCCTAGAGGGCTGGGAATTCAGGCATGGGGTGGGACTTGCTGAAATCTGGGGCACGGAGCCTCATTGCTGGTGACTGATAGCTGTGTTAAACCCCATGCCACCACTGCCACATCCAGATCCAGTCTGTGAGATGCCCTGCAATCTTGATCTGGCCTGTGGGGAGGTGTGAGTTTGATAGCCCTGCACTAAGTGATTGGGCTAAAATGGGAGGACTTGCCTCCTCACTTCTGGTAGGGTTAAATTAAATCCAAAACTGTGCATAAATTGCAGTTACATGGTCCTACACATGATATTTAGTATTATAAAGTGAAAAAAAAATTAGCTTTCCCTTCAGGCATAAGTGATAATAGAAGCACAGACACAGAGAATTTGCAATACATTCTAAAATTCTGGGTGGCAGGAGAAATATATAGGCCAAACAATAAAAACACATCTACAGATTTCTCTAAACTTAAGTTTCTCTGAGCATTCTTTGGGTTTAGTTCAGCATCCTCTTAAGGAGTTCAGGATCCCCCCTCTTACACATTTCTCTGAAATATGGACTCTTACTCACTTCTCTGAAACTAGCATCCTCCTGCTACATTTAAAGGAGCCTTTTTCTACCAAAGCATGCCTTTCTAGTTCTATTTCCTTTTGTTTCAGCTAGACTTCCTTTTTTGGTTTCTCAGATGGTGTGAACTTTAAGTCCAAACCCTAATACCTGAGATTTTTGTTCTTCTGGGGAATTCCTTCCCTGTAAATCTTAGGTCCATAGGGAGGGATTGATAAAAACTGGCTTTACTTCAGAGGCAGTGACCGTCTTATTTTTGTCAGTAGGGGTCTATCCAACTTGAGGCAACAGCCGGCTGATTTCACAGATAGACCGTGAGGTTGGCCATTATTTTCATGGACTTATCGTGGTGGTGGGTTCCCCCCATACCTCTGAGTGGCTGAGGGGGCCCAGTTGTCTGGAGAGGGGTGTCTGTCATTGCCCTCATCCCTCACCACTGATTGCTGGAATGGGGCAGAGCCACATGACAGGCAGCACTCTCAGCCAATCAGTGGCAAGGGGCAGGGTGGTAGCCATCTTGCCTGCTCACCTTCCTGCTGGCAGCCCCCTTCATGCCAGGCTTCATGGCCAGGAAGAATGCTGGTTTCCACTGAGAAGCTAGAATTTTATTCTAAGATTTTTTCCCCCCTGCAGATTTGCTGAGATTGCCCAATTTCACAATTTCCACAACATGAAATTGTGATTTGAGTGGGTCCCTACTTATTAGGTAAAATCTTTTCAGCTGTTGATAGTCATTAATTCTTGACCTATTGATAGATAGACATGTTAGCACCCTGTTCATTTTACACAAGACACATGCAAAATAACACAAAGACAGGCATAAGACATGGGGGTGATAACATTTCATAAAACAGAAGTTTCATAAAATTCATAGGCTGAACATTGATGGATTTCCCAAACTGTCACAGGCTAAAAATACAGTGGCTGCTGGGCAACTAGTTTAGGGGAATGCTTTCATTCTAATACACACACAAATCCATCATCATTATTATCTTCTGACATAATGCCTCATGCATTCATAATGTTGTTGCTAGGGGATGCTTTGCAGTGTGAAATACATGTTGATGAACTTTGTTCAGGTTGTCATGTGTTTATCGTTCTTTTATCTCTGCTATACAGTAATATCTTTCTTTTTACAGTGCAGGGTTTACTCAAAAAGAATGGGATCAAACTGTCCTTTGAAAAAAGTGCACTGGATAATATTTTCAAATGAAACATGCATGGCTATATTTACATGACCTCAAGTTTAATATTTAAACTACACCCCATTTAGGTACAGAACACTAGTTCCTTTATGATCTGCACAGCACACCTTAAGCTGTTGACTTCTAATGTAGGAATGTACCATGCAGCCTGCTATATTAAATCATACCTAACATGGATATAAATAATCAAAAATAATAGTTGTGTGTTTGACCTTGATTTTGGGTTTCGCCCCTTTGTTTAAATCAGAGGTATAAGCTAGGAAATATTTATATCTGTATACTCACAGTCACATATATTAAAAACAACCTAATAGGAATTCTTGGAATTAACATCTTGCACCACATCTAAGACCTAATTGTTAACTTCTTTAATTCCATTACAGAATTTAGATAATTTGGGCACGTATACATGGGACCATAGCAATGTGCTACAGCAATGTAGCATCTGTGGGCGTCTACATGTGACCAACAGCTACATCGCTGAGCAATGTGCTCCTCCAGTATTTAGTACTTGTAGCAACATGCTACCCCAATATTTAGTACTTCCAAAAGGAAGTACTAAATCACAGTGCAGTAACAACGTTACCATAGTGACATGTGCAGACACACCCCTAGTGTAAGAAACTCTGTAATGGCTAAGAGTGAAATAACTTAGCCATAAGGGAAATATTTGTATAATACCATCAGTTATTGATTGGTTTGTTCCTAATTTGTTTCTCTTTAAAACGTAGTTGTGGATATTCTCATGCAAAATGGCCAGACTGCTTTTAGAATCCTTCTAAATCTTGAGCTTCTGTAATGTCTTGTGATGAAATCCTACCCCAAACAGTTTCAAAATTGCTTAATTATGCTTTATGTAAAATATACTTTTAAGAATTCTACATTTTTTCCCTTTCAGTTTTACTGAAAGCCTCCTTGTTCTTGCCCTAATAAAAGTCACATATTCAATTTTAACCTTAGTAAGTTGAAAAAAACAGACATACTTTTCTGATTTGTCATGATGACATGTGTTAGGAATCAAAGGAATCACTTGCTTTGTTAACTGTATGGGAATATAATTTGCAGTTTGTTTTTAAAAGCTGAATCACTGTTTTCAGATATAATTCCTCAGGAAATGTGTTTTCAATTATATCCTCCGTTTCTCAGACTAACCGCACAACCTATTTTAACAAGATATATCATTTTTTTCAAAATGATATTTTCTCAAATAAGTTTCTTTACAAAGGTTTCCAGTTTCAGTGATGCTGTTTACATTTTTGGGAAAATAACAGGGCACAATTTAGAATCTTAACATTCAGATGACTTTTTCCTTTTTAATCATCCTTACTTTTTTCTTTATACCTTTGCACAGCAGCCTGTATTCTATTCTAAACAATATATAACAGATATGATATATTTTGAGCACTATTACAGCAATTACCATATTAAAAGAACAGCTATGTGATAGATCCCAACCATGTCTCAGCCAACTAGGGAATAAATAAATAAGAATAGGACTGATAAATTATTCATCATTTAATGAATATTCTCCTTAATTTATCAGATTTTTTCATATCTTCCAGTGAGAGAGGCCTCTGGTGCTTTACAATGTTTGAAGTGTTAGAATTTAGCTCTGTTGGGTTAGTATTCAACATTAAATCTTAGCTGTTCATCTTCAAGAGAGATAATTGTAGCTATCCTGTAGTCATTGCTGTTGATGGAAAGCCTAAGAAATACACAATCCCTTTTTTTCTTGCTCCTCTTCATGCCCTTTTATCACATTTGGAGAGTAAGCTTTCTGGAATGGGTTTCATGACTTTTTTACACTTGTATCAGGCCATGCACAAGCCAAATACAAATGATTTCTGCTATCAGTAATCTTAATTTATAGGTAACCTCCCACTGTTCAGATCAATGGAGTGTGTTTGTGGTACACGGTATCATCTGTTAAGTTTTTGTTAACTAGAACTGGTTAAAAATCTTCGGACAAAGTTGTTTTCTGTCAGAAAATGCCATATTCAATGTTATAGAAAGGTTCTGTGGGAATGTCAATTTTATTGATGCTTCAATGGAAATTGGAGAGGTTTCCCAGGGAAATCTGCCTGATTTTCTGCCAGCTTGCCTGCTTCCTTGGCACACTGTCCTAATAGGCAGAGTGGATACCTGGCAGTTCTCCTATAGCTTTGCACGGATCTAAGCTGCTTGGCTAGGAACTTCAAAGTAGGGCTGCTGGGTGTCTGGGCACCTGGGACACAGGAGCCTTATCAGGGGTTTTTTTCCCTTTCAAAAACTCAGAGAGAATGTCAAGTTGATATTTCAAAATGATGATTTAGAATTCATGTCCCACAGGGAATTTTGACAGTTCCAAAACAGAATATTTTTTAATTTTAGGATTTGCTGTGGAACAGGTATTTCTAGATGTTGACCAGACATATTCCTAGCAAAGAGAATATAGAAATCATTGTAGAGTCCTTATGGGTTCTCCTGCCCTATAAGGACACTAAGAACACAAGGTAGGGATAGAAAGGGGAAGCTGGAGGAAGGATGGGGACCCTGGAGACCCTGGTGGCAGCAGCAGGAGGACGATGGGGAAAGTCTCACAGGCTGTGTATGGCCCATACTACATCAGTTAGACAGCTGTGTAGTATAGTATCCTTTGACTACGGCCAGCACCTGATGTTTCAGAAGGGCTTGCAAAAAAATCTACAGAACATCAACCCCCCCCCCCCTAAAAAAACCCTGGTAGGCATGTATGGAATAGGCTGGCTTTAATGAAGATCTCATCCTATTCTCTGATAGTTACAGATGGGGTATAGCCCTAAAGATAGAAGTTTTATAATCTCTTCCTATTTAGCATTTTACCAGGATTCACTCCTTAACCTCACATTATTATGGATCAGAAGGTAAAACTATACTATATGAATTCCATCAACAGGTTCAATTCTGTAGTACATGCAGAAGTAAGATGGCAGAGTGAGGCATGTGCAGTGCCAATTGAACACTGAAAGATTTTAGCAGTCAGCCACCAGGAAATTCTATGGAGTATACTAAAAATGGGAAATAATAATTTTCAACTGTTTTATAATCCCAACCAGTCAGACAGGATTTTTACAGGAACAGCCAACCCCAGAACTACCCTTCTGCCAAATTTTGACTTCCTGCTGCAAACCATGGAAATATTTGAGCTCTTAAAAATGGTTGGAAACACTTTTGGAATGGGAAATTGTAGGCAACCTAAACATAGTGGTCACTACTGCTCTCACTATTGTGTAAAATTAAACTGTTATGATAACAGAGCCAAATTCAAAATAATTCTTCTCCTTAATGTTTACATGAGACTCCTATTGGCTTTAGTGGAATTCTTACACACTCAGTGGACAGAACTTGCTATAGCAATATTGAAAAATAAGCTGTCTTGCCTTTTTTTAAGAATAAAGAATTGGTATACTGCCAAGAAATAATATTTGTAATATGTACCTATTGTCTTAAATACAAGTTTCAAGTCCTAAGCTTGTTTCCGGACTAAAACTGGCAATTGTATAAAGACAGACAATAGAAAAGCTGAACTAGATCTCTGATTTATTGCTATAGTCACGGAGGAAAAACACTATATATGTGTTGCTTATATTTCTTGCTTCTTTATTATTACAAGCTATCTTTTAAATTGCTCTAATGATTTGCATGAAAATTCAGAATTTTAAAATTACATTAATTTGGAAGTGGTTGAAATGGACCATTATTTTTAATCAAAATCCTTTGTGAATTAAAAAGAATAGAAACATTTTTTCAATGAATCTATAATTTAATAAGATTATCTATAAAAATATTTGAGGGAAAATATATTTAGGTACAAAATATTTTGCAAAACAAGCCCTCAAGTGAATATTTTCAGCAATTTTCATGATTTTTCCTATATTTTTACCAAAATCCATCTTTTATGCAAATATTTAAGCCCTACTGAAAACAGAGATTAGGTTTGGAGTAGCTGTATGGAAAAATATTCATGTTTTTAAGATCAGGTATCTATATATTAAGCTAGCAGTTCAGTATTGCCAATTTTGACTGTAGCATCTTAGCCTGTCCAACATTAAGTCAGGTGTAGAAGGACAAACTACTGCCCTACATGACAGAGGGCTAAGGATTCTCTCTTCTACAGAGAAACATTGGTAGAAGAAGGGACCTTCAACATTTACGAGGCAGCTATGGTGAGTGAATACCTGGAAGGATGAATCCTTGTTATTTTCCTACTGCTTACAGTTCCCTTGGCCCATTGGGTACAGAAAACTAGATTTTAGAGTTCACATCACATTGTAATATATGGTTCCATCATCACCCTCACATTTATTATTTCAGACTCTCTGCAAACTCAGGCAGACAGTGGTGTGGTGGTTACATCTGAGTCACATTTCAAACTTTTCATAGTGACCAAAATGGCTAGAAATTTGAATAAATAAATCAATATAATTTTGGGAGTTCAGACCTTATATATACCCCTGTGATCAATAAGCCTAAATCAATGACCTTCCACATACACCAGACTTTTTTCGCCATGGCATAGAAATGCATACTTGAGATAAGAATTTTTTCTTTTTAATTTGGGAGAGAGATCAAGAAAAGCGGAGGGAAGGGGCTGCTGAGTTGAATACTAGGTTAATAATTATGTATGTGGAACACCTTTAGCATTTTGTGCCTAAATTAAATAAAACTAAGAATTTTTTTTTCTTTTGCAACATGGCATCAGTGCTTTCATATACATTGATAGTGTTTTTAACTTTTGCTTTCTGAATTGAAGGCTGCAGATATGTTTTTATTTCAGATACTGCAGGTTCAATCCATGGGTGTGTATCATTTTTCATCTATATAATCAACTACTGCACATTAATTCCCATGTGATTACAATTTAGAGATGAAAATACAGTGTGTTATGAACAGACAGAAAACAGCTGCAAACAAACCCAAACCTTTAAAACAATGTTTTCCTTTAATGTCCTACTGCAACTATTGTGCTCTAAATGGAATTCCTACAGATACACAGGCAGCTTCAAAAACTAAGAGCCAATATGGTTCCAATATTTCCAAAGTGATATTTTACTCCAGAGTTGTTGTATTCGTTGACGTGGTATAGTCTTTGCTGCCAAAGCCGAAAAACACTGCCTTTTGTCCCTGCTTATGCACGCTACCAAAGATCTTAGAGATCATAGGATACAGCTGAGAACTGCAACCTGACTCTGAACTTAAGTCCAAACAGAAATGGAAGAAATGAATGATATACACATTTACTTGTTTATCTTATATCATTCTGCATTATTGTGCATATGATATTTGCTTTTTATACCACAATACACATTATTTCAATTTATTTTTCATTTAGTGAGTAGTATTTTGGTTCAAAAGTTTTTGCCATGTTGATAAGTTAACAACTGCATTCAGTTATTTTGAGTGTGCATTTTAATTCCTCATTATTTTGGCAATATGATATGCAATAAATTGAATAATTTCCAACAGCTGTTTATAACCCAGGGAGGTTACCTTGGCAAGCAAGTCATTTTTAAATACAAAATTTAGCTTCAAGGGACATAAGATTCTTAAAAGAACTGATGACACTAGCCATGGAGAAAATGTGGTGCTATTCTGGCCTTGTTTTCTAGAGCTGTTGTAATTCTTAAACAAAACAAATTAAAGTTGAGTTAAAGTGTTGACTCGGCATGCACCAGATCAACACTTGGGAACTCAATATTGCGCTGTTAGACAGGAGGGTGTGATACAAAATTATATACACACACACAAACTACACAAACACCCTAAGGGTTTGTACACTCATGCACTTTTGGTGTTGTGTGTTAACACTGGGGGCATTTGGGGTAACTTGGGTTTGGGTTGCTCAGGGTCAAGGTGCCAGGGTTACTAAGGGTCAGGGTGCCCCAGGGTTACTTTGGATCACTCGGTGTCCCCAGATTACTCAGGGTCACCTGGTGCTGGGGTGGAAGTGAGGGAAAAAGCCAGGGTTTTGGAGGTGGCAGAGAGGGAGTCAAGATGGCAGAGAGACAGAGAGAGAGAGAGGGAGAGAGAGGGAGAGAAAACGAAGGTCAGAGGGGCAGAGAGCAGAGACTGAAGTAGGGCCAGGAGGTTAGTAAAACAAAAATCCCACTCAGGGTTCCAAAATAACAGTTTTATTAAAAAGGCAACATGTTATACAGCCCCGCAAAGTTATTGGTTCCCACACACATGCATAAACACTCACGCACACGCACGCAATGGTAGCAGAAGAGAAAAAGGCTTGGTGGAGGGACTGAAGTCAATGTGTGTAGGGACAGAGTCCAGGTCCTTTGCTTGGGGAAGGAAGGTGGGTTATAGCTACCTATCCTGTGCTGTGATTTGATCCTCAATGGTCAGTTGAGGCCTTCTCCAGCAACGTGTTGTTCAGAGTGGGGTCGCTGGCAGGGCTGCTGGGTAGATAGGTGGTATCGCGTAGTGCTGGTCCAGATGGAGAGGACGTCCCAAAGAGATCACACTCTACCACCCCTTTTATAGGGGTGGGCTACCTGTGTCTCCTATGGGAAGGACATGTCCAGGCAAAGCCAGTCCTACTCAGATGCATACGTGCAGATCCAGGTGTCCTCATTGTCTGGTGGGACACAATGGTGGGGTTGCTGGTTCCTGTAGGTTCTTTGTCTTTCAAATGATGGGTTTCTGTTCTGTTCCTGGGTGAGTCAATGCAAGGCAATAGTCCGGTCATTAAGTTGATGGTCTGGTCGTTGAGTTGATCATTCAGTATAGGCCTGCTACCACTGTGCCTCAAGCACCCTCATTCATTCCCATTCATCCAGATCCATAGACCCTTAATATATTTAGCTTAATATCTTCTATTTCTTGGTCAAGGATGTTCAGTTATGAGATTAAGAAAGCTATTGAACTAAGGCTTTAAGTATTTAAAGGTTGAACCCCCCCGCCAAAAAAAAACACAAAACCCCAAACAAAAAATAACCCAGCGGAATTGGTCCAGTAAATGAAATCTCTTCTTTCTTTTCTTGTATTTTTCATAGCACCTTTAAAAAAATCTTCAATCATTTTAGAAACAAAATTCATCTCAGAAACAGAATTTTAAAATTAAGAAGATATGACACTAGTACTTTTTATATGGGTTGGTGTCACTTGTGTATACTGAGTTTCCACACTAGGTGTTAGTTGACATTATGTGCAAAAGGCACAAGAGTCGTCTGTTCACAACTATGATGATGAAATTCCTGTTTTTTGAGTCTCTAGGTGCATACCCTTGTGACTTTGGATTTTGAAATGAATATTATCACATCTTTAAAAAAGAAAATCCTGATTAAAAACTAGTTAGAATTAACAGTGTGAGAACAAAATTAAAGATGTTACAATGTATGGTGGAACATGTCAGTTGAATAAACTCTCTGGTATTAGGAATGCTATCTATCTATCTATCTATCTATATATAGATATATATATAGATATTTATTTAGGTATCGCTTGTTGGCCTCTTGTAGGCTAAGATCAAGTTTAGTAGGCCTAAGACAGCTAACATTGTATTTATGTAACTTAGTTGCATTCCCTTCCTCAACCCCATCCCTCTTATGTTAGTCCCTCACTTGGGCACCATGTATTTCCCTTATAGCTTCGTAATTTATGTTCTATGAGTCTCAACATTTTCTAATAAAGTTAAATCTTTTCTCCAGAAATAAATTAAAGATTTGTTTCACTAAAATGTCTGTTTTATACACCCACGCACACATGCGCACACACACACAATTTTCACATGAAAATACAGTTCATTTTTAAAAGATAAATTAGTTGCCCATCTATAACATGCAGATTCCTACTGATAGTTCATTTTCACTCAAATGTTGTTAAAAATATTGAAAGATATTAGAACCTAAAGTTTGTACAGTCATTTTAAACACCATAATTTAGACACGTGTATACTCTTGCCCTTTTGTGGTAGCAAATTTCAAGGCTTGCGGATCATTTTCCACTTGGAAGGGAATTCAGTGACTCAGTGTCTGGGTATTTTCTCAGTGTAATTTGTTTATTTACAAAATGAACTCAAGTCCTGATTCAATTAGCAGAGATGATCACAAACGGCACACAAGCAACTTCCTTTTGCAAAAACCTCAGTGAACGCACCCCTTTGCTATCACTAAATGACCAACCAGCCTGCCAGCCAATCACTCTCAATCTCTTTTGGAATTTCATAGCTTAATGACACAGTTCCTTGTTTTGCCTCAGTTTCTAGCTTTTATTTTTAAATTTCTAGCTGAAAGCTTCTCATTTAAGACCACATGAACTTGATTGCTTAATCTGAACATCAAACCTCAATTTCTGCAACTTTGTTCCAAACAGAGGAACTACTGAAACATTCTGACTGCTCAGACAAACTTGCTAACTCCAATCTCGTAAACAAGTGTCTGTGTTAAAGGAGTATCATTATTAGTATGACTTGATAAAATGTAGTGTTAGATTTTGCCAAAACAATAGGTGACCTAGTAGCAAAGAGCTGTCAGAAGGATTTTTTTAATCATCTAAATGAAAATGTTTTATATGGTTCTCCTTGTCTATCTGTAAATTGCCTCCTACATATCCTGAGCCCATTGGCGAAGAGCTCATTTCTAGGTATTTTATTTCCTAGTGATTCAGACCTTGGCCTTTCCACTGCAAGTGACAACAAGATTGCCCATTGTAGTGATTCAAGACTTTTCTTTCCCATGTAAGTAGAAGTTGAGGTACAGTGTGAATAGTGCTTTTTATTTTTGTAACAGTATGTGCTGACAAAGAAATGAATTGTTTACTCCACTTGTGTTCAGTACAGATTGGAATGGAGATAAGGCACTTTTTAGTCCACAGCAGCTTGGAGGTCAAACTTAAATTTATTGTTTCTTTTTGTTTCTATCTTTAACTTCCTGAGAAGCAGAAAAGAGCCAGAATGTAGTGTGACCCAGCTTCACTTACTCTACTTCCTGTTCTGGTCTATCACGTCTTCATCCTGATAGGTCCATCATATTTGGGGAGGATGAGAGGTCATTGGGGAGATGCTCCAGCATACCTGTACTAAGTTTCTTATAGCAACAAAGAACTGCCATTTCCTGGGTAAGACCCTTGGCCCATGTTGCCCAGTATCTTGTGTCACACTTTGGCAGAGAGTGAATGTTGAGAGGGAGCATGAACAGTTAGGAGTTAAGCAATTTCTGATCTGAACTCCTTCAGGACCCTGGGGTGAATGCCATCAGATCCTGGTGATTTCCTACTGTTTATAAAATCATAGAATCATAGGTGTGACCCAGGGTTGTGCCTAAATGTTCCTCTCTTAGTTGTAGACAAGGCTCCAGTATTTAATGTCTAGAAAGTTCTAATTCGGAGGCTGTATCCCTAACTCCCCTGCTTAACAGCTATTGATACCCCCCCCCTCCCTTTCTCCAATCCTTTTTTTTAATCTGGCTAAACTTTCACATCAGCTTACACAACATCTTGTGGCAGTGAGTTCCACACTTTAATTACATGTTGTATGAAAAAGAACTCCCTTTTGTTAGTTTTAAGGTTACTACTTACTAGTTTCATTTTGTGACCCCTAGTTCTTGTATTGTGAGGGAGAGTAAATAATAAATCCTTGTTTACTTTCTCTTTGCCATTTAGTGTTTTGTAAACACTTATCATGCCCCATATAGGCATTGTGCTGGTACCGTGGATTTATGGTTGTGTTTTGTCTCGTGGTTCTTCCTCACTCGTTGGCCACGCCTTGATGGAAATATAGATATATTAAGAAAGAACATAGAGCTTGGGTGGTGGTCTTCCAAATACACCTTGGGAGATTGACCGAAATTTCTTCACAGGGCTCCTACCTCCCCTTCACCCTGTCCTGACCACACCTGAGATGTCCTGGACTTTGGTGTTGCTCTGGGTGCTCCTCCACTTTTTCTTCTTCAGATGGGCATCGTGGTTATAAGCGTCCCTCCCCCGATCCCTTTCTCATCCAGGCTCGACTATCCCTAGGGAGATGGCATTCCTTGTCCGTCCGTTGGATGGGAGCTGTTATATTCACAGCCCCTGTGAGAATTAAAAAACTGTCTGTGGCCCGTTGGCTGGGGAGAGCTGGCCCTTAGATCCTCAGGGTCACAGCTTCTACAACTCTCTAGCACTTTAGGCAGTTGCCTACAGTTTTACTGTTGCCCCAGCTCCCTTTCCCAGAAATTCCTTTCAGGTAATGAGGGTTGAGGAGCTTGTCTGACTCCCCGCAGCTCCTCACTCTGCCTTCTCCTGTCTTCTCTCCCACAGGTGAAGCCCTTCCCCAGATCAACGTTCACCCGGACCATTGTTCGCCTGCTCTTCCTGGACATTGCTTCCCCTCTTCAGTCTTCAGTAAGTACCTGACTCCGGAGTTGCTCAGCTTGCCATTCAGATTGTGCTCCTCATTGTGGCTGTCTCCTCTGGTTGGCCCCTGCCCTGGGAGCAATCTGTCTCTTCTCCCTGCTTTCCTTTTTTCTTCAGGTTCCTCCCCCAGGAGCTAATCGACCCTTGTCCTGCCCCCACATGCAGCCCTGCCAGTGTTTGGGAAGCACTTCATTGGGAACACCTGGGTTCCTGGTGCCTAGTGTTGTCCCGCTTTTCCTGCTGTGGTCTGGCTGCGGGTAAATTTTTTTTTCCCTTTGTTCCTGCTGGCATATCCCCTTTTCCCCCAGTAACAGGCACAGTTACAAATCTCCTCCCCATGTGAAGGCTTGATCTTTTCCAGGTCTGAAACACCTTTTACCCCATGCTTTACAACTGTTTTTAAAGTTTCATTGGCTTGGGTTGTTCTTGCTTCTTCCTCCTTCTCCTGCATTCATGATAGGAAATCAGCTGTTACAGTCAGTTTTTTGGGGAACTCCCTTCTCATCAGCAGAGAGGCAGAAAAGGATCTTGGAGTCATTATTGATTCCAA
>NW_017729027.1:35069419-35070074 GCF_001723915.1 Gavialis gangeticus
GGGGTGGGGCATGTGGGCATTGCAAGGGGGTTTGTAGCCCCTGTGGGGGCCATTTGGCCCCCGCTGGGGGGTCATACCCATTGTGTGGGGGTTGAAGCCCCTGTTGGGGGGGCCGTACCCCTTGTGAGAGTGCTGAACCCCCGTTGGGGGGGCTGAACCCCTTGTTTGGGAGTTGAACCCCCTGTTGGGGGGCCAAATCCCCTGTTGGGGGGCATACCCCTTGTGTGGAGGCCATCACCCTGTGGGAGTGCAGCAAAACATGTATTCATGAATTCATGAAACATGTATTTAGAGTTTAATTTCTTATTATAAGAGACTTGCTTTAACACTATAAGATACATCAATAAAACATTGTCCAACTGATCACTGTCTCTTTCTTGCTCTCTGTCTTTATAGTGGTCTTTTGTTTTACTTGTGGAGGAACATGGATTGGGGGGTATTTTACAGAGTGACTTGGGGATTTTTTTTATCAGGGATGTTTCAGTTTTCCAATAGGGAACACCAGAATTCCTGCTAAGAAGGCCAGTGGCAGGACCCATCTGGCTGTGGCTGGCCGCGTGGACAAATGGGGCCAGAAGTTCATGCTTTGACAGTTCAAAGCAGGCAAGCACACCCAGAACATCTTCCGGTTGATAGCTGCCCAGATGGCCGGGAA
>NW_017729027.1:35075074-35075420 GCF_001723915.1 Gavialis gangeticus
TTGTCCTGCCCCCACATGCAGCCCTGCCAGTGTTTGGGAAGCACTTCATTGGGAACACCTGGGTTCCTGGTGCCTAGTGTTGTCCCGCTTTTCCTGCTGTGGTCTGGCTGCGGGTAAATTTTTTTTTCCCTTTGTTCCTGCTGGCATATCCCCTTTTCCCCCAGTAACAGGCACAGTTACAAATCTCCTCCCCATGTGAAGGCTTGATCTTTTCCAGGTCTGAAACACCTTTTACCCCATGCTTTACAACTGTTTTTAAAGTTTCATTGGCTTGGGTTGTTCTTGCTTCTTCCTCCTTCTCCTGCATTCATGATAGGAAATCAGCTGTTACAGTCAGTTTTTTGGG
>NW_017729027.1:35080726-35081846 GCF_001723915.1 Gavialis gangeticus
TTGGTCAGGCCACAGTTGGAGTACTGTGTCCAGTTCTAGGTGCCACACTTCAGGAGGGATGTGGCCAGCATTGGCCACTCGCATGATCGGGGGTAGCAAGGCAGGCCCTATAAGCAGAGGCTATGCAGCCTCCACAAGAGAAGGCTGAGAGGGGATCTGGTGGCCATCTATGAACTGGCCAAGGGGGACCAGCAGGCAATGGGAGAGTCCCTGTTGCCCCAAGCACTACTGGGAATAACAAGGAATAACGGCCATAAGTTGACTGAGAGTAGATTCAGGCTAGATATCAGGAGGCACTACTTCACTGTCAGGGCGGCTAGGATCTGGAACCAACTTTTAATGGAAGTGGTGCTCTCTCCTACCCTGGGGGTCTTCAAAAGGAGGCTAGATAATCACCTAGCTGGGGTCATTTGACCCCAGCATTCTTTCCTGCCCATGGCACGGGGTTGGACTTGATGATCTGCTCAGGCCCCTTCCAACCCTACCAACTATGAAACTATGGTTTGGGGAAGTCACAGTTCAAGGCGGAGTCAGATGAAGGGATGCATTTCTTTTGTTAGCACAAATGTAAATTACGTTAATATGTCAAATTGAAAATATACCCTTAAGCACGCATGTGCCTCTTGCCCCGCCTCACACCCCTTTGAGGCAGGGCAACAGGTATATGCAGGAACAAAAAAATGTTCTCTGCACTGCAAGTTTGCAGTGCAGGGAGAAAATTAGACTCCTGAGTATCCAGGGGTCTAAAAAAATTGATATTTAAAAAAGCGGAGCAGGGCACGGTCAGGGAGGCAACTGGAGGTTGGGTCCTTCACAGAGAAGCTCTGGCTGCCAGAGCTATATGGTTGGCCCTCACCCTGGTGCTGAAACATGTGGCTGGCCAGACCAGTGGCTGTTCAGCACCAGGGCTCTAGTGCCGGTGAGTAAGGGGTCGGGGGAGCTGTAGGAGGGGGGAGGGGACCATAGGGACCCTTGATGGCCCCACCCACTCCCCCAGCCCTGTCGACCCCCACCAGCCTTCTGAGCCCCTGACCCCTGAATTGGCTGGCCTCTCCCTTTTTTTTAAGTGATGGTGCCTGGGGTTGTTGGGGTAGCCATGGGGGTCTGGGGGTGCAAGTTG
>NW_017729027.1:35082014-35087309 GCF_001723915.1 Gavialis gangeticus
TCTTTCTTGCTCTCTGTCTTTATAGTGGTCTTTTGTTTTACTTGTGGAGGAACATGGATTGGGGGGTATTTTACAGAGTGACTTGGGGATTTTTTTTATCAGGGATGTTTCAGTTTTCCAATAGGGAACACCAGAATTCCTGCTAAGAAGGCCAGTGGCAGGACCCATCTGGCTGTGGCTGGCCGCGTGGACAAATGGGGCCAGAAGTTCATGCTTTGACAGTTCAAAGCAGGCAAGCACACCCAGAACATCTTCCGGTTGATAGCTGCCCAGATGGCCGGGAAGGGGCACAAATGGCAGTAGTGCCACACAAAGGCCAACCCTGCAACCACAGTCCACTGGCAGCTGGCCCAGAGGGACAGATGCCTCTACTGGCTCTGCAGTCTCCATCCGAGTCTGGCAAGTGCACAGCAGGTCACAGCCAGGCAGGAGCCCCCACTGCCAGACTGCTGCGGTGGGTAGGGTGTGTAGGGAACTCTCAGGGCTGCTTCAGCAGTCCAGCTGACACAAGGGGAAGTGTCCTCAGGTACAAATTGGCTGGGCCCCAGAAGCTCCTGAGAGCTAGTAGCCCTGAGCTACTTGCCAGGGCAGCTTTTTATACTGCTGGGGCCAGGACAGGGAAGGATTTTATACTGCTGGGGACAGCACAGGTTCTGGCCCAGGGCTCTTGCTCCACCTGGATGAAGATCTGGGAGGAGCCAGGCAGGGTTATTTTGCCCTAAGTGGCACAATTTGCTCCACAACAAAGTGCATGTCTGAGCACATGTGCTGAAGCAAAAAACTGCTGCAAGTGCACGTGCTTGCATGCATGGACGCGCCCAGTCTGTTTTGTTAGCGACCATTGTATCAATATTTA
This sequence comes from Gavialis gangeticus, assembly GCF_001723915.1. Lineage (NCBI taxonomy): Eukaryota > Metazoa > Chordata > Crocodylia > Gavialidae > Gavialis > Gavialis gangeticus. Next base: position 35,082,871 of record NW_017729027.1, read on the forward strand.
GCTATTCAACTCTGGCAACCCTAAGACCACTCAAATCTGTCTGTATATGTATAAATATAAATGAATTGGCTTTTCCTATATGCCTTTATGAGTATAGATGTGCTGACCTGTTGTGAATGTGAAATTAGGTCTAAAGTAAAAGAGAAGTGATTTAAAAGAAATGTACCAAAAGCTAGTATTAGAATAATATGACAATATTTGAATTATCTTGTCAAAATACAATGCTCTAGAACTGTTAATTGAATTATTATGGTTAATGGATGCTATGTACTTTTTATGTTCTACACTGTGATCCAGTTGGCAAAAAGTTGCTCTTTGCCTGAATTAATGAAAGAATAGAATCCAACATCTGGAGGGATATAATTTGGACTTTCTTCTGATTCTGTTTGTTTCAAATGCCAGGTGTCTATCACCTGGGGTGTAGTCTTTCTCTGGCAAAGTAAATGTATTACTAACTCTCCAAAGAATGCTGTCTCTGAATGATGCCATTGCTAATGTAACTTTGATTTACTGCCACAGCTTTTAAGAATCTATTTTAACATTATGTTACACTTCACATCAATGTAGATCAACCAGGCCTACCATATGTGAGAAGTTATCTACATTTTTCTCTAATAAAACTGAAATGATGAAAGCTTTGCTTTCCCTGAGGTACCATCCGCTATTGGTAGTCCAGTTGTTTTCTCTTTACTCCTCTTCCTCTTTGTCAAGGCTGGAGCATATTATTTCTGAAATGCTTGCCAAAATTCTATGGCTTATTTGTTGTTTGAGACTCACCATATGTGTCTTTGATCTCTGCCCGGTAGGCACCTTGGCAGCTTGCCAGTTTGGCATTTATTACTATCAGGAGTATGAATAGCTTCCTTGCTTCTGATTCTGTCCTCCTTGTTGTCATCAAATCAGTCTTCAAACAATTTTTTTAAATGCAAAGATTCCTGTAAACTATCATCTAATTTCTACTGTGCCTTTCATGGCTAAGATTCAGTGTCACACAGATGAAGAATCAATGGTTGGATGCTTCCATTTCTAAAGAGCTGCCTAACTGTGTTCTGCTTTGAGAAACTATAGAATATAGGTATGTTACTCCTTGGAGTAATATATAAACACCTGCTGTACATTATACCAAATCCTTTACTTTTTCTATTTGGTGATTTGGTAGCATTATTTGCTAGGAAAGATTTTAAAAAGGCATTCCTTTTTATAAGCATTTTAAAAGTCTTTGACCAGAATAGAGTGTATGCCAGTTCAAATGATATATTCAGAGAATCATTGCCATAATATACAATTGAGCTGCAAATGGAAAACAAAGAGTCAATTATATGTATAGTTATTCTCATTTTCTGTTTTGATGCATTATTAAACACATGCAAGTCCTTCCATGTATTCTAGTAAACTAAAGTTATTTCAGGATACAATTATCAAACAAAAATATGCAGAATCAAAATACAAAGCAAGCAGGGTAGGGTACATAAAGATCCAGATCACGAGAGGTTTGTGTGCAACTGGGGAGGGATGTGCAACAACCCTCTATCAGTTATTTATGACTTTGGCAAGGGCTACTACTAATAGTAACTCCTACTGCTGTCCTCTGAGTAGCAGAATAAATGGCATAGAAAACAGAGTGACAAAGTACTTTCATACCCTCTTCACACTAGGCATATGGGTGGAACTGTCCCCATCCATAGGGAATGGCCCCAGAGAAATTGAAGCTTGTTTAGGGTAGCAGAGCTCCATAATGTCCCCTACTCAAGACTGTGACATAATAGCTGTGATTCAGCCCATATGACTAAATTTCTAGTTTTAAAAGGATGCATAATATTTTTAAAATAGCTAAAATATTGAATTGCCTTTACCAAGAGACTTGGATTCTCAGACCCATTCTTGAACCCCTTCATGCCAAGTAGTCTTTTTGGCCTTTGTGATACCTTTATTTAGTATTATGAGTAGGAGTTGCAGGATTATGTCCTAACTTAGAAAGGGAAGAAAAACAAGGGTAGAAGGATATAGGGAGAATAAATGAGAGCTGCAATGGAAGAAGATAGAACAATAGAAAAGTAAGGTTGGAAGGGACCTCATGAGATCATCTAGTTCAACCCCCTGCTCAAGAGAGGATAAACACTTACTAAACCATCCCAGTCAAGTGTTTCTCTCACCTTTTTTAAAGACTTCTATGGATGGAGATTCCACAATCTTTCCAGGTAGTCTGTTTCAATGCTTAATCATCCTCATAGTGAGAGAGCTCTTCCTAATACTCAATCTAAATTTTCTCTGTTATAGTGTGAGAAACTTCTCCTTGTCCTATCCCCTGCAGCCACAGAGAATATTTTAGCTCTATCCTCTATATAACTACCCTTCTGACATATGAAAACTATTATCAAATCTCCCGCTCAGTCTTCTCCAAAAAATGATGATGATTCTGTTTTGTTCCTGGTTTCCCAGGCCTCTAAACATTTTTGTTGTTTTCTGGTTGACTCCTAATTTGTCTGTATCTTGCTTGATGTGGACCTAGTACTCCATGTGAGGCCTCACCAGTGCTAAATGAAGCAGAAGAATAACTTCCCTTGATTTGCAAGTGACGCTTCTTTTAATATAGTTTAGTAAGTGACTGGCTGCTTTTTGCAACAAGGGTACACTGTTGGCTCAGATTCAATTTATTGCCCACTGCAAACCCCAGGTCCTTCTCTGCAGTACTACAACCTAATCAGTTAATCTGCACTCTGTATTTGTACGTCTGATTGTTTCATTTCAAGTGCAGCACTTTGCACTTGTCCTGACTGAATTTTGATTGATTTTGGAATATTCCTCCAATTTATCAAGGTCAGGCTGAATCCTAATCTTACTTCCCAGTGTATACAACTCCACCCAATTTTGTGTCACCTGCAAATAATATAATCATGATAAATTGTTTCATGAAATCCCAATTCACTGCTATTGCAGGTTTCATTTTGATACAGCATTGTCATGTTTCTATTCTTTTGATGATCAAATCTTTGATCTGACATCAAGAAGTTCCTTTCTAAACAAGTGCTGTCTTGATGAAGACACCTCAGTCCGATCCATGTAAAGCTGTTCACAGTGGACTAAAAGTGAAACAGAACTGACAGACAAAGAAACAATGCTTTCAGAATACATTTAAATATCGAGGAATGTACAAAGTAAAATATTTACTTCTTCATATATGCCATATGTGCAACAGGAAATCATCTGGTTGTCACAGGGGACTGCTCTCCCAAAAAAGTCTCTGAAAAGCTTGTCACTGACTTCATTGGCAAAATACTACTACTACTAATAATAGTTGGGCCAGTATTTATATAGAGTCATTTGGATTGGAAACATAGTATGAAACTTCAGTTTAGTTAAGCTGTGGAGGAATAAGAATTTTGAATATAGAATTCTTTGCGAGAGAACTTGAAGGACATAAAATAGAAAAAAAAATGCTAGCTGCCAAAAATGTTAATTGGTGGAGAAATATCCATGACCACTATCTGTAGGCAAGTACACTCAAATTGGGGATTTTTTGAATTCTATTTTAAAAAACTCTTGACCATCATCTGCTGCTAATCTCTCTCCAGGAAAATTTTACTAGATATCCCTCCTTTTCAGGTTTTTTCCTCTTTATTTTTCTTTAAAAAAAATGCATAGAAAGATCTGAAAAAAGAAATTGCAAGTATGACTCTCACAAGGCAACAGTGCTCTACAGTATTTAAAGGGCGAAACTGAAGCTTGGCTGAAAAGCTGATAACGTTTTGCAGAAGATGACCTCTGGAGACATCAGTAAGTTGAACAAGAACCCGGTGATACTAGGGAAAAATAATTATCTGGAAACAATCTCATAGTGGATGCAGCTTTCTCCTTGAGGCAGCGGCTTTGGCAAACTGGCTTACCAGACTGCTTGCTGCAGGAGAGGAAAAAATATAACTGGCTCCCCACAGGGCACATTTAGAAAACATTTCCTTTGAGAGAGAGAGAGAGAGAGAGACTATGGATGTTACCTCCAGCCAATGCAAAACAGAAATACACTTTATTACTTTTGTTAAATCATTAAAGCAATTTCATACGAATCCCCCCCGCCCTCACAACAATGGCCAGCTGCTATCAACCTGTTTCATTTGGCAGCCAGAAGTAGGAAGGAGATGATAGCAGTCAGCAAGCTGAGTCTATCTTGTCAAGCCTGCCTAACATCTCAAGTTGGGGGAAGGCGCTGGGGGCCCTGCCCTCGAGGCAGTGTTCTCACTCATCTGCAAAGCCACCAGGGCTGGGATTAGAAAACACAAGGACCCAACTGCTGCCCTCATGCCACGCTTGGACTTCGGAGATAACAAGAGCCGGCGACTGGGCCCAGGTTGCTTGCAGCTGTCACAGCAGCCTCGCAGCGAAGTACGAGGGCTGTGGGCCTAGGAAGAGCCCGGCCTGGGCGGTGGCTGCTGTTCCAGGTGTGT
>NW_017729027.1:35087519-35088031 GCF_001723915.1 Gavialis gangeticus
GCAGCCCCCGGCTCCCCTCCCCCCCCGCCTCCAGCCGCTTCCTTATCCCCTCCTTGCTGGGGACCTACTCGCAGGCCAGCAGCACTGCAAGCCTCCTTCGGAACCAGCCACTCAGGATCTAAAAAAAAAGGCAGCTTAACTCTATCAGGTGGAAAATGAAGCCCCTCTCCCCGCTCTGCTCAGCGGGCCCTGCTATACCTGCAAGTGAAAACCAGCCATATTGCTGCACGTTTCCAAGCGCTGACGTGATATTCGGGTTGCAGCCCTTTTTATCCCATGCAGCTTACTTGGCACCTGTGGTCTAAATGGTATCATGCCACTCGCCCAGTAGCTGTGCACACATTACTCTGCCCTTGCAGCCAGTCTTCTTTCGCACGCATGGTCGGTCGACACGTATTGCACGATTGACCGGTCGGTTGTGTAATAAATGTGTGGCAGGGGACCTTAGTTCCTTGGTAGTGAACTGGAATCCAAACTCTGGGCAGAGGTGAGATCTTTTTATTAGAGCAACT
>NW_017729027.1:35094154-35100790 GCF_001723915.1 Gavialis gangeticus
AGGATCTAAAAAAAAAGGCAGCTTAACTCTATCAGGTGGAAAATGAAGCCCCTCTCCCCGCTCTGCTCAGCGGGCCCTGCTATACCTGCAAGTGAAAACCAGCCATATTGCTGCACGTTTCCAAGCGCTGACGTGATATTCGGGTTGCAGCCCTTTTTATCCCATGCAGCTTACTTGGCACCTGTGGTCTAAATGGTATCATGCCACTCGCCCAGTAGCTGTGCACACATTACTCTGCCCTTGCAGCCAGTCTTCTTTCGCACGCATGGTCGGTCGACACGTATTGCACGATTGACCGGTCGGTTGTGTAATAAATGTGTGGCAGGGGACCTTAGTTCCTTGGTAGTGAACTGGAATCCAAACTCTGGGCAGAGGTGAGATCTTTTTATTAGAGCAACTAGATATTTGCAAAAAAAAAAAAAGGCTTTATTTGCAAGCTTTCAGGCATGCTTACCCTTCCTCTGGCATAGAAGAAATTTTACAATCTTTGCATTTTCCTATGTGGAAATGAAGATACATAGTTCACAGGAGAGCTGAAGGTATTGTAAGATCTCCTGGTTGGAAAAGATCATTTTGGTACCAGTTAGGCTCAGATAAAAATTAGAGTCATCTATTTACCTAGAAGTCTGATGGCGAGCAGGAAGTTGAATTATGTTAGTAGTGAACTGGCATTTTTAAAATCTTAGAAAATTAAGTTGGAAGGGGCCTCAGGAGATCATCTTGTTCAACCCCCTGCTCAAACCAGGACCATCCCCAATTAGATCATTCCAGTCAGGGCTTTGTCTACCCAAGTCTTAAAAACCTCCAAAGATGGAGAGTCCACTACCTATCTGGGTAACCTGTTCCAGTGCTTTACTGCCTTACCTTTATCTGCCACCACTGAGAACAGTGTAGCTCCATCCTCTTTGGAATCCCCCTTCAGGGAGTTGCAAGCTGCTATTAATCCCCCCTCAGTCTTCTCTTCTCCAGGCTAAATAAACCCAGTTCTCTCAGCCTCTCCTCATCACTGCAGTCATGTGCCCCAGGTCCCTAATCATTTTTGTTGTCTTGTGCTGTATTCTTTCCAATGTGTCCTTATCCTGTCTGTAGCAGGGGACCCAAAACTGAACCCAGGACTCCAGATGTGGCCTCACCAGTGTTGAATAGGGGGGAACATGTAGGGGGTGCACATGCACCCCCTGAGCATGGTGGTGCACCCCGTGCAAAAAGGCACTGCCAACACCACCAGCACTGCTCGCCACTCCGCCGCCAACACCACCAGCGGCATCTGTGAGTGGTCCACGGTTCCAGCTGGCCATCGCCAATGCTGCTGGCTGCAGGTGGTTGCCGACCCTTGGTCAGCACTTGCAACCCCCTGACAGCTCTGGTGGCATCTGTGGGAGCTCCCCCACTTAGTGCTGCTGCGCTTCCGCCACTGCCGCTGTGTTCCTGCTGCCACCATGCCGCCCCAGCCGCTGGGGACATGCGCCGTTCATGGGAAGAACCACTTCCCTTGATCTGCTGGCATTGTTCCTAGTAATGCTGCCCAGTCTGCCGTTTGCCATCTTTGGAACAAGGGCACAGTGTTGGTTCATATTCAGCTTATTGACCACTGTAACCTGCAGGTGCTTTTCTGCAGAGTTGCTGCTCAGCCAGTTAGCCCCCAGCCTGTACTGGTGCATTGGTTTGTTCTATCCTAAGTGCAGGACTTTTTGCAGTTTTCCTTATTGAACCTCATGAGATATCCTTTCATCCAATACTCCAATTTGTCAAGTTCTCTCTGAACCCTATCCTCCGGTGTATCTATTGCTTCCCTCAGCTTGGTGCCATCTGCATACTTGTGGAGGGTGCATTCTTTCCTATCTTACAGGTTGTTGGTGAAGATTCTGAACAAAACCAGCCCCAGAACCGACGCCTGGGGCACTCCCCTTGATATCAACTGGCAACTACACATCGAGCCATTGATTACTACCCTTTGAGCCAGATGATCCAGCCAGTTTTCTACAGTCAATTCATCCAACTTGGACTTGCTTCCTTGCTTGTGTGAATGGTGCGGGAGGACATATCAAAAGCTTTGCTAAAGTCAAGGTCATATCCACTGCTCTTCCTCTGTCCATAGAGCCAGCTATCTTGTCATAGACCAAATCCATACAGAGTTGCTAAACACTGTCTTATGGCAATAAATGAGACAAAGTCCAAAAAAATCATTAAAAAAAACAAAACAAAAACACCCTCTTCTCCATTTATAATATAGCCCCAAAGTGTGCAAAAATAAGTTAAAATATTTCTATAATACTATAGGTAACATTGAAGCGCTACCAGCACATCTTCAAAATGTAGATGCTGAAGGTTGGCAAGAGGGTCAGATGCTGGAGGGTGGCAATAGGTTCAATTTTGCCCCTCTAAACTGTCATTTCTCTTTGTGCAGACTTGAGTGTAAACCCTGCTGTGTTGGTGGCTGCCATCCTGGATGAGCTGTCTTTTCTTGCTGTCTGGGATGTCTAGGAATGATTAGTGTAGTAGTAGTAAGGGATTCAGTCACAAGAGAAGAAAGGGATGAGGATATCTGCAGTCTCCAGGAGGTCTTTTGTCTGCCAGCATCTGAAATGGCCATTTCTTCTGTTTTCCTTAGTAACTATGAAGATCTACAGACCAGGGAGCTACAAGAGTGACTAAATGCCTGCCCTTTCAGAGTAGCCAGTAATGGTGTCATCTGTCAACAACAAGTAGATGCTGGTGCAAGGGGTAAGTGAAAGGAGATAGTGGAGTGGTGAGTGAGGAGCTAGGGAAAGGTAGAACTTGGAAGAGAATAGAAAGAGGTATCAGTAGTCTGTAGAAAGATGCTAAAGAGGACTCAAGAGGTCCTTTTCTAGTCAAAAAGGACCTCTTGAGTTTGATGTCCAAAAGAAACGTGAGAAAGTTCAGAAGAGTCCACATTGAATTTGTGGCTTGGCTTTAATGTTCTGTTAAAGCCCCTGCACACACTATTCAAGCAGACTATGTTACTTCTGTCCCTTGTAATCTCAAGCAATCCATCTTGTAATCTTTTTCAGAGATATTAAGAAAGAGTAAATTATTTAGGTAGTTCAAAAATAGCATTCAAATAAGGTTGACGTTTATTTACTTTGTCTTCTGCTTCTAAGCCTGCTGAGTACCCTTGGGTTATATTGTCAAGCTTCTAACCACCATGAAAGTTAGAAACTCACTTTCTGTAGATGAATTCTAAAATTCTCAGATAATTATGTGAACTCTGAATATCATGCGGCTCACAAGAGATGGTAACATGGCAATAAAATTTTACCAGAGGTGAATTTGACCTGTTGGGTGGTATCTAGACAGTTCAAAAGTTACAAAGCTCTTCAGATATGGGGCATTTGGTGTAGATCTGAAATTTACCCCACCTTTTAAAAAATATATTGTAGTGGATAGCTAATTGCGTACATATAAATCAAATGCAAAAAGGACTTCCGTTACAAGCCTATCTTCTGATCATCATGTCTGTCCAAGCCTGAATTTTGGAGAAAGTTTAAATAAAAATCCCTTCAGTTGTTTCTGAATTTGGAAGAGTTGAGGGAAAATATTTTCCCTATTGTAAAAGGACAAATAACAAGAATAACAAATATTATGCCAAGAGTACTTTTTTTGAACTGGGCTACATCTAAAACTAACTGCTAATCCCAAATGACAAATGCTTTCCTTAATTTTAGGGCATGTGACTTTTTTAAAAGTTCTAAACTGTTAAATGCTTTCAGATAATATTTCAGGTATGTCTTTTTTGATGTCTGCCTAGCTTCAGCTAAGGTCTCTGGTAAGGTTCAGGGGCCTCTACCAACAGGCTTGATAGGTTGCTAGGTTTGATAGTTGCAGGAATAAATTTTAAAGGTGTCTGATTGACATTTACAGTTAAAATCTCTGAAAATTGTAGCTGCAGAAAATGGTGGCCCTTATTAATTTATTAGCTATTTGCAGTTTTTGCTGCCTTTTGAAAATACCAAAAAATTGTCCCTGTGGCAGCAAAGATGCAACAGCAGCAAGGATGAAACATTGCAATTTATGAAACTAATGCCTGTTGAAGTGAACAGTCAGTTTCATAGACTCAGGCCATTAACAGATGTTAAAAAGACGGCATGATGGGATCTGATGTATGATCTCAACAATTGTGCCACTTGCCTTGCTACATGTGCATAGCAGGAGGTGTGATCAGATTCCATCAGGCCATGTTGCCATTGCTGAGGCACCTTTCCTGACTCCCTTAGCACCAGTAATTTTCTCCTGTGCCTGGAAGCCCGTCAGCTGACCAGGGTGGATTTGATTTAAATCATAGTTTAAATCACTGGCCACGAAGCCTCAATTCAGTTGTTGTTTTCTACAAAAAGTGCATTCTTGTTGTTTGATATAACCTTAATACATGTTATCTCACAACTGAGAGATAGATGTAGGTTTATTTTAGAAGATACACACTATACCTTTTAAAGCAGTGATTTATTTTGGTATTTTTTCAGATTAATTTTACAGCTACATCAGAAAACTAAAGTACAATTTGGTTATTTTATTTATTGAAGTAGCTACGTGTGAAGTAATTGGGAGGTGAACTATCTCTGATTCATTAAATTAATCATGGATATCTGGGGGATGTTTTTGCCATGCTGTATTAAGAGGATATGAAATGAGTGCTGTATTCATAGGTTATTAGTTTGGGGGTTTCTTCACTTTTTTCTAGTTTTCTTCTCACCTTTGATTTCTTCTCTCTTACGGCTTGGGAAGCCTGCTGCCATGATAAGTTTCCCTTTCTACCGTACCATTCCCTCGCTAGATCTCAAATCAGTGGAGAGGTTATACTTAGAAACAGATCCTCAAGACTTCTGGAATATTCTGATCAAAATGTGTCTCTCTTGTTTCTACTGCCCTTCCCTTCTTGCATTTATCTCCAGACTTCTCCTCCTTGCCCAGATGTATTCCACCCCCAACAATTCTCTGTTCATTTAACTTCTTGAAACTGCACTTTTAGAGAGAGCTAAGGGTTTGACTCTGCGTACACAATCTTGCAGAGAGGTAACAGGGCTGATGGGTAGGTAATCAGGTCTATTATCTCTCATCTCCATATACTACAGTTAACAAGGATATTATTTCTGGAAACACAAATCCAGTTTAAGAACTGAAACTAAGCAGCACAGAGATGCTTAATGGGATCTTCTAGACTGAGCACCGAGTCCCATTGGGCAGAGTGGTTTTCTTTAATCATTACTAATCTATAAAGGAGCCTCTGGACACCCCAGAAGATATATTGGGCCCCTAATATAGTTCATGGCCTGTTGTGACCTATTTATAAAACTTTTCTAAAAAGGTTACATGGATATATTGTCTCAAATAGTATATCGTTAGAAGTTATAACCTTATTCCATGATGACATCTTTGAGCTTTAATGTATCCTAAATTAAAATTATTTGGCTATAGGTTTGTTTTTTTTTTTAAAAAGCATTGTAACAAAAAATAAATAATACAATTAAATAAAAAATCTGTTTTAAATAAAAAAAATGCGATTTATTTATTAAAAAATATAGTTGATTTTTACCCACCCTACAGCTGACAGAGCTCCCAGCTATGGGAATGCCTGGTATGCCTCCGCGGCTGGGAGCTCCAATTGCTGACAGGACTCGAAACCACAGGGACGCACCATGCACCTCTGCAGTAGTGGGCCCTATCCAGCTGGTCAGAGCTCTTGATGGCAGGGGAGGAACTGTGCTCTTATGGCTGGGACCTCTTTCAGCTGACCAGTGCTCTCAGCCTCCAGAGCTTGAAAGCACTGCTTACGTATTCAATTCAAGTCATGATAGGAACTAACAACAAATTTATTACACTTACTTTGGTTATTACACATGTTCCTGGTTCTATCTTTCCATTACTTGAATTCACGTGTAGACAGCTCACTACTTAAGACATGATTAATTAGTTAATCACGTTTTGTGTAATGTGTGTTAGTAGCTTAATATTTACATTAGATGCTTAATTCAGGCAGAATTAATGTTACTTTTGCAATCTAACTTTTGCATTTCCTCCCTCTGTGATTTTGGGCAGCTTTAAACATTTTTAGCACTTTGGGTATATCCTGACCAAATTTTCCTGTCTCTGACAGAGGACAAACAGCTTCAAAAGCAATGGAACTATTGTGTTTCTACAAAGTCAAAGCGCTTTCTCTAGAGAGCTTGTTCAAGATGATCCATGCTCTGTACAATATGAAGTGGGTTCCACAGGAAGTCTGTTGTCGCTAAAAAGGAGTGATATGTTGGGTCTGGGCAGGAGAGATGGGGGATAGCCAGTGAAGCTGCAACTGTGTGTATGCACCAGGATGTGAGATGGGTTCCAGCCTTTAACAGCCCTCCAATGACAAATCAGTGTGTGAATGTAATGAAAATATGGGTCATTTTCCTGGTGACAGGAAAAATCGCACGCTATGAAGAGAACAACGCCAGTCTCCGGTGTTGGTAGGTTAAAAATTTCATATTTTTATGAGAAATTTCACATATAGTGGCCTGACTGCTTTGTAAAAAGCTAGCTTAGAGTTTCCAGAGCTGTACCTAAAGCACTTGCAATAAGTCCCACTAGGAGTTTCCCTTTACTTCTTGAGTGAGTTGCCACATTGTGTGTTTGCCATGGCAA
>NW_017729027.1:35105790-35138757 GCF_001723915.1 Gavialis gangeticus
TCAAGCCTTCATTCTGCCAAAAAACATAAAGTTTTGTTTAGTAATATACCTTGCTCCATAAAGAGTTATGTTTCCTATATACTGTATTTACTCAAATACAAGATGACCCTGAATGTAATGAAAATATGGGTCATTTTCCTGGTGACAGGAAAAATCGCACGCTATGAAGAGAACAACGCCAGTCTCCGGTGTTGGTAGGTTAAAAATTTCATATTTTTATGAGAAATTTCACATATAGTGGCCTGACTGCTTTGTAAAAAGCTAGCTTAGAGTTTCCAGAGCTGTACCTAAAGCACTTGCAATAAGTCCCACTAGGAGTTTCCCTTTACTTCTTGAGTGAGTTGCCACATTGTGTGTTTGCCATGGCAAAAATGGCAGTGGCACAAACTTGTGCTGCTGCTTTCTGCTGCTGCACACGCCCCTGCATGTGGGGCTTAGTGTGGGGCAAAAGGCCCTGCTTCAGGAAAATGGTGGTTTCCCCATTCCTCCTGGCTCCCAGCATGCTGGAGGAGCTGGGGGATACCTAAAGCAACGGAAGACCCAGCCTCCAGTTGCTCTGGCACACACTTCTGGTGCACTCCTCTGTTTTGTTTTTTGATACCAGGAGTTCCTGGTATCAAATTTTGGTGCTGCACTGCAAATTTGCAGCACAGAATATGTTTGCACATGTGCCATGTGTGGTTTGTGGTGCCTGAAACAGGTCTGAAACACTGGAAACCGCACGTGTGTCCCCATCTGGATGTGCCCCCATTGTCCATTTAACCAGGCATCCTGAATATCCTAACAGTCAATTCTGATCTGAAGTTGAGAAACTTCGCCTGAGGAACTAAATTCTTGGGAGAAAGTAAGCATGTCATGGATGGTTAAGTAGACCGCCATAGTAGAATTTACTATTGCTATTTTTAGTTGTTTATTTATATCCAATACTTAAAAATTAAATTACTAAGAGCAAGCTATTGTACACACAGTCTACATGATGTCATACTCCTGTCGCAATGCTGTTCTCTTCCTTCCCCCTTTCCCTTTAGTTGTTACTTGCGCTTGATTAATTTTCTGGTGACTGAGGCTGTAAGATCTTCAGGTGAGGTACTATCTCCAGTGAAATGCTTGTACAATGCATAACACAGTGGGACTTCATTCATGATTCAAGTCTCAGAATACTGTTTCTTTGGTAAGATAACTGATTGTCTGTAGACAACGGAGATGCTATAGATCTCATCTATGTGGACTTCAGTAAAGCATTCAGTGCAGTTCCCAACAGGAAGTTTTTAGTTAAGCTGGATGAGATGGGGTTTAGGGCAAAATTATAAAACTGGTAAGGAACTGACTAAAGGCAGTGACATAAGATAGTGCTGAGAGGGGAAGTGTCTGACCAGGTAGAGTTTAACCAGCAGAGCCTGATTTTTGAGACTGATCTTATTTCATATTTTCATAAATGACCTTGGCACAACATATGAAAGTAGTAATGAAATGCATTAATAATGTGAAATTAGCTCAGGGTAGTACAGCAAAAACTGAATGACCTTGAGGACCAGAGTTATAGAAAAGTGATGAAATTCTTTTATAAATTATAGAATGGCCATGTCACTGGGGAGCAGTGAGAACATCTGCTATGAACTGGGAGCTCCTTGGCTGGAAATGACTCAGGGTGGGGGTGAGGGAGGACTTGGGGGTACTACAGAATAACAGGGTGGCTGTGAACCACCTGTGTAATTCAGTCATGAAAAAGATAAATATTGTGTGTCAGGAGATATACATTCAATTGGAGGCATATAATTGTATGAGGCATTTTATAAGAAACACTGCTGAATTCTGCTTGCTCCTGCTCCAGAAAGCAGTATTCCAGTTGGGGCAGGTGTGGAGAGGGAGTTAGGTTAGAGGAGACTGAGGAGTCTAACAGATGAGGAGAGTCAAGATCACCTCATCTTGTTTAGTCTAGCAAAATTAAAGCTGAAGGGATAACATTACCATCAGGAAATACAAATCAATAAAGGTTAACATCAAGCAAGGAGCAGAGCTATTTAAGCTAAAATCTATAATAATAATAGGCTTATTCTGTCTATCTGGAGCACTTTGATTGGTTGTCTCGACAGCCAGTTACAATTCTTACAACCAATCAGAGTTGTCTGGACTGACAGACAGCAGGCTCCACCAAAGGAGAAAGAAAAAGAAAAAATGGTGAGGGGCCTGATCCTTTTGTTTTTTTCTGTGGAGCCTGCCCACTTCTGCAGCTGGGGGTGGGGGAGGGGAAGAGCTGCTAGTGGGCCGTGAGCTGTGGGAGGCCCTGGTGCTTCTCTCCATGGCAGCAGCGCCCCCCAGGACCACCCAGGTTGGGTGCCAGTGGGTGGGTGCTGCTGCCATGGAGAGAAGTACCAGGATCCCGTGCAGCTCAGGGCCCACTGCCAGCTCTGTCCTTGGCCATGGTAGATGCAGGCAGGCTCTGGGAGAAAGAAGAAAAAAAAAGATCAGCCCACTTGCTGCTTTTTATTTCTTTCCTTGCCACCTAGGACTGCCTGGGAATGGGCTGACTGGTCCGGGAAGGCAGCAGGAGGTTGGTGGGAATGGTGCCTTTCAAGGGTGAGAAGTTTTGATTCTGGTACAGTGTTCAGTCAAAGGATAACTAAAAATCCTGTGTTTAAAGAAATACTTTTGCAATAAAAAATTTAATTGCAAATGTTTTGTGGGTTTCAGCTAGAACTGTAATAATGTCCAAGACCAAAATGGAAATAAATTGCTCGTGAAAAAAAGAATAGGTTGGAAATTAACATTTCCTAACAGTCAGAGTCGTGAAGTTCTGGAACAGCCTTTCAATCAAGAGTAGCAGGGAGTAACTACTCATAACTACATCTTCTTAACACGTACTGGTGTTGAGAGGTATTGCCTAGTGGGTTTTCTGTCAGATTTAGGGTTGTTGTGTAGTCAGCTAGATGGGCCATGCAAATCTACATCATTGGTTGGTCCACAGTCATAGGAAACACTAGGCTGAATGAAGAACTGCATGCCCTGAGACTCAGGTTGTATTTGTTTTTTAAGGCTTCGGGAGTTGGAATTGTGACCGATTATGTGGTTATGGAAGATGTTATAACATTGCTGATAGCAATGTTAATCTTAAAAAATCTTTAAAAATATTTAGATATCTAGCTCCCATTAAAATCAAATGCAACCCTCATTTCATCTGGATCTATGATGCCTTGATTGGCTGTCTAACTCAGTGTGTAGACAACTAGAAAGGACTTAGTGTAGGTAGGATTTTTTAAAAATATAAATATATATTCTGTTTCCATAAGTTTTTCTAGTTGCAGTTTCTTTTGTAAAAATAGCTACAAATGTAATCGATCTTGCCTTTGAAGTTCATGTGAGATTGCAGAGGTTAAGATCTAAGGCAGAGTGTGGTATACATATGTATTTAAATTGTATTTGTTTAAAATAAGTGTACTATAAACAATCAGCTGTTAAAGAAATTACAAACATTAATTTTAGCAGTTACTCTACACAATAAATACATTGTGCTTTATAGTCAATTGATTTTATTTTCTGAAAATAGCAAAATAATATGTATTTTCCAAGAGGGGAGAGAAGCCAGATGTTTTTTACTTCATGCCACCTTCATTTTTCCTTGCCTGTTTTTAAAAGGCAGCCACTTTTGATGAGATTTATATTTCTAAAAGATGTTAATCTTATAGGAAAACTTTCCCCAGTCCTAAAGCCCAAAGATAAGCAGAATTTACATTGGCTTCTGGGTGAATTTTGCTTTTAAGTTTGGACTACTGAGACTTCAGAAACCCTCTGCCCAAATGGCCCCTTGTCTATGTGGAACCCTTTCAAGTAAGGCTCTGTGCATGAAAAGCAAGCAAGATTAGGGTGTTGGTCTGTTCTAGATTTCCAAGTATTTTCTCTGCGTTTTTAATTTTTTTTTCTGAATTGTACAGTATAGCTGATAAAACATATGAAGGGATCAGATAACATTAATACTTATGTGAATGAAATAAGTTCTAGTCTACAAAGGATTGCCAGAGAAATTTAACAATAACCATTACATTTACACATCACTGGATATTCTGTTTTAGCTCAGATTAGGGTCCCATATTGTATGAAAGGTTTCTGGATGACTTCTGAGTTGGTCAGTCATACAATTCCATTTATCTTGTTAACATCCTGATGTTGAAGATAACGCATTTTTAAACCTGTTGTTACTTTGGTAGAGTTGAGTCAATGATGAATGCTCTCTGCTTTACATAGCAGAAAGGGAGCAATACTTTTCACTACTGTTCCTTTAATCCCTTCCTTTTTAGGCCAGAGTCCTTCTGAAGTCATTGGGAACTTTGCCGGCACAAGGGTTGCAAGATCAAGCCAGTAGACTCAGCCAGTTATTTCAGTGGATACTCTTCAAGCTATGAAATAGGAACGTAGTAATGTAGGTGGATGGAGTGTTGAAGAGAGAGCAAAGTTTGGAAAGGACAAGGAACAAGAAGGCTGAAGATGCCAAACAGGATGTGTGAAGTTAAAAGATTGATAATAAATTGTAAGAAAGTTTGACCTCAGTGGAGACATTGACTAAACTCTTATGCCATTTGGGTTGGAAATAAAGGGAAAATAACAAAAATGTTTTAACAGTTACAAACTCATATAGAGATTATAAGGTAAGTTTGGGGCTGTATTTTACAGCTGGAAACACTGTAAAGGATTTTACAGATCTTCCTCTGCAAATTTGGGAATTAAGATAAAAAAACACACAGGAAATTTCTACTCAGACAGAGCATATGTTTTATAAGAGATCCTGGTTTTTGGCTTGTCCCACTAGCTCTTCCTACTCTGTCAAAGACTACACATGCACATGGGCACATCTTCTTTTGCTTTTTTGCCAGCCCAAGAAAAACATTGATTTTCAGATATTTATGTGACAGCTAATTGGACTAAAACAGGGGTGGGCAAAATAAGGCCTGTGGGCTGGATCCAGCCCACGGTGCCCAGCAACAAATTGTGCTCTGTCCAGCCCTTCTGCCCCCAAAGGTGGGAGCAAGGCACTTGCATGTACACACAGGCCCATATGTATCCTATTGCCTCATTCCTTCCCTTGTGGGTGGAAGGGCCCAGTGGGCCAGTGTGCATCTTCCAGGTGGGGCGGCAGCTGCTGCCACTGCCACTCCTGTGGTCCCCAGGGACCTGTTCTGCTTCCCGTATCTCTTGCTGGCTCTGGGCAGCAGGTAGGGAAGCAGTGGAGGCAGGGATGTAGCTGGGCAGGATTGTGGAGGGTGGGGCTGAGGCTGGTGGCAGCGCATAGCCTGTACCCAAGGGGGCAGCAGCAGCACGGAGCATGGCTGGGCAGTGTGTGGATGTGAGGGAGGGTGGGGGGTGTGGGGACCCCTCCACATTTCCCCCACCATGGCACACAGCCCTGGCAGGCGGTGGCAGCAGCAGCAAGCGGAGGACTCAGAGTACAGGTGCCCAGTGGGGCACAACTTCAGCCAGTGCCGCACATCACAATGAGAGGCACAACCTCTGCTGGGCAGCCTGTATCACTGGTGCTCCCTGCACTCATGTGCTCGCACAGCATGGGAGGAATGCCCCATGTGCTAAAGCCAGCTGCCTTCCCCACTAGGGTTGTACAGCACTGGAGAGAAGCCTCAGCTGCTGAAGCTGGCTGCCTTCCCCATCCCTCCCTGCAGCCCTGGCAGGGAAAGCATCCAGCTCCAGTACCTGAGGTTTCTTTCCTGTGGTGTGTCATTGCAGGAGCTGTGAATGAGTGGCAGGGAGCACCAGTGATACAGATGGCCCGACAGAAGTTGCGCTTCTTGCTGCAATGTGCAGCATTGGCTGGAGCCACATCCTGCCAGGAACCTTAGTCTTGAGCACCCTGTTTCCTGCTGCACTATGAGGGGAGTGTGCGGGCGGCAGTGGGGATCACCCCCTACCTGGTAGGATCCAGTGAGTGGGGGCTTTTTTTTTTCTTTTCAAAGAGCCAACACTAGGCCTGGGTGAGGCAGCCATGTTGGGGTGGGGGAGGGAGGCTGGGAGAGCAGGTGCGGGATGGAGGCTCATGGCAGAGCCCCCCATGCACTGTGGGGCAGCAGGGTTCAACCCCTACCACCTGGCAGTAGCCGATGAATTCTGGGCTTTTTTTTAAGTGCTAGGATGTTGGGACCGGGCAGGTCAGCCATTGACGGGGCTGGGAGAGCGGGCAGGGGAAGGGGCTTGTTTGATTCGTAGATTTGGCCAATTTGGCGGCAGCTGAATCTCCAAATCAGATTTGGCCAAATTGATTTGGAACAGTGATTTGAATCACCAAATCGAATCACTGTTCCCCAAATTGGCCAAATCCAAAGTGAATACTAGCTGCTTTACACAGGCTTACCACCTATCTGCTTGAGCAGGTGACCTGTCTAAGGTCATCTACAGCTGAATCACATTCATACAGAAGAAAGTGTAAGTGATGCAACTGACTTGGTGTTGTATTTGGTATTGTGTTTAAACTGTCAATGTCTAGCAGGTGAACAACAGACAGTAGTAAGGAAGAACACTTTTATCAGCAGCCTCTCTGGTAGATGTGATTCACAAGTGATGAAGACTTTGATGCATGAAGACTAGGTAGGAAATCATGAAGTAACTAATTTCATTATCTCAGTTTCTTCTGGGTTTAACTGCTGAAAGATTTTGTGGTTGCTAGAGGAAGGGAGAGCAAGTCTTCTACAAATTGGAATTTAGATGTAATCCAGAAGGCTGAAATGAGTGCTTGATATGTTTTTCTGTTTCTTCACAGCATAAATATTTTGGAGTTTTTATCTAAATGCTGGTGCTCTGAACTAGTCAGTTGAAGAAACTGAACATAATCTAGAGTTTTTGATGCTCCTATATGAGAAGAGTTGTGCTTATGTAAACTGTAGGGGTGTCCAGAATAGTAGTCATTTAGTACTTACTAAATGTACTTACCAAGTCCTTCTCCATTATATAGTTCCCTTCCTCATTTTACAAAGGTCTATGTTTTCTTTAACATTCTTTTTTTCCAGATGTATGCTGAAAAAAACAGTATGATGTAGAGAAAATATATTCAAGGGGGGATGGGATATTGCAACTTGCCTATTACGTTTTTTAAATGAGACCCTGGAGTAGTGGATACTCTCATCATAAAGTATGTGAGAACATTGACCAGTCTACTTTGTAATGGAAGAAGCATGTTCAAACTTCCAATCCAATATTTAGTACAAATCATACCCTTCCATTTACTGAAACCAGTTCTGCTAATCTGAAGAAAATATTGAAATGGAATATAGCATTCACAGCAGTATAACTTGCTTTGCTTTTTCACTCTAATGTAACTAACACCAGTGCCTGGTGTGGACAGATGACCATCCCTCTTTGAGTACCTGCAACTGTATGCACTATTACTATTAGGCAACAGGGGATCTGATAATAGCCTGTTTACAATGAACAAACTGCTACCTTGGAGTAGAAAATGGACATAAGACTTCCAGTGGTGTATATTTTCCCTTAATTTTTCCCAGGGTAAGTTTACAGCAGATTCAGAAAAGGGTGTGGACAGAAGTAACAGTTGAAAATGTTGCAAAAACCTTTGAAATGTCTCAGAGGTCCAGCTGTACAAATATATATGACGTTTGAAAGGTTTTCTAAGTGGCTGAAATGTTCCAAAAGCATAGCTCTTGAAACTATTTCTGTAGAGTTCTGTACTATTTTGTAGAGTTTCATTTCTTGTTACTTACGGGACAAGGGCTGGAATTGGGCTGGTGCTGGCACCAAAGCTGGTCATACTGTCTGCCACCCTCTGCTAGACCCTGGGACCTCTTGGGGCCTTCATGGCCATGGCCCTCCAGCCCCATGGCCCTTGCCATGGCCCTCCAGCCTGACTCTCCAGTCCCAATCCTTCCTATCCTTCCCCTCCAAGGGAGAGAGGAGGTTGATGAGATTTGGGGATGGAGAACCAAGATTCTGCTACCCTCTCCACTCTTGCTCACCTCTCATCTCTGGATCACTGCTCTTCTTTCCCCTTTACATCCCCTCCCCATGGAGGAGAGTGGGGAGCAGAGATCAGAGTTGCAGGTCACTGCAGCCTCCTGTAGTAAGCTGTTGTTAGGGTTAGAGGAGAGTGCAGCATTTTGAAACCAGTTGAAACAATTCCCTGCTGTAAAGTTTTCAAGTGCATTTCACTTGGAGATGTTTCAGAAGTTATTTTTGTCCCCACCCTAAGTGTCATTAGTGCAGGACTATATGTCACGTGCCCACCATCATTTCATACCATTGTAAAGGTAGGTTACATTGAAATAACCTTGATGTGTGCACAGACACACAGATATAAGCCACCACATTTGCCAGAAGATTCTTGTGGTCATTTAGCTTCTCTCCCTGCCATTGAATAGAAAATTTTAGTATGATATTACAGCTCTGAGAATGGATTATTTATGGGCTTATTTGGTCTTGTGAGATAACAGCATATAAGACATTCAATTCTGTGGTCAAATTCAGACTGCTTTATGGTGTTTAATTAGCATTGTGGATATATAATAACTGCAACTGTATCAGAATTCTAGTTGTCTGTCTCTTTTTGAAACAGAGTAAAGGTCTTTTCATCAGCTTCTTTTCAAAAGTATCGTTAACTTTATGTTATAAGAAACGATAACTATTACAACTACTTCAATAAAAGGATTTCACAGATTATTTCAAGGGTCACTTTATAATCCTAAGAGAATTCAGTTGAGTGTGATTTTTTTTTTTTTTTAAAAATGTAAAGTGGGATCAAGCAGCAATTGATTTTAAATAAGATTTCATTCATGAATATAGTGAGTATTCTGGGGCTGAGAGCACATACAAAAGACTATAGTTCACGTGAAGAAAATGGCATTTTCTGAGGATACATTATAGTAACTGATAATTTTTAAATTGTTCCTTTGCTAAGTAGAGATTTATTTTTATCATTGGTATAAATGAATGATATTTACTTTAATTGTTATATTGAATCTGAATTTATTGTCTGCATTAAATATTCCTGTGAGAGAGACAGGTTCTTACAAGTTCGTGTAAGAGAGAAATTGATTTATTACATGCAAAATCTGCTAAAAGGTAAACTGGCATAAAACTATATAGGGTAGCAAATTTTTAAAAATCATTTGGACATTTTTGTCCACAGATGTTAGCTGTTTTGTATGGGAATAAAGGTGTTAGTTTATAAGATTTTTGGAAAAAGAAGTTGAGAAGCTTTGAATGCCTGAGATATAGGCTGAAGTGCCAGAGGACATTGAAGGAATGCTAGGTGAAACCCATAGGGAAATAATTCAACAGCAGCAGCTGGAAAGGAACTGTATGTAGCTTTAGGGGTTACTTTTAATGCAATAGTTAAGATGAGATTAAATATAGGTGTTAGTACGTGGGAAATGGAAGTGATGAAGGTATCATGTAGAACACAGGAATTAGGAAAATGATTTAATGGAATATGTGGCTGATCACAGCTGAATTGTTAAAAGCCTGGAAACATAATTTGAAATGAGCTGTGTGTTGGCTTCATATAAAGTAAAATTGTTGTATGAATAATTTATTACTGTGAGGATAGAGGGAAAAGATGGGCAAATATCTTGGTCTTGTTGTGTTTCCTTTATGTCTGAATGGTACAGAGGGGCCAGAATATTAGTTCAGGTAGTTAGCTGGCAGCCCCACCATGCACAGAAAAAGTGTCAGGTGATGTGCAGTTCTGTCTTTTCCTCTTGCTTTGTCTTGGCATTAAGTAGTATTTCAGAACCTTTTGAGTGCTGGATGGTGCCCTGTTCATTCTAACATAAGTGTTCGCTACTAGTATAAGTGCCATTACCAACCAGTAGAACTTTGAACAACAATTAGATCCATAGGTGCCAACTATGTGGGTGCTCCAGGGCTCAAGCACCCACCAAAAAAAATAGTGGGTGCTCAGCACCAATGGAGTAACACTTGCAGATGTTAAAATAAAAAGTACTTTACTGGAAGAGGCAGCATGTTACTTCAACTTGGCTCTGCAGCATCTGTAAAGATCAGGTGTTCATTGGGACTTTTTGGAGATTTTAGCTAAAACTGATAGAATCATTTAGTAGATACAAGTGCCAAAAATGCCCCATTAAAGCACCTGATCTTTACAGATGCTACAGAGCTGGGTTGAAGTAACACACTGCCTCTTTTGGGCATGTGCGGGACTCAGCAGCACTTTATGCTGCTTTTTGGGTTTTTTTGTGTCTGTGAGCACCCACTGGCAAAAAATAGTTGGTGCCTATGGTTACATCAAACTCACTCATGGTTGCTAGGATTGTATAGTATAGAAAATCCAGTCTGATTTCTCTAATGTTTTGAAAGTATATGGATATCTTTTTTTTTTCTTTCAGAATAGCAAAGCTATGGATGCATCTTTACTTCACTTGATAGTAATGTCAATAGAGCAAATATATCCATTGCCAATATTAATGATTGTTTGGTACTACTATGTTATATTATGTAGAATATCAATGTTAAAAGAACATTATTAAGGTTGAAAAGTCAAATGGTAGGATCAAGTGAGCCTGTGCTATCTTTATTCAGTTCCTTCAGTCTCTCTGGACCCATTTCCCAGTCACAGTCTCCTTGCCTAACCAGTCCAAGTCTCCATTGCTTCTTTACTGCACCCACCATTTTATTCAGCTAGATTCTAGTCCCAGTCCCAATCTGCTTGCGGAGTTGTAACCTTTGTCTTAGGCACAATCTCAGTTTGTCCTCTGTCCTTCCTATGCATTGCAATGGATTACAGTTGTGCCTCTGACTATGGTTAGGTGCCAACATGGTACATACATGCCTAAATGAAATCCTATTTCATCCTGCTCAGGTATCTGGAAAACCATTAACAGATCTACTTTTGTACTATGCTTTCATCTTACCCCAAAGACTAAGACATAAAAAAAACAGGAGAAAGAATAAAAGAGGAGGTTTCACTCATTTTTTTTCATTAATAGGATTTTAGTGATTTGAGTGAATGGAATAGAAGTGCATATAATGTTCTTGAATGCCCTTTGGGCTCCTAGTAAGTGGAAAAACAAATAGCCCAATATGTATCCCCTGCCTTCCAGAAAGAAGACAAAAGCTGGGTACAGACACAGACATTAATTTCTACTGCAGGAAATTTCTCCAGAATTTCCTCTGGTAGAAGTCTTTGGGAAAGGGAGCAGTATAGACTCCCCCTCTCCCCTGCTGTCCTTGCCTTCCTGAGACTGGGATGATCCTGGACAAGGGAAAGTGAGGGGAGCACTGCCTGCTCTACTTCTCCTGGTCCCAGGGGGAATGGAGCAGCACAAAAAGACTTCCTTCACCTGCCTTAGAGTGGGCTGTAGGGAACAAGGTGAGGGAGCAGCTTTCATTGCTCTGCTCCCAGTAGAGCAAAGGAGTGGAGCAGAAAGAGAGCTGGGGTAAAGCCTCCAGCCCATACCCAAAAAGGGCAGAGTGTCTGGCTTGGGAAACAGGCATGGAGCAGTGGCAGCTGCTTCTCTCCTCTCCCATCCCATCCCAGACCAGTCCAAGAGGGGAAGGGAGTGGAGAGGTACAGGCCCTAGTACCATGCTCCAAGCTGGACATTTTCCAGGAGACCCATCTAGGAGGGGAGAGGAGCAACAGGCAAAGTCAGGAGCAGCTGCTTCTCTGCTCTGTTCCTGGTCTTAGCAGTGAAGTACGGACATTCTAAAAGCTTGAGCCTGAACTGGATTCAATCTTTGCAGGTTAGTCTAACCTATGTAGATTGAACTGATTTGCAAGTGAATAGACATTCACTTTTAATTCTGGAAAAGTAGCCACATGACTGCAGTGGCTTAGACTAGAAGCAAGGCTGGAGGGAAGCTGACAATGGGGGAGGGGCTTCCCAGGCCCTGGCAAGCTGCTGAGTATGATTGGGAAGGGGTTTAAACCCTCACCCTGGCCTGCAGGGACCCCAGCTGGGGTGTGACTGGAGGGGAAGGGGGAAGCAGCCCTTGCCAGGGTTGCCCCAAGAGGGAGGGGCATGGCCAGATGCCTGGGCAGTGCCTCAGGCAAAGTGGGGGAAGGGAGGGGAATTAAAGTCCCCTGTCTCCTCTCTCAGGCCTGGGGATCCCAGCTGGGGTCTGCCTGGCTTTCTGCTCCGCTGGCCTCTAACATGGTGGGGGGGTGTGGTCAGAGCCAGCCAGAGCAGCAGCAGCAGCCTCAGGCAAAGGTGGGGCAGGAAGGGCAATTAAACACCCCTGTCTTTCGTCTCGGGCATGGGGACTGCAGCCAGGGTCTGCCTGGTTTTCTGCTTTTCTGGTTGCTCATATGGTGGGGGGCATGGCCAGAGCCAGCCAGCATGGCTCTTCCATCCACCCTTTTTATCTGGGGCTGAGGCTGGGGTCGCAGGGCTGAGGTGGGGTAGGCTCCAGTGTGAGAAGTGGGAGAAGGCTTTGTTCCACTGCCCCAGGGAGAGAGCTCCAGAGCCCAGTTCCCCACCGACCATGGGCGACTGGTGCCACCACAGTCGGGGAGAGGGGGAGGAGGCAGTCAGTGACCGGGGGAATCCTCCCATGGCAAAACTCACCGACCGGGAAGCGGCTACAGTGCTGCCAAAAGTGACTGCGGTGCTACATCCGGCACGCCCGCTCCCTGGCTGGCACTCACAGGGGGGGCACTGGTGCTCCTGCCTGCCCCCCCTGTCCATCACTTAAGCAGGTGTGACAGCTGAAAACTATGTGTGGTAAAGGTGCTTGCTGAAGGCTCTGTGAAGATAAGACAAGTGTTTTTCTGTATTTGTTTAGATATTAAGCTATATGTTGTTGCTAAAAGCCTAATTAAAGTTTAAGATGTAGTGAGGCCTTGTATAAAGTAAGGCCTAGTAAATTTAGCAAAGCCTTGAAGTAGTAAGGCCCTGTGGTGCAGTTAAAATTACCTTATCAAAGGAATGCAAAGCTTGTACAGCTATTGGTTAGTCTAAGGACAGGTGAAGTAAAAAGAATCTGAGTGGTTGTACGTTATCAGCACCATCCAGAAGCTATAAATTGGCTGGAATATCTGGAAATCATTCTGAAGGAAGATACAGCTCTGTGAAAAGGATTAGTTAGCTGTTGGCGTGGATCAGTGGGCCCATGGATCTTGAGGAGCCCAAGAACTTCCAGTGTCCTTCCTGGTACCTCTCAGACAGTGCTGATCAGGGACGCCTGACTTCTCTGAATTTTGTGGAAAGAGAAACTTGTTGTACAACAGGCATCAGAGGGGACTGCTGATAAGTTGCCGACACGAATTGTTCTTGTCTGTCATTGTTTGTCTTGTTACTACGCATAGTTGTGTTTTTGTTAAGTCAACAAACCTTTCTTACCTTTCTACCTCTGACCATACTCTCAATCCTGAACCCTCCACAAGTGGCTGGGACAGCGGGGAGTTTGGCCTCTCAGGAGGTGCACCAGCGCTCTCGGGGTGCACGTGCACCCCCTACGCATTGCCACTGACCAGCTTCCCCTTGCCTTCCTTGCCACTCAGCTGAGTGGCAGGGTTTGGGGACAAGAGAAAGGAGAGGACAGCACTGCTCCCACCGTTGGGCTTCCAGGCATTGGGAGTGGAGCAGAGGGAGCAGCAGGACAAAGCCCTTGCCTCCTTCTCACACTGAGAACTCCAGTGTGAAAAGCAAGCATGGGGCTGCACTGGTTAGTACAGCTTAGCTCCTGGTGTCCAGCAGCCCAGTGCCGGGAGTGTTGCAGCAAAATTTCTCACACTGGGAACTCTGGTGTGAGAAGCAGTGGAGAACAGCTGGTGGCTTCTCCTCCCCTCCCCTCTACGAGTGTGTGGGATCAGCTGCCCCCTGTAGCTTCTGAAGACCAGGGTGAACCCTATCTTGCAAAGCTTGGGAACATTTCCTTTGGCTCCACCCCTCCTGGTCTGGGAGAAAAAGCCTAGATGTCTGTACACTTCTGGTTTCTACTGAAGAACAGTGATTCTCCTGGTAGAAATGGAACATCTGTACATAGCCAAATATAGTACATCATTTGCATGTTACAGTAGCTGGTCCTTCACTGGCCATATTCGCTGCTCTGTACTGAAGCATGCCTTGGTTATCCCACAGGCCAGATCTGTGCTTTCTCATTCCTGTGTTTTGTGGGGTTTTTTTGTTTGTTTGTTTTTTTTAAAACCTCTGGTGTTTCCAAGTGAGCTCCTGGGAAAACTCACAAACTCTTTCTTCCCTGTTAGTTGTCCTCTGTTCAGTAGTACAGTATAGCACTATTCAGTAATGCAATAATTTAATCAATGGAAAAAAATTCAAAGCAATTATACACATATTTATTATGTCATATCATATAAAAATGGATGATAATTAATAGGTGTGGTTAAAAAAAGTCAGTAAAATGTTGCCATATTTTTATTAATTAAAAAAAAAGATGTTTAATTAGTTTTGATTTTTATTAATTAAAATCCCAGCAAAACATTTTCACTGAGTAACCTACATTTGATGGGCACCATTATAAGAAGTCATCACTTTACAGTACTGAATACTTTGTAGGTTCAAGGCATCATGTACTATAAATAATAGTAAATAGGAAATTATGAGAGATTTCAGCTACAGTATCATCAATATACTGTTGCTTCTCAATTCTGTATATCCTTTTCCTCAAACCTAGACAGAAAACTCTAATCGCTTTTCCAGTTGTTGACCAAGTTAGAGATGTGGATGAAAGTGAGTTGGCTGCAACTCAGCTTGGTTAATGGAGAAATGCTGCTTATTAGCCAAGGGAAGCATTTAGGGGAATCAGAAAGGTAATGCATACACCATCTACTGAAAATATAGTTTTCATTTTTGCTGAAGTGGCTAGCTGCCTTGGGATCTTATTAGCAGCTGAGGTCTCTGGTGCCTTTTATTATCTACAATTTCTTTTTAATGCAGGCCCAGCTTGGATTGTCCATGCATCTGCCACCCCCAGACTAGACTTCAGTAATACGTTTACTTAATCGTTCTCCTGAAAACCACCCATGACTCCAGAACACAACTGCCTGCGTCCTGTGTATTATGGTTCTTATGTGCAGTTAATGCTTGTGCTCAAACCTCAGACTTCTTTGCTGTCTTGCAGGGTGAAAGTTGAAGTGTTGATGTTAGTTTTGAAAGTTTAGAATCATTTGGGATGCCCTTATTTGGCAGAGTTGTTCTCATTCTCTGCCCTGCCCTGGTTATTAAGAGCGACAGGTAATGTGTACATAATGTGGTCTGCTGATAATTTTAAGTTGGTCATATTTCTTTGTTTTTTAAAGATTTAAATAAGAACCAGCAAGGTTGTGTTTGATACTTCCACCAGCATCCTTATCCTGGCGGTTATTTCTACTCTGATATCAGAAGTTCTACTATTGTGCCATAGGTCAACAGAGGAGTGAATATTTATTGTGGCTCATTCCAGACTTAGTTCCCAATGAACTTTTGTTTCCATCCATCTACAGTCCCTAAGGATTGATTTTCAAGACTTTAAGCATTTCTCAGGCTTTCTGATCTACCAGAGCTTACATTTAGCAAACTTTAGGCACAACTGTGAAGCATATTTGTTTGTCTTACTGTTGGGAGATATATCTTTTAGGTTTCTGACACTATGGCTGATAATATGTCTACCATGTGTCATTGAGGTTTTGATTAATGGTGCTTGCTGTAGGAAGCTTTATGTAAATTTATATTGTTAACATTTGTAAATAAGCATCCTTTTGTCACAATGAAAGACATGTCAAGGACCTAAAACACTTTTTTCACAGCACATTTATACATTTATATTATTGTGACTCTACTGACTTAATTTGAGTTCCTTTTGTTGTCAGAATGGTTTAGGTATAGATGCTCATATCTTAGAGCAGGGCTTTCCAACTTCTAAATGGCCAGGGGCTGCATGGTCCATGACTACACCTGTCAGGCTGCATGCTGGAGTGGCCACAGCCCCCCCAGGCCACATGTTGTATGTACCCCCAGCACCATGCACAGGTGCTCCTTCTTCCCCTGTACCATGTGGCCAGGCAGGCTGGCTGATGCCCTGCTATCCTGCACACACCATCCTGCATCACCTTTGAATGCCTGGCCACACCTCACTGCATTGTGCCATACAGAACCTCTAGGACACTGGCTCTCCCAGCACTGTGTGCTGCTCCACAGTGTCCTGCCCTCCCCCATTCTGCATCCCTCATGTTGTGATATGTTGAACCAGGCAGCATAAACTGAAGGAGGGAGAGGGAGCCACAGGATTACAAGTGCTGCTACATCTGGAGCAACAATGGTGGTGTTGACTGGGTGAGAGCTTGGGGGCCACCTGTTAACCCCTCATAGACTGCTAGTTGCCTTAGGGCAAGGGGATGAACTAAATGTCTTCTTATGGTTCCTTCCCAGCTGTATTTTCTATCACTAGCCTATGCAAAGGAGAATCAGACTCTAAAATATTTAAATAAAGCTACCAAGTAACTTACAGTACATATGTACCAGCCACATGACTGTTGTTTCTTTACTGGATCTTAATAGATATTGCTGGTCAAAATAAATTAGTTGGGAACGTTATCTTTCACTCTAATTTCTGACTACAAAGTCCCCAGCAAATAGTTTTCTATTAGTTTGGGTCTCAAATGTTACCTTGAGCTAAATTTAGGGGTGCCCCAATAGGGATTTTTGGGGCCGATACCTATAGCCAATATTTAAGGAGGCATATTGGCCAATACTGATTCAATTTCCAATACAGCTGCCTCCAGGTAAGTCTGGTGTGGTGGAGGGGGCAGATCATCACCCCCCCGGTGAGGGAGGGGGCAGGGGCAGGTGCCCGGAAGAAATGGGGCAGGACAGAGCTATGGCTCATAGGGAGGCAGTTCCCACTGCTGCTTGCACCCTGGGAGGGCGGGGGGCGGGGTGTGCCTCCCAGATCAGCACAGCACAGCACAGCATGAGACAGGATAGACTGCAGCTGGGGCTGCGTGGAGCTCTTCTCAGTGGGGGCTGGGCTCAGAGCAGGCGCTGGCAGCATCCATCCCAAATTTTGTCACAGTTCTGCTCTCAGTGCTACTGCTGCTTGGTGCAGCCCCAGCTTGACTCCTCGCCTCCACCCACGCTCCAGGAATAGCTGGGGCTGAGCTTGGTGGTGGCGGCAGCACTGGGAGCTGAGTGGTGGCAAAATTTGGGGTGGATGCAGCATCCTCCCAGCACCACCAGCACCTGCTCTGAACTCAGCCCATGGTGAGAAGAGCCCCACGCAGCCCTGGCTACAACCTGCTTCACCCCACACAGGTCCAGGAGGCACACCCCCCCACGCCTTCATGGGGTGCAAGCAGTGGCGGCAGCCCCATGAGCTATGGCTCTGTCCTGCCTGGGCAGCGCCTGCTCCTGCCCTCTCTTTCATCGCAGGGGGCTTTCATCATGCCCCTTCCCTCCCCCATGCTCTTCCACCACACTGGACTTACCAGATGGAGGCAGCTCTCAGTGCTACTGAGCCTGCATGCTGTGCTGCAGCTACATGCAGCACGAGCATTTATCGGCAAAATTATCGGCCCCATCAGGCCGATATCTGATACAGCCAGTTTTCTTTATATTGGTACTGATCCGATATTGGACCGATGTATCGCCGCTAGTTAAATTATGCTTGTATTACTTTACCTTGTGCCTGCTGTGTGAGTGTAGGGAGTGAACGTATGGAAAGATTTATGAACTAACTTCTTTTGTCAATACAGTATAAAGCAAGGGACACATCAGGTCTGTACCCAATAATAATAATAGTATTTTTTCTAATTTTTTTTAAGTAATGAAAGACAGGCAAAGGCAGATATATATTGGTAACTAGTTCTATAAGCAGTTGTAGAAATACTGCCCTAAGGCATGATGTTGGAACCTCTAGATAACCAACTGGATGAGATGAGGTAAAATTGTCAAATACAGCTGTTAAATCAGTAGGGCCAGGTTAAAATTCAGTGTGTGTGAGACGGGGGGCACGGGGTGTCGCTTCTGCCACCCCTGTCTGAGCTTCTCGATAGGAGGAGCACACAGCTGCTGGCTCAGCTTTGCCCTGGCCAGATCTGGAGGTTAGGGAGACAAGGCTGGAGAAAGGCTGGGCAAGGCTGTTTTTGCAGCCTCCTGGGAGTGCCCTGCCTGCTTGCCAGAGCCAGTATAGGCAGGCTCGAGCATCTGTTGGGCAAACATCTGTTGGGTTCAGTGCTGCTCTATCTCAGCACTTTGCGTAAAGCACCCTGAGTTAGGATGCCTCCCCTAAATGTATGTAGGCACCATCCGTGATGCAGCATATCTTAGGTAATTAAAAGTGTCAGCACAGCTCACTTCTTTCTGATCTAGCATTAAAGGAAAATATTTGGGAAGGGAAGGACATTTTCCTTTAATCCCTGTGTTTAATTCCTGCAGGCAGCAGTTTTGTTGATTTATTATCTTTCATTGTTCCATTGGGAAATGTCTTCTTTTATATTTGGCCTGAAAGGAATTTCCTTTTGTATAACTGGGAGATACTTAGCACCGATATGTACTTGGTCCCTTGCTGCATATTACCAAGGTCTCCAGGGTATTATTCTGAGGTAAAGGCCTACTCACACAATCTATTCTCTTACAGTTTCCTCTGTTAGTGCACAGTGATTTTGTTTCATATTTTGCCTCACATAATTCTGTCTTATATGAAAGGGATTGGATTTGTCTAACTGACACAATTCTGTTTGCCAGCAGATCAAAAAACAATATATTATGTATGGTCAGAGGGTCCACATTCTAGAAATGCCCTCATTTGTTAATTGAACTATTATCTGAGCTTTCTCTCATTCCAGCTGTCTTTTCATCATTGTATTTCCCAGATCTTGGGACTATAGAAAAATAGGGCTGGAAAAGATGTCAAGAGGTTATCTAGTCCAGTCCTCTTCTGAGGCTAGGATCATTCCTGTTTAAACCATCCCAGATGATCTTTTTTGAAGTCTGGTGCCCAAAACTGAATACAGAACACAGATGAGGTCTAACCAGTGCTGGTTAAGGTGGGAGAATAATTTACCATGTCTTACATTGGATACTTTTGTTAATACATCACAGTGGACTATTTGCTTTTTCCCCCCAGCAATTTTAAACTGTTGATTCATACTCAGCATCCAGTCCACTATATACCAGAAATTCTTTTCTGAAGTGCTGTAGTTGTCATTTCTCATTTACATTTGTGAATGTAGCTGTTCCTTCCTAATTCACGTACTTCACTTTGGTCTTCTTGAATTTAATCCCATTTATTTCAGAATTTGTAAATTTATTAACGTAATTTTTAATCCTAAACATGTCTTCTAAGGTACCTGCTACCTCACACAGATAAGTGTCATGTACATTTAATGAATCTACACTCAATTCTACCTTCCAAGTCATTAATGAAAGTAATTAATTCTATAAAATTGATGACTGATCTGGAGTTACCTCCTCCAAGTTCATAGGATCATAGAAACTAGGATTGAAAGGGACTGCATCAGGTCATTTAGTCCAGTCCTCTCCTCAAGGTACAACCATCCCTGACTAAATTATCCTAGTAAAGTGGCTGTCTAACCTGCTCTTGAAAATTTCCAAGGTGGAGATTCTATAACTTCCCTTGGTAGCCTGTTCCAGTGGTTAACCACCTCGTAGTCAGTTATACACCAATTTATCTTCATCTTTAAATATTTTTCTTTGCTAATTTATGAGAGGTGTTTTGAGAGAGAGTAATACAAGCCTTACTAAAATAAAGTATATTGCATCTAAGGTCCTCTGCCTTCCCATCCACAACACCCAATATTTTGTTACAGAAATTACATTGCTTAGACAGGTTTTGCTCTTGACAAATCCATGATGACTATTTCATACTAACTTTTCATCTGCGTCTTAAAAATTGACTGTTTAATTATATGCTGTAGTCTAGTTGTTTTCAAACTTCCTAGTCATGGAACCCTTTCCTATCACTTCTTCTGGCATGGAACCCCTATCCCTTTCCTAAAGACTGACACAGAGCCACGTGACCTGGCTTCACAATGGCAGTGTACTGCCTCTTGCCTTGCTCTGCCATCCTCTTCCCATTTTAAAGATGACCACTGTATTTACCCTCTTCCATTGCTCTGGGATTTCACTTTATCTCTATAGAATCAGTGAGTACCGTAAACAGTCATCAGGCCTTTCTGATATGAAAATATCCATTTTATCTCAGTAATCTCTAATTTGTTTCTTCCCTACATGTGGTTGCATACTGACTTGTCCTTGATGATAATTGTGTTAGTCATCTGCTTGTTGATTTTTTTTATAAAAACAAGGTAAAACATCATAGGGCATGTCTACACAAGGATTTCATTTGGCTTAAATTTACTCTGGTGTAAGCCCTTTCAGACAGGCGTCTACACGTGGGGATTAGGAAGCAGATTTGCTGCTCTTTGCACTAATTTTCCTGCAGTCTTGCAGTGGTCCTCTTCTGCCACAGGGGGGAGCTCTAGGCTCCGGCTGCAGCTGCCAGCACCTGGAAGGCATTTTTAAAAGCCAGCCCCACTCTCTGTTCTTTGGCCAGCCCCTTCTTGTCCAGGATCAGCATGCCAAGCACAAGGGCAGCACACGGCAGTTCTCTCCTTGGCTACTCTGCCTCTTGTGCTATGGCTGCTCCAGCCCCTGCCCCTGGCAGCAACAACCAGTGTCCCATGCTCCTGTTGGCTGCAGCACTGGCTGCTGCACTTGCCATGCTGTCTGCCACCTGGGCAATGGCTGCCTCGCCCCACCTGGCTGCCACCCACACAACAATCACCTGTTTGGCAGCAGTGTGCTGTCCCAGGGCCTCCGCCACCACTGCACAGCTGCTGCCAGCAGGGACACTGAGGGGCTCCAGGATGCCACTGCTGGGGCTGCCATCACACTCCTGGGCCTCTAGTCCCACCAGCTCTGGGCCCACAGCGCCAGCCAGGACTGGTGGTGGCATGACGTCCAGCACATCTAGGATGATGAGCAGTAGCTGGATGCATTCTGGTTCACTTGGGCCATCTTCTGGGATCACATCCAGCAATTTTGGGCCCACCTGGAGCAGCAGGACAATGACTTGTACCCAGCCCTCCCCATGGACACCCAGCTGGCCCTTGCCCTGGTGAAGCTGGCCATGCCTGCCAGCTTCTGATACATCAGTCACCTGTTCGGCATGGGC
Source organism: Gavialis gangeticus (assembly GCF_001723915.1). Classification (NCBI taxonomy): domain Eukaryota; kingdom Metazoa; phylum Chordata; order Crocodylia; family Gavialidae; genus Gavialis; species Gavialis gangeticus. Next base: position 35,126,889 of record NW_017729027.1, read on the forward strand.
AAGGCCACTGCTGGGGAGGCCATCCTGGAGGTATGCAGTGCTCTCCAGGATGTGCTGGGGGACATGGTACTCTGCTTCAATGACCCCGAGGCAGTGGTCGTGGTGTTCCGTGTTCTGGGATTTCCCCAGTGCATTGGAGCCCTGGACAGGACCCTGTCACCTTCCTGCCCCATGGAGACTGGCCCTACTACAGCTGCAGGGGATTTTACTCCATGGTGCTCCAAGCCTCCATGGACCACCATGGCACATTTATGCATATGAGCACTGGCTGGGTGGGTAGCACCCATGATGCCTGCGTGTTTTGGAACTTCAGCCTGATGGGCCTGGAGAGGATGCTTCGTGCTGGGTAGGGGTGACATGTAAGGGGTGCACAAGCACCCCCTGAGTGTGGCGTTTCACTCCCTGCAAAAAGGGGCGGTTACCCCGTGGGCGGTCGCCACTCGCCACCCTGCTGCTGACATAGCCGTCACCATCTGCAGGCGGTCCATGATTGCCCCTGGCTGCCACTGCCAGTGGCATCTGCGGGAGCTCCGCACTTACATCCACTGGGCTCCCACCACTGCCACTGCACTCCTGCCACCGCCAGCACAGCTGTGCACCCCCAGCTGTCGGGGGCATGCACTACTCATGGTGCCAGGGATGCCAGATCTGCAGCTGGGTGCCATCACCCCTCCCCTGCTCATTGGGAACCCTGCCTACCTGCTCCTGCCTTGGTTGATGCAGCCCTATGCTGGCCACCTGGATCCCTGCTAGACGCACTTTAACCACTACCTGCGCCAGACTGGTGTCCTGATGAAGTGTGTCTTTATCTGCCTCGAGCTGCTGGTGCACCCCCACCACCTGCCTCGAGTTCACCAAGGAGAACCTCTCCCAGGTCATGATCACAGTGTGTATGCTGCATAACATCTGCAATGCGCAGAGGGAGGTCTTCCATGAGGCCTGGGTGAGAGGAGGCATGGCAGGTGAAGGACATCTGGCAGCAGGACCACCACCTACAGTGGCAGGGGGTAGCAGTGGTTCCCCCTCCCACTGAGGCTCCAGGAAAGCCATGCCCCTACCAGTGGGGGTCAGGGCACTGGGTGCAGAAGGCTCTAGCCAGTTCCCCACCTGCTGAACTGTCGAGCAGCTGAGCCCACAATCTTCCAGTTTTCCCACAAGGATATTGTGGGATACTAGATCTAAGGCCTTTTGGAAGTTTAGGTATATAATGTCTACCGCATCTCCCATGTTCAGGTGGCGAGAGACCTGGTTGTAGAAAGAGATGAGATTGGTAAGACAAGACCTACTCACAATAAAGCCATGCTGACTGTCATTCAGAATCTTACCTTCTGCGAGCGTATCGCACATAGATTCTTTAATGAGCTTTTCCAGGATTTTCCCTGGGATGGAGGTTAGGCTGATTGGTCTATAGTTGCCTGGGTCCTCCCTCTTCCCCTTCTTGAAGATGGGCACAATGTGGCCTTCTTCCAATCCTCAGGGATCTCCCCTGTGTACTACGAATTCTGAAAGAGCTTTGCTGGGGTTCCACAATGACCTCAGCCAGCTCCTTCTGCACTCTCGGATGAAGTCCATCTGATCCTGCTGACTTGTAAATGTCTAGCTTTTCTAGTTGGTATTGCACCTGCTCAGCATCCACAGTGGGGAGGCTGTCAGTCCCGGCATGTTCCCTATAAGCCTTATCTTGCATGACTTTCCACATGGTTTGGTGAAATACCGAAGCAAAGTGGGCATTTGGGAGTTCAGTTTTTTTCCTGAATGTCGGTTACCAGTTGTCCCGAGATGTTAAACAGGGATCCCACCCTTCCATTTGTTTTCCTTCTACTGCCTACATATCTAAACAAGAACTTCTTATCGTCCTTGACTTCAAAGAGCTAATTGTATCTCTTGCTACACTTCCTGTCCTCTTCTCACTTCCAATGCAGGGAAGAGACAGTAAATCCACCCATCATGACCCCCACACAATGAAGATGTATCAGATGGCCAAAGGGCAGAACATATGCCCTGACTGCACATCAGAGTGAGGGTGGATTGTATAAGCAGCAGGGAAATCATGAGGATGGTTGTATTCAGGAGAAGGTGTTGCAGCAGCAACAGCAAAAGGGCTGAATGCACAAAAGAACAGCAAAGCATCAAATGGCCATAGCTAAATTAAGGTAGGGCTGTTTAAAGCTATGCCTATAATGTTCTTTTTAAAATTAGTTGTGATTAAGAAATACTCGGGGAGGCATGTTTCCGAGCTAGAGTTCTCAAGTTCCCCTGTAGGGTTACCACTATTATTTGCACAGCATTGTATTTCTTGTCAGTTTGATGAAAATAGTGAAACAGGCCCAGGAATGAAGGTTATGAGAAAAAAAGCAGCAGTGTTTTTTAGATAAGCGTATACTTTGTGCTTCTGCTTCACATAGTAGAACATGTCTAAACTGGAATTATCTGATTGCCACTTAGCTGACATATTTGCATGTACTAGTCCAGATGCTCCACAGATATGGACAGTTACCTTAGTCTAAGCCTAGTGTAAATGACACAGATTTGTATTTTGGGACAGATGTTTGTGGAGTGCCCAGTAATCACATGCTATCTAATAAGTTAGCAATGAATTAGTATGGAGTTAAATCTTTAGTGTAGACAAAATCTTGAACAAGGCAGGAGATAGTCCAAAGAATGAAGCACGAAGGGCTAAAATAATTCATCATGTCTATCTTATTAAGATGCTAATGTTTCAAAATAGCTAATTTAGTATCCTTTCTTGAGCTCACACAAATTAGTTTAATAAATAAATGAATCTTAATAAATAAATAAGCTTAATAAATAAAGATTAATGATAAGTGGCTAGCTAATTTCAATATGTAGTTCAAAAAGCTTTGCAAAAGTAATAAATATGGGCTTATTAGTCTGTAGTCTTAGAATTTCTTTCCATAATAATTTGTTTACAATTTTTCCATGTTGCTTGGGAATGCAACATCTTCAGCAACATTTGTTTTCTGGCCTCATTATAGTCTGTGGTGGAGTCACATTTTATAGTATTTGGAGAAGGTAATGAAAAAAAATATGGTGAAACTGTATAACTCTTCTTTCGCCTCTGCCTTTACAATATATGATTATTTAGTGGCAACATGTAAGTAGTTTAGCATATAGATGGATATGAATTGATATAGAATGATCATGTAAATAGATCCAGGAAACTATCTAATTTTTAAATGTGTAATCCCCAATACCAAATTGATCCATCTGGTTGTGAATGCCTACAATGTTATTGGGCAATCCCTTGCATAAAGCTGAAGGGATTGCCCAATGTTTTATGCAACTCAGTTTGGAAATTTCTATCACAAACCTTTTAAAGGATGAATATTTAAATTGATATTATTAAATATCACTTTAATTGAGCTGCTTTGAAACATTACAGAAAGGTGAGAGATGAGTTACAGCCACTCCAAGGACACAGAACTTGAGTGCTTTTGATGGGCTTCATGATTTTATATCCTGCTTGAACTAAATCACTGAGAACCAGATTTTGCCTGGCCCTGTTGTAGCTGTACTGGTGAAGTAGGGGTAAAAAGGACATCTTTCCATCTTAGCCTGCCAGTTTAAGGGCCCGGAAAAAATTGCGGTGGTCCACAGTAATATGTGTCTTGGTGCTGTCTCTAAACTGATAGTTATATCACTTCTAGTGCTGAATTGTACCTAAATGGCACAATTGATGTTTATAGGTAATTGCTTGGATGTATAGGAAAGATATGAAACTGGAGTGTATTGATTATATATAATTGGAATGTATTCCCTTTTTAATTGCCTAAATCCAGTTCTATGAAAACTACTTGTACTTTGTTACATAAGATTTGAAAAAAAAATAATGCAAAGTGATTTAATCAATATTTCTCCTGAAACAAAATTAATTTACATGATATTTTAATGATTAATATAAATGCTTGTGCACTTTGGTAAGATTTCTACTCTTTCATTCTGTCAAAAATGTTTATTCAGAAACAGGTTTCTTTGATTTTCTGTTCCACACAGAAAGCATAAAGGTATAGTAGTAGCAAAAGAAATATTGGCTGAGTAGCAGGGTGACATTCAGATAATTAGCAGAAAACTAAGCTGGCTGTTGAAATCCATAGAAATCAAATTCCAAATAAGAACCTACGTGTCAGGAAATTCTGAAGTAGCTATGGGGCTCTGGAAGGTCTTTTTATTAGATTTGTTTATAGCTATGGTTATTTTAAGAAGATTATAATGCTCTGATTAAGGGTTACTTGTATTTGCTATTATAAACCTCTATTGTCAGAGGTTTCTCCTATAACTTGAGAAAAAATGTTTCCATATGAAAATTGGCATACAGTGGCTCAGGATGAATAGTACTTTTTTCTAAAATTTGGGGAAAAAGTTTTTGGCTGCTTCTCTGTTTGAGGGAGGCAAATACTTAGTGGTTTTATAGGCTTTTTGTTCTCCCTTGGCAAAGCCTAATACATGGGAAAAACAATTTTTCCAGGCCCTTATTCTTTTATGTCAACTATTTCCTTTTTTTAATATTCAAAACATTGAACTTTTAGTAGTTGTTACTTTTTAATACAGCCAAAATATAATTCAATAAACAGCAATGACTCAATAGCTGTAAGAGCTACATTTTATATTTGGTTACAGATTAAAAAAATAAAACAATACAAATGATTTAGTCGCTATTTCTCTTGAAACAAAGTAATTTACATGATATTTTAAACAATCAATATGAATGCTTGTACATTTTGGTAAGATTTTGCCTGTCATTATGTAAAAAATACAGAGCATTATCATTTTCCTTTTTGATTTAGTTTGCTTATTAATGTTGTTTAGACCAGATGCAGTGGGGTTTTAAGTATTTTGCTGGAATGCTACTTTTTAAATGTTCAATATTAGTGACTCATTGAAAGTCTTCTACTTAAAATGATTCCTCTAGTCCGGGGAAGCATCCATTGAATGGGCAAGATTTATTCTTTCCCATAAATCCATTATTCACATAGCTGCCACTGTAAGCTATTTGTCTTCCTCCAAATTACTATAAAACTTCTATGATGTCAAATTATTATATTATATTATATTATATAACAACAAACAAAGAGACAAATGAGCCATGAATTGCTATGGAAAGAAATGGATGGCATCAGAAACCTCTTATGATTCATGTGGGCCACAGAGATAAAGAGAAAGAAAGAGTGAGATAGGCTAGTATTTATGTTATGCTTAGTTATGCTTTTCCCTTCTCTCAGACAGCAGCAGATTATATTTTTTCCCTACTATGTTCAGTGGTCCAGGGCCCGGGCCAGGCTTCCTAGTTTAGTATTCGTATGTAATAAGGTTTTCTATATCTTCATTATATCCAGAATAATTCTTCCATACCACTTATTTGAAAAGCTACATGTCTTCATATGTAAAGTGATTCATTCTTTTCACAGTTGTTAAATAGATGTTAACCAGGGAGCCGATTTGTCTGCATTATCTTATATTTTTACATTGTCACATCTCATCACTTGATTGTCTTTCTAAAATGGCCAGAATTGTCACTCCCTGTTCTGCCCTCATGGCAGACCTAAAGGCCACTACACAGTAGCATTGTATTGTATAAACACTGCTGAGGATTTGACTGTTTGATTTCAATAAAAGTTTCACCACAGTAAGAAATGAACAAACATGTACAGAATTGGATCCACAGATTGAAATCACTAATGTGCTATGTACATTTTTTCATATACTCGTTTAAGGCTTGGTTCATTCAATCTCTTTTAGTTCTCCTTATTTGCAGTTACAGCTTTACTCACAGAACAGCTGTGGCATTTATCTTATAATGACAACTATTTGATAATCTTGACAAAATCCAGATGTGTGTCCTTAATGCTGAAGTCTAGCCATATTTTTGAAAAGAATTCTTTAAAAAAAGAACAATAATATGCAGCAGATGAAAGTTTTACCTTCACTTTTCAATAGGTTTATATTCTCAGTGAGTGTGGGCTCAGTGCGGACTGACAATTTTTTAGCTTATTGCAGGTTGTTCATGATCACATACAGCAGTTTTTGATGTATTTATTTTTACTGAGTTTACATAAATGTACAGTCAATATATTGAAATATTTTGTTATACTTTAGCTAGTATTATGGATATTACTGCAATGAATTAATCCATGAGTTACATATTTCAGACAATGCCCACTGAAATCAAAATGTTCCTGGGAGTCTTTCCAATACTGCAGAGAAAAATAGGAATCTACTTGCAACTACAGTGACATTGCTAGTAAGAGTGGATTGAAAGATAAGTATTCTATGTAGTGAATGTAGAGTCATGGTCATTTTTTGTTGTTGTAGGAGTGACCTCTTGAGTCTTGTTTTGATTTCAGTGAAAGCTTTGCCTCTTGCATTCAGGAGCCTTCGTCTCCTGGTTGACAGTTGAATTGTTCCAGTGGAATGCAGCTGCATGGGAGGTCATAGTCATGGAGGGACTGGCAGCCTCTCAACCAGCTCAAACTAGTACCATCAAGGGCATTAAATATTGAAATGAAGGTATGGGACCGGGCTCTACTTTTAGTGCAGCGCAGTGCAGAGCAGAGTGCCTCCTGCAGCTTCGATAATTCTCTGTTCTTCCATTCTCTTCCGCCCATTTAGGGCTGTGGCACTATACTCAACTTTTGAGCAATGTTCAAAGACGGAATGCTTTTCTTTATAAACATTAGCAATTGTTAAATTCTTTCAAGACATTCTGTGAACATTTAATACCAGTAAATCTTGTTAGATTCAGAGTTCAGCCAAATAACAAAAAGGAAAAGTTTAATTTTCCTCTGCCTGCCTTTCTGCTCACATTTTTCCTTATTCCCTCCCTTCTTCCTTAGTTCTTCACACCTTCAACTTCACATCTTTTTAATCTGTTTTTACACCTGGGAAATTTGTCCTGTTTTGTCTGCCAAATATCTTACATGTTCTTCGTTCCATCCCTGCTTAACAACCCTCACTAAAGCAGAGTTCTTCCTTTCACCTCTCTTGACTTCTATGCCTTATTTTTGTCTGATTTATGGTCCAATCTTGCAGACATTTACAAGGAGAGTAAATTTATGCAATGAGCTACTTATCCAGTAGCTGAAAAAATGGGGTCTTTATTTTGTAACCTTTTTATGATGGAACATTTTTATTCTATTAAGTACAACGTTCATATATGGCGCTATCACCCACGAACCCATAACTTTTTTTATAATGATAATTTATGAATTTGTAAAAAGATGGTAAAGACATAAAAATAAGAAAGCATTTTACTGTCTTTTCTTGAGCCTAAGGTGTGTATACCATGGTCCCATGGATTTTTTTGTAATGGTGCCTACATACGTGGGGTTTTTTTTCTATCAATAATTTAATAAAAGCAAATATAATACCCACTACATGTAAAAAAATTTGTCTTTTATCTTTTAGTGAATAAAATTTTCTGTTCCAGGAATACCAGAAGTCTGAACTTCCTGAGTATGTAAAGATAATAGAAGTTGGGCCCAGAGATGGATTGCAAAATGAAAAGGTGAATTTTACACAGATATACCAGCATTGTTATAATTTGCACAATATTTTTATTCTAATCTATCTGATTGGCTATTATACATGGATATTTAAATGCAATGACAAATCACAGCTTCTGCTTGTGTTAAAAGTTTGATTTGCTTTGCACCATCTATATTTCTATTGCTAGTTGAGTTTAGTAGCTGTGTTGTGGACACAAGCTAGTAAGCGTTCATGCCATGCCTCATACAAACAGGCACCAACCCTCATTGGGGCCCTTCAGTACTACTGTAATAATAAAGTTTCTGTGCAACGTTTCTGGTCTCAGATATAGTCCACCTAAAGTTGTGGGATGGGAACTGGATAGTGTCTTTATATAAGGGGAAGGAAAGTAAGCTTTATACAATTCGCCTGATTCTTTACTATACCCCAGAATTGGCTGTTGTTTCCACAAACAGTATAGCAGACTTGTGCCTTATTCTTACTTGTTCCCTTGCCATGATTGGAGTATTATGATAATAAACAAATGAATTATTTCAGCTTTTTGGCTTGCTTGTAACTAGTATGCCATATTAGAGCATACAAATAGCGACTCAGAGTTTTTTGGATACAGTGGGATATAAACTTAAAAATAAAATCAAAACTAATAACAAATATTAAGTACAGTAACTGATTCCTAGGTCCCTTCCTATTTGGGAGACACTTCATTACTATCCCTGCTGTTACTCATAAACCCATTTGTGAGCAATATGGAATGGTGTCTTTAGATTTCATTGCTCACAAAGAGTATCTGGTCATGGTTTAAAGTAGTGTTCCTTGTTTTGTATTATGGACTTTTTATTTGTAAAAGATATTTATTGCATAACATATTTTGCATGTTTTATGTTCATAGGTCATAGTACCAACTGATATAAAAATTGAGTTAATCAACCAGCTATCCAAAGCAGGATTGCCTGTCATAGAAGTGACCAGTTTTGTTTCCTCAAAATGGGTACCTCAGGTAGGTAAACTGCATGTTTAAGTGGAACTCTGAAATCAAAAGAGTAGTTATAAAAAATCAATACTAGTGAATTTTTTCACAACCTAGCTTACATTAGATGCGAAAAAGAAGGTGGAATTGAGCTAATCTGTTTTATAAAATAATCTGCTGCAATACCACTCACAGTTCAAAAGCCTTAGATTTCCACCTACTCCGTAGAAGACTAGGTACTAAGGTACCCAAACATTGAAGTACCTTTAAATATTTGGATCCTCCAGTCTGCTTTTTAAGGTGAATTCCAGTTACTAATACTGAGGTCTTGTAACATGAATGCTTTATTTTTCTTGGGCATTTGTAACTGGAAGGCTTTAAAACCGAAAAAAACTGTTGGTGTCTATATGGATTTTTGGCATCTTGGATGATCCAACAAAGAACGAAGGTGTTTCAGTGCTGAGTCTTGTACCACCTATCTTTTAACTGCCAGGAAGCATAATGGAATCTACAGCCCTGAGTTAGGTGTCTAGTTTTCTTATAAAATGCCTGAAGTTAATTGTTTCACTCGCACTGAATGTGGAGCTGCCTAAGCTAATTTGTAGGACACACTGAAAAGGAACTAAGTACTAATTCTAGTCTGCAGAAAGAAACTTTCCTACTCTCAGGATTCACAATCCTAAACTCTTTCCTGGAATTAAATGCCTAATCCAGCTCTTTTTCACAAAATATGGGTAGGAACACCCTTTAACAAATGGTACAAAACAAACACCAACAGACTCTACTGCCTGAATAAGGGTGTTTGTGTTTGAAAACTTGCAAAGAACAAATTTTCCAACTATTTAGTTGGTCTAATAAAAGATATCACATCTACCCAAAGAACCGTCTGCCTAGGTCATAGTTAAGCATCTACCTAGGATGTGGGAGATGTGGGTTAAATTCATTCATTTGTTTGTCTGAGAGGATTTGAGCCTGTATCTGGAACATGAATGCTCCAATATGATATTCTGGTGTGAGGCTCTGTCAAAGCTTTTCTATTTAGCCTAGAATAATTAGTCCCTGGGCTGGAGAGACGTGATAATGGATAGGGAACTTGCCTGCAAAGGGGCAGACTTAGGTTCCAGTCATTGCTATAATGAATATTTAGATATTTTTAATTAAGTTGTCATTGGAGCAGGGACTGAAATTTCAGGCTACGTACAGGCATTACATTTCTACTGGGAGAACTGCCACTCTCCTAGTAGAAACCAGGGTCCCTGGCATATGTTCATTTTATGGCCTGATGATATCTGATTCCATATCCCAACAATAATATTTCCTGCCATGCCAAAAATGCATGGCAGTATATGTGATTTTAGGATAAGGTATCAGATCCCAATTGTGCCAGTACAAGGGGAGGCCAGGGTCCCAGGCTCCTACTGAACTACCAAGTTGAAAACTAGGTGGCTGTAGTACGACCAAACAATCTTAGGTTCCAGTCCGGGGACCACAGTGCAGCCAGTTCAAGACTCCAGTGCAGTCTTTGGGCTGGGATAATCAGTTGATTGTGAGTCTCAACTGCAAGATTGCACCAGAGGTGGTTCAAAGCTCAGATGTAGTCCCGTGGCTGAGACTAGCAGTTGGTTGATCCCAGCACTAGAACTGGGAGACTTGAGGAGCGTTGGTTACACTACCATACGTTCAATTGAAGGTGTGTTGGAAACCAGTCACAAAAATGTTACACATCCTTTGTGGAATTGTGTTGTATTTAGTATCCTGTTTTGTCACACTGTTAATTCCTTGACTATGTAGCAGATGCAATTTGTGATGTGATTAACAGGTTAATTGCATCTTAGTTGTAATGTTTGCTAGTGACCTAGGAGCATACAATTATTGATTCAGTTTCTCCTAGGGGAAAGATCTCCCCTGCAAGAAAGATCTCCCCTACATCTTTACATCTGGAAGATCTCCCCTGCAAAAAGACTTTCAGAGGAATGAACACGTGTACCCTCCTTTTCTGGTCCAGTCCAGGAGGGAAATCAAGAAGCAGGGCAATGCTTCTTAGGCTTCTCCGAATAAAGAACTTGCCTAATTTGGGGAATGAGTTGGGGGAACATTGCCCCGCTGCTTCACTCCCCTGCTGGTTCAGTCTGTTCTGGGGAATGGGCAGGAGGTTTTACCCTAGTGCTCTGTCCACTGTACTCATAAAACTGGAAGCAGATCAGAGGAACAGCATCCAATTGCTCCCCACTCATTCCCAAGCTTGGGGGTCTTTTCTCATGATTCCATTCCCACCTGGGCCTGGAAGGAGTAGAGAAGCTGCTATACTCCCTCCCTCCCCAGATCTGTGTCACCCTGGTCTGGAGAAGATATAAAGAGCAGGGGAGAAAATGTAGCTGCAGGCAGAATGTCTCTACTGCTCCTTCTCCAAGAAATATTTCTAAAGGTGAACATTTTTCAGAAATTTCTATCCCCTAGAAATGAACACGTGTTCCAGGCCTGAGTATTTCTGAGAGGTGAGTTCAGAGAATCACTAAGTCGTAGAGCAGGGGTGGGCAAAATATAGCTTGCAGCCAGGTTCAGCCTGCCAGGCAATTCCATCTAGCCCACCATAAGCCCCCTGTAAGCTCTAATCCTCACTGCCCCCATGAAAGCCAGTCTCCATGCAGGAGGTGCAGCTCTGGTTGCTAAGAGACCAACCCTCACCCCAGTCTGGCCTTTGGGCAGCCCGGAGCCCAAGTTAGAAAGTGCTGGAGACAACAAACCTCTACATGGCAGAGGCTTTTGCCTGGCCACCCCATGGCTGTTTCTAGCCTCCCTGCTTGCAAGTCAGGAAATTTCCATTGGGCTGGGGTCCAGGGACTCCTGTTGGGGGAAAGAGGGCTGGGAGTGCAGGGACCCAGTACTGTGGGGTGAGGCTGGGCTGTCCCTGCACGCTGCAAGAGTGCAGGATTTGCATGCTATGGGGCTGGGTGGAGCTGGCCCTGCATGCTGCCACTACATGCAGCTGGGGACTTGGGAGGGAGTGCAGGAGCAGTATGTTATAGGACCAGGTAGCGACCAGGCAGTTATGAGACCAGGCTGGCCCTGCACCCTGCCACCATGTGTGGCAGGGGACTTAGGTAGGTAGGAGCGCTATTGGTCCAGGTAGGGCTGGCCCCACATGCTGCTGCCATGTGCAGCCAGGTACGTGGGTGGGAGCTGCATGTTATAGGGCCAGGTGGGGCTGGCGCCACATGGTTTCATAGTTTCATAGTTTCTAGGGTCGGAAGGGACCTGAGCAGATCATCTAGTCCGACCCCCTGCCATGGCAGGAAGAGCACTGGGGTCAAATGACCCCAGTAAGGTGGTCATCCAACCTCCTCTTAAAAACCCCCAGGGTGGGAGCCTGCACCACCTCACTTGGAAGCTGGTTCCAGA
>NW_017729027.1:35139111-35169217 GCF_001723915.1 Gavialis gangeticus
ATCCTGTTCTCCTCTGCCCATCCTTGTAACCTATCTAGGTCTAACTGTAGCCTGTTGCTCCCCTCAATTGTGCCCACTTCCCCCCACATCTTAGTGTCATCAGCAAACTTGAACAGGGTGCTTTGTACCCCCTCGTCCAAATCACTGATGAAGATATCGAACAGTGCAGGCCCAAGGACCGAGCCCTGTGGGACCCCACTTCCCATGTCCTTTGACTTGGTCTTCTACAATATCCTTGTGGCAAAATTGGGGCACTGAGGCCTTGGCATCCTCATGTTCCAATGGCTGGGGAACTGGCGCTGTTGTCAGAGCCAGCTGAATAGTTGCGTGGCTCTGCCATACAGTCACATGTTCTCTGTTTTCCAGTGAAGTTATACATTACATTTGGACCATACTAAGAGCACTTAAAATACAAGGGTGCCTATACATTTGCAGTGAGGCTGCTTCAATGTGCTGTAATTACAAACTCGATTAATCATGTCTGCTGGAATGTGGTAATTATTGTGTTCTAGCAGACTCCAGTGTCATATATAGCAGCATCCCTGCACTGAAAAATGGCAGTGGGGGTGCTTTAACTAAAGCTCATTCATTGGGCTTTGGTTAAAGTACCCCGCCATCATTTTTCATTGCAGGGATGCTGATGCACATTATGTTCTGGGCATATTAATTGCAGCCGCTCTTAAAGTCACTCTAATTAAAGTGCTTCTCTCCCCACGCCCGGAGCATGTGTATAAATGCCCCAGGTGTCTGCATGTGAAAGCTTGTTAACTTGTTAACTTTGAGCATCTCAAAGTTACACCACTTCAAATAAGGATTAACTTTGGGTCATGTTAGGGTAACTTCAGTCTGCTCTATGGAAATAAAACAAATCATTTGCAGTCCTCCAGCATCCCAGGATACCCCACTCCCAGCCAGCCCTGCTCAGAGCAGGGATAGGGTTCAAGTGTCCAGGCTCCTAGCCATGCCATTGATCTCCAACCCTCTAGTGGTAAGTCAGAGCTGTGCAGACAAGACACGGTATTAACTTTTAATATGTGTGCAACTGTTCACACCATGGAGGTGTAACTTTCTACAAATTTAGTATGGTTCAAGTATACTTCACCCTTTTTTCTGTTGCCCAGTGAATATATAATTATTCCCTCCAAAACTGAAAAGCTGAAAGAAGCTCACACTGCAGTACCCTGTACCTTTGTTTTTAGAGTATTCACCCAAAGCAGCTGTGGGTTTCAAACTCCTCAGGCAGAAAACAGATTTGAGGATCAAGCATTTCAGACTTAGACACCTAAACACTTAGTTACATATCTGACAGTACACAAATACAGGGTCATTTGAAACTTGTTTGTTGTATGGCCACAGACAAAGATTATTGTGCTTCAACCATGCTAGCTTGTGTTAGATTTGGATTTGAATGGATTGCCAAGGATATTTTTTAAATCATTTGTTTAAAAAGCCAGGTATAATTTTTATTAAAACTGTATTTATTATATATTTGTAACAGACAGAAACAGTTTTGCAACAGTACCAGAGTGCAGCATACATGCAACTGGAATTTAGACATGGAACTACACAGGCTATTTACAACCATTAGTATGTTATTAGAAAATGTCTTTGAAGGATAAATACTTGAAGAGCAACGAAGAAAGAGGGAGACTATTTACATTTTGATTATCATTTGTTGCCCATCTTCTGTTAAAGTATGTGGAAGATATTTCAGTTTTAAACTAGAAATACATCCTTGGGGTTAGATTGTGCCTCAGATACTCTGCTGAGAGAAATGTGTGGGGGCCTTGTGTCCACTTAGGCACGGGCAAACGGAACATGCTGATTTGTATGAGGGAGCCTGCTGTACCCTCGAAAGAGGTGTCTTGAGTTACTCCCTCCTGTCCAGCACAATTTGAGAGTTCTTAGGGAGCTGCAGAATGCCTCCTTGTCGCCCTACTGGGGTGGCATGCTTATAAGCCACAAGACAGTAATACAGTATAGTGCTAGTCTGTTGTAAGCTTTCAAACTGTTCACAGGAAAAGCTCTTACTGTACCATCACACATCAATGTTAGTGTATCAGAGAATAATGTATGTTTTTTTAAATGTTAGGATGAAAAATCTAAGGCAAACATGGGTCTGTTTTTCTTTCGTTCTTTCTCTCTTGTTTAATTCCTTCCTTTTCCTGTGACCTCTTTGGAACAGCAAATTTAGCTCAGACTTGTCAGATTTGAAAAAAAAGAACAATTCCTTCTTATCTCAAATTAAAGTCTGAATATTTTGTTTTAATGGCTTACACAATGTTTAAAATAGTTCCTATTAAATGATAAGGTGGTGTTGCTTTGAGAGGGAGTGCAGTCTTGATTATGTCTTTTCTTTCCTCCCTTTTTTCTTTTCATAGGTCATGGGAATAGAATCCCCAGTTATGTTTAGATCACTCATTCACTTATTTCTTTTTTTAGTATTTTAAAGCTCTTTTATGGTTTCCCTTCTACTGTTTTGTTTGGCACAGAATTTATAACTGAGAAAAGCCAAAAGAAAAAGTTCCACAGTAGCAAGGTGCCATGTAAAACAGGATCCCACACCTATAATCTAAATGGCCAAGAATGATAAATATCTGCCATTAAAAAGCTTATTTTTAAAAGAATTTAGAAAAGGAATATTTTACTACAATTTACAATCTTATAGCATGCAGTGTATATTAAAATAAGGCTTTACTTACAGGATCCAAGGGGTCCAATATCAAGGGGGCAAAGGTAACACACAAAACTTTATTTGGAATTGGAACCAGTTTTCATAGTGGTTGTTGGTATCATTTCAGTTTGTTAAAATATTTTAAATCATGCTATAAGTGTGGAATTAGCTCCAGCATTTAACATTTAATTAATTACTTGGTGTCAGAAGCTTTTTCCTAACCTGAGAAAGGTTGATACTATTTTTATTAGGTTAAGGACTGAAAATTTGTTCTTACAGAAACATATCAATTTAAAAAATGCGTATTTTAGGTGCTTATTACATGTTAGGTGATCACACTGATTTACTTTACATGGAAACCATAATGCACATTACTTAGTGCCAGCATTTGATCCCTGACAAAGACTAAATTATGCGCATGAATATGGGCATGCCTACACATGCACCCCACTGCACAGTTGGTACTAAAGCAAGTGCTAAATGACTGCACAGTACCTGCCATAGCAACGATCTGTGGTGACATAGCACCTCGTGTAGATGTGCCCTATATGTAGGTGTTGCTTGAGGCTACAAAGAACATTTTTGAGCTATATGTCACCTTTGCACAAACATTTATTTAGGCATAAATTTAAAGAGATTGTTGGTGAATCTCTTTTCTCTGCATTTTTAAGATATGCTTATTTTTACAAGAAGCCAGAGAAACATGGCTCTTCTATTACTTTATTTCATTATTTTCTTCACCAAAATAATGTTTAATGAGTTACTGAAGTAGCCCTGCTGCAACAGTCAAGTCCTGAACATAAGCTGTGTGGACTGATAATTGTGCCTTGCTAATCATTATAAATGCGTAATGCTTTGATTGTGCATTCAGGCTAAGTTGTGTAAAAGACCTTGCATAGCACAGATTCTGTATTACAGCTTTGCAAAACTGTGAAATAAATATCATATCAACCTTAATTTCCATAAAGATTGGGGACTTGGTTTGGAAAACTCTGGCTATAAACAGGTATCATCTTTGGAGCAGGATCAGCTGTACCTGGATGTTTCCACTTCTTTGGTGTCCACAGACATTGTCAAGGCCTGAGACTAACAGGGTACTGAGACCAGGAGGGACAGGCCCTTGCTGCTCCCAAGCTTCAGAGGGCTTATCCTGTGGACAGTGGCCCCAGGTGCTGTATCTCAGGTAGGAGCACAGCAGCAAGATATGGGCGCTGCAGAGGAGAAGTAGAGTGAGGAGAAGTGACAGCAGCGGAAGCTTTCTGTTTGACATGGTGGGGAAAAGTGGCAGTGGTATAAAGGTCTTAGTATCTGCCCACCTGTGAACCACACTGATTCATTCCGGCCCATAGCCTGAAAAGTTTACAAATTGCTGGTTTAGCTTAAGACACATGCTGAAGCTATATTTTAAACATGCAGCATTTGAGTTCTAAGAATTGCATCTTTGATTCAATTCTAGTAAAAATTAACAACACATTAGCATAACTCATGATATGCATGTATGTTGCACAGATATGTTTATTAATCCTATGTTACATTTAACTATTTAAACCAATAATTTTTCATTTGATACTATAGTTTGCATTGCATAGTTCATGGTAAATAATTCACTCCATTTTTCTATGCCTATTACCTTACATCATGCATTCCCTTCATCCCTCATATTTTTTCTGACAAGAGAGGCAAGGAAGAGAGAGAAGTGTGAGAAAGCAAAAAAGGCAAACCAAATCAATGTAAATTATCGCAATCTGGATTTCCCTGTGTATTTCACCTTTCATTTGTAAGATCCTTGGGTCAGGGGCAATATTTATTCATGGTATAATATTGCACAGTTTATGCTAAAGACATGAAAACAGTAAGGGACAGGTGGACATGTAGGAGAAACAACGAAGTGGCTGTAGAGTATGAATCATAATTAGCTAGAGTGAAGAGTTTAATGAGTAAACCAGGTGGACAGATGGAAGTTGATGGGGACTTACTGGAACATGTTGAAAAATCTCAGTTGTGTCAACAGAGACACAGAAAAGCTGTGTATATGAAGTGGATTATTATGTGAAAGGTTCTGGAGTCTGTCTGATTGGGCCCACTCTTCATAAACAATTAGTCAAGCTCTGTATCTTCTTGTTTACACACTTTTTCCCAGTGTGCTATTAAATTAGCTTTTCAGGATTTGAAATCTTAAACAATTACATGTTTCTATTGCTTTATTTGGAAGCAGTGTTCCCTCTAAGCTACGTGGTGTGTGTGGCTGCGCAGGCATACCTGGCAACGCGGTATAAGTGCACCTGTGGGACCAGGCACACTGCACAGATTAGAGGGAACGCTGTTTAGAAGATCCCATGGCATAAGTACAGACAATCAAAAACCTGAGGCTGAATTGATTTGGTTTTTGCAGGTTGATTTAAGATGGAAAGATTGAATCAGTAAGCAAATGAACAGACATTCACTTGCATTCAGGAAATGCAGTTACATACCTGCAGTGGCTCTAGCCCAAAGCCAGGGGATACTGGAGCACAGCTCTCTGGCAGGGGCTGTGTTTGCTTCCTCTTCCTGCTTCCAGGTGCCTCTGGGATTTGTAGTCCACAGTTGCAGCCAGCGGTAAGTAAGGCAGCAGGGAAAAGGGCAGCTCTGTACTTGGGAAGCTCTGTACTCAGTTTAATCCTCTCTGGTCTCAGACTCCAGCTGGGGTTTGCCTGGGGAGCCTAGTGAGCCAGACAGTGAGTCCTCCTTCACTGCTCCAGGTAGGAAGCAGAGGAGCGAGGCCAGCCCTGTTCTCCTGGAGCAGACAGCCAGTCCAGCTCAGGGCTGCAGAGCATGCTAGGATGCTGAGGGACTCTGATTTAACTTCAGCCAGAAAGGGGATTGAGACAGAAGTTTCATAAAGCGGTTTGACCTAAATCAGTTAAGTCTGATACTACTTTCAAGCAGGTTTATGTTAAACCCGTTTCAGTCATTTTGAAGGTGATTTATGTACACTGAACTTTTGTTCTGTTACAGGTTTAAACCAGTTTCTAATCACTTAAACCAGTTTATGCGTAACTTCTGTCCCTAGCCCTGAAGACGGTTCAAATAATTTGAAAGAAATCAATTAATTTAACACCAGAGCACACATTATAGTGTGCTAGGAGCCTTTAATGGTGTGAAGGCAAATCTAAACAGCAGTTGAAACCATATTATTCAGTTGCATCTTTTGAAATCTCAAAGCCTTTCAGACATGAAATATGAGGAATATGTTAAGTTTATTGTTTCCAGACATGGATATCATTTAAAAGTACTGATTTCTTTTTTCACTTCATTCAGTTGAAATTTTCTGGCAATGATCCTGTTATGGTATAGCATTAATAGAAATTACTTAATTTGATTAATGATCTTCTTGAGTAATTGACTGAACTATCTTTAAGCTTGAGTGGGGAAAAAGATAACTGTATCAGAAAAAAACATGAGGGTCTCCTGAGAGTGAAGCAACCTGTATGATTTGGCATTGCTAATGAAAACAAAACATTAGAATAATATACTTTTCTTTTTTTTTTTCATAACTTACTGTTTTTAATAATGTAACAATATTTTATGAAGTTTGAAATGAAGACAAACTAGGGGCCTTAGAAAGTTGCGTTGTGTAATTCAGAAGAGCTGTTTAAGTCATTATTAATCACGTAAGTAAAGATGGCAGCATTGTCTATGATAAAGAATGCCTGACAGTCCGTATGACAAGACCCCGCTTTCCATTTCTGCAAATATAATTACTTTATAATCATTTCCTAAAGTTTTTGCTTCTAGATGATTTGTTTGGAAAATTCCAGCCAAAATTAGTTCACGATATTAGTTTTTCCATTAGCTCAAGTGGCAGAGTTCTGCATGGGGGTTTATAACTACATGATCTCATAGTATATTTTCTACCTAGCTGCTGCCTCATTCAGAATACAGGACTGGACAGTATACACGTAGGGCATGTCTACACCTTATTGGCAGCATGCCATACCTGGGACAGCCTGAACCACACCTTGCTGCTGGGACACATGCTTCAAATATAGGAGAATGATGTTGAAGATACACTGAGGCAGCCCCAGTGGGTTCTTTCAAGCATACTAACTCATCCCCACCCCATGCACAGATCTGGGGGGCACGGGTCCTGCCTACCCCCCTAAGAATGCATGCAGCAGTGGGAAGCTGGCCCCCTGGATGAGCTGCCCACAGCCTTATCCCACTCCCTGCTGGGGCCTCTGGCTACATATTCCAGCCCCAGGTAGCTGCCATAGCCATGCCAACTTCCTCCCTTCCTATGGGGCCCTCAATCCCCACACCAACCCCCCTGCCAGACTTACCTGCAGGATCTACTCTCCATGCTGCTTGGTGTCCATGTGCCTATACGTGCACATGAGGCCCCCTGCCTGACTGCCCCCCAGCCCCTTGCAGGCTGGGACTCTGCCAGCCTGCAGAGAGCTCTTTGCAAAAGTGCAAAATCCATGTTTCTCTGTTAAAATGAAAAATCTGTGTTTTTCTCAGGTAAAAAGGGAAAATCTTGGTTTTTTAATGGTTTCTTTTTTTCCATGGGAAACGGAAAACCCAGATCCCTGATTGCAAGATTTCAGTGACTGGGACTGTAAGTAGAGCACCAGGCTTATAAGACTTGGGATAAAAACTTGCAAGCTTAGCAAAGATAAAACAATCTGTTTAGAAAATGGCCTGGAAATGAGTGAAGTTAGTGTCATAATGTGTGGTTGGTATCAGGATCAGGTGAAAAGGTTGGGGGAGTGGGCAACAGAAAGAAAGAGAGAGAGACACAAGAGTGAAACAATGGATGAGAAGAAGGAATGCAAAAGAGAAGAAGAAACAGGGCTAAGATGCATGGTACCTTTACACCAGGGTAATCAGACTGGGACACTGGTATAAGCAAAGAGCAGACACATATGTGATGCATACCTCTACACTGAATTGAATGTGGTTTAGTCCTGATTTATCCCAGGGAAATTATAGGTATTTATTCCACATTTATTGTGATAAGTAAAGTGAATATTTTATAAAATGTCATTTACTTACCTGTACCTGAGTTCACAAGAACAGCTAGTGCTACAAAGAGAGTATGTCTATGGAGTTGTAGAGTTTAGGGGAAAGGTTTGGAAAAAGACTATTAGTATTAAAGCAGGATAACTTGTATCGGTGGGACAAAACTATCATTAAGTCTGGAAGGGACTGATGATTTTTGTTTTACTTTATTTTGAATGTGTTTTCCTTTTGGTCTTTGGAAGTGGACAGCTTCTTATAGATATTTGCTTTAAAAACTGAACTCAATATTATCCATTTTATCAGGAAATATGGTCCTATGAAATTCGATAAAGAGCATAAGAAAACTCAGTTAACCAGAAACATACTATGAAAGTTTAACTTTATAATATTAAGAGAACACACTTTATTTTTCAGAGTATTATACATGTTGCTATTATTAAAGCATAACTATACAGGTAAATACCTCATTGAAACCAGCATTTGAAAATTCTTTGTACTTCTTTCAAGCTGTCAAAATGCAATAGCACCAAGTATAGAAAATTATTTTAGAAGATGTGTATTTTGTTTTCATTATTATGGTAAGAAGAATTTTCTAAGTTTATAGTTTAAAGCAGCATTTCCCAAACTTTTTATTATTTATGCTCCATTGCCACTGTCACAGCCACTCTTCTACTCCTTTTACTTCTGCCACTGATTGATGCTGATCCTTTCTATTGCTGATTTTTTTCTACTGCTGATTGTCACACCCCTGAAAAAGATTTCAGGTCCTCTCGTAGTGGGTTGTGTTCCACAATTTAGGAAGCACTGTTTTAAAAATGTCATGCTAATATTGACAGAGTGCCACTGGAAAGTAGTTGAAGCTCAAATACTGTCACATTTTAAAATTATTATATTTTGAAGGAAAAGGTCCTCTCTTAAAGAATGGCCTTAGAAATTCAGAAAAAGAATGAGAGTAAGGCAGATGAGAGAGAGACAGAGAAAGAGAGAGCAGAGTCAAAAGGGAGCACAACTTTGTTGCTTAGTAGTCATCACTCACTTGAAAAGGGTGATTTAGGTTCCATAACCAGTATTTTATTTGACAATACCTGTTTAAAAATAATTCTGAAATAAACCAAGCTATCCCCAGCATGTGAGTGCCCCAGCCCTTAGACTGGAGAGCCCTGCTCATTTGTGTTCTCAAAGTCTTTCCCTGGCCCAGTTAATTTAGAATATTTTATGCACAGCAGAACAGCTGTAAAAGGAGACATGAAGGGTGCCCACTCAGTTTACCCCAGAACAACATATGGACTAGTAGTCAAGAAATTTTTTCAGGGCATGGAAGAGTCGGGTTAGAATCCCATCACATGGAGGAGGAAATTGGACTTGGGTCACACACGTTCTTCATCATTGTCATCATATTCAAAAAAACAAAAAAGAAACAAAGCTGACCACAAAACGATCATGTACAGAGCCCAATCTGTTAAGTCTACCTTTAGGACACTGATCAGATCAAGACTGAGGGATCGGAGGCAGAGTTTATGGCTCTTAACTGGTGCTACTGGTAGAGTCTAATGTGTCATTGCTGTGTTGCAGGTGTCATTTTAATTACTACAGCGCTGTCCCGTTGGTGACCCTGGGGGCCACACGTGGCCTGTGAGGGGTTAATTTATGTTGTATGTCTCCCACCTGGCTACTGCTACTCCCATTACTCTAGCTGCAGCATCAGCCAGGGTCACTGGGTTCCCCTTCCCTCTTTTGGTTTCTACTTTCTGCCCCCACCCCATGCAGCATGGTGGCATGGCACAGCCCACAGTGCTGGGTTAGCTCGTGACCCAGGGTCCCCGCATGGCGCATGCCATGTGGGGAGAGCCTGTGGCCAGGAAGCTGAGGGTGGGGGACTGAATGCCTGCACATCATGGTGAGGTGCCCATGTGGTATGTACTCTGGGGGTCCCACTGCTCATGCTGCCACAGCTCAGATGGAGTGCATTGTGCAGCCCTTGCTGCTGCAGTTCTCAAGGCATGTGGACCCCAGCCACTTGGAAGATGGACAGTCCTGAATTATTACATGAACTTCTGCTGAAGTATTGTTGTATCCCTCAGTAAATGTATATTTAAAATTTTTAAAATAAAGACAGAAGTTAATTCTTAATACCTTTGAAAAATAAATGCAAAATATTTATGTATTTAAGATGGCAGATCACACAGAAGTAATGAGAGGGATTGAACGGCATCCTGGAGTCCAATATCCTGTTCTCACTCCTAATCTTCGAGGTTTCCTTTCTGCTGTAAGTGCATTGGTAGAATGTGTCTGCAGTGAAGTTCTTCATGTTTCAAACATTAGGCAGAGTACCATAATCTAGCTATTCAATGTCATTTAAACCAGTTCTGTACCTGTATCATACACCCAGTTCTCAATAACTGTATTTTTATGTAAAAGTATACGTTTTCATAGAGCAAATTACAGATTTCAGAGAACTACATTAAAGTCTATAAATTTACATTTTAATCATTTGGATCAATCAAACAGTCTTCTGCAAAGTGCTGTAAATTGTAGCACGCACATAAAGAAGGAAAAATAATTCCTTTTCACTACTTGGCTTCTTGCCACTAGAGCTGGTCAAAAGGTTTCCAATGGAATGCTTCCCCATTGGAAAATGATTCAGTGAAATCAAAATGGTTTGTAGGAATGTATCAATTTTGTCTAAATGTTGATGGGAAATTATCAAAATATTTCATTTCAGTGAGGTTAAAATGTTTCATTTTGACTTTATCATTTCAGCTAATAATATATAAAGTCATACTGATACTTGGAACTATGTGTTTTGACCTTATCAACACGAAGTATTTCAAACATCAAAATGACACATTTTGATAAGGTCACAACAAAATAATTTTGGATTACTTGGTTTTGGGAAAAATTCTGAGCTTTCTTCATTTTGTCCTGATCTGAGAAGAAACAAAATTTTGAACTCTTGGTATTTCCCTTGAGATTGGAATTCAATTTTTTGACCCAGCACGTATGGGCACTTAGGCTGTAGAAGCACTTGGCCCTGTTGTATTGACAGTTCATCCTCTTCTCAGCCTGCTGGCTGTGTTTAGAGTGATCCTGCAGACCACAGCACTGTAAGCCTGGAGATGAAATAGGTAGGTACAATAGTTTAGGAAAATGGAAACCCAAGTCATTTTGTTTTGTTTTTCCTTATAGCAGGGTTTGTTCCCTTTAGTGTCAAATGTTACTTTTTCTTCTGTTGCTGTTCTTAGTAGTTTAGTCTTCAGGGAAGATATTTTATTTGAGCTGCCTGGAGGAGAAGAAATATTTTGAACATAAGAGACATACATTTCTTTATAAAAATGTTTTCTTTAGAAGGATGAAGTAGGAGTCTCTTGAGCCTTAGGCCCTGGACAGATATAACATTTGAGCACTCAGTGCCCGTGAAGGACTTGAAAGGGTGAGCAGACAGATATACATGCCATTTTAAGTGCTCCAACAATGTCACAAGGGCTCTAAAAATAACTCCATAGAAAATAACTACTATTCAGAAATGCTTCAGAATGAAGTGCGCATTCCGCAGAGTGTCACAGTGAAAAACTGGGTCTTCCAAGCATCTCACAGAGCTCGCCTCTGTACACTACCCATGAAGAAGGGTAAAAAGAATCAGATTGTCAGTAAGTACTGATGTATTCTGCCTCTGCTCTCCTGGAGCACCCCCATGGCCAGAATCATTAAACAGGAGGAGTCTCAGTTCTGCCTACCACCTCGATGAAGAGGTGCTCCAAGACAGTGAAGACAGAGAGCGCAGCAGAGTACTCACAGACAGTTCTGTTTACCCACTCTCACAGCTGTGGCAATTTTGAAGCCCTCCAGCCAGGGGTTGTGTGTGGGGGTGTGCATCTGTCCACAGCTGAAACACTTCAAGCTGGAGCTCAACCTATAGTCTAACACTTTGTTTTTGTATTTCTTTAGCAGTATATGTTAGGATCTTTGTACTGCCCTGATAATTTTGCAACTGTCCAAACTGAGGTTGTACCAATTTAATTAATCTGCTTATGAATTTCTAAAGCAAAGTAATATGAAACCTAGGTAAAAAGAGTCTGCTGCCCTACCTAATGTGAAAACTAGGGAAAAGCAAACTTAAACAATGAAAGAACCACTTATTTAATGGGAAAGCAGCACTGTTTTCATTGGAAAAGTTGTTTTTCCCATTCTTCTATTATGCCCATGTGTTTGTTCTTTCTATTTTGTCTTTCCCTTGCCCCTTTTTTTTTTCACCTCATCTTCTGGTTCCCAGGGATCTAGGCTGCTAGCTTGTCCTTAGAGAGTCCAAGGGCAAATTAGCTGCCTCTATCAAGATCATGAAAATGACCTACTCTCCTACTTACCTGAGACACCTTTTTTTGGTAGATTGTGTTATATAGTCTCCAGGAAGTCCATAATGATATAATAAAGCCATTACAGCCCAGTGCCCCAGTTATGCCTATAGCTGTAGCCAGTTGCAGAGATATACCTTCAGAGTCTGTTCCAGGATCAGAGCCTCACTGATGTGCACACACACACCTCTCACTGAAGGTATGACGATGGGCTGTAGAGCTGATTAGCATTCTGACATTTTTATGCTGTTTTTATTCATTCTGTAAATAGCAAGTATCAATTAGTTACTACAACTAGCAGTTTATTTTATTATCATCACAATTTAAATAATGTCTTATAACTACATATCTAGGAATATCATTTAAAAACTCAGGTGTTAATTAATACAGACTGCAGTATTTAAAGCAGTAATTTTCACCTTATCCAGTCAATTAAGAGGGAACGCACTGACAAAAATGTCAGTTAATATTGCAGTTTCTATAACATCAGGTAAAAGTAAAATTGATTTATTGGTACTAGGGGTCACAATTTTATGTCTTCGTTATACAATTAAATGCTACTTTTCATGTCTACAATTCTGTTTTTATTGAATTCCGTTTTTCAGATTGCAGCAGGAGCTACAGAAGTCTCAGTATTTGGCGCAGCATCTGAATCATTTAGCAAAAGGAACATCAATTGTTCCATAGAAGAAAGCATAGAAAGATTTGAAGAAGTTGCTAAATTGGCAAGAAGTATGAATATTCCGGTGAGAGGGTAAGTATCAAACTTTCTTACATCATTACAAATTATGAAGGTAACTGCCATATTGATCTTTTTCTTATCAAATTGAAAAGTATACCATACCATAGTCAACCTGTTTTTCAAGTAGCTTATGTGGCTCATCCTATCTATAATAAGGGAAAAGAAGTATTCTTGGGTGAATTGGGTTAATTAGTAGGACAAATATGATTAAATCCATTTATAATAGTTATTTAATGTTATGCCTTATATTTATGGTTACTACTGTATTATTGTCATAACTTTTCTAATTTGTATATTGATAGAACTTTGTTTAGATGATGGGACCTTCTTTTGGTCTTGCATGCTTATAATGCTGTTGCCACACTATTGTGCTCTTCTTTCCTTGTGACCTTTTTTACTTAACAGTCAAGTGAAAGTTTTGGGAGAGAAGGTTCTCTTCCAAAATGTGTAGTGGGACAGAAATACCTGGACAAATGACAATGGCAGGAGAAAATTGGCTACTTCTACAATGACCATATCTTAGATAAAAATGAGTGTAAAGTAATAATAACACAACTGATCCATGGGATCCAGTTTTATGATAATGATATTGAGTTTCAAATGCTGATTTCCTCCCCTGGTAGGGTCTTGGATGAGATTAGAAATTTTCAGTGGCTATTTGTCTGCTATGAATTACTTTGCACATGTTTAATTAAGTGGTAACCTCTTGCTTTTTCCATAGACATATTTCTGGACTCCTCTGACTTATGCCAGCAGCAATTGTTCTGGTGGTTTTTACATTGAAACATAATGGAAATAAGGTGTTCCCACAACATATGTTTATGTTTATACCGTCTGATTAGCCATTTGTTTAGCCATGCAGGGAGGCAAATGAGAAAGGTGGAGAGGTAGGAGGACATAGAGAAGCAGGAAAGAATAAAAGAAAGAAAAGAGGAGAATGGGAAGAGTAGAACTGAGACTGAGATGGAGTAGTGAAGTAATTAAGGCAAGAAAAAGGGAGAAACAACAAAATAAAAAGATGGAAGTGCTGACATATAAAAATGAAAGAATCAGAAAATGAATTAAAGATGTAAACCAGCAAGGAAAAGAGATAGAGGGAATCCAATAGTAGAAAAAATATAAATAAGTTAAGTTTAAAAATATGTTTACTTTGTGCATCTAATGGAGAGATTTTTGATTTTCAATTAAGTATGAATAGGCATCACTTTATGCATACAGGATATTTTCAGCAAGTCTGTAGTGCCATGTGCAGTATGTTACACGACACTTCAGTAGAGGACTGCTTAATGTCTGTTAGGTCACAAAACAAATACATTCAAAGTCAGAAGTGGAACTTTGAGTTAACTTCACTACATCTATTGGCTTCCCCATTATGCCTACTCCCTGCATTATAATAATATGAGAAAATTGAATTACTGAGAAGGAGGAACAGAAAATCTGCAATGAATCATTGGATCTGCAGGATTACCACTGAATAAAAGGTCTAATCAAAGGATATTAAAAGATATTACATACAAGATAAATTTGTTTTCTCTTCTGTCCTTATTTAGGAATCTTTCTGTACAATTACAGGTTGAAGCAGGAAAAGTTAAGATGCTGGATAAACTGATAAATTAAAAATCAAGTTTCATACTACTTCTAGGACTAGATAGTATGTAGGAAGGAATTTTGAAGGAACTTAAAAATGAAGTGTCTGAGGTACTAGAGATGTTTAAGAATTTAATCAGAAATGCAGTTTCAGATTAAAATTAGATATTTTGTCAGAGGACTGGAAAGTAATCAATATTATAACTGCATTTGAAGAAAGTGCTAGGAGTGATCTTGGGAATTACAGAACTAAACCTTACATCAGTACAAGGAAAACTGGTTGAAACAGAAGTTGAAAATATAATTATGGACTATCAAGATAGACCTGGGATGACAGACAATTTAACATGGCATTGGCAAAAGAAAAATGTAACTCTCATCTTCTGGAAAGCTTTCAGTATATCAGCAATTTAATTGATAAAGGAGAACTAATTGACACAAGTTATTTGAACTTTGAGAGAATCTTCGAATAAATCCCTTACAAAAGGCTCTTAATGAAAAGAGCTATCAGGGCTTATGGTAGAGGTAATATCTTTTATTAGGCCAACAAGATTTTTGCAGACTGACACCTGAGGCCCTCTAGTACTGTCAACCTAACTAAAACACAAACCAGCTTAATACACCATTTAATCCATTTTCATAGGCTTTCATGAGGGCTTTGTATTGCTCTCATGCTAACAATCAAATTTTGCTTAGGAGAATTCCTAAACGGTTTAATCCTATTTAAATAAATATATTCATATCTAGTATGTGAAACCTAGCTTTATCTTAAGGAAAATACCATTTTAGGAAGATAATCATGAGTTTAATGCTTTCACTTAAATGGAACTCAGAAACTGTTTTGGTCAACATAGTCAGTGCAAACAAAAAGGAGTTTTATCTTTGTTGAATATAGTGAAGGAAGTATCAGCCATTGAAGTCTGCCACTTGCTCAGTCATATCCCAGATGTAATTGTGATTAAAAGACTCCCTTTAGGCTAGGGACATACATTACACATAAACTGGTTTAAGTGATCAGAAACGGGTTTAAACCTGAAACAGAACAGATGTTCAGTGCACATAAACCAATTTGAAAATGGTTGAAACCGGTTTGAGATAAACCTGGTTGAATGCAGTATCAGACTTAACTGATTTGGGTCAAACTGGTTTCTGTAATATCTGTCCCAGACCCCTTGCTGGTTTAAAATAAACCAGACTCCCCCAGCATCCTAACATGCTCTCTGGGCTGGGCAGGGCTCTCTGGTCCACAGCAGGGCTGGCCCCCTCTGTTTCTTGGCTGTAGCTTCAGCAAAGACTTACAGGCACAGAGTGTATGCCTGGCTTATCCAAGCTAAGCAGGGATTATTCCCCCCGCCCCTCTGCTTTTTGTAGACACCACCGCATTAGCTAGCAGACCACATGCTGGCTACCGTCCATGCTCTGGGAGACAACAAAGGCAGACAGGCTTTTTGAAGCTAATCAACAGGTAACTTAATGTCCCCCTTTGGAAAAAACTGTTTAAGAAGAGCTTGGAGAGAGGCTTTGTTTTCTTAATGGGTTGATCAACATTGAGTTAGGAGTGATAAACATTCCCTGCTGCGCAGCTCGGGGGTGGTGTGTGGGTGGAATCAGTGCCCTGCCGGGCCTGGCCACACCCTCCTCAGCCAAGCACTGTGAAGTGAAGAAAGGGTTGCTCTAGTGCCCTCTGGCTTCTAGCCTGAGCCACTGCAGGCATGCACCTGGATTTCTAGAATGAAAACTGAATATCTATCCACCTCCAAATCGGTTTAAGCTTTGCAGGTTAGACTAATCTGCAAAGATTGAATCAATTCAGACTCAGGCTTTTTGAATGTCTGTCCCTAGCCTTAGTGATGGATGAAATTAAAGGATTCTCTCCCAAAGGGTTAGTGTGTGCAGTGCCAACAATGTGTGTGCATCATTATCAGCAGTGAACTGAGGTTCCATGGAATTAAAATGCTCTGACTGATGAAGCACATTAAGGATTTGCTTGGGGTGACTGAAGACAATGCAGTTTTTGAGCAGTCATGATGTTGGAAAGTCAACTACAGCATGGGCAGATCCAGGATTTTGTGAAGGAGGATGTGGGAGCAGCACCTCTCTGCTTCCCCACCCCTAGGCAGGCAGACCCCATTGTGGGAGCAGCAATGGGGACTTTCTTCAAAGTCCTCAAACCAGTTAAGAATCCTGTCTCCCATTCCCTCATTTTAGGCACCCCTCCTTTCCCCTCCCATTTGTCCCCTCCTCCACCTACCACTGCCACTGTCCTCAGCTGGTGTGTGTGGTGTGCGGGGAGTCTTAGAGCTTTTCTTGCCCTGGGCTCAGCAAAAGACAGCAACAGTGGTAGTGGTCTCCCCAAGTGTCCCCTGCTAGCTGCAAGGGCAGGGTGAGCAACCCATCCACTGCCAGTTCTGCTTCTGTCCCCTGCTGACTCTTTGACAGCAGCTGTGGGGCCCGTCCTCCCACAACCCTCGCAAATAACAATTCTTCCAATTCATTTTGCAGTGGGAAAGTACTGCAGAGCCACTGCAACCAGGTTTGCAGAGGAGGTGGTGGTGGCGGGGGTGGTGGTTGGATTATGGGCCTATGCTTGCTCCCAGGCTGGCAGGAGACACCTGGGGGATGCGGCACAGAAAGGAAACCCCTGCTTCCACTACTGCTGCTGTTCCCAGCTGAAACAGACAGGAGTGGCTCTGCCTCCCTCCATCAACAAGGGACAGCAGGATCAGTGAGGTACCCATGCTGCTGAGGATAGAGGGGAAGGGAGGGGGTGCTGAGAGTGGGGTAGGAGGGACCTGATTTCTGGACTTTAAAAAATTCCTACTGCTGCTCTCAGCAGGGTCTGAAAGCGGGGTGCACTGATCAAGAACATTTTGATTTAGAGCAAAGGACAGATGAGAAATTCAAAGACTTTTGATGACATGTCATTGCTTCCAGCTCCTATTTTTGTGCTAAGCCATGCAGCCACAAAAATAGGAATAGAACCTGCAGTTTGGAAAGCCTTGGAGTTCCCCATCACCCACTTTTTCATACAGAAATGGGTGGGGTGATGGTATTCTTTAGCCATTTGAATTCAGTATTTGTTATCTGTCTTCCTGGTTTTGTTGTGTGGAGAGAATTGGCTACTAGCCTTGTTTTTTTGTGTGCCTTAAATGTGCATAGGTCATGGATAGATACTGTAGTTTTTGTAAACTAAAGTAAATAAGTATATTTAAATGTGTATTAATGAGTTTACTGGTGCAAGTTAGGGCAGAATACAGAAGTAGGGAGTTATGGACAGTTTGTTTATTCTGACGTTACTTGGGTTTTGTGCATTAAAAATTAACATCTTGCTATTAACATCCTATCATACAGTAGTTTCATTTGCAGAAGCCATGTACTGAATATACACCTTACTTAAGACTAGTCCCAAGACTAGGAGATCTAGTCTCTAGTACAGATTTTGTATGCCAAATATTTTACCTGAATGACTTGGGTAATACAAACATTAATATGCATGAAGTATATTTACATTTTTTCAGCAGAAAGATTGTTTCATTTCTAAAGCACTTTTGTTGTTTAAGGTGTTATTTATTTGCAGGAAATGGATAATTTAATACCTTGCCTTAAGTTGTGCAGTTAAAAAAATACCTCCAAAAATAATTTTAAGGGATTCAAATTTTATTTCCTATTTTTACTGGCAATTTAGAATTTATGTAGTGAGTGTAAATCATTGGTAATCTGCAAATCTTATAAAAATGCGCTCAAGCAGTTGAAACTAAAGTTTAAACTTTAGCATGTCTTAATGTTGCTACAGCTGCACCAACAATTACTCGATCGTCCTCCAGAAAATTTATGTTGTCAGCTGTCACGTTTAAAGCCTGTAACACAGTACAGTTTTCTGAATGTTTACTAAATTGGTTCAGATATTTATGAAAAATAGAAGACTTGCATATGGTCTTCTTCAACAAGAAGTTGTGCTATTAGTGCTGTAAAGTCTATTTTAAATTTGTTGTACATAAATAAAAACAAACAAAACAAAAACCCTTCCCATAACATCTGGCTCACTCTATTAGAAAAGTGTGCCAAATTGATGTTATAAAATCTGTGGTCAGCTAACAACTATTATGCATATTTAGCATGTGAAAAATCATTAAAACTTCTGTTTTTAGGATTGAACTCTTTAATGCGTAATTCAGGTAACTTTGGAAATCCCCCTATTTTTCCAATGTTTAAAAATGAAGCAAAACATACGGGATTAATGGAAACCTATGACATAAAATAACTGTGAATATTCATGTGTTGTATTTGTAAACTTAAATGTATCATAAAAAGAAAATGTCCAATATATTTTGGTTAAGCTAGATACTTTGCAAGTTAATGTATTCAAAAACTTCAGAGGCCCCTAGGAAGAAGTTGTAAACACTACAGTATGTGTATGAGTTCTTTAGAACTACTGTCTGGTTTCAGGAAACATTACTGAGCATATGTAACTGTAAACATGCAGAAGTAGATTGTTTTTTCTAACTAAAAACACACCACTCCTTCCTCCTCATGTTAACGAACAGCCATGTTATGCATTGTGCCCAGATCCTGAAAACACTTCTGCATGTTAGCAGTCTCTTTGAAGCTAGCAGGGCTTTGTACATTTGCTTGTGCCTGCAAGTGTTTAGATAGTCAGGGCTTTAGAAGCTGAAAACATAAGGAAAATTCATTGTGAAAATATTTGTCCTAAATTTAAGAGTTTTCCTTTTGGTAGCTTTCAGTTTGTAAATTGAACTGTGTGTGCATATGTCTGTATGTTGCATCCAATTCAAATTGTTCTGTATTATTTCTTTGGAAAATATATTTTCTTTTTAAAAAGTAACCTCTATTTTAATTTTTTGCCGTACAAATTACAAAAAAAAAGTTGAATTCTCTAATACTTTTTCACATAATTCTGTATTTGGAAATGATTAGATCACTAGTTGACCTGTTAATAGTTTGAGACAGATGAATATGCTTTGCTTGTTTTCAATACAGGTTTCCCTCATTTTATGCGGGTTCTGTATATGTGAATTTGCTCTTATGTGATGACCTTTTTTATATCCAAAATTTGTTATATATAAGGTAAATTCACTCTTATGCAGGTAAGTCTGTGGGGCGGAGAGGAAAGGCCCATGGGTGGGGCCCTAGCGGTGTGAGAGGGAGTGGGGCACAGGCAGGCGCAGGTTCTGCAGTGAGTAGGGCCTTGATCTGTCCCCTCCAGCGGTGTTGAGGGAGGGAGTGGGGCTGGGGCAGCAGCAGGCTCTGCACAGGTTGGGCAGGGTGTGGGACAGGGTCGCAGCTCCTGGTGCTGTGGGCTGGGGCTGAAGGGCATGCCAGGCTCTTCCTGGAGGGGGCTGGGATGTGCTGTGCTCAGGGTGGGTGGCAGTGGCACTGGGAGAGGGGCCCCATCCCAAAATTCATCGTAGCTCTCCCAAACCCCCTCCCAGCACCACTGCCTGCCCCTTCCTGTGCTCAGCATGGCTCAAGTCTCCTGCTGGGAAGAGCCTGGTGCAGCCCCCATCCCCAGCATATAGCAGCAGCCTGTAGCAGCAAAAGCCACTCCCCCTGTCCCATGCCCCACCCCAGCTGTGCAGCACCTGCCTCTGCCCCAGCCCTAGCTCCTCTCCTCCCCTCCCTTACTACTGGTAGGGGCTGTGTGCAAATCAAGGCCCCACTCACCCCAGTCCCTGGTCTCTTCTTGGTGGGGGGTTGGGCTGCACTGTGCTCAGGGTGGGTGGTGGCACTGGGAGGGGTATTGGGGGTGGGGGGCTATGGTGAAGTTTGTACCCTTCTCCCAGCACTGCTGCCACCCACCACAAGTGCAGCCTGGCCCAGCTCCCTGCTGGGAAGAGCCCAGTGCCACCCCGGCCCCAGCAAACTTACCCACTGCAGATGCAGCCAAGGTCTTAGAACGCATCCCTATTTGTTACCTTGTAAAGTGGGTTCCCTTTATGTAAATCTGAGTTATGCACGTTTTTTCAGGAACACATCTACTGCATAAAGCAAGGGAAACCTGTAACGTATTTTGTGTCATGGTGTCTATGTGCCATAAGAAGAGATGCTTTGTCAATAAGTGTTTAGTCCAAACATTATTTTTCTATTGTGATATCAACAAGTTACAGTTTATTAAAACAAAATTCGTCCTTTGTTAAATATATAAAATAACTATTTTCCTTCTAAGATAATATGTAGACTAGGATGCAAAGTAATAGAAATTATTTAAAAAAACAAAAACCAGAGCAACATTTTTGGGTGTTTCAATTCTGTTTGTGACTCTTTGGTGACGTTTGTATTTCCTTGAAAAATATGCGCTTTTTATCCCCACAAGCTTTAGAGAACTTTTTACTTCAATAAATGCCTTCATAATAAATAGTGGGAGAAAATAATAAAGCCTTGACTTTCTAAACTTACTGGAAACTTTGTTATTACCAAGATAATTCAATCTTTATTAATATGACACAATTACACTGAACTCTCTATGTTTCGAGAATAATTTTTCTTGACATTTTAGCTCAGTAATATCTATTTCCCTTCTGTTAATTTGTCTGATTCCTCCAATACCATTTAAAACAAAAAATGATATTAAACACTACATTTTCTCTCTCATAAACCTAATACTATTTAATCTGCTACATCCTTGTCCTGCTACACACTATTTAGCTTTTAACCAAACTTTTCAACTTGTATTTTTTATGAATACAAAATAGAAACTTGGATATTCATATTTTCTAGCCTGGTAGGATCCTTATAGCTGCTTAGAGTTTCTGTGTTAATTTAAGTAAAAGTGGGCGCATATACATATGTGCATTTACTGCATAGTAACCAAAATTACTGTGTAGTATGAACATGCATCTACACGTGCATGCCTGTACTGTGCAGTAAATGTGGTGATTTATGCTGACTTTTAATCTACAATTAGGATTGTACCAATAACTACTGTGTAGACAAGCCCCTAAAAGTAATGGAACAAACACATTTTATCACATTGGTAGTTGATATGCTTTCTCTTTATTAAGCCAGTTGCACATAGCTTCAAAGAGGAGTTCTAGCAGACCAGGGTTTTTTGTGGAGATGGGGAGATCCTTGTCCTGCTCCCCCTGTTCCAATGACTTGCATTAAGGATGGGTAATATAGGGTGTACCTAGGCCACCAGAGGATCCCTGAATACAAAAAAAATTCTTTACGGAGCTATTTAAATTGAATTAAAGACGGTATGTTTTGTGCCACAAGAAGGGAAGAAAGCAGGGGAGCTGGGCCTGTATATTAAAGCAGGTGCTACCCGATGCAAACTAAAAGTCTTCCTATTTTTTCCATAGTGACTGAACACCGTGTTGGCACCAAATTAGACTTTAACTCAAGAATACATTCATTGATGTGTTATCTAACAACTACGCTAATTCGATAGAAGGATTGAGTCTAAGTTCAAGTATTAACCCCATATTGTATTCATATTTTTATTGGAGAGACTCATTCTATTCATATAGCTTGTGGTGCAGTGGGGTTCAGGTCCACGACTGGAATTCCCAACCCTAGAAGCAGTAGAAGAAAATGATACATAACAACAACAGTTACCGTTGTTTTTATTTCATATAGTCTGTTTTATGTCATTTGGTGGGATATAAGTGTAATTTTGTTATTTTTAATGAGGACGTGGAACTATGAAAAAAATACTATCATAATTGATACATTTTAGATTTGGCTTGGTGATTCCCTTTCAGTCACCTACTCCCACTCCTCAGAGTAAAGATTGGCTCTTTTTGACTGATTTTTTCCAAAAAGAGAGAATATATCAACTTTTAATATCATGAATTCAAGTTGTAATCAGCATATACATTTTAGAACAAGTATCCAATAAAAATAAATACATCTGCAGTGAGCATGGTAAATTATATGCAAGCTTACACTATAATAATAAACAGGAAGCAGCAGCATCTGAGTTTGCAACTGGCTTCTCAGGAGGTTCCATACTTCCAGCTGTGATAGCAGCTGTGGCTTTGGCTCTGGAACAGTCTCTGGAACAAGCTGACAAAGGGCTGATTACAATGCAGTGTTCAGTTTCTCCTTGGATACATTTCGTTTTTAACACCCGTTGATTGTGATAAGTTCACACAATTACACTGTTTGGAACTTGCCCTTTGGAAACATTTACAAAGCTTATATGTAGTTCCCATTGAGTGGCCATGGGTCCTCATAACATCCATAATTTTTATGGCTATTACGATTGATTTTTGGCTTTTGAATGAAGTTAAACAACTTATTCCTTTTCCACTTCCCTCCCTATCCTTTGAGACCATTCAACGTTTTTCTCAAAAATATTCTACAAGAAGTTTTGTAGTTTTTTGCATGTAATTATGATAAGGCCAAAAGATAATAACAACAATGAAGCTGAGGGAAAGAGGGCGTGGAAAAACTTGACCAGGTGTACCAAGAATTTCTGCTTTCCAGTCTTTTGCTGAGAATAGGGAAAGACCTAATCTCATGGGAGGTTCCCTACTTTTATATAACTAAACCAAATTTTCTTTGGGAAAAGCAAGGACCACCTACATAGTTCTTAAAATATCTGTTTAGATCCCCACATATTTCTGTCTGGCCTTTGCCTCACACTGAGGCACCTGGGGTCAGGTATGTTTCCTCTATTGGCCATGATTCCACACTGCTAGGTACACTGTAAATTTTGCTCTGCAAGTCCCTTGCCCTGGTTCACCCCCCAACATCCACTTCTGCTCCTGTTCAATAGAGCAATTCCTGTGGTCAGACTGACATTCTCTACCACAAAGTCATTATATCCTCTCACAGTTCTGACATTTCCCCAGCAGAACAGCTCTACTTCACCAGCTTAATAGAATCCCGTGATCTCAATCCCATCTGCCTTTTTGTCCACCTCTGACTGATACCTGAAACCCTCTCTTCATCCTTCCTCCACTACTTTCTCTGCATAGGATAGCACCAATTTCTTCCAAGAGAAACTTGACAAAAATGACCTTCATTTTTCCCTTTGCTTGCCCATCTGTCTTCCTCCTCTTTTGTTAAAGAGGCAGAAGTTTCTTCCCCACCTTAAGCCCTCTACTTGTTCTAGCGATACTGTCTCATTCTGATCTCCTAATCACCTTTTTCCATTTTCATTCCTCCTTTACTCTTGAAACTGAGCCTCTCTCTCCTTTGGCACACCTTTGCCCCCAATTTAAGTATAAGTTCATAGGAAAGTAGGGTTGGAAGGGACCTCATGAGTTCTTCAAGTCCAGCCCCCTGCTCAGGGCTGGATCATCTTTGACTAAAACATCCCAGCCAAGTATCTGTTTAACCTGATCATGAAACTTCCAAGAATGGAGACTCCAGTTTCTCCAGGTAGCCTGTTCCACTGTTTCACCACTTCATAGTAAGAAACAGCCTCCTAATCAGCAACCTAAATTTCCCCTGCTGAAGTTTAAGGCCATTGTTCCTAGTCCTGTCCCCTACAGTCACAGAAAGAAACCAATCTCCAGCTTCTCTGTACTTGCTCTTCATTTATTTGAACAGGGTATCCAACCCTCTACCCCTGGCCTTCTTCTCTTCTCCAGACTAAACATCCCTAGTTCTTTCAGCCTTTCCTCATAAGCCTTGCGGCCCAGCCCCCTAATCAGTTTTGTTGTTCTGTACTGAACTTTTTCCAGACTGTCCACATCCTTCTTGAAGTGCAGGGCCCAAAATCAGATGCAATACTCCAGCAAGGCTTCAGCTGTGCTGTTAATTTCTTCCATTTTAAATACCCACCTGTTACCTCTTTTGCCCTTCCAACTACATTTCCATCTCCTTTCTCCTTTTACCTATAAGCTTATTGAATGTGGTGTCTATACTTTCAGTCTGGAATCTCTCTCCCTTCAGATACTTAGTAGATGTTTTCTACTTCGGTTTCTGTCAGTTGAATTCAGCTGAAATCTTTGAACTCTTCAAAGAGTCTCTAGTGACCTTTTAGGGCCAAATTTTAGAACCAATTCTATCCTCATTTTCCTTTAACTCTTCACTGCTTTTGACGTGGTCACCATGCTCTTAAAACTTTATCTGTCATTGGCTTCTGTGTCTCTGTTCTTTCCTGGCTCTCTTTTTATCTCTCATCCTTCTTCCATCACATCTTTTCATGGAATCTTCTTTCAGATTTCTTTGGTGCTTTCATCCACCAAGATCTGTCCTTGGCTATTTGCGCTTCTTGCTGTATACCTTATCTCTGACTAATCTCAACTGCAACACAAATTCAGTATGTAAGCTCTTAAATCTACTTCTCTAGATCTCTGCTGCTCTTTTCCTTCTATTCCAACTAAAATCCCAACCTGTTGCTCTGAAAAGCTCTGTTTCTTTAACATCTCTGTGGATTACTAGCTACCAACTTAAGCTAAATATTTTAAAACAGTTTGTATACTCCAAAGCTTTTTGTTTTGTTTTCTTTGTCAAGCACTGTGGACAATATTACTGTCCTGCTCGCCATGTGGGCATATAATTAAGATATGTTTTTACTCTGATTTTGCTCTGATGTCCTCACACCTAGGCCAGATCTATGTCTTACAGGTCCTTTGTGCACCGTGTCCCTAGGATGTGGCAACCTACAGAATTAAAACTTTTGTCCAGGACCTCATCCTCTTCCTTCTCAATGTCCTTCTCTCTATCCCTAACTAAGAAAGAATCTTGCCTTACTGATATCCATCTAGAATGCTGCTGTAAAGATTGGTTTTCTAGCTTGGTCACTGAGTAGGTCACTCCTGCCTTGGCATCCCTGCTCTTACTGGATGCATCTACAAGAGATGTTTACTGCACGGTTGACTAATTGCACAATAACCATCTCGGTCCCTTCATGTGTGCCCCTATTAGGGCACACAAAACTAATAAATTCTACAGCAGGGTAGGACTTACGAATAAAAGCCCTACCTTGCTGCAGAGATTTTGTGTGTACAGCAAGCATATGTGTAGATGTGGAGCTGGCTGGCTGGGGTACAAGGGTATTTCAGTGTGGGGGCTGCCTGCCGGCTAGCCCTACACTGAAGCACCCTTGTGCCCCAGCCAGCACCTCCGCAGCACATTGAACCCAGTTTGTGCAGCTCCAAGTTGGCAGGCTAACTCTCTGGGCCCCCTGGCAGCTGGGGCTGTTGCAACCTGGCTCAGTGTGCTGTGTTCTGGGCACACGTGTAAATGACCAGGACCTTTCCAGGAGCTTGTTGCTCCACAGTTAGTTGCTTTGCATTAATGGCACATGTAGAGGTGCCCACTGTGTCCTTCACAGTCACCTCAGACATGAACTACTTGCTTTCACTTTCCACATGCTATCTACCTTCTCTCATCATTTTTAAGAGGTGACTCCTGTCAAAGATGCCAGTCCCTGATGCTTACATTAACATTTCAAACAAGCATGTCCATGCTTTCTTCCAAGCCTCTCATGCCTGGAAGGAGCTCCCAGTAAATGTCTGGAAAGCTATATCCTTATCCTTCACATTCCCTCTTAATTTTTGTTGTTGTGATGACTAAAACAAATAGGCAGTTGGGGAACTGCTGCAACTTGCTCTCTATCTTACTGAACAATGTTGTCTCATTGTTTTCTTGTTCTCTCGTCTCACTGTGTCCATCTGTTTTCTCTTACCTAATATTTAGATTTTTATTTTTTGGGGTCAGAAAACAGAAAACATCTTTTTATTCTGTGTTTACACACTGGCTCTTAACATAAAGGGATCTTCTTCCCTCACACTAGGGTTCCTGAGTTTAGTGATGATATATTTTACTGAATCAAATCCAGCTTGCAAGATCAAGTGCTACTGCAGAGATCCAACGCCTAGTAAAACTCTATGGAAAGTGTGTCATTGATTTAATTAGATTTTCAATCAGGCCTTAAATCTCTTTTCTGAGGTGAGGGTAAGATCCTCAGAGGAATATTAATGCGAGTAAAAATATGTATTTTTATTTCCCTCAGTCACACTCTATAAATGGTCCTTTTATACCAGGTTTGGCAAATACACACATACATACACTTCCTAGGTTTTTGCTAGGACAGTAGTCAAAACAGGTTTAAACAAGCTGACACTCACTTTCATTAAGCAAACATTCTCAACATTTTGGAAACTTCTTTAACACATTTGAATATTCTAGAACCATCAGAACTTTCTAAAATATTCCAGAACATTCTGTAACATACTTGAACCTTCTGGACTATTCCAGAAATTTCTCAAACTGCAAACTGGCTCTTATGTTGTACATAATGAAAGCAACCATCAGATTTTCGATTGACAGGTCAGGTAAAAGCTCTACAGAGGAATAGTGAACAGTAAATAAGTATTTGGTTGCTTCCTTGTTTTTACAAATGAAAATTAAGGTAATATGAATGTGCTTAAAATCATGTACACCACTTAAGTTTAATTATATTATGTTAAATATTGTATATATAATTTTATTTAATAATTTCCCTCTACTTTAAAGCCGTGTCCAGTGTCAACATCTGCCTTTTAGTGTCAAAATAATGAATGCCATAGCAGATCGTGTTATATTTATGTATCTACCATGCCACTACAATTACTAACAAAGGATGACTAATATGACATGTGCAATTCATTCATTCTGATCTAAAACTTAATTGCAAATTATAGTAAAGCATTTGAGCTAATTACAGACAATCAAAAAGCCAGAGAATTAATTGATTCAATCTTTGCAGGTTAGTCTAAACTGTGTAGATTGAACTGAGAAGCAAGTGAACACACATTCACTTCTGAATCTGGAAATACAGCTACATGCTTGCAGTGTCCCAGGCCAGAAGCTAGGTGCACTAGAGCATTCCTTCCAGTCTGCTGGCCATTGGTAAAGGGAAGCTGGGAGAGAAGCCCTCATAAGCTCAAAGGCCCTCAAAGGTGAAGGGGTGGCATGCTAAAGTGGGTGAGGGGGGGCTTTGAACCCCCCCTCTCCTTACTTCAGTGTGCTGGCTCTGGGCTGGGGCATGGCCCTGTGCCCCACTCTCTGCTTGAGCAGGGACTAGCCTGGCAGGGGCAGACTTCCCACCTCCCTCACCTCTCCCCTGATAAACCCAGGCTGGCTCCTGTTCAGGCAGGGAGGAGATTTAAACCCTCCTTCCACCCTGCCTCAGCATGCTGGCTCTGGCCGGGGTGTGGCCACACTCCTACTCTCCACTCGAGTGGGGAGCAGTGGGAGCAAAAGCCTGGTGGGGGCTGGGCTATTCCCCCCACCAGGGAGACCCAGACTGGAGTTCCTTGCAGGCCAGGGAGGGTGTTTAAATCCCTCTCCCTGTCTGGTATGCTGGCTAGGGCTAGGGCCTGGCTACGGCCTCTGCTCTCTGAGCAGGGAGTAGGAAAAGCCTTTGGAGGGCTGTTACACCCCCTCACCCAGGCAGACCTTGGCTGGGGTCCAGATCTTGGTCTCCTCCCCACCCCAAGCCAGCAGCCAGCCAGAACAGTAATGGTGCTCTGGCTAGGGAGCAGAGGCGTGGGGCCAACCCTGTTCAGCTGGAGCAGATGGCCCAGCCCAGGGCTGCAAGGCATTCTGGGATGCTGGGAGACTGAGAGTTAACTTGAACAAGGAACGGTTCTGGGATAGAAGTTCCATAAACCGGTTTGACCTAAATCAGTTAAGTCTGATACTACATTCAACCAGGTTTATCTTAAACCTGCTTCAGCTACTTTGAAAGCATTTTAAGTGCACTGAACTTCTGTTGTGTTACAGATTTGAACAAGATTCTGGTCACTTAAATTGGTTTATGTGTAATTTCTCTCCCTAGCCATAAAATTATCAACCCTAAGTCATTCCTCTCAAATATTATGAAGATGAATGCAAAACCAGCAATATAGGTGATCTGGAAAAAAATACTTAGATCCAAAGTCTATTCCATTTGTGACTTATCTGCCAGTATGGGCAGCATTTTTTACTTCAGGAGACTTTTCAGAATAAAGTAAGAACAGGCTAGAAGTGGAGAAAGTGATCAAGCATATAATGTGTAAAATACCATGTTTACTGCCAAGTAGCTGGATAAGAGAATGATTGAGTCAAAATACTGAATAACAGAATAAGGTCTGAAATGCTTTTTTTCTGTTTGTTTATTTAAAACTATCACATGCAGGACTGTTTTTTTTCTTTCCAGAATAAAACTGAGGGTTTTTAAAAAATATATATTTTGTTTTCAGTTTTCAGTTAAAATTGTATTTATTTCTATTTCTATTGCTGTGATATGAATGTATATAGGATATGACACTAATTGTTAGGAAGTCTTTTTGTGTATTAGTTTAGATACATGACATTTTTTAAACACAATATATTTTTAACTATGCCTAAAATCTATAGAATGTTTTTATCTCTTCTTGACAGCTTTTATTTTTAAAAATTTTCCATGTAGACCTAATCGATACAAATTTCAAAATATCATTTATATACTCTTCATAAGTAATAATACACATTTTCCAAAGTAGGCCAACTTTTGACAATTATTTTTTTTAAAAGCCAGAAAATCCTGATTAAAACCAGGATTGTTTTACCCAGTTT
Source organism: Gavialis gangeticus (assembly GCF_001723915.1). Lineage (NCBI taxonomy): Eukaryota > Metazoa > Chordata > Crocodylia > Gavialidae > Gavialis > Gavialis gangeticus. Next base: position 35,167,964 of record NW_017729027.1, read on the forward strand.
AAATCAACGGTTAACACCATAGTGGTCAAAACTATTCAGCCCGGTTTTATAGTATCAGCTGTGCTACTAAAGCATCCTTTTTCCTGTCTGAAGCCTCCTTTGTCTCTGAGAGTTTTTACATGCTAGAATTGCTGTCTTTCTTTGTTCATCTTTTTTTTGCTTTTGCATTTAATGGATGCTAGTTCTCTATAGACTATCTGGAGAAAAGTGATTTTTATCTCAGATGGAATTACTCCTGTGTTCTATCAATGGAAAATTTGTTTAGATGGTGATAGATAATGGTAAAAATATAATGACATGGGAATATAGGGTATTTTGAGTTATTGATTCCAGTCCTCTACTTTTACAGGCAGCTGTATCCTATAATCCCATTCACAAGATTTAGCCTCTTCCCCCTAATTAGGGTTGTTTTCCCCACTACAGAGATTGGAAGGCTATTGATGACCCCCACTGCACTGAAACCTCATTTTTCATCTTAAATGTATCACAGCCAGTTGCCCATTTGTTCTTGTGCCAACACGGTCATTTGGCTTACATATCTCTTCCCCTTCATATAGAGAGCAGTCATGTCCCCTCTTGAGCTTTGTTTTGCTAAGCTAAAACAGTGTCCTTTGATAAGACTTGTTTCTCATCCAGTGATCATCCTAGAAACACTTCTCTGAAACCTTTCTACTTTAAAGTCTTTCCTGGAGATATGTGGACAGAATTGTACATAGTATTTTAGCTGAGGGCTTCTTAGTACTATACTGACATTCACACTTTGCTATCTGCACTGGAAATACCTTGGCTAATGTATCCTTGGGTTGCATTTCCCCCTTTTCATGGCCACATCACATTGATGTCTCTCAGATATCCTGTGATCAACAAGTCAAGTACGCTTAGATCTTTCCCTTCCTCTGTCATTTCCAACTGATTAGCCTCTAATTCATTGCAAACATCCTTGTTATCAGTCTCAAAGTGCATGACCTTCAATTTTGTACTTTTAAACCACCCCATTCCTGTTACTGTTGCACTTCAGTACAATATTCTGATCCTCTTTTTATTGCTAATGCTTAAGTAAGGCTGATCGCAAGACTTATCCTTGCTGACCTCTTCTAGTAATCTCCCTCTAGCCTGTTGCTACTTTTTTTCAATATTTCTGTTAGCCTTTTAGCCAGTTCCAGTCAACCTTACAAATCATGGGGAACAAGCAGGAGGAGCTTGCTCTCCTGCTTGTAAGTAGTAAAATCGACCTGGTTGGCCTAGTGGAGACAT
>NW_017729027.1:35169228-35180841 GCF_001723915.1 Gavialis gangeticus
GGTCTTATGACCCCTCCGACCCCCAGTGCTCCTTCCTGCCAATGGCAGGGGGTCGGACTCAATGATCTGTCTATGTCTCTTCTGACTCATTGATTCTATGATTCTATGATCTTTTATTTATTCTTATCTTCTCCAGTTTAATTGCCTTAAACTCAATATAATGATAAGGTATTAAGTATTGAAAGAGTTCATAATTAAAAAAAAATGTTATATACAGATAGATTCTACAAATTATCACACCCTTTCATCCACCAAAAGTCCCTGTTATGTTATATAAGTACCGAAGGATTTTTGCTAGCTTGTGTGAGTTGTGCAAAGTATGTTATTGTTCTTTAAGTACATTTGCACCTGTTTTACCTTTGTTTGCTCTACTCCACATTTTATTCATGCCACATGTTGCCATCAGATGTGATTCATTGTGATTTAATATATTGTACTGTTATATACATATACATGTAAAATATGTTAAATGTAGCATATATGTGTGTGAACTATACATTTTGTAAAATTGATTTAATTTGTACTGAGTGCCAATTCATATCCAGTTTGTACCTTAGGTCAGAACAGTTTCAGTTATGAACACTTGTTTTCACTAACTCAAGACACCATAATATTATGGAAAAACTTTTTTGAGGTCTAAAAATTTCCATGCTTCATTCTGTCTGCAGGATTCTGTGTATGCACATGCATGTGTGTTTAAACTTAAAAAGAAATTCTGCTTTGCTGTTTTTGAATTTTGTTGTTGGAAAAAAGGTATCTATGGCTTGTAAAAAGGCTACGTTTGTTTTCATAGATAAGTTAAAAAAATCTAGTTCTGATGCTTACATGTGTTCTGTTGGATTATGTATAAAACCAAGTGTATAAAAAACTGCATTTTATAATAATACAGAGAACATTGAAATCATGCATGGTAAATATCTGCTAACATTATTAGCAGAATGTAATAGACCCAACCTCTGTCTCCTGTGGAACCAGAATGTAAACTCTCTTATCTTGCCTATTCAAGATCTAAACAAATGCAGGACCTCCTGCTTTTTACCTGCTGCCTGGAATCATAATCTTACAAATAAAACAAAATCTTGTCCCCCTCTTCCCTCAAAACATAATATATTAGTTGAAGGCCCCTGACACTTAAGACATGTTTAACTGGTTAGTCACCTTTTAAGCAGTGACCTGGCCACACGTTCATACAATTAATGGTGCAATAAAACAAGGACTAAGCCACAAAGTTATTATATAAAATATATTTAATAATTTTGTGACTGGTTCCACCTTTAACTGAACGTGTGACAAATGCTTCCAACAGCTGGAGCATACTAGAGCCTTTCAGGACTCCTTTGTGCTCTAGAGGCTGGGAGCTCCTGCTCAGCTCACCAGGGGGTCCCAGCTAGAAAAGTTCAGGGAACTTCAAACCTGCTGTTGCCAGTGCAGGGGTAACCTGGGATACGGACCTTCTTTCCACATATACGTGCCTTTAAGTTAATATATGTTAGGGTCCTACGGGACAGGATAGTTATATGGAAAATGGCTAAGTACTAATGTTCAATAAGGCCCTAGCATAAGGGCTCGAACTATAATGCTTCACTTAAAGCGCGGTATAAATTAGAAGAGGAATGGACCAAAGAGACGTTCACCATTCGGTGGGGGGAGGTCAGCTCAGAGTTTGCCCACTGGCCAAGGCCAGCAGGTGGGAGGTACTCCCACATGCCTTCCTGGAAGCTTCAGGAGTGGCCCCTCCCAAGCCCTGTCCTCTCCCCCACTAGCTGGCAACTATCAACAGTGGCTAGGGGTAAGAGAGGTGGGGAAGGAGCCCCAGTGCAGCATAGATCCGTTCCACATTGCTGGGTTGTATCTTGGTGGCAGCCTGGGTGCACATGGTGGGAGGCCCCTACCATCCCAACCTTTTGGCAGCTGCAGCCAGCAGCTGCATCCGGGGACTGGCTGATCTAGCTTTTGGCCATGTTGGGAACTGGGGGTGGGGGGGAAGGATCACCCTGCTACACAGACCTGTCCTGGCCCCACCACAAGACCTGAACAAGCAACCTGAGGGGCCTGCATGGCACAGGGGCTCCATGCCTCCACCCGGCCCTGCAGAGAGGAGACAGAGCCCTTTCTTTCTCCTCTCTGTAGCATCCTGGGAGCACGGCTGGGCTGGTATTCACCCAGAGGAGATGAGCACCATCTGAGGCTAGCAGGCCCCCTAGTGAGGGGTCCCTGAGATGCAGGGGAGAATGTGACCTACTGTGACTTAGGATGGGATGGGATGGGATGTATAACACTGCTAATATATATAAATCTGTATATTAGCAGTTTTTCATTTAAATCACAGAAAAATGTGGATTTGGGTTTCCTTTTTTTAACTGAAAATTGGGGATTTTTTTAAATCAGAGAAAACCTGGATCCCTGGTGTTGACCTTTGTTTCAGTGTTATAGAGGCTTATTTCTGGTTAGCTTAATTGTATTCCAAGTCAGTTTATCAAAGCCATTAGAAGACCGCATCTACACGATTTTGCTAGCATAGCTGTTTTGGCTAAAAATGTGAAAAATTGTACTCTGTAGCCAGTATAATTATGCTGTCATAACTTCTGACGTAGAGGCAGATATGCTGACAGAAAAGTATTTTAACATGTCTATACAGAGTTTGAAAAGTTAATTGTAGCTAAGCAAGTAGGATCATTCCTTCACTTAACATAGACTGCGTTTTTATTATGGGACTCTACTAACATAACTAAAGTAGCAGAGACTCTTTTAGTGTAGACATGCTAATAAGCTGGGTTTAAACAAAGGTAAGTGTCCACATGGTCTTTTGCACTGGTTTTACTGGATCACTTTAAATCCAAACCTCAAATCTCAAGCCACTATAGCTCTATATAAAAACTGGAACATAGCATTGCAGAGAGCTGTCCCCAGCCAAACGCAAACAGCTGGAAAGGTGAGCTCTCTTGTATCCCCCCATTAATTGAGCTGAGAAGAGCAATTTAAAGTTTAACTGGGATGATTTACATGCTTAAATTATCACAAGATATCACAAGTTATGTAATAAAAAATGGAAATTCAAAACAGTCTCCACAGTGAGGCAGCATTAAGATTTCTCAAAACGGGCCCATTTGTAGCTTGTGCATGTTGTACTACCTTTGAAGCATTGTGCAAGGCAAAGTGATAGTGACTCATGGTCTTCCTTCCTTGCTCTTCCTTCTATGCTGATAGATGACCAAGCATATTTCCCCTGCTGTTCAGGGGTAGAAATGTCAACTGGTACATTTGGTAGGAAGAGATGTAATAAATACATAGAGTCTGTTCTTGCAGTACAGCTATCCCTTATGCCAGATATCTGGATTATGAAGTAAGGGACACCTTCTACTGCCTTGTGTGGCCAGCAAAGCAGAGAAATAAGATGATTCTTAAAATGACAACAATATGGAAAAGTTAAGTTTTATCTAGCTACATTAATTTGCTTATAACATCAGTCCTTTGTAAGTTGCGATATACATTGAGCATAAAGAAGGATATTAAACTACTTATTTAACAATAAAAAGAGAAAACTTCAACATAGGCAACTTTAATTTGTTGCTGGAACCTTCATTTTGCCTTTTCTGACTAGAGCACACAACTTTCTATTTGCAGTAAGATTTTTTTATATGCAACATACAGATGCATGCAATATATAATTATGTAAATTTGTACTAGTCACATATTTATGTTTCTGCTATTTTTCTTGTAGGTATGTATCTTGTGCTTTGGGATGCCCATATGAAGGAAACATCAAACCAGTTAAAGTGGCAGAAGTAAGAATGTATCTGTCTTACCTTTTTTTATGATAGGAATGCACATTTAATACATGCTTGAATTATTTTCTTTATTTAATCCTAGAAGCAAATACAGCAAACTCAAATATACCTCATAATTTTCCTCAACGATACCCTCTCAGATTTAAAGAAAATAACATGCTTTGGTTATAATCAGTTATAAAACAAAAAATATTATGTGTTATTTCCTTCAACCAGAAAGGCAAGGAAATACTTAGGAAAAGAGGCTCAAATGCATATGTCAATGGACCGCATTGTATGAGATGATTTCCAGCATTACTTCTTACAAATGCCAGCTGCTATTAAAGTCACTGCATACCAGCAGGCTGCTTCTTGCCTTCGATCAGTAAACCCACTTTAAATCCTGGTGCCCTAGATCAGCCCAGCGGGCAACTGCAGAATGTATATTAGCTGAATGCTTCAAAATTATCCTTAAAATAGGTTTGCTATTACTCTACCTTAACTATAAGACAATTGAGGAATAAGATGCATCTCTTATGAAGGAAAGACTAAGGAAGATGGTCAGAAGAGAACACCTTTCCCTTTAGGAAAACAAACAAAGAGCTCAGGAGTCAGAAGACTGGGAAACAGCTGAATAGAGAGAGCAACAGACAGAGAGGCAGAGATGGCTGGGTGGGTCTGTACAGAAAAGGGTGAGGAAACACAACAAAGTAGTCTCTATACATGCAGGTAAAGGTGCAATAGGATCTAATGTGTAGTCCACACAATCATGCTTCCTGCCATGCCACACATGAATGGCAGGAGGTGTGGATATGGGATCATGCATTAGATCCCATTGCTGGTGATGGGAGAGCCTGGTATTGGGCTTCCCCTACACTGGCAAGAAGCAAGCTGCTGCAGCTGGGAGCCTCTTCAGTTGAGGGGTTTCCAGCTGCGGGGCAGCCCACTCACCCCTGTGGCTTGGGGATTTTGGTAGCAGCCATCCCCCAGCACAGGGGTTTCACACGTATTTCTGAGGTTGAGGGATCATGGCTGCCTTGATCCCCCAGCTCTGAGGTTTTCATTCACCCCTGAGGCTGGGGATCACAGCTTCCATGATCCCTCAGCCACAGGGGTTTCATGCATTCAGTGTCCACAGCTGTGGGACTCTGGGTTCCCCATGCTGCCAGGATGCAGTGGCAGCTGCTGGGATTGAGAGGCCACTCAGTCATGGGACTCCCAACTCTGCCTGGGCATTGTGCACTGCCATGGCTGGGAGTACACATTTTTTAGGTCTGTAGCTGGTTGGAGCTTTTTATTGTATAATAGCTACTTTGCACATGTAGCTGGTCTCCAGGGCAGTTTGTAGATGTGCTTAGCATTTTCTAAACCATGTTAACTGATTGGAATCACATAGTTTGAATCAAATTTCAATTTAAATTAGGAGTTAATAGGTGATCATTGACCATCATAGCAGGGGGCACTGGCTATATACTGTCCATACACTTAAGAGTGCCTTGATAGAGGCTGGAAGTAATTAAGAGGTGATAATAAGCCTGTTTGAGCACTGCTACATTGTTGCAATTCTCTAGAAAAAGTTTCATAGTTTCATAGTTGTTAGGGGCTGGAAGGGACCTTATAGATCTTCAGTTCCAGCCTCCCTGCACTTGGGCAGGAAAGACTGATGAGATCAGATGACCTCAGCAAGATGTGCGTCAGGATGCTTTTTGAAGATCGCCAAGATGGATGACTGTACCACCTCTGGTGGGGAGCCTGTTCCAAACCCTCACCTTTCGACTTGTAAAGCAGCTTTTCCTTATGTCTAGCCTGAAGTGATCTTCAATCAGCTTGTGCCCATTATTTCTTGTCCTCCCCTGGGGGACCTTGGTGAACAGATGCTCCCTCAGGCCCTGATGTACACCCTTGATATACTTACAGGCTGCCACCAAATCCTCTCTGAGTCGTCTTTTCTCCAAAATGAATAGTCCCAAGTCTTTCATCCTTTCCTCATATGACCTGGTCTCTAGGCCTCTAATCATGCATGTGGCCCTCTTTTGGACTCTCCTGAGCTTCTCCACATCTTTCCTGAAGTGTGGCACCCAGAAGTGGATGCAGAACTCCAGCTGCAGTCTCACCAAGGCTGAGTAGAGAGGGAGGAAGATGTCCTTAGCCTTGCTTGAGATGCCTTGGTAGATGCATGCCAGTGTTTGATTAGCTTCACCAGCTACAACATCGCATTGATGACTTATATTCATTTTGTTATCTGTCATGACACCCAGGTCTCATTCAGATGTGGTGCTAGCAAGCGTAGCACTGCCGAGCCTGTAAATGTGTTGTGGATTATTTCTCTCTAGATGAATCACTTTACATTTCTCTGTATTAAACAACATCTGGTTGAGGTCTGCCCACCTCATGAGCCAGGTCGCCCTGTATTGCCAGCCTGTTGTTGTATATGACCACACTCCCCCCTAGTCTGGTGTCGTCAGCGAGCTTTGCTCGTTCGCTGCTAATACCTGAATCCAAATCATTGATGAACATGTTGAAAATCACTGGTCTGAGCACTGAACCTTGAGGGACACCACTGTTCATCCTCCACCATGATGACTCAGTTCCATCAGTCAATACTCTCTGGGTCCTACTACAGAGCCAGTTACATAGCCACCAAACCATAAAGTAGTTAAGGCCACATTTTCCCAATTTTTTCATAAGGATTTTGTGGGAGACCAGTTAAAGGCCTTTTTGAAGTCCAGGTATATGACATCAACCTCATTTCCCCAACCCAGATGGTGAGTCACCTGATCATAGAAGGAAATGAGGTTGGTCTGGCATGAGTTGCCCATACCAAAGCCATGTTGGCAATCCTTCAGAATACTGCCTTCTGCTAGCCTGTCTGTAATGGATTCCTTTATCATTTTCTCCAGGATTTTGTCAGGGATTGAGGTCAAACTGATTGGCCTGTAATTTCCTTAGTCCTCCTTTCTCCATTTCTTAAAGATAGCTACCATGTTGGCCTTTTTCCAATTTTATGAGACCTCCTGAGCAGCACATGTTTTCAAATAACTTTGCCATCGGTCGCACAATGACATTGGCCAGCTATTAGCACCCTCGGGCATGGTTCATCTGGTCCTGCTGACTTGTACATATTTAGCCTTTGTAGGTGCTCCCCCACAATATCTATGCGAACTGTGGGAGGGTGGTCACTCCCATCATGATCATCCTGTATCCTGTCAAGCAGGCTAACACCCTTGGACTGGTGGAATACTGACATGAAGTATTCATTCAGGAGTTCGGTTTTGTCTGGAGTGTAGGTTATCAGCCCTTCTGTTTCATTCAGTAGGGGTCCTATGCTTCCCTTATTTTTTCTCTGACTTCCTACATATCTAAAGAAGGACTTTTTGTTTTCCTTGATTCTGGTTGCCAATCTGTATTCAGTTTGTGCTTTTGCTGTCCTGATTTACTCCCTACAGGTACAGGCTGTTGCTGAGTACTCCTCTTGGGTAGTTATTCCTGACTTCCATCCTTTGTATGCTTCTCATTTTAATTTCAGGAGGTTCATGACTTCCCTGCTGAGCCAAGGGGGTTTCCCAGCCCTTCTTCTGCCTTTTTATGAAAGGAAATGGACTTCCTTTGACTTTTTAGGATTGCTTCCTTCGACCATGTTCTTCTTGTACCCCTTCTTCATCAGACCATGGTCCTGCAGGGCTTTGCCAACCAATCCGCTAAGCTTGTGGAAATCAGCTTTCCTAAAATCAAGGATTTCTACTTTACTGGATTCCCCGGATTTATGGTGGATGGAGGAAGTGTTGTTCCAGAAGCCCTAACTGACCTGATATGTAGTCAGGGTGAAGTTCTGTTGGCACACTGACTTTTTTAAAAGTGTTACTTTGTGCCTGATAGCCTCTGTTGTGTTGCAAAGATCCAATTGAGTTTCCCTTGTGGAGATTGATATTTACAATGCTTATATGCTTATGTGAGTTCCTAAGGACTCCTAAAAGTTTTTCCTAAAAACAATGCTCTATGTATATGTTAATTAATACAGTTTAAATTACCAAATGCGGACTATCCTAGTGTGCATTAACTTTAATCCTTGTTCAATGATGAGTAGTTAATTTCAACTGGAGCCAGTTTTAATTCAGACTGCAGACATCCACGTGTATATAGTGACAGCTGTAGTCCGGATTAAAACTAGAAAAATGTAACATTTACAAATGGCCCAGGAAACTGTGCAAATAACCAATTAATTGTGTGATACCTGTAATGTGTGTGTGTGTGGGGGGGGGCAGGTAGGAGATGCAATTAAATGAATGTTGACTGGCTGTAAAGGTAGCAACAGTAAAGTGGAGAAACACACATTTTTCTGGATTTTGCTTGCCATGCTCAACTTTCCACTTTTGACATATGTTAGAATCTCAAGTTCATCTTTTTATTATATATTGTATTCTATGCATGAGGATATCAGGGCTTTTCTTCCTTCTCTACATGGCCGTGTAGTACATAGCTGGAACTCACACAATGCTTCTTCCATAGCAGCTACACTAGATTTCACACTTTAGAAAATAACTACATTGGAAGGTATTAAATGTTTCTAAATTAATTGGTTTTAATATGAAGTGAAAGTTAGATGTGAAACCTTTTTGGGTGCAATGGTGATGACAGAAGCAGCCATGTGTTAGTAAACTGTTATTGCAGTATCATATTCCCTCATAAGCTTCTATCTGTGTGTTGCCTATTTTTAAAATAACTTTTCTTCCACAAAAGAATTATTTTCAGAGTTACATCTGGAGTGTTATTTTTTTACCCAATCTGCAAGTTTTTATTTACGTGAATGTTCTATACTCTACCTTAATTTTATTCAGTGTCTTTCTGTATATCCATGCACCTATGAATGCATTGTAAGTAATTAATATTAAGCTTCTCATTAAAGTGAATAATATAGGCCTTGATCTAACACAGCACTTAAGCATATGTATAACTAGAAGCCTCTAAGTAGCCACAACTTTTTATATGCAAACACATCTACTTAAATTACTTACTGGGGTCATACAGTTGCTGATATATCTCCTAATCTTCTTGAGTATGCTATGCTGCATACCTCTAGCCCCCAGCTTTGTCAGAATGAAATTATGTGGTTTTCCTTCTCATAGTTTGTAATCTGGGTTGATTTATATCCAGACTTTGCAACTCTGTTTCTTCAAAGAGCAATGAAAATGGTATCTATTGATCAGATAGAATTATTTACAGAACAACATGTTTCAGAGAAAAATAGATTTTAGAACAATTAAAATAGGCTACACACAGAACTAGTGTACTGGATCTAACCTCTTCCATGGTATCTAACCTCCCACCCAAAGTCAAGAGCATGACCAGGAGTTCACCAGGGAATTGGCTGAGGCTGCATGCTCCAGGTCCATGGTTGTCATGGGAGACTTCAACTACCCAGACATCTTGTGGGAAGAAACTCGGCTAAATCTGAGTGGTCACAAAGCTTCCTCTCCTGAGTGGATGACCTCTGTCTGACACAAGAGGTCTATGGGCCAACAAGAGGTAAAGCACTGCTCAACCTGGTACTGGCAACCGGGGACGACCTAATCAGTGACCTAATGATCGAAGGGAAGCTGGGTGACAGTGACCATGGGCTGATCACCTTCACCATCTGCCATAAAGCTGGCAAGTCAGTCAGCAATATAGAAGTCCTTGACGTCAGGAAAGCTGACTTTGACAAACTCAGGAGGCTTGTCGGTGAGGCCCTAAGGGACCACAACCCCAAGGGAAGGGGAGCTCAGGAAAAGTTGTTGCTCCTCAAGGGTTGCTCCTCGATGCACAAGCTAATGCTATTCTGTCTTGGAGGAAAGGCAGAAGAAGGGCACAACAGCCCCCTTGGCTCTCCAGGGAACCAGCAGACCTCCTGTGGCTAAAAAGAAAGGCTTGCAAAGGATGGAGGACTGGAACCACCACCAAGGAGGAATATTCCGCACTGGTCCGGACCTACAGGGAGTGAACCAGGAAAGCCAAGGGTGCGATGGAACTCCAACTAGCTACAAGTGTCAAGAACAATAAAAAGTCCTTTTTTAGATATGTGGGGAGCTGGAGGAAAAACAAGGGCAACATTGGACCCCTGCTAAACCAGATGGGACAACCGATGCCCAGGAAAAAGCCAACCTATTAAAAGGGTGTGTCACAGGGAAACTACAGAGAAGAGACCCCGAGGGGCCAAGGGGGAATCCTGGGACCCAAAACACAACACGGAAGGCGAGGGAAGGAAAAAAGAAATGGAGATTCCCTTACCTGCAGCTGACGCTGCGGCGAGACCGGAAGAGGTGGCAGGACCCATGTGGCTGATTAGCTGCGTATTTTTGAAACCGTGGCCAGCTGTGGAGAATTACGAGCGGAGGCGGCGCAGGACAATAAAAGGTAGTCCAAGGGAAGAAGAAGGGGGGAGAGCTGGAGCAGAGCCGCCGGCGGAGGTGCCCTTGGAACCCCGATCGGGGGCGAGGAGGATCCAGACAACTCTCCATGAGGCAAGAGGCTGCACCCAAAGCTGTCAGAGGGAGGATGCCAGCAAGGAGGCGGCAGATGCCACTATTCACAGCGACGGAGTCAAAGGAGAAGATCCAAGGACTCTGGATGAAGAAGCCGACAGCAGAGATGGCCCCAAAGAGAGGGTGACGGAAGTTGACCCAGCAATCCAGGTGGAATCGGCACGGGTTTAGGAAGGCTCCTGGAGTCTACCCCGACGGGAAGCAGAGAGCCTAAGCAGTGGGAGGGGCTGCAGGAAACAAGCTCCTACCAGTCTGAGCTGCTCGGCGAGAGACAGAGTGGGGTTGAATTGGAGGGACCAGTAGTAGTCCCATTCAGCACTCAGGAGGGATATCAGACGGACAAAGGGGTGCTTTAGACAGGGTTAATAGGGAGAGGAATTCTCCGGGCCAGGGAGCCCACTTTGTTTAAAGCCAGGGATTTTTACTGGTAGTGTTTTTTCTTAATTTTCGTTGTTCTGTTTCCCACTTTTGGAGGGGTAGGAAGGAAGGCCATAGAGGGTCTCATAATCAGCTTGATTTGGGGTCAGGTTAGATCTTTGTATCTGTATCAGAGTGCCCATTACATCAAGAGGCGAGGGTCGGGCCTGGAGATGTCAGCAACTCGGCGAGGCTGGGTATCAGAGCGAGGCATAGGGGAGGTTGGAGCATCACAGAAGACCATTGCCCCAAGGTTCCCGACTCCGGATATGCCCTAGTAGTCAACCCCACCACTGAAAGAACGAACAAAGTCGTGGCAGGCAAGATTGGGGTGAAGGCTACCCCGGGGCGATACAACCTCAGGGACAGAGCGACGAGCAATCTTACACACCCAAAGACGGGACTGGATGTTTGAAGTCGGCCGGGTGCAGGGTACTTTGCATCGGTCTTTCATCAGTCCCATGGGAAACCCCTGCCCACTACAGGACAGGGGCCTGGGTCAGGGAGGCCTGGGTGAGGGAGATTCCCTGTCTTCCATCAATGCTGACCTTGTGAAGGAACACCTTGAGAGGCTGGATACCTTCAAGTCAGCCGACCCTGACAGTTTACACCCCAGGGTACTCAAGCAGCTGTCTAGCGTCATAGCCCAGACCCTGGTATGGATCTTTGAGAACTCCTGGTGCTCTGGTGAAGTGCCTGAAGATTGGAAGAAGGCCAACGTGGTACCTATCTTCAAAAAAAGGAGAAAAGTGGATCCGGCAAACTACAGGCCCATCACCCTGACCTCTATCCTGGGGAAGGTCTTAGAAAAGATTATTAAAGAGGCCTTTCTCAACAGACTGGCCGATGGCAACAACATGAGGGATAACCAGCATGGGTTTGTTGTGGGTAGGTCTTGCCTGACCAATCTT
>NW_017729027.1:35181377-35183384 GCF_001723915.1 Gavialis gangeticus
TTGTTCACCAGAGTGCCCCAAGGGATGACAAGGTCAAATAGTTATAAACTCCAGCAAGACCATTTCAGTCTGGACGTAAAGAAGAATTTCTTCACTCTCCAAGTTCCCAAGGTCTGGAATAGCCTGCCGCCAGAGGTGGTTCATGCGCCTACATTGAACACCTTCAAGAGAAATTTGGATGCTTATCTCGCTGGAATCCTATGACCCCAGCTGACTTCCTGCCCCTTGGTCAGGGGGCTGGACTCAATGATCTTCTGAGGTCCCTTCCAGCCCTAATGTCTATGAAATCTATGAAACCTCTTCCAGATGAGGGTCTTGGTTACCTAAGTATCTTACAGGATTACAGAATAAATTGTTGCCATGGGCTGTAAATCTCCACCCTCCCGGAGCACATAAGCCTCCTGTGTTTATCCTCATCAACAGTTCCTGTCCTCAGTGACAATAGAGAGGAGAAAATTCTTTGCTGCGGGTAAACACAGGCATGAGACAACAGCGGGAAGGGCTGCAGAGGTAGGTACTTCCAGTCTGTCTTCTTCCACAGCCATGTGATCAAGATCATAGTGGCAGCAGCCAAAAAAAGTTGCTGCTATGCCTAGGATGGCAGCTGTGCTGGGCACCCAGCAGGTTTGTTATGCTGCTAGGTGCTATGGACAGTAGGTTTTGCACGGCACAACTACACGTCATAAATACTTCGGCTAGATCCTACCTCTTTACAGGCCAAATTCAACCTTTTAGTGGGCTGGATTCAGACCATGGGCCGTAGGTAGCCAACCACTGTCTTAGCAAATTAAAACTTAGTAACAGGATGGAAATGTGAGGCAATTCTCTTCCTTAGCTTCCCAAGCATGCAAAATTTTCTTGTAGTTAAAAAACATTGCTTTTCAAAGTTCAATTTATGACATTTAATTCTAAATTATAGATAGGTGTTCAAGAGACAATATAATGATGCATACAAAAGCAGAAGCAAAAGTTTCCCTTTTCTTTCCGTTACAGGGAATCACCCTTTGGGAGGCAGGAGGATAGAAATGCTTAGCTAAGTGATGGATGGTGTCCAGGATAAAGGGGAAGTGAAGCTTGGGGTAGTCTTTGCTCCTCTTCTCATAAGAAAAGTGCTTCCTTAGACAGTTCCTGTAATTGAGAATTAAATAAGGTTCTAAGAAAATCAGTACACTGCAATTATTAGCTGAGGTGGTTACAAAAGAGAGTTAAAAAGAGTTCGGATTTAACTACAGATGACCCTGGCAGAATAATAGTACTTTTTATAGCTAAAGTCTATTTGTGTAGCTGCAGTATGTTTGGTGTTGTGTGGACACACTCTGAAAAATAGTCTTTGCTCCAGTATAATGAATATCCTTTTTTTTAATTGTGTGAGAAATCTATTTTGATTTGAACTAGGGACTTGAAGGCAAAACGCTTTATTACATTTGCCAATAACTGACAGTAGTTATAGTGTTCATAATCTTGCCAGCTTTTAACACAATAATTTAATACACTTTTTTCATCTGTTCTTTGAATTAAGGAAAGGGCATTATTCCAGTACTTCCAGGACTGGTGGTGTAGCACTTTGTCAGCTTTCTCTGACATTCATAACAATCCCACTGATGGAGTCATGGAATTGTTTTAACAGAGTTCAGTACAAATTAAACTGCCATGGAAATTCTTTAACAGTTGAACTGCAAATTGGATTTCACTTCAGTAGTGTGTCCCTTTTGGTGTGCTTGTTCCACAGTTTGGAATGTTTAAAAAAAAAAGAAAAGAAAGTGGGGGGGGGACCCTTTGGAGAACCTGAAAATCAATTTAAACCCATTTCTAATACTACCTTTGTTGTTGTGTATTCCTTTTCTGTTAAGCATGTTGCGATGAGAGAGAGAAAAAAAAGACAGAAGAGAAAAAGAGGAGAGAGAGAAAGGGAAAGAGAAAGAAAAAAAGGAGACGAGAGAGAGAACCAGATACATATACATGCATACAGAGAACCACACACACACACACACACACACACACACACAC
>NW_017729027.1:35185847-35187908 GCF_001723915.1 Gavialis gangeticus
CACACACACACACACACACACACACACACACACACACACACACACACACACACACACACACTCCCAGAGCCAGACACATGTGCACACACAGATGCACAGAACCAAACAGAGGCAGACAAATGCATAGAACCAGATGTGCATGCACATGGAGCCGGGCTGCTAGGCCACTGGACAAAGTCTGACTGGACAATGCCCTGGGCCTGCTGTGGCCCCTATGCTTCCCTATGCGATTATTAGCTGAGGTGGTTACAAAGGAGCCAGCCCCCGGGCTACAGCATGGCCTACTGAGGCCCCAGCCCAGAGCCCACCCATCAGTCAGCTGCAGCAGCAATACTAGGGAGGCTTTGGGGAAGTTATACCCATTTGCCTTAGCCTTCCTCTCGCTACCCCTCCTAACATTGCCACCACCCACCCACCCCACACAGCTAAGCCCACAAAGGTGTAGTGCTCCTGGCAGGGGCAGCATTAGCCTCAGCCTGGTAGGGGGTCTGGGCTGGGGCTGGGCTCGGAGTGGGTGGGAGTTGGGCGGGCTCAGCTGTGTGGGGTGTGCAGGCAGCAGTGGCAGTGCTGGGAGGGGTGGAGCCTCTTGGCCCAGCCCCACCACTGAGAGGCAGCTGGCGCCGCCCTTGCTCTGGAGGCCTGGCATCAGCTCCACATTGCTGGGTGCATGCGTGCCTCAGAGCAGACGGTGCAGGAGGGGCAATCATGGCCTCTCCCCTGCTGTCCTCTGAGGCTGCACAGAGTTGACGATGGGACTCCAGAGCCCAGTCCAGCTGTATGTAGCCAGCCTGGGCTCTGGGCAGCTGAAGCAGGCAGCAGGTAGGCTGCAAACAGCTGCACTAGGCTCTAGAGCCCCGGCATCAGCTTGATGCTGGCGGCGACTGCACACACACCTGAAAGTGGACAGTGGGGGAGGGTTGTGCTGCCTCAGGCCCTATCCCCACTGTCCGCTCCAAGGTGCACGTGCACTTGCCAGAAGTACGAAGCTGATGCCAGAGCTCCAGAACCAGGAGCAGCTGTTTGCATTCTCCTGGCTGCAGCTGGCCCAGGCTCTGGGCAGCTGCTGCCAGCCACAGAGCCTGGGCTGCTTACAGCAGGGCTTCATGACTGGCAGCAGCTGCCTAGAGCCTGAGCTGGTGGTGGCATGCCGAGCAAAATGGACTCCTGTGTCATGCTTGCCACATGTGCCGGGGTTGCTGACCCCTGATCTAACCTATTCTTAAAACTGCACAAATAACCCTGTTGCACAACTACCTGCCATAGGTGAAACAGAGGGATAGGGCACTGTCAATATCCTACTGCTGCAAGGTGGTTGTTAAAATACACTTGAGAGATCCAAGGAAAAGGACCATGCCCCTTGCTACAGAAGTAGGCAAAGCCTCCCAAAGTCCATATCAGTCTGACTGTGGGGGGGAAGGCAAAATCCCCTACAGTCCATGCCAGTCTGACCATGGGGTAAAATTCCTTCTTGATCCCAAACGTGATGACCTGTCTGACCCTGAGATTAGGGACAAGATCCTGTAACCAGGAACCTCTTGGTTTTTTTAGTCCTAGCAGGACTGGCATACCCTAGTTGAAATGTCCAGCTTTGGCTGTAGCCAACACCCAATGCTTTTGAGTAAGTGAGTCCAAATACCCATAGCAACAGGAGGGGAAAAAAATTCTTCCCAGACCTGTGTGGCAACAATCAAAATCCAGAAACATGGGAACTACCAAACTTCCTCCACTCTGCTGTGCAGCCAGAGGGCTGGAAATGCAATACTACATATCACACATCCTAGCTGGAGAGCCAGAACTCCTATCTCCTCCGTAAACGTATCCCAGTTTCTTTAATATTTTTTGTGACTATAAGTCAAGAGAATTACTGAAGGTCTTCCTTTTTGCCTTTTCTGCCCCTTTTCCAATCTATTCCAATGAGTTTGTAAATATTGGCCAGGGCTCCAAAATCCCCTCTTTTAGTTCCTTCAGTACCCTGGGAAGAAATTCCTTTCAGTTTTTGAAATTTTAACTTAAAATATCCCAAGCAATTCCACTTCACATATCTGCAGTTTATAGTTTATT
>NW_017729027.1:35187919-35190549 GCF_001723915.1 Gavialis gangeticus
AGCAATTCCACTTCACATATCTGCAGTTTATAGTTTATTGTTTAAAGCCAGTTAGTAAAAAATGAAAACAAAAACAAATACTCCCCAAACAACCCTATGGCTGCATTTATTTGTCCATTACTTCTTTTATACTTATATCCTTGAGGCTACAAGCCAAGGGCACACAAGGGAGTGGTGTGGTTAGCCTTATCTCCAGATGCCTTTGATTTCCCAGCCTGAATGGTCAGTTACCCACTTACAACTGGACTGACTGAAGCAGAGCTAAATTGTGCCTTTCAATCTAAAGCAGGATGACCTAACCACTCAGTTACCATGCTCCAAGCCTGTAGTTTCTGAATAATCAAACAGTACAGAGATTGGTTCTTCTGCATCCCAAACTCTAAAACTTTGATTTTCATTGGTGCTTTTAATGACAAAAAGGTATGCAAATTAAGTCTCCAAGTGGTTATTTCTTGTCTTAGTAAAGACCATGAGCTTGGTGCTGTGTAGTAAGAAAACATAAAGGCAAGATTTAATCCCGAAGAATGTGCAACTAAAAGAATACATAAAGATAGAAGAGCCAAGAAATCCCCAAAGGAGTGGAAAATTTGGGGAATGGCTTGGGGCGAAGTTTAATCTATAAATATAAATTTTGGATTAAGAAAAAATGAGGGGTAAGGATGATGATGAATTTGGCTTAGAAGGTTATTCTATGCATAGAGTCATCATAGAAGGATTATGAGAAGGAGGTGAGCACAGAGTTCTCTTGAATGGAAGTTTGCACTGATCAACCAGGATTTTAGCTCAATAGACTGGTATAAAAGAACTCATGATCCACCAATACATATACAAATATTGTTACCATATAGTTTAACCATTATTTCTTGTTCTTATTGTATCTTGCCAATTCAGCAAGTGTTTCTATTTCTAATCAGGTCTGTAAAAGACTGTACAGCATGGGCTGCTATGAGATTTCGCTAGCAGATACAATTGGTGTGGGGACTCCTGGAAGTATGAAAAGAATGTTGGAAGCTGTTATGAAGGAAATCCCACTGACAGCTCTTGCTGTTCACTGTCATGACACATATGGCCAGGCTTTAGCCAATATTCTCACAGCTATGCAGGTAATTCAGATTCTTTCTTTCCTGATATTGTTATTATTATAAACTGTAAAGACTGCAGTTTAATTCAAATGAACAATTAAAAAAACCCCCAGCCTGTTAGAGATCAAAGAAACAGAAAGCAACATGCATTTACTAACTTTCCTAAAACACCAGTCATTCTGTATATTTTGTGTCGTTATTACTTTTGTTTATACTGAGAGCATATCAAAACACTATCTGGAACTTTCCTATGTGGGAACTGTCAATTATATATCTTTATCTGTTATAAGGCCTTCAATGCCACATGTAACCTTCAAGAGACAGTGTGGTGATATTGTGCCTTTGATCTGAGTGGACTGCAAGGAGGAAGCATGTTTTTGCACAACTTTGTTGGAAGCGTGTTGTTCTTGCAAGAAATGTTCTGTACTAATTGTGTTTCATTCTCTGGTAATTTTAAAGAAATATTATTTTGAAGCACATTTTTCTTGTGGTGTGTGTGAGTGAGTGCGCAGGCGCCGCCCTACAGAAGATATGTGGCATTAATTCAAAAGTGACAGTATCATCAATTATAATAATGATAACAACCATGATGAGTAACAGGAAATATTCCAGTCAGGAAGCCACTGCTGGTCTTTGGCCGCATCTGCGTGAGATGCTGACTGCACGGTAGTCTGAGACTACTACTGCACAGTACTGCTGCATGGCATAAAGTGTGACATGACGCTATTGGTCAGTAGTCTCAGGCTGAAGTGCAGTCAGTGTCAAGAAAAAGCCATTCGTTGGAGCTACTGTACAGTAATGAGGGTTACTGCACAGTCATCTAGTACTTGTTTATACAAGTTATACAAGTTATTCTTGTTTATACAAGAATAAATTTCTATATCCATTACAAGTGGTTCATTTACTCATGGTAGTTACTGTTCACCAACATGTGCTTATTCTGTTGCAAATGTGCATAGATGGTGGAATAAATAAAGGGTTATTTTGGCAGTAAACTTCAGTTGCAGATGCTGTAGCTAGAACACAAAGATCCTTGTGCATGGGTGGAGTTCTCCAGAGAAGTTCACAAAGCGTTTTTTAAATCCATTAAAAAAATATGGCTGTCATGATACCTACTAAACACTCAATAATGACGAGGGTGTATTGATGCTGCTATTTATTGTAAAACGTATACTTGTTTCATTTTTGTCCTAACTCCCCGTCTTCTACTGCTTCAGATGGCTATTGCTATGCCTTATGACTTTAATTTCTTTGCAGCATAACTTGTCTTTTTTTATATATGAATACTGTTTAGCACAACAAGGTTTGGATCCCTGACTGGCATGTCACATACAAACATTAAATACAAATAGTAGCTCTGGTAAGTGAGAGAGAACATTATCTTGCTAATACTGGATAAGCTTGAACTTGTCTGATCTTCAACACTACAGTACTATGCACCTGTTTAACACCTGGATAAATTAAAAGCCTTGTGTAGCATATTCTAGCAAACAGTGATAACTTACTAGAATATTATATGAGAGGTCTGATATTATATGCCTCCTGTTG
>NW_017729027.1:35190560-35198095 GCF_001723915.1 Gavialis gangeticus
GAGAGGTCTGATATTATATGCCTCCTGTTGAACTGAACAAATTAAAACCCTACTTTGCTTCTGTACAGAGAGAAACTGCCCTCACTAGCTAAACAATACAAGAACAAATCTGTACAGAGATGGAAGACTTAAAAATTGAGCCCATGGGGTGGATTATTTTATTTTGTGCACAATAAATTGCAGTCTATTTGTCATGGGATCTATTTATTCAGGTCTTACTGCATTTGGGCAGCAGGTTGTATCAAATAGTTGTGTTTTGGAGATAGGAGTGGTCAAGCTAGTTTTAAACCATTGAAGACAAAACTTCACATGGTCATGTCTTCTACAGACAGTTACTGCAAATGTTGAGGTGGCCCTTGCCTGACTGCTTGGGAAGTAGATTTGTGGCTTCTGCTACAAAATGTACATGGGGATGTGGTATATATTGCCTAGTATAGGCTTTTCCAACTTCTAAGTAGTCGGCGGTGACATGTTGCATGACCCACAGCCAGCATGAGCTAGCCAGCATGACATGCTGCATGACCCACACCAGCATGATCTACAGCCTGCCCAGGCCATATGCTGCATGGGAGCCTCTCTTCTTTTCTGCTGCACCACACTTGCAGGCTATGCCCTGATCACCGGCTTCCCTGTTCCACCATGGGCTATACAATTCTGTGCCACTCCCTAGGGGAGGAGCAGAAAGGGGAAGCCAGGTTCCAGGGGTGCCATGGAATAAAGGGAGGGGGAGCCTGGAAACCCCAACTGCAGCTCCAGCTGGAGTGATGAGGAAAGCAGTGGCCAGTTGGGAGCACTGGGTCACAAATTAAACCCTTGTGGGCTGCATGTCATTTAAACCTCCAGTTGAACAGCTGTGTTTTAGTGGTTGTTCATTGCACAAATTCCACAACAGTTAGTATGCACAAGCAGGGCAATTTGTTGGTGGACCGCACTGCTCAGGTTCTCTAGTTCTCTAGACACTGCTCTTGTAACAAGCATTTTGTATTACTCTTATCTTACCCCAATCTTTCTTTGTTTGCTCCTTCAGTTAGTCATGCATTGAGACTGCAGTTTCTTTGCAGGCCTTTCTTATGTGTGTGTACTGTGACCAGCACAAGTAGGCTAGGGATAGAAGTTGCACATAAACTGGTTAAGGCTTCAGAAATTGGTTTAAAACCTATAACAGAACATAAGTTCAGTGCACATAAACCAGTTTCAAAATGGACAAAACCGGTTTGAGATACACCTGGTTGAATGCAGTATCAGACTTAACTGATTGAGCTCAAACTGGTTTATGGAACTTCTGTCCCACACCCCTTCCTGGTTTAACTTAAACCAGAGTCCCCCAGCATCTGGCACGCTCTGCAGCCCTGGCACAGGGCTGTGCTGCCTGCTTCAGGGACAGGGATGTGCCAGATGCCAGACCCCAGCCCCCTTAAGGTGAAGGAGACAGGGAAGAGGTTTATTTCCCATTCCCTCCCCTGTCCCACTAGCACGGACCCGCCAGGCATTTCTCCACTCAGTGCTCCAGCAGCGGGGGCATGGCTCACACCAGCAGTAGCCTCAAGTGATCTAGCCAGGGATTTAGTTTCCCCCTCCTTGTCCCACCGGCATGGACCTGGACTGGGGTCTGCCTAATGCTCCCCACTTGCTGTTGCAGTGGTGGGGGTGGGGGTGCGGACAGATGCCATCTGGCATAGCCCCTTGAGGCAGAGGGGGCAGGGAAGGGGTTTATTCCCCCTCTACCCCAGGGGAGCGCAGCTGGGATCTGCTAGTCATGACTGCCAGCATCCCCTGATCGCTCCCTGTGCAGGGTGAGTGGCAGAATAAGCCTCTTCCCTGCCCCTTTTGCCTGACACCAGAGGGAGGGGGAAATAACCCCCCATGCTGCCCCCTCGCCTAAGGGGCCCATGCTGGCTGTCCTCTGGCCCTGCCGCTGGAGTGGTGAGGGGGCAGGGACCCTGACAGGGGCAGCAGCTCCTGTCATGGTGTCCCAGTGAGCACAAGTCTCTTCCCAGGTGGGGCCTGTGCTGTGGGCAGGAGCAGGACAGGCAGAGCTGCTGCAGACTGCGTGGGGTGAGCAGCAGCACCAAGGCTTGGAGGAGTGGCCATAGCCCCTCAAGCTACACCTAGCGCCACTGCAGCTCACCTCACTCAGTCTGTGGCAGCTCTGCCAGCCCCGTTCCCACTCACAGAGCAGTTCTTCTGCTGGGAAGAAGCTTGCGTTCCCCAGGAAACCATGAGAGGGACAGCTCCCTGCCAACTCACTGCTTCAGACTAACCCTCAAAGATTGAATCAGTTCAGGTCCTGGCTTTAAATTCATAGATTCATAGATTCATAGATTAAGGGACAGAAGGGACCTAGTAGATCTTCTAGCCCAACCCCCCGCCAGGGCGGGAGAACAACAAAAAACCCCAAAAAGAGAAACGGGACTCAAATGAGTAGAAACGGGACTTTCCCCTAGCCCTAGAGTCCAGATTCCTGATTGACCTAACTGTGTTCTTTCTCTGTGTTTGCCTCAGTTCAGCTGCCTTTCTGGCCAGATGTACCTGTAGGGGAAGGGAGACAGGATTAGAGCCTAGATGATAAATTTGACATCTGTTAAATAGTGTGTGAATGAAGTGTACACTATTTGCAAGTCATTGGATCAATGGAGAAAAATATATATAAGAAATATTCCACTTCTATGGAAGCGTGATAGAATTAAGAACAACAGAAGAATTATTTCCTTTTCCAAAAAACTGCTCAAAACCACATATCACTCATCACTAATTGAGCTAGTTCTTAGATGGGAGATATCTGGGGCGAAGAAAAAAGTGTTCATGATTAAGTAATTTTTCTACAGTAATTTTTTGTACAGATCACACTGCTTCATGCAGGATTTACTACCCAAGAATACTTTTTTCTGGTTGATCCAAAATCATATAGGACTGACAGCCTGAATCTCCATAAGAAATTAGTAGGGAATTAGCCTTGCTATTTGTATGTGTTATTTTAATAAGAGGTAGGTAGTCATAGATGGCACATTAGCAACAAAGGGTAAGACTTTGTTAAGATATTGAGGGGATTAATATAAATGAAAATAATTGACTAGAAAGTTGGGACACTTTTTTGTGCAAATGTAAAGGACATATGAAACAATTTCAAAACAAGTAAAACATTTTCAGTAGAAACTTGACTGAACATTTTAAGTAGAAACTTGGCAGAAACTTGACTGGATCAGGAAACAAAGATATTAAAATATCAGAATATACAATTTAGAGAAGTAACAAGCTCAGCAGGACACACAGGGGTGTGACAAACTTTTGTATAAAATTATATTTGTAAGCTGGATGACGTGACAAATGCAGATTTATGGAAAAGAAATAGTAAAATATAGTTATAAGAAACTCCTACAGACCTCCAAGGGAGTGCTTCAGGCAAATTCCACCCAGCAACGGCTTCAGTAAGGTTAGAACATTAATCACGGGAGATTTCAGTTACCTTGGCACTGACTAGAATAAGATTTGCAAAATGACTAATATAAGGAGGGTGTGTTATAGATACTGTTTTCTTACACAATTTGTTCAGCTGCTATGAAGCCTATAGGCTAATTTCATAATTGCTTTGAAGATGAAACAGATTATGACAGATAAAAAACAGTTTTGTCCATCAGTAATAGGTCCATGACTGGAACAACTAAGCACATAGTATTGTGCTCTCTGATCCAAGACACTCATCCAAATTTATTACCATAGATTGATTGATCCTTGCATATCTAAGGGTCAAATCCTGAATTCCTTGAAGTCAGTGGCAAAACTCCTATTAACTTCATAGAAAGCAGAATTTCACCCTTAATATTTCTAATATATTGTGCAAGTTATATCCATTTCCTGGATAGTTTGGTGGGAATGACCGTAATAACTCTAAATTGAAACATTTTTCTTTTAGCTCTTGTCTGCCATAAAAAGGGCATCCCAGAGGGGAAGATGAGTGGGAGCAGAAGGAGGTAAGTCAGAGGGAGCCTAGTTTTATGGCTCAGGGAGATAGTCACTCTCCTACTAAGGAGGGGGTTCTGGTCTTTACTCCTGCTGCCAGAGCTGCTTCTGCATTTCCTATTAAATCATGTATTTCTTTGGGTCTAAAATAGGATCCAGCAAAACTGATAAGTAAACTAGCACATTCTTTAGAGACAACAAAACCAAGACTTAAATATTTATGCAATGTCTCAAGATCAACATTAATATAATCTTACAAATAACTTAAAATAATTATATGATTTTATAAATCTCATTAAGACCATCAGAGTTTAGTGAATAAATGTTTTTCAGAATATGGGAAATTAATATGTGGAGGGAGTGCTAGCTGCTTGATTCATGCATGAATAATATGAGCTAACTAAGAACCTGGTCTTGCATGTGAATACATGAGTTATATTCTTGACATCGATTTAAATACTACTGTGGACTAGATCAGGGCTCCTCTTCTACTGCTGTATGCAGGAAAAAAAGTCTCAAGGTCTGTGTGCTGCCTGGTGCAGGTGGCAGGGAGGTTGTGTGCTGCTGGTGCAGCCCATGAAGAGTGGGGTGAGGGATCCACATACTCCCTCACCATGTGGCAGGGGTCCTTTTGCCTTTAGGAGATGATAGTGGGCCATGTTCCCACCACTGCTGCCCACAAGAGAGCAAGTTCTGGGGGGCTGTGCATGCTGTGTGCTGCTCATGTGGTATGTGGCCCAAAGACCACATGCTATCTCTGCATGCAGCCCCCAACCTCACTGAAGTTGGACAGCCCCTGGCAAAATCTACCAAGGGAGTCAATGTTATCATGCCTACACTTTAGTGCTAGGTACAGACATTCAAAAAGTCTGACGCAGAATCAATCTACATTACACAGTTTTCTGTAAGAGGTGCAGTTTAGATTGGCATACTTTCACCCTGAGGGGGGCAGCAATTCTTAGACTGGGTTCCACCATTTTTAAACCAGTCTGTGTGTGCTGAACTTCTGTTCTATTATTGGTATAGACTGGTTTCTGATCACTTATACTGGTAAAAGTGTAATGACTGTACCTGGCCTATATACCTGGACCTAGCTTTGGAATCCATAGACCTAAGTCAGTCACTCATCCCACTATACAGTGCTTGGGGGAGAATTAGACAAAGAGGATTCCCAGGACCCACTTTGAGCAGTACTTAAATTAAACAATGGAGAGAGGCATATAAATGAGTTTGCTTCTTGGTTGCAATGGTGGTGTGCATGTCTGAATTTTGTGCTCTGAGTGTGCATCTACATGAGATGCTTTAAGGCTCATTAGCTTAAATTTAAGGAACAGGGCATGCATCTACAGGTGTACACCCTTAGTGTGCTTTAAAAATGGCAAATTTAGGCTAGTCACACCTAAATTTGACACTAGCACTACGACTGAAAGAGACTTGGGGGTCATGACTGACCACAAGATGAATATAAGCCACCAATGCGATGCTGCAATCGGCAAAGCAAATAAAACCCTGGCTTGCATCTACGGATGCATCCCTAGCAAGATCCAAGATGTCATCCTCCTACTTTATTTAGCCTTGGTGAGGCTGCAGCTGGTGTACTACATTCAGTTCTGGGCTCCACACTTTAGAATGGACCTGGAGAAGCTTGAGAGATTCCAGAGGAGAGCCATGCACATGATCAGAGGTCAAGAGAGCAGACATAAGGAAAAACTTCTTTACTGTCCGAGTCTCCGGAGTGTGAAATACTCCGCCCAGAAGTGGTGCAAGCACCTACTCTCGACATGTTCAAGCAGCATTTGGATACTTATCTTGCTGGGGTCATCTGACCCCAGCTGACTTCCTGCCCTTTGGGCGGGGGCTGGACTCAATGATCTCATGAGGTCCCTTCCAGCCCTAACGTCTATGGAATCTATGAAATTTAGGTGCAAATAGTTTAAAGCGCAGTAATAAGCATGTAGATGCATTAAAGCACAATAATGTTGTGTATGTGTAGACTGACTTGGGACTAACTTCAGTCCCAAGTCAGTCCACACACAGAATTTATGTGCTTTAACGCCTTCATGTATAGCCACCTGCCTAAACCTGAGTGAGCATTTGTGAGAGGAGTGGTCCCTAAGGGTGCCCTTTCTCCAGCTTGTTCAAGTCCTTGAATAAATGTTAACACAGAAGGTGTGTGCAGGACCCCCCCCTCCACATCTTCCTCACTACTTTTTTGTGACTTAGTCTTAAGGATAAGAAGTTGCAAAAATAGATGCATTAATGGATTTTCAAGACTTTGAGTATAGTGGAATAAAATCACTCCTAAGTGCATAACCCAACAGCTCAGCATTTCTACATGCTACATAGCTTTTCAAACTTTTTTTTTAGCAATGAGTCCTAGCAAGAGAATCAGATTTTGATTTAGTCCTGAGCAGCATACAGGATCTGTTGCAAGCTATTCTGTAATAGTGATCACAATGCAGTCAAAAAAACAACCCTACAGCAGGGAATAAATAAACCAAAAACCCCTAATCCACCACAGCAATAGTTAACATTTAAAACTACACAAAAATGAGGAAGCTAGTTAGAAGTGTAACACCCACATACACAATTGGGTTGTATATTGTGGGCGGTTTTGTGTAGGCTTTTTATGTGGGCAAAATGGCCCCTGTGTTTGCGCCATGTGCTCAGTGCATGGCAAGGTAGGACCTGTATCTGGGAGAAATATGTAAAACCCTCTGGCCTCATTGGCCAGGGGAAGCAGAGGATTCTTCAGGCCAGTTGGTTGGGAGAGGAATTGGAGTGTGGCACTCCCTAACTGGACAAGGCCATGATGATGTCATGCAAAGGGATGTAAAGGGAGCTAGGTTTGGGGGAAGAGAAGTTGATGTAGGGGCTGCTGAAGAGTGAAGTCTCCTCCAAAGGAGCATTGCACATAGCGAAAAGGGAAGCTTAGGCAGAGGGGATACAGAGGGAGATTTATCCCAAAGTCTGGGATCTCCTCTCTTCTCCTTTTCTTCCCCTTTTCCTTTTGAGGTTTTAAGGGATTAATACTGGGGAAGGCCTCTTTACCTAGAGGGTAGGCCTGGTCTTTCCCCTTGTTTCTTTTGATGTTGTTCTGCTGTAGCCAAACTGTGTGGTTGGGCTGGCTGCAGCCATTAATCAACCTGGCTCCTTTTGGAGCTTTTCCTGCACTTCTATTTTAGCAGGCCATATAATCCAGCCCAGAAGCTTTGGGGTGTGTGCATAATCTTTGTCATTCCCCACAGCTGCATACAACCTCTCTGTAAATTCCTTCTGTAACCCCGCTGCCAGCCAGTGCCTGGAGAAGTGTTACAGAAGGAAGTTAAAAGGTGCACTCAAGAGGGGAAAAAGCCATCAGGTTATATAAAGTCAGTTTTAAAAACACTTTATTAGATGCTCAGAGTACTTGTATACCAAAAATCAAAAAAAGGCAGTAAATGATCCAAAATATCTAACATAGTTTAATGAGTCATGGAAGCCTTTAAAGGGAAAAAGTCACCATTCAAAAAAGTGGAAATCATGCTCAAATGAGAAAAATTGGAAAGTACACAATAATAAGGCAGGCCAAAACAATT
>NW_017729027.1:35198106-35218685 GCF_001723915.1 Gavialis gangeticus
AGAGCATATTGCTAAAGGTATAAAAGCTAATAATATTTTAAAACTTTTGGCAGGCAGGCTGCCAGAGAGTCAGTGGGCAACTAGATAACCAGAGAATGAAAGATGCACTCAGGAAAGACAAGGCCATAACAGATAATCTTAATGAATTTGTTGCTTTGGCTTTTACTACAGAAGATGCTGGGGAGCCTCCCATGGCAGATTCAGTCTTCTTAGAGGATACATATGAAGAGTTGGTTCAAATTAAGATGAAAGTAGATAAACTTTCAAAATGACACATTGAACAGTAGGGCTGGGTAGATGACCTTGTGAGGTCCCTTCCAGCCCTACTTTCTTATGATTCTAAGTCACTTGGCTCAGACTGTATTCACACAAGGATTCTAAAATAACTCCAATATGAACTATTAGCAAAAATATACAGCCTGTCACTCAAATCAGCCTCAGTCCTGGTGGACTGGAGGATTGCCAGCAATCTATAAAAAGGTCTCCAGAAGTGATCTAAGGAACTACAGACAGGTCATTATAGCTTCTGTTATTGGCATATTGGTAGAATCTATTGTACAAAAAATAGAATTAGTAGCCACATGGATAAATATGGGATGGTGAGGTAGAGTTGATATGGATTTCTAAAGAGAAATCGTATCTCACCAATCTTTTGAAAAACTTTGAAGGTGTCCAACAAACGTGGATATAGGAGGTCCAGTTGGTAGATTATATTTGGATTTTCAGAAAGCTGTTGACAAGATCCCTCCTCAATGGTTGTAAAAAAACTAAACT
Organism: Gavialis gangeticus; assembly: GCF_001723915.1. Taxonomy (NCBI): domain Eukaryota; kingdom Metazoa; phylum Chordata; order Crocodylia; family Gavialidae; genus Gavialis; species Gavialis gangeticus. The sequence continues at coordinate 35,198,881 of NW_017729027.1, forward strand.
GTAATGGTATCTGAAGGATGATCCCTTCATAGAGTTAAAGCTAGTCAGAAGATGGGGAAAAAAAAGCAGGCTGAGAAAAAAATCCTGACTGTATATATACAAAAGACTCTGAATTTAGAATTACCGTTAAAAAAAGCCATCTTTGAATCAGAATGTGGTGTTCTCCCAAAACGTCAAATTAATGTGCGGTGGTGGTCAAAGTGACAAGTCAGATAATAAAAATCATTAAGAAAGAAGTTTGAAAAAATAGAGAAACTTATAATATTATATAAAACCACAGTGTACCCACAGCTTGACTACTGTATACAGTTTTGGTCAACTCATCTTGAAAAGGATATCTTAGAATAATAAAAATATAGAGAAAGTCAGCAAAGATGATCAGGGCTGCAAAACATCCACATGAAGAGGGACTGAAAAGACTAGATACCTTTGATGAGAAAAGAGGCAGATGAAGGAAAGATATGCTAGATAGATTCATGATAAAATTGTGAACTGTATGCAAAAAGAGAAAAGGGAATTGCTATTTACTATATTTGCTCTTCTAAACAAAAACTAGGGGGCACAACTGGGATAGTCAGACAGCATGACTGAAACAAACAGAAGGCAGTACTATTTTTTTTAGAAAGCATGTAATTAACATATAGAGCTCATTGCCACCAGAAATGGAAGCCAATAATATAACAGGGTTCAGGAGATCAACTCTTAGGAAGACTGACATTCAGGAACCGTTAAACATAAATGTGAGGATGTAACTTTGGCATAGATGGATAGATTATGCTATCCTGTTTCTTATGCTGGGCACTATTTTGGATTCACTGCTTTGGTCTAATTTCTGGCAGTTTTTATGTTCCTATTTTCTTAAAATACTACAGAAGAAGAATACTTTCCCAAATTAAAACAGTCACTAGAGAACCTATTTAACAATACTTTTATCCTGCATTGGTATTTTCAGTGAATCTCAGCCCCCATAAGCAGTTCTGTTGATTTCAGGATTGAGGAGAGATGTCATAGTAATGTATCTCAATGATTAATACCTAGAATTGGAAGCCATGAGAGGTTAAATTATAATTTTTTAAAACAGAGAGGCAGTAAAGAAGGACTTACGATAAGATAGCCCCAAACTGTGGGAAGTTTGGGTAGACTTGATAATAACAGTTTGTTTCTCTTGACTTGGTTTAGTATTTTGTGTTTGTAAATTGATTTTTTATAATATACTTTGCATATGAGCACAATATAATGCAGCTCATGAGGGGTTAAGTTGTGGTGCATAGACTCCTGCCCACCTAGCCATCCCCCATGGTTTTGGCTGCAAGAGGAAACAGATTTTCTGGGCTCCCCTTCCCTCCCCTGACTTCTGCTGCCTGCCCTCACCATGGGGAGCTGGGCAGTACAGTATATAACCCCATAGCACAGCCAGGGGAGCTGAGCATGAGCCTGGAGTTGTGTAGTGCAGTGGTAGGGGGAGCATTGGCCTGGACAAGTGCTTGGTGCATTGGTGGGGAAGAGGGGAATGCAGACGCATGGTGCAGTGAGGCTGTGTGTCTATATGGCATGTGACCCAAGGGGCGCTATGGCTCACCCTGGTGTGGCTTGTGGGTCTTGTCCCTGGCTGCTTAGAGGCTGAACAGACTTGTTTTTAAAAGTAGAGGTTTTTGGAACTTGGCCATTTAACTTTTAGATGAACATTGTCTTTAGTTTTAGTTTCATGAGTTTCAGACCTCCAAGATTTTTTTTTCTGAGTGTCAGTTTCAAATACACACAAATTTAAGTGAGCAGATTCTTCCTAGTTTAATGTTGAAATTGTCAGAGCCATCATTTTAAAATGAGTTTGTTGTTATTTATAGCAAACAGCTACAATAGGACAGTAGTCTGAGGGCATTGTATACACAGTAAGTACAGAGGAAAACTAATATATTTGGTCCTAGTCAGTTGCACCCTGTCTGTGACTTTTTCCCAAGGTGCTTGAGGAACTAATTCAAACTGTGCAGTCATAACTTTCCACAATAGCTGCTTGATGAAAAGATGCGGGACAATGAAACACAAATCCAGGAATAGATTTTAAGGTGGATGTTTTATTATAAAGTAGAAGCCACAGCTTTATTCATTTTAATTGGGACCAGAGGGTGTTAAAACCCCAAAATACCAGTGTTGTATTTGGTGTTCTGTGTGGCGTTACAAATGACTTCCATGGTAGATGACTAGGGTTATTCCTCCTCATCATAAACACTTCCCTTTTTCATGTCCTTGTGACAAGGTATTTAGCAGAATTCTCAGATTTGTTGGAATTTGACAGGCCATGCTGTGAATGCATCTGCTATGGCCTTATTATAAACACTGGAATTCAGACTTCTACTAGATCCTCTCACTTTATATGTGAGTGGGAGGATGGGGGTACACATAAGAAGGACCTTCAAAAATATTCAAGATTTCCTTTTCTTCCTAGTTATCACTAGGGTATAATGTTGACCCATGGACGCTAGCCCCATTTTGCTCACCCATATCAGATACTGGCACAAGTTGTAACAGAAGTATAGTGCAGACTCACTTACAAACATAAATTCTTCCTATACTCTTTATTAACCTAAAACTGCTGTTCCAAGATGCTGCAAAGATAGGAGTCTTGCTGAGAAGGAAAAACACTTTTTTTTATCCTCCTCACCCAAAAGCAATCAATCAGACCCATAATATTGCACAAACACACTTTAAACTATATTGGGTGTGCCTACATGAGCATCTGACTATGCAGTTGTTACTAAAGTACTAACTGACTGCACAGTCACTGCTGGTACTGTACAATCCCAGTATCACAAGTTGTTTCCAACCCTACTGCACAGTAGCTTGTTGATACTGTGCATTACCAGTGGTGTCATGACTCGTGCCTGCCAATGCTGTGTCTCTGTAGCGATGAGTTATGTCACTGTAGCTTGTTGCTACAGCAATGTACTGTCTCGTAAAGATGTGGCCACTTTCATTATAGATCAGTGAGAGCTGAGCAACATCCTCAGTAGCATGGCTGCTTTGTACCCTAAGATCTGTAAATATCCGATGAGGAGAAGGACAATTATCTATCTCCTCCGCCCTCCTAGCCAGCTGTCCTCTACCATCACCAACATGCAGACCCAAAGACAGTAGGAGACAGAGAGGAAGTTCTTCTCCTCCCTTGCCATTTCCTGATCAGCCAGGATCTTGAGAAAGGGTGGAAACAGAAAGTCCTCAGAACCACTAAGCCTGCTCCTCACTCCCTGATTGTCCTCTCAGAACCTCAGAGATTGTGTTTCCGTTGCTAGTACATTTAAGCATCTCCCCTCTACCCTGTTGGGAACTGAATCACAACTAACAGATAAGTTCAAAACCAGTTGCAACAGCTGCATCTTAGATTTAGCCCTCCATCAGAAATCACATATATAAGAAACAAACCTTCAAAACCCTCAGATAAAAGTCCCTTGCAGATAGAAGGGAAAGAATGAGCAGCCTGTGTATGAATTAGTTAATAAATTTGTTCAGGTATTTACCAGTGAATTAATTATTCAGGAAATAGTTTATCTGAAAAGAATTCCTTTCGAAACCAAAAAGTATGTTCTGTAAATTATTTTGGAGAGAGTGAGGGCAAGCTTCCCACAATAATGAAGTGGGGTAGAAGGTTTTATAGACAGCTGAGTTCCTGCTTGATTGTTGCTGGGATTTTGTTGTGTTACCAGTTATGAATTAAGCGAAGGTACAAACTATCCTGAATTCTCACAACAGTCCCAGATTTTATGACTGTGTCCTGGTGTTCCTGAAGAGTTCCTGAAATAGGACTTTTCTCTCAAATTTGAATAACTGGTTCTGGATTAACAACACCTTTCTTCAAACATTCCAACAAGGCTGCTTAGAGTTTCCAAGCCACAAGTGTGTCTTCAGCTTATCACCTACACTCTTTGCAAAAATGTCACTTTTTTGCTGTTTGCATCGAGTTGTTTTTTTCCCCTCTTATGAGTAATGAAACACACATACTGTCTCTAACCTTCAGCCTTTACTAATGTCATGTTATATTTTTTTTTCTTTTGAACTGAACCCTATTTGCCCCAATCCACTAAGGGGTGTCCATGTTCCTTTATCTCTTTGATTAACACTGAAAGTCCAGGTGCTTACTGGGTCAGTTGAGACAGAGTCTCACAGATCGAACAATATTTTGAAAAAAGCAAAAGTTCTTACAATTATTTAAAATGCTGGCATCATTACACACAGATTCTTTTTAAAAAGTAGATAGGCATTATGTGCAATGACTAAGGAACAATAGAGAGTTATAACATCTGGTTCCTGTTCCTCTGACATGTTATGTGGCTGTGGGATGTTATTTTTCCTCAGTTTCCCCATCCATAAAATGGGGATTATGCTCATCTTCTTTTCTTAAGTGTGATAACACCAACAATGAACACTGCCTAAGTACAACATATTAATATTGTTTTAGTGTATTGAGAATTTAAGGACTATGTTCAATTTACAGTGTGGAAACTTCATAGATAAATTGGGGGTTTTTGAGTTTTAAGGGTCATATAATGAAATTTTAAGATTTAAAGAACATAAAAATGGTAGAGGGAGGAAAAGAACTATAAAGATGTGTACAAACACATTCAAACAATGCTGTTATTGTAACCCTTAACCTCCATTTCCCCTATTTGTTTGAATATCACCTTATAGGCTTGGGACAAACATTCAAAAAGCCTGAACCTGAATTGATTCAATATTTGCAGGTTAGTCTAATCTGCCTAGGTTAAACTGGCATTCCCTCTGGACTGAAAAAATGCAGGCACATGCCTGCAGTGGCTCAAGCTAGAAGCTAGGGAGGAGGGGGTGGTAGATCAGTCCTCCCTTCCCTTCCATAATGCTGAACTGAAGGGGGTTGAGGCCAGGCCATGGCAAGACAGTGTGATTAGGGAAGGGTTTAAACCCCCACCCTGCCTGCCCAGTTCCAGGCTTTTCTCTTCTCACTGCTGAAGAGTATTACCAGCCCCCAGCCAGCACTCTGAGACAAAGGGGGGGGGGGTAGTGCATGCATCTGTTGATGATACTGAGTTTTTCAATCTCCCTCTCCCTGCTTCTTCATACTGTTTGCAGTAAACCTGAGAGGTGAGGGAGCCAGCAGGGAGCTGATAACAGCGTTCAGCAGCCCATCAAGAAAACAAAAGCCTTTCTCATTAGTTCAAGCTCTTCTTAAACAGCTTTTTCTAAGGAAAGAATGGAGGGACATTACCAACTGACTTGTTAATTAGCTCCAAAAAGCAGTAGATGGACACTGTCCTGTCTGGCCTTGTCCTGTCCCAGTGAAATTGGAGACATACATACACACACACACAGACATTTCTCAGAATTAGCTAGCATATCACATGCTGGCTAGGGTCTGTGGGGCTGAGGTCTGTTCTGTGGGAGTTGAGGGGGAGGGAGAGAAGGATCCCTGCTTGAATAGTAAGTGGCAAGGAAGGCTGGGGGGAGAGGGACAGCATGGGGAAGCCAGGCAGACCCTGCTGCGCCTGCAGTCTCTGCCAGACACCTGGGTAGGAAGCAGAGGGGCAGGGCCAGCCCCGCTCTCTGGAGCAGACGGCCCAGCCCAGCCCAGCCCAGGGCTGCAAAGCAACTTAAACTAGGAAGGGGTCTGGGACAGACATTGCATAAACTGGTTTGACCCCAATCAGTTAAGTCTGATATTACATTCAACCAGGTTTATCTTAAACCAGTTTCAGCCATTTTGAAACTGGTTTATGTGCCCTGAATTTATGTTCTGTTACAGGTTTGAACCAGTTTCTGATCATGTAAACCTGTTTATGTGTAATATCTGTCCCTAGACACACAGTGCTGTGCTAAATTAGACTGCAAAGTTTTAGAGGTTGTGCCGGGGCGAGGGGAGGGGGTTAGTTTTATGATGCGCTTTAAAAAAATATTGGAAAAATATTTTTTAAAGATAGCATTCCTGCTTTGAGAAAATGCTGGAAGAGAGACAGGCTTAGGAAACACCACAATTCACTTTCTTCAGTAAACTGCTGCATACAGACATTGAGAAAAGCACTAGGAAACTGCAAGCTGTGGTAGCTAGTAGAGAAACCAATTTCAAAATTCAGATGGGGAAGCACTAAGAAAAGCACAATTTGATTAAGAATAGCCAACATTAGACACAGGAAGGGATGGTCATGCTTCACTTTTTCACTGGAATTCTTTGAGGTGGTTACTGCCAAAGCAGACAAAGGATACATAGTGGCCGTCATGTGCTTTGATTTTTCATAAAACAGTATACAGTGTTCAGTACTGGAAGTTCATATTAAGGAGTGGAGATGTGTAATAAGTGGAAAGTTGGCTAAATGGCAGGAAACAAATGGAAGCTGTAAAATGGATTTTTTTTCAAGCTGGAAAGAGCATACCAGCAGGGTAATGGAGGGCCCAGTCTGTGGAGCTCAGGTTTTATTACTTAAACTAAATGATTTACAATACCATTAATGCTGATATTAATGGCAAGTTTTCTAATTTTTTTCAAATATTAAAATGTGAAAAATACACCATAATGAGAAATGAGGGTTTCTATTGCAGTCAGATGTTTAAGCATATGGATGGCTAATAGTTTAAAATATGCAAAACTAAGCAAACTTTGGAGTGAAAACATAAGAATAGGAACATATGCCATTTTAAGAATGGCAAAAGATTATTCAGTCTAAAATGCCTAACATTTAAAAAGTATCTCATTCCTACATTTTCATTTCTCAGTCTTTTTCCCCAGAAATAATCTGCCAGAAGTGCTGATTAAGACCCTGCCTAAATCTGAAATTGCTTTTAATAATGAGCTGCAAATACCTTATCAGTATAGAATATATACCTTTAATTAAATTTTTGCCTGTTGACTATAGGGGTAATTAACATGCCAACAGCATTTCACAGATAATATAGTGGAAACAGGTTTTTTTTGTTTGTAATTATTATTTCCTGATTTACAGCAATTATATAAAACCATAGAGAATGACACTTGGAGTCAATATGTCTTAGAAACTTGAGCTAAGGAAATAAGTAACATCAGGGAGGAGAAGAATCCTTAAGATTGCTTAAGACCAGGAGTTCAGAAATCAAAGACAAATGAAGACTATATCCAAGAGACTGAAATCTGAGTGAAAAGACTAGTCGGGGGAGAAATGGGAGATGTACTGTGAAATGAAGAAAAATCTAAAGATTACAGGGTTGCAGTGCTGAAAACAAAAAGCAGGGGTGTGGTCTGGAAAGCCAGAACACCACTTGCACCATGAGACCTAGTCATGCTTAATCAAGCGGCTACATTAACAAATGAAGAAAACTGCAGTCATGCAATGAGGAAAACATAATTGTAGAAATATGGAAAAACACAGGCATTCATATTTAAGAGCGAAGAGATGTTTTTAACTTTTCCCCTTTTATTTTCTTTGCCCTAGGAACTGCCATTTATGATGGAAAAATATGGTATATTGTCTAAACCCTCAAGAAACTCTATAAGAAAAATAAAAACCTGTCCTTTACCTCTACAAAAAATGTAAAATGAAGAAGTTATATGACTATTGCAATAAGCCACAGCTGGCTGTGTATTAGCAAGATTTCTCAAGGGCTGAAGGCACTCTGATTTTACCATCATACTTCACAGTCTACCAGTAAAATTGTAATACATGCATAAATTTCTTAATGCTATAATGACAAATTTAACCTTAACACTAGGCGCTTAGATTCAAGGCTTTAAATTGTGTTCAGTTCAGGACAGGGACTTCATTTATTTGTGCTAATGTGTCACCCAAAAACCCTAAACTGGGACTCAGGCTGTACTGTGTATATCCATAGCAAGAGGACATCTCTGCCCCAAAGAGCTTTGTTCTGGGCCTCATAAATGATCAGTACTTGACAAATAATCAGTAAATCATTTTTCTTTTACCCACCCTCTCTAATTGGATGATTGTTTCTCAGAGCCTTAGCATCCCAGCAATTTCAGAGCTAATCAATCTCCAGTCTACGGCAGTTTCAATATATTACACATACAGCATTCATAATATCCATTCTTTAAGTTGCCACCCTGCACTGCCTCTGTCTAACTTTAGCCTAACTTGGCTGTATTTGTATAAAGAGATTCTGCAGCAGTTAAGGATTATACTGATATTCCTATTCTACTCCCTAGAGCTGGTTTTAAGGAACATACTGTATTTACCTAAGTCCACTGCAAGGTCCCCTCCCCTTCCCTTTCTGCATGAGGAAAAAAGTCCTTTGTCTTGGATTTGGATACAAGGTGGAGGTGAGGGGCAGGTGGCTACTGTGACTGACTCTGGCTCATAGACTGAGCACAGCTGCTTGCCTGCTTCAGCCTCTGCTCTCTTCCCTCCCTTCCCACCCTCCGCCCTAATGCTTACTGTTAGGTGTGGCTCTGCCTTTGGCTCAATTCCTTTCTGGGCACAGAGGACAAGGAAACTCTATCTCCTGCCTGGCCAATCATCAGTAGCACAGCTCTGAACCTAGAGATGCTGATATATGGCTGGGCAGGGGCACGTTTCCACAGTCTCTGTGACCCAGGAGATAATGGATCCACAGGTAATTCTGATGGTAAGGGGGGGGAGGGCAGGAGCTGTGGGAAACAGGGAGGAAGGGTCAGAGGCTGTGGGGAGCAGTAGGGAGCACAGGTGGTAGGGGTAAGTGGCAGGAGGTGCAAGCAGCAAGGAGTTGGGCAGGCTACAGGAGGAAAAAGTGGTAGCAGAGAGTAGAGACCAAGGGGTCTCTTTTAAGCTGCCTGCCCTCCCCAACCACCTGCCCCCTGACAATGCTTTCCCCATTGTAGCACTGGGGGCAAGGATTCCAGATGACCCTCTATAATTAGATTCTATGCCTGGAAATTTATAACAAATTTATACAGTTCCATATATAGAATGTAATTATTGGGGAGCATCTTAAATTAAGGGTTGTCTTGGTTTCAAGTAAGTACAGTGGACTCTAATTGTCCTTCTCAACAGTTGTTTTATTTTTATTCCAGAATTTCTCATATAAATACTTAGATAGATCTATAGTTTCTATAGTTAATACAAAAAGAATAAACCCGGTATAACAAGTACGGAGAACAAATCAACAATGTTTAGGGGCCTTGACGTCCTAAGGTCAAATACATCCCTTAAGTAGCTTCACTTCTTTCAGTTCACTGCTTCATTGCTTTTAATAGGATTCATAAAAGATATACATTTGGCTTGTTGACCATACACCTGTTTCTCTATTTCTTTATTCATTTCCTCCATATTCATTTTAATTGTTTTCTCTTTGGAATTATTTTTTATTGCAACATCCTCAAAGCCATATAAAATAACTACTGGTTTTTCACTGTGTATTCTTAAGGTGTTTATTGCCATCTAGTTAGTATTTCACGTTTCAGTGATGGATTATCTGTAGTCCAGTATTTTTTGTGGGGTTTTCTAATCAGAGCAGCTGCTTCTCAGCATTTCAAACTAAGCACTCGCTCCCTAGTCATAGGTTGATTCCAACTTCATTTACAATTTTCTGCTCTTGTTCTAGTTACTACATCACCATACCAGGCAGGTAATTTTGCCTTGGCTGGCCCTTCAGCTAATTTATAAGGAATCATTAAGAACTACTGCTTTCGCTTAAAGAAACTTCTGTTTACTAGCAGATGCTTCTATTTACATCTTCCCATTTTAAAACAAATGAGAGGCAAGCATTTCTTAGGGTGATATCTTTTATTGTACCAAGTAAATTTAGCTAAGCTTTGGTATGCAAGACATTCTTCGTCAGGTCTGTGCTTGCTTTTATGGTTCAGACCTGTTGAAGAATGTCTTGCATTTGAAAGCTTGTCTAACTCTATCCTACCTATGCTATAAAAGATAGCACTCTGAGGCACTCTTGCCTCTCACATAATTCCTGAAACTTTGCAGCTACCGTATCATTCTAACACTACCATTTTACAACATGCACAGAGAGACAACTTACTTCAAATGATATTTTACTCCCAAGCAGATTTACTTTTGATTTTTTGTTGTCCTTGACAAACACATGTGGAAGTGTTGCTTTTGAGAAGGAATAAGAATCGATATTTATGCGATGATAAGAGAATGATCCAATGAACTCCGGTCAGTCCATCTCCAAGATTCCTAGCTTCTCCCCTTTTTGGCCTGTCTAATATCAGCAGCAGGCTTGGAGATTTGCTGGTAAAGACCATGGCTACACCATTTCTATCTGAACTTTGTGAGCTCCTCAGCAGAGTCCTAAGGATAATTTATGTACATTTTACCAGCAGATTCTATTCACTTTGAGGGCAACATGCTGTAGTGAATACCATGTTCTCTGCTTCTTCAGCTCCCTTGTGACCCACTTTCAATCCCATTTTGCATTACTTCTTCAGCATGTATGTAAGTCAGAGAGGATGCTGGCAGTTCCCCAGGAAGTAGGGGAATCTTACCAAGCATTTATCCTCCCAACTGTATTTTGCATGGGATTTTGGTAAAGTTTCTCTTTTCCACTGTTGCTTTCCTAGTCATTGTTTCCCTCATGACCACAGCAATGGCTTTTTTTACAGACCCCCTTTTATCATCCTAACTGTGTCTTGTTTAACTTGACTTTTTAAATGATTAAGAGTCAGCACCATCCAGTTCTGAATTGGACTGGCGGTAATCCAGCTCTTTCTGTTGGAGACAGGCATTCATTTTTTTGGACTAGAAACAAATTACTTCCAAATGCTGAAAAAGTAAGAAGATTGTTTTAAAAGTTTCTCAGGTGTTTATAGAATCAAATTAGTATAAAAGTAGCTTAAAATGATACATCCTTTTAAAAATAATCATTTAGTACTTACAAAAGGTGGCATAATATAACACTAGAAAACCAGTTTTATAGAATAAACAAAAGGGATGGAGAAGGTAGTGCCATCTTTTCAATAAACTATTCTCCCTTTGTGCTTTGACTTGGTGCTATACAGGTAAAAAGATATTAGATGGGCTGAGATTTGGTAGTTTGGTGACATGGCTGCTGTAGTCATGCAGCACAAGTAGACCCTATAATTATTTATTTTGTAACAACTTTCACTTCTATGTCTGTAAATAAAATCACAGATTATCAATTTAGGCACCCAAAAAGTGAAGAGTGCATAATTAATAACTAGCCATAAAAGGTGTCTTTACTTGCTGGGAATTGCATAAGAGCGCTGATTTCTTATGATGCAGAATCTTGTTCTCTGGGACAGTCTTCAACTGGCTTAACCATGAGACTATCCTTTCACTTTCTACAGCCCCTTCCCTCATTCACAGTATATCTTCTAGCTTTTGCAACAAATGAAACAAGGGTTCTGTAAGCAATAACACTCTGAAAACCCGGATTCATTCCAGGGCTCCTCTCTCGTTCTGCCCATCTAGTCCCGGCTTGTCTTCCTGGATACTCTTCCTTCTGCATTGGCTCTTGGCCCCTACAGCTTCACATCCCTCTGCTTGCAATTGCAAACTCACTTCTCAGCCAGTCCCGCTGTCTTCTGAGATCAGACTAGCTGATCTAATGGGTCCTTCTGGTATTAAAATGAACCCTGAACTGTTTGGGCCACTTTTCAAAAACATTCAACATACAAAATTTGGCAAAGTGGGAAGCAACTGAAAACAGGATCGTAAAATAGCATGTCAGACAACCTTAATAATAGGCTTTACTAATAGTACTTGCTATAATTGTGTTCTAATTGCATCTTTTAAAAAGAAATATGAAGGTAACAATTTCTCGTTCAAATATACCAGAAATCTGATGTAAATTTTGGATTTATATTTCCAGATAGCTTCATATAGCTTACGCAAAGGATTCCTGCAAAATGTACCCCTAAATAATAAATAATAATAATAATAAAGTCATCATATGTTTATTTTAATCATAACAAAGATTCAGCACCCTGACATTGTATACTTAAGACATGATTATTTGGTTAATCACATTTTAGGTACTGGTCTGGCCACACGTTCATTCAGTTAATGGCATGATAAAAAAAGGAATAAGCCAATAAGTTATCACACAAAATACTTTTTGTGTAATAACTTTGTGGTTGGTTCCTATCACAACTTTAACTGAACATGTGGCCAGTTCTCAGACTGTAATGCATGGGAGCCTTTCAAGACAAATATGTTTGTTGAGCAGACTGCCATAAGCAACACTAGAGCGTAAACTTATGGTTTGATAAGTGCCCCACTTTCCCTTAGGACAAGTGACTTTGTACGTATCAAGGGATAAGAATGAACACTTGGCAGTTACCACAGAGTAGATAATTTACTTTAGGATCACCTTTTACCTTACCTCAGGTTGACTTGTTAATCAAGTTACCTTACCAAGGCAGGTGTCTTCTCCGTTTCTAGAAATAAACAACCTTAATATCTGAAATGTTTAGTCAGGGATGATCCTGTTTTAAGCAGGGGGCTGGACTAAATCATCTCATATGATCCAGCCCTAATTTCTTATGAGCCTATGTGGTATGTTATTATAAGATAATATTTTCTTAATCTGATGAGAAAAGAGCTGTTTTTCACTGCCGTTGTGGAAAGTTTTCTTCCACCCTCAAGTTGAATTCCTTGCTTAATTTCTTGGGCCCTGATTGAATATCTTCTTCACAGTATTTTAAAAAGAAATTATTTCTACACCAGTTTCCTGAGGAATTAAAAAAAAATATTCTTGTAGTAAAAAAGCACTATGTGCTTTGATCAGGCTGTAGCTGTGGAACCTCTAAATGCATCCAAATGAATGAATACATTGCTTTATGCATGTGCACGTACATGTCTGCTTTGCTGAGATGGTTGTCTTTGTTTTCTTTTTTCTTTTCACAGCCTTTTAAATGTTGTTTACTATTAAAATTAGAGAGGGAAAGCTGGGACAATATTTCATAATTAGAAACAGTGATTGCTTTTAACTGATTTTGGCTGTGGTTACATTTAATGTATGTTATATCTGGAAACTTACTTTCACTTTCCACCTGCCTTTTAGCACCACGTTAGGGTCAATAGAATGGAATCACCCTAGGAACAGTCCTGGAAATTTGTAACTGTGACTCAGTAGCAAAACGCTTGGGAAATTACTGCCAATTAGTTGCTGGTAGAACTGTTTACAAGATTACACTCACTTCACCTTTGCACACCTCTTCAGATAGGTGTGTTGAAGGGTACAGAACCCATTCCCCACATATTTACTTAAGGAGGGAGTCATGGTTCTACAGAGAGAACCAGTTCACTGTGTACAAAACTGTGATCCAGAAGTAAATGGAAAGAGAAGAGGGATTATTTCTCATTGTAGACTTGACCTAGCTCTATGCAAGCAAGCTAGACATAATCTAATATAGGAGTGGGCAAAATGGCAGGTGTAGCCAGCAGCTGCACTCTATTTCCCAGCAGCCACTGCCTGTGTTGCTGCAGCTGGTTTCCATGGACACCCCAGGAATGGTGGAACCATGACAGCTCAGAGCCAGGGTTTCCATGGAGACCAGCCCCAGCAACTCCGGTGGGGTGTGCGTCTAGGCAGGGAGCAGCTCTGGGGCTGGGGCTAGAATCTCGTGGTAGTGACAGTGTAGTCCAGAGCTGGGGCAGAGGTGTGATGCGCTGCCTGCAGGCCCCTGCCTGTGGTGTGCAGACATTGGATTGCAGCTCTGCCCTGGCTCCAGACCATGCTGTCACCACTGTAAGATTCCAGTCCTGGAACAGCTCCCTGCCCAGCCATGTGACATGCCAGCGCTGCTGGGGCCAGTCTCTATGGAAACCCTGGCCCCGCGCTGTCACGGCCGCACTGATCTTAGGAACTCATGGAAATCCTGGGATCCATGGAAACCGGCTGCCTCAATGTGGGTAGGGGTTGCTGGGAAATGGAGTCTGCTGCCAGCCCGATCCAGCCCACAGCCTGTCCCTGGTCTAACAGAAGTAGCATGGAGCTAATCCTGCCTCTGTGGGTAAATTTGCTATGATTCTGCTGGGTAAAACACCCTGCACTGAGCTCTATGCTACTATGACTGTACTGTTCTAGTATCTGTTTTAGAACTATTACAACTAGCTTAGATACTGCCATAGTGTACCTTAGGGGCACATCCCAATGCGCATGGCACCACAAACCACATGTGGCACACGTGCAACCATTCACCATGCTGCTGATTTGATTAACGGTGGGTTTTTGGGGTTTTTCTTACACTAGGAGATCACAATGTAAAAAAAACACCAGTGAAAAAAGTGATGTGGCACACACAGCAACAGTGTGCACTGCCAGAAAGGGAGCCTGGCTGACCAGAGCCATGCTCTGGCTGCTGGTTAGGCTCCTAGTGACTTGTTCAGTACTGCTGCTGCCCTGGGAGGTCCCCAGGACCCCAGGTAAGGCTGCTGGGACCTGCACAGGTACTGGCCCCAGCCTCCCTCACCTCACCCAGGCCACTTTGCCATGTGCTAGAGTGTGCCAGAGGACAAATAGCAGCAGCACAAATATGTGCTGCAGCTATTTGTCCATCACGCACCCCTGCACATGCATGCACATCAGGACATTCCCTAGGAGGGCATGTAACTTGCCATACATGAGTAAATAAACAAAAAATGTACTATCAAGTTAAGTGCAAAATAGATGCAGAAACAAAGAACCACAGAAACTTCTCTTTCTGTGCTGTACATAACTGTTCCTATCATGTGGTAGAGCCAATTGTTTTTCGTTCATAGGAATTTTTTTATCTTCTTGTGAACAAGGTAGGTACAATTCTGAAACAAACAATAATCCCAAAGTTAAAGTCACTGTCAACTTGAACTCTAACCAACTTAAGGAAATGAGTTAGGAGTAGTTTTAGTTACTATATTTGCCAGTGAGATTTCTGCCAATTTTTTCTTTTGCCTTTTACACTCATATTTTCTTGCTTTCTTTAAAATGTTTTTCATTCCTTGTTACATGGAAGTTACAAAAATGAGAAACTGAATGCAATTATATGTCTTATCACAAAGTGTTTTCAAGTGAACAAATTAAACAATAGAAGCATAACAAGAACAATGTTTCTATCTAATCCCTTTACAATTTCTTTTTAAGGCAATGGGTTAAAAATGATGCTGGTTCTTTGAAAGAAGCAAGTATTTCTTTAGGTGATATCTTTTATTGGATCAACTGTGTAGCTCGGCTAGACGTAGACAAGCTTTTGAATGCAAGCCATTCTTTCTCAGGTCTGAGAAGAAAAGCAAGCACAGCTACAGTAAAAACAGTTGGTAGAGCTAGTAGACTGACTTGTTATAATATCTTTTCTGCCCCTAAGATGAAATCAAATGAACAGAATGGAGCAGAGTTAGTAGGACAGAACAATAGGGATGTATACCAAAAGCAAGGAATGTCAGTAAATGAAATGAACCTTGGAAAAAATAAAATTTGAATAAAAGTAGTGTTCTGGGTCTGTTGCTGGCAGATACCTTGGCAGAACAATTTGCGTCTCCCATTTCTAAAGGAAAAGGATTTTCATTTTTGAAGTAGCAATAAAAATATTTTAGGTGGTAAATTAAGTATTTGGTCTACCTTGATGCCACTTAATTAAGCAGCAGAGGATCAGCTATTTGGAGAGAGACTCTACTACCTATGATGAAGATTGCAAGTTTTATTTTGTTATGGCTAAAAACTAAAAAAGCTGGATATCCATAACAGTTTTCTTAAGAGGTTTACTACATCAAGATGAAAATTAGGGTTCATTTGCTATCCAGAGTGCTCCTTGTGCACACATCCTCTTAGATCAGAAATGGCTGCCATTATTAACTGTGTAATCCCACCCTGAGATTCAGCAATTGGAGGTAATCGTGCTATTTTAGCCCACTACAGAATATTTTATCTTCCTACCAAAAAGGCACATAGAGGAATAAATAAAAAATACATTTTCCACAGAAGGCAAGTAAGTATACCCTTTTCTTTTTAGTCTTTACTGTTGAGCCTATATCTTTTCTACCAAAAACTCCCTGGTCCTACATGATAATATAAACAGTCCCAACCATACATAGGTGTAAGCTTGTAAAATCAGGGACTTAACTAGTTAATATGTGCCCTTTATCTATTTAGTTATTGATAGAGTAATTCAAGATATAGCATATTGCAGAAAAGAATCAAGTATTAAAAAAATCGGGATATACACCCAAAGTATATTGTTGCAAGTTTGCCAATATTTCAAAAGAATATGGTGTCTGTTGCAATGTTCTCTTTTTTGATTTCTGTTTTTTTTTTGAGTCCCGTTTCTCTTTTTGGGGTTTTTATTGTTGTTCTCCCACCCTGGCGGGGGGTCGGGCTAGAAGATCTACTAGGTCCCTTCCGACCCTTAATCTGTGAATCTGTGAATCTGTGATTAACAAAAAGAAAGCTTGTCTACAGTTTCTCTAAAGAATAATGTGTTCTATCATAAATACATGTAGGCTTCATAAATACAACTGGGTTTCCAGATGTATTCATGAAGCCTACAATTTTTCACACAATTTTAACAGCACAAAGTATCAGTGTAAAAAAATCAATCAATGTAACTATTGAAAATATTTTAGAAATTGTCCATCTGAAGTCTCTCAAGCTCTGGTAATTAGAGGCCATACTGTGGAGATTGACAGGGTAAATTACCAGTTAATGTTTACACAACAAAACATATGCCTAGTACAATATCCTACACTGATGTTACTGAAACCAGAGTCCGGAAATGTACAGTGGAAACAAGACCTGGTACTTTTCTTGTGCCAACACAAACAGCAATTACAGCACTGTGTGAGAGGAGTCATAAGAAATACTACTGCATATCAGTAGTTCAACAAAGTCAGCACTTTTGTGTAATTGCGGGGGGAAAGGGCTGAAAAACATTACAGATCTCAGCAAGAAATGGCCCTTTATACTTTTAAACTGATCCTTGATAAAACAATGCTGGGGTCATGAGAAGGCTACTCTGCCAATTTTGCTTCACTGTGGGATCCATTGACATCTGGCTGAGCTGCGGAAGCTGGAAAACTTCTTTAATATTCTCTTGACAATAAAATGGACATGTGGAAAACATTCTAATCTGTTAATCTTTGGTGCTCCTGAAAAAAGGACATTTGGCTTTATACTTTGTGATGATAAATATTAACTCTCCAGATTTAGTTGAACATAAGATGAAGGCATGTGAATGAAGAACGCAGTTGTCCTTTCCCAAATATGGCCGAAGTTAGATATGCACCTGCGTAATTCGTCTGATGTAATAAATGCCAAGAGTTCTTTTTCTTTGAGCATGCTTTTTGACAGTTTAGTCCTCTTTCTTGGTGGATATGGTATATCAATGAAGATCAGCGAGCAATAGCTGCAAAGTCTTTCCTGCATCCTGTGTGCTAAAACAGAATACAGAAATGTATAATTTCACTTAGTCAAAGAATCATGAAAATGTAATTTAATAAGGATCCAAAATTGTAATTATATGTAAAAAGGTCCTTTGTGACTTCGCTTTTTAGACAACATATCACTGTTCATTTTTATTAGGATTAAAAACAATTATTGCATGAGATTATATAACTATGGCAAGTAATGAGGATATGTATTTTATATAGCTAAGGATAAATTGGATGATGCTTGATTTCTGGTATGGCATTTATTGGCATATATGAGAAGAGGAGTAATAAATCACTTCTGAAGCTAAATGTCATGAGCAGCTAAGGCAGAACTGTAATGTCACCTAGTAAATTATCAAAGTGTAGTTAGGGCCAATTGTGAGTTATTTGTTTAAAGTATAAGAGTGATTCTGTTGCCCCCTTTGGGTGTGTAAGTTTTAAAAATAGAAATAGGGACATTATAGGAAAAGGGATGTGTCTGCACGCCTCTGCATGGTGATCCTATTCCTATAATGGGAGTACTTACTCACCCAAGGGGATAATAAAATTACTCTTACACTATACTCAGGTAACTCTGTTTCTAGCTGCACTTTGATCATGCTCAATATTGTGAATACAAACAATATATATGCATAATGAACATATAATATACATATGCAAAGATGTGGGTGATGCCTTGTAAAAATATTAAACTAGAGTTAAGACTCTTGTAGATTTACAGGTTTTTGAGGAGTAAGGGAAAGAGTATTTGTGTATGTGGGTGCATTCATCTAAAGAAAGTAGGAGAATAAATAGGAATAGTAAATTCATAGCTTAGATGGAAGTAAAGTGATTTCCCAGTTTTAAGTAGTGTTTTGTATTAGTATAACATGTCTAATGGAAAAGTCAGTAGGCTCCATTGGCTTCCAGTGGCTTTCCAGTTTCAAGTAGTCTTAAGGACTTAGAGCTATTGGGTGTGTATATACATGCTCGGGCTGTTTTAATTAGAGTGGTTCCTGGAGAGCTACATTAATTAAAATGCTAAAGTATTACATGTATTAAGCCCTTGAGTGTTTAAAAATGGCTGTAGGATGGTTCAACTAAAGCTCATTCAATGATCTTTAGTTACAGTGACCCAGCAGGTATTTTAAAACCTGCAGGGGCTTATATTTGTGACACTGCAACAATGCTAGAGCATTCTAATTAGAATGTGTTGGAACACATGTATAGGCACCCGTTATTTTCTCCCAAAATTTAGATGATGACTGAAACTAACAGGAAGCAATTAAAAAGTTCAAACAGAGTTTTGCTAGCTTAGAAGTTTGTTATCCTGTAGAGAACAGAATCTGTTCTTAGGGTTATCATATGTCCGGGTTTTCCCGGACATGTCCTCTTTTTTGGACCCCTGTGTTGTGATCAGGTTGGTTTTTAAAATAAGGGCAAGGGTCTGGGTTTTCTGCTCTCCTGGGCTGACTGCCAGGGGCTAGGAGCAGTATGCAATATGACTGGCTGTTGGGGGTCATATGCTCCCCACACAGGCTCCAGCAAGCTCCCAGGTAAGAGAGAGGGAGAGAGAGAGTGAGCCTGCATGTGCGGGAGCTGCTTGGGCAGCAGGGCTGGGGGAGGAAGGGGTCTGTGAGTCGGGAGTGAGGGGCACCAACAGGATAGGGGAGCAGAGGCTGCGGGTCCAGAGTGTGGGACACCAGCAGAGTTGGGGGGCAGGGGCTGCAGGTGGGGGGGGTAAAAGGCATCACTAGGGCTGGGAGGGGGCTGCAGATCATGAGTGAGGGGCACAGGGGACACAATGGGTGACTGTGGGTTGGGTATGTAGGGCACTGGCAGCGCCAGGAGGCTGCAGGTCAGGAGTGAGGGGCACCAGCAGGGAGTGGGGAGGTAGGAGCACTGGCAGGGCTGGGGTCAGTGGGTCCAGAGTGAGGGGCAACCGGAGGCCTGGGTGGGGAGGGGGTGGCTTGTCAGTGAGGGGCAACAGAATGGGCAAGGCAGGGCACTGGCAAAGTCACTGTCCCCCGCTCCCATCATATTCCCCCTGCTCCCCATCTCTCCCCTCATTCCCCCACCCATGACAGGTGTCCTCTTTTTTGGACCCAGAAATATGGTAAGCCTAGTAATGGGAGTGCTTTTGTTCATCTCTGTTCACCAGCAAATCCTGCTAGTTCATTCATGTTATCAGGTTCTTCTAATCAGAGCAAGAGGAAGGTGTAAAGTCCAGATTGCAAGTTCACACATGTCTAAACAATTTATAATATTATGGTAATTAACTGCAATCTTTCAGCCTTTACTCCAGGAAAACTCTTAATATATGGTAAGTTAGACTGAATAAAGATATTTGGATAAATATGGATTCTGATAATTGATTACTTTTATGTGGTATCACTTCACAGATACTACTAATGAGCCAGTGCTGGTGAGAATTTAAATCTTGCTACTCCAGAAGCAGATTGAATGAACAAGAAAAACTGCTAAAGAAGTGGAGGGTCAAAAGAGGAGAGGTGGGAGGAGAGA
>NW_017729027.1:35223685-35226394 GCF_001723915.1 Gavialis gangeticus
AGCTTTATGATCTCTATCTTGTAGATCAGAAGCTGAGAGAGAGAGGAAAAATACAAGAATTAGATCCTTCTGTTATAATAAAAACAGACATGGTTTGAATTAGGGAGTAGAGGAAATGTTTGAATTTAATTCTTGTGGCTTATCATGTCTACAAGGACCCCATGACAGAGTTAATAGCTGTACAATTTACAGTTGCCTGTTATTTATGTGCAGGCAATGTAATAAACAAAAAATGAAAATACTCCTCTATTCCAAGATCTAGATTCTGAAAGAGACCTAGAGTATGTCTACTAGGCACAATGCTATGCTATATAGAAATAGCTGAGCAAGCTCTGAATGAAATAATTGGAAAGTTTAAGGTCACTGAATCTTACAGTACCTTAAGACCCAGCGAACAGGGACAGCAGACAAGGAAAGCAGTTTGCAGGCAGTTTGCTGGGAGCAAGAGAAGGAAGAAGGGGAAGAGAAGCCAGGCACCAGATCCTGCCCAAGGAAGGTAAGTGATCCAGAGCTGCCTGTGCCTTTGGCTTGCTGAGCATTGTTTCGTGGGCTGTGTGTGTGTTTGGGGTGTGCTCTGAGAAGCTGGGAGTGTTGTTCGCTAAATGATTGCTGAGTGGTTGCTGCCTGTGCCTGACAGAAGCCCTAATGAGAGGGCAGAGACAGTCCAGGCCCAGCAGGTATAAAAGGAGACTTCCCAAGTGACCAAGAAGCCAGTGAACAGGGGTAGCAAACAAGTCAAGCAGTTTGCAGGCAGTTAGCTGGTCAGTTCGCAAGGAAGGTGTGCTTGGAAGAAAGGCAGTAAGAGAGAAGAGGCAGATTAAGAGACCCAGGGAGGATGTCACAATGCCAGAGCCACTGCCACTGCCTCTGCTTGCACTTGAGAGGACATCTGTCCAGGCAGGACTGCTCACTATTGAGGCTTCCACTCAAGTCCTGGTTGGTGCTGTGGGGATGGTGGCTTACAGGTTCCTTCCAGTGATGGCCAGGTGGGGGGATGCCTGTGGTGCGACTGGTGCCTCCTGTTGGTGTCTCTCACGGAGCAGGCAAGAGATCTACAGGCAATGATGAGGCTCTGAAGCATGCCTTACTATGAGGAGTTCATCGATTTGATGCTGGAGGAGACCTCTGGGACTGTGGAGGAAGAACTGACAGAGACAGCAATAGAGAAGGGAAAGGACATGGACTCCAAGGAAGGTGGAAGCTGGAAGCTTGTGACCTCTGGCAGCAAGCAGAAATCTTCATCTCCACCTGCAGCAGTTTATCTGGAGAACAGATATGAAGCCCTAGCAGAAGAGGGTGAGGAGCATGTTCCATTGGTGGAGGAGGACAGGACAGGCCTCCCCAAGGTGGGAAGGATCGAGATGACCACCACCATGAAGAAGTGATGGGTGATGGTGGTTGGAGACTCCTGTCTGTGGGGGACAGAGGGATCCATCTGTTGACCTGACCTGGTGTCTCAGGAAGTCTGCTGCTTGCCCAGAGCCTAGACTCAAGATGTCATGGAGATATTACTGAGACTCAGCCAGCCCTCTGACAACCCCATGCTACTCATCCATGTGGGCACCAATGATACTGCCAGGGGAGACCACTGACCAGATAAAAAATTACTACAGGGCTCTGGGTGCAAAGGTGAAGGGGACAGGAGCTCAGGTGGTGCTCTCTTCGCTCCTTCCAGTTGAGGGAAAGGGCCTGGGCAGGAGCGGAAGCATCCTGCAGATTAATGCCTGGCTGCACAGACGATGTCACTAGCAGGGCCTTGGCTTCTTTGACCATGGAATAATGTTTCAAGAACAAGGATTTCTAGGAAGAGACGGGATCCACCTGACAGAGAGAGGAAACAACATCATAGATAAGCTTGCAAACCTAATGAGGGTAGCTTTAAACTAGGTTCGCTGAGGGATGGAAACCAAAGCCCTGAGGTAAGTGGGTGACCTGGAGGAAGAGCAAGCAGGAGGGGCAGCAGGGAAGGTGTTCTCATTCTTCCTGAAAAATCAGGGCAATTGCCTAGTTATCTCAGGTGCCTGTACACAAATGCACAGAGTCTAGGAAACAAGCAGGAAAACTGGAAGTCCTTGCACAGTCATGGCACTATGACATGATTGGAATAATGGAAACTTGTTGGGATAGCTCGCATTGTAGCAAACCCCCCAGTTCTTTCTCTCCTTCTCTATTCCCTATAGACAAGCTTAAGCTTAGGATAAGCTTTAACATTTTTATTTTAATAGCATGTTTTTGGTTTTGAATATCCACTGTTTTATATTGTATTATTATTAGGTTTGTATTGATTCTTACTGTTGTATATTGCATTATTATCATTTTTGTATTGATTTTTATTGTTTCATATGGATATTGTATGGTTTAGGCCTGTGTTTGTAAATGAACCAAAGTAATGTCAAGATTCCATTTTGTATGTCAAGTCTCCATCTTGTGTCCTCTGCCTGGGCATCCCCCGTGTCGCAACTGAATGAGTCACGTACCCCTCCCATGTAAATTGGTTCCTGGATGAAGGAGTGTGATTGGGAATGATTGAAATACAATGGTAGCAAGCCTCTACTGAATGGCCTGTAAGGACTGGGCCATCACCTCGCATTGATTCATCCAGGAACCACAGACCTCACCCAGGAACAGAGACAAGAACCCGGCATTTGAAAGACAAAAGACCCTGCAGAACCAGCAACTCTACCATTGTACTCCACCATTACAGACACC
>NW_017729027.1:35226405-35229721 GCF_001723915.1 Gavialis gangeticus
TTATGTAAAAGAGCCATATGATTACTCAGAGCTCCAGTATTAAATTGGAGATAGGCTTGTTGAAATTCTCTGGGTTAGGGTCAGAGGAGAGAGTAACAAGGGTGATGTCATGGTGGGGGTCTGCTATAAACCACCAGACCAGGAGCAAGTGTAGATGAGGCTTTCTTCAAACACCTAGTGGAAGTTTCTTGATCTCACAGGCCCTGGTTCTCATGAGGGACTTCAATCACCCTGACATCTGCTGGGAGGACAATACAGCAGTACATAGGCAATCCAGGAAGTTTTTGGAGAGTGTTGGAGACAACTTCCTGGTGCAAGTGCTGGAGCAGCCAACTAGGGGCCGTGCTCTTTTTGACCTGCTGCTCACAGACAGTGAAGAATTGGTGGGGAATGTAGTAGTGGATGGCAACTTGGGCAGCAGTGACTAGAAGACGATTGAGTTTAGGATCCTGAGGAAAGGAAGATGGAGAGCAGCAGAGAGCAGCTGAAGTCCTGGACTTCAGAAAAACAGACTTCAACTTGCTCAGGAAACTCATGGCCAGGATTTCCTGGGAAGCCAGTCTAAGGGGGAGAGGAGTCTGGGATAGCTGGCTGTACTTTAAAGAAGCCTTACTGAGAGTGTAGGAACAAACCATCCCACTGCAGGAAGACTAGCAAATATGGCAGAAGACCAGTTTGGCTAAGCCATGAACTCTTCAGTAAACTAAGTCACAAAAAGGAAGCTTATAAGAAATGGAAACTTGAATACACAACTAGGGAAGAGTATAAAAGTATTGCTTGGGCATGCAGAGATGAAGTCAGGAAGGGCAAAGAATGACTGGAGTTGCAGTTAGGAAGAGTTGTGAAAGTTAACAAGAAGGGGTTCTACAAGTATGTCAGTAACAAGCGGAAGAGCAAGGAAAGTGTGGATCTGTTACAGAATGGGGAGGCAATTTGTTGCACTTAGAAAGTGGGTTTTTAAACCAAGTGCTCTGAGAATTGACACAACACTCGGTTGATAAATAGCAGAAAGGATTGTTTTAATAACTACCAGCAAGCTACAAAACTAAATACCAGAAAAAACTCTTTCCCAGTATAAAACAAGCTATTAGTCCTTAGTATTACCTGAACTGGACAGAGATCTTTACCCAATGCAGGTAGGAAGCAGTTTTTGTACACCTCAAAGCATGGATCCTTCACGTGTTGGCTGGGTGGCAGGATGGCTTCTTGGACTGCACACATCTTGCTGGCAAATCTGCTTAGTTCTTATATTGTTTAATTGTATATAGCTTCAAAGCACTTTTCCTTGATGGTTTAACTGATTAAAGTCCAAACCGCCAAGGAGGAAAAGGTTGATAATCATAACTGTTAATTGCCTGGCTTCTGTTCTTGGATTGTCTAATTGTAAAGGCTTATGTTCTTCTACAGTCCCTACAATTACAGGTTAATTGCAGATGATGGGCCTTGCGTGGTCAGACAGGATACTTAGAAACATTACCAGACCTGTCTTTGGGTATTTGTTTATCAGTGGGACAAATTTGCAATAGCTTGCACCAGTGTTGCCTGTTTACCAAATTCCAGACATACATTACACCTGAGATATTGTACCTGTCAATGTGAGCAGGGTACATTTGTCATGTACAGGGCATTCCCTTGCTGTAGCTTTTACAAATTTCTCTTGAAATGCATACTTAGTCCTTTGTTTTCTTTTGCTGCTATGTCAATTGAAATGTATATGTAGTTACCTTGCCTTCACTGGTTCAGCCCTTCCTTTGTCTCTCGTAGCTTGGAAACACACATGTGATGAGCATGTCAGGACTCTGCCAATACTTTTAACAATCACTTCTCAGGTGTGGTAGAAAGTTGAGGACTGTTATTATGACTGTTATTCTCTTATGGCCTGGGTCTGGTATTGTGTACTGTAAGCACTCCACTCACTCTTACACCTAGTGGATTGAAAGCCATTAGTAGAGTTTGATTTTCTTGTGTCAGTCTTCTTACGCCAATCCTGTCTTGCCCCAGCCATTGTATTGCATTTTTGTCCAAGAGACACTGTCCAAGCTTTCACAGTTTTCTTCTGGAGCAACCCAGTGACGGAGGATGCAGAAACAGCTGAAGAACTCAATGCCTTTTTCACCTCAGCCTTCACACGCAAGGTCAGCTCCCCTACTACTGTACCTGGTGGCGCAGTTTGGGGAGGAGGTGAGCAGCCAACAGTGGTGAAAGAACAGGTTAGGGACTATTTAAAAAAGCTGCAAATGTATAAGTCCATGGGGCCAGATGGGATGCACCTGAGGGTGCTGGTGTGATTGCAGAGCCACTGGCCATCATCTTTGAAAACTCATGGTGATCAGGGGAGGTCTTGGATGATTGGAAAAGGGCAAATGTCATGCCCATGTTTAAGAAAGGAAAAAAAAGAGGATCCAGGGAACTACAGATTGGTCAGCCCCACCTCAGTCCCTGGAAAAATTATGGAGCAGATCCTCAAGGGAATTCAGTTCTAAGCACTTGCAGGAGGAGGAGATGATTAGGAGCAGTCATTATGGATTCACCAAGGGCAAGTTATACCCAACCAACCTGATTGCCTTCTATGGTGAGATGACTGGCTCCATGGACGTGGGGAGACCAGTGGATGTGGTATACCTTGATTTAAGCAAGGCTTTTGATATGGTCTCCCATAACATTCTCGTAGGCAAGCTAAGGAAGTATAGGCCAGAGGAATGGACTGTACAGTGGACAGAAAACTGGCTGGAGCGCCTGGCTCAGAGGGTAGTAATCAATGACATTGCATCCAGCTGTTGTTTTTTCTGACAGCTTTCTATGTAAGAATGAATATAGCTTCAGATCTGTGAGAAAGGAGGAGGGAGGCAAGCAGCAGGGCTGGCCCACAATTTTTTGGGGCCCCCTGCAAGAAATAGTTTTGGGGCCCCCTGCCCCGAAGAAATTGGCAGGGTGGGGTGGGGTGTGAGTGACTGAAGAAGCTGGTGGCAGCAGCAGGAGTGGGGGGCAGGGTGTGGCAAACAGCCAGAAACAGGGGGCCCCTTAGCTGCAGGTCCCCCTGCAGCCACAGGTTTTGCAGTATAGGATGGGCTAGCCCTAGCAGGCTTTTCTGCATATTTAGATGAAAGATCTACTGAAGTTCCACAGCATTGCTGTCCCCTGCCATTACACATCTATTGACAGGAAACTACTTTTGGGTCTCATGAATCAGAAAGTACAAGGAAGAAAATCGTTAATGAAAAGTTGATGAGTAAAATAAAATTAAACATATGTCATTAGCATTTTCAAAGGTGAAAATCAATTTCATAGTTTCATAGTTTCTAGGGTTGGAAGGGAC
>NW_017729027.1:35229732-35231865 GCF_001723915.1 Gavialis gangeticus
TCAGAGTGCTTCTCCCCTGCCTCTTTATTAATTAGCGAGGACGTGATGATGATACTAAGTCAGTAAAACCAAGCTTTTTCAGTGATGGCAACTTAGCACTGTGGGCATTAGTTATTTGACAATGGTTCACCTTAGAATGATTAAAATTGTGATATTTTTCTGAAAAACATTCTAAACTAACAAAAAAAGAAAATTAATCTTAGCAAAATCAATACTTAGCATTTTTGTCTGGCATTGGAATTCCTTTCCCCCATGTGAGGCTGCAGGTGGGCATGTTTTCAGAGAGACCCTGGGGAACAGCAATTGAAAAAAAGTGTTTTTTGACAGATGGTTCTGCTTGTCACCAGCTCCAGAGGAGGCAGACATTGCTGTGTTAGGTCTCTGGCTGCATTGTTTGGATGGATTTTTTGACAGTGTGGTCTCATCTCATTCCTGCAGCTCTGATGTTAGACAAGACATCTATTAGAAAACTAGTAAGAGAACTAAGTGGTGTCTACACTTGCTGATTTAGTGATGCACTTTAGGTCAGTCAGGTTTTTTTTTCTGCTCCTATAATGTCTGGATGAGAGCTAAGAAGGCTGAGAGCACTTCAGTTAAGGATACTGCATGGCAATGACATGGAAGAACCTGGACTGAAGATCATTTCGCAGCTACAGGACTGAATTGACTTGATCCACTCTTTTGTATGCCAGCCAGTGCCAGAAATGTCAGTAATATATAAAGGTGAGGTTGATTTAGTTTTGCTCCAGATGACAAGGAGAAAAAGGAGAAGGTATCCAAAGGTTTCTAGAAAGGTTCTCTCCCAAACCAGGAAGCCTACCATTCTGGATGTGGTATTATAGGGTGGAGCCCAGTGTTACAAAACAACAACAACAATATGGAGTGAAGTATTGCATTCTGGGCTTTTTTTTTTTAACACAGTCCTTATAAATTTAATCTTTCAGACAGTGAAGAGTTTCTGCTATATGTTTTAATTTTGTAAGAGGCTGACAGCCCTACCATTTTTGTGTACCCTGCCTGACAAAGGCATGTCCTTTTGGAAAGAGAGAAAACAGTAAGTTTAGACTTCCAAGGACTGCATAGAAAGGCCACCCAGAATCAGCTGCTGTTGGAATCCAAAAGTCGTGGTCCGGCTATTGTAACTTACACCCATGTTGTATGATAGCTGACATCCTTACTCCTGTACTTAGTCTATCAACTGCCAGACTTTGCTTCTGTTTCTCTGTTCTTCCTTTTGCAAATTGTACTCTCCCAAAACTACGTTCAGCAAATTGAGCCTCGCTTCAGTTTAAGTGATCTTTTTGTCTTCACTATCTAATTAAGCTATCTTAAATTGGGAGAGGGATGGATCACTGTGGCTGTATGTAGTTGCTCACTAGGAAGGAGAACTAGACTTTAGAAAAATGAATCTTTACTTTGTCTCAGGCAGAGGCAATGGAGTATATATTCTCAGGCCTTCAGTGCCCTGTCAGGGAAGCAGCCTTAACTGCTCTTTGCTGTCATGTATTGGAAATCAGGATGCTTTTGTAATGCATATTCTTAAAAGGAACAAAGTGTTCATAGGCAACATAAATATTCATATTTCTTAACTTTTAATTCTTGACTTTGCAACTTTAAAGTTATTCTAGTGTATCTTCTAGTCTGTAACTTTCTAGGCTTTTAAAAAGCAACTGAAAAAATCCCACAAAAACTCCAACATCTAGACTTACAGTGACCTAGGTTTCCATCACAGAGTTTTACCATTTGAGATGCAAGAATAGCAGTATTTTGCAATCTTTTATGTGGACCACCCACTAAAGGAGTGTGAGATACATACTTAAATCAGCAGGTTTTACAACTAGTTGCTAGGGCTGTGCGAAACAACACCATTTTGTTTTGACTTCTGTTTCACCATTTCCAAGGGACAGTGTTTTGTTTAGTCATTTTATTTCATTTTGAAGCACTGTTCCGTATTGTTTTTGTGAAACTGTTTCACTGCTTTGACGTGTTTTGACATTTTGCCCACAGACTATAATAAGGAATCATGAAAATGTGTATAGCTGTCATTTGTTGCTTGATTTAGATGACAATTGCAAGAATAATAGCCCCTTCTGAGGGCATAAAGCCTGCCAAGTTTCAAGGAGATAGGTGTAG
>NW_017729027.1:35231901-35251280 GCF_001723915.1 Gavialis gangeticus
AGGTTTTACAACTAGTTGCTAGGGCTGTGCGAAACAACACCATTTTGTTTTGACTTCTGTTTCACCATTTCCAAGGGACAGTGTTTTGTTTAGTCATTTTATTTCATTTTGAAGCACTGTTCCGTATTGTTTTTGTGAAACTGTTTCACTGCTTTGACGTGTTTTGACATTTTGCCCACAGACTATAATAAGGAATCATGAAAATGTGTATAGCTGTCATTTGTTGCTTGATTTAGATGACAATTGCAAGAATAATAGCCCCTTCTGAGGGCATAAAGCCTGCCAAGTTTCAAGGAGATAGGTGTAGGGGTTTCTGGGAAACTGCACCTAAAAGTGCTGACAGCAAAACTTGTGTCACTTGCTGGCAGTAGCAACCTCCTGTCATCCTGCGCATAGATCTGGGGATCTGTGCCCCCGGGAGGGCTGTGGGGCTGTGCCAGACTCCTCCCAGGGTATGGGTCTCCAAATATGCACACAAGATGACAGGAGGCTGCTGCCGCTACCTGGGACCAGTGCTGAGTACAGCCTGCACCCAGCGCCAGGAAGACTGCTGCTGCCACTGGCCCCAGGCAGCAGTGGCAGCCTTCTGTCATCCTGTGCACAGATCTGGGGGCCTCTACCCCCAGGAGGAGTCGAGAAGTGCTGGGAGGGCAAGCTGAGCTCTGTGGGGCTGGCGGAGCTGCTCAGAGCGCAGCCCTGGCTCTCCCCACCTCCCGCCACCGCACTCCGAGCAGCTCCACCAACCCCATGGAGCTCAGCCTGGTGGTGGGAGGTGGCAGGAGAGCCAGTGGCAGAGCCACTCCAAGTGCAGCCCTGGCTCTGAGTACCAGGAAGGTTAGCTGTGAAATAAGCAGGGGTAGCTCTCATGAATAAGCAGTTGCAGACCCACCAGGATGTGGTGAGGACAGTAGATGGCAATAGTTTCTTTCCTGAAAAGCCATATATATCCTTTGGTGGTGATGTGACATAACAAGTAGAGGTCACCGTGATAATAAGCCTGCCCAGCCCCCAGCTATGGGTCTACAAGTCTTCAATGGTGAAACAGGTGGAAGAAGATGTTAGAATCTCAACAGCTGCAAAAGCAGATGAATGCTGCAGCAGAATGAAATCCTCATAATCTTGGTCTCTTTGCCATTGGATCAAGGTCCTGGTCTGTCAAGAGCCATATGGAAGCTGATGTGCGTGGCCTCTCTACAATAAAAGAACTCACGCACAAGTGTCTTCCATGCCAGCACATTCCTCAAGCCCTTTGGTGACCAGCTAATGGCAATGGGAGCAGGATTGTGCAGCCTGGAAGCTCCTAGTCATGAACTGTCATGAAGGTGGCAGTTATAAGAAGGTCATCTAGCACTTGGATGAGACAGGAGTGTGATTCAGAAGCTCCAACTGTGAAAAGTCTTCTTCAGGATCCACATGTGGAGTGGGCTAGAAACAGTGCCCTAGACATAGCCTGTCTAATACAGTATTCTGTATTTCTTCCTGACTGGATAACCACATTCAGTGGGATCACCTTTACTGCAGTTGAAAATACCAGCAAAGACGCATCACTATTTTTGGGACCTGGAACATCAAGACCCTCATGGACAACCCTAATAGTGAATGTCCAGAGCACTGCATAGACATAGCTGCACTGAGTGAGACCCAGTGAATGGGAGATGGGCAATTCAAAGAACACAAAGGCAGCTATACCTTCTTCTGGAAGGATAAGGAGGAAGGAAAATGCTGACTTTGCAGAGGAGGATCAATGTTGAAGGACTCAAGGACCCAAGCAAGCAAGACTTCTTCCACCAGTACCTCAATGAAAAACTGGTGAATTCCATTTAGCATCAATAGGAGAATGTCAGCAGTATGTGGAATGCCTTCCAGGCCACAATCATCAGTTTGTGCATTTCTCAGGACACAGCAGGACTGGTTTGATGAGAATGACTGGGAGATCTAAGAGTAGATCGATCACAAATGCAAGGCCTTTTGTGCTTGGCAAAATGACACCTACTCCAAGCAAAAGAAATTGGATCACCAGCAAGCCAAGGCAGAGGTCCAAAGGCAATATGAAGAACAAATGGTAGGAGGATAAGCCTAAGGAGATTCAACATCTGGCTGACATCCACGACATGCACAGCTTCTTCAGTGCTATCAAAACCATCTATGGTCTGAGCACTCAGGGACCAACTCCCTCGAGACCAAAGGATGGAGGAGACCTGATCAAGGAAAGGGGAGCCATCAATTCCCACTGGAAGGAGCATTTGCAAGTCCTTTTCAATCAAGGTGTTGCTGTTGATGAGAGTGTTCTCAGCTCCATCCTACAATACCCAGTCAGAGATGATCTCGGAATCCCTTCAACCCTTGACGAGGTGATGAGCCACCAAGCAGATGAACATCAAGGGCAAATGGAATCCCCAATGAAATCGTAAAACAGGGAGGAGATGAGCTCACAGCATAGTTTCATGCCCTCATCTTAAGGATCTGGAATGATAAAGAAATACAAGATGACCTCAGGGAAGCCATAATTGTGAGAATCTTCAAGAAAGGAGACAAATTTGACTGTAGAAACTACAGAGGGATTGCCTCGCTGTCCACCACAGGAAAGATTATTGCAAGAACCCTTCTGAACCATCTCCTTCCACTTGATGAAGATCTCCTCCTGGAACCTCAGTGTGAGTTTAGGGCACTGAGAGGTCCAACTGGCATGATCTTCACAGCTTGCTGGCTGCAGAATTAATGTCAGGAACAACATAAGCATCTCTACATGGCCTTCTTTGCCTTCCCTCTCTGTCAACCGAGAAGTGTTTTGGAGGATCCTTCTGAAGTATGGATGCCCACCAAAATTTGTCACCATTCTCCACCTGCTCCATGGCGGTAGGCGAGTGGTGGTTCTCAGTAATGGATCTATTACAGAGACCTTTGAGGTTAAAATGGGAGTTAAGCAAGGCTGCATCATTGCTCCAACATTCTTCTTAATATTTCTTGCTGTGATGTTACATCTGACCACCAACAAGCTTCCAGCTGGAGTGGAGCTAAACTACCAAATGAATGGTAAGCTGTTTAACCTCAGCCAACTCCAAGCCAAAACCAATACCACCTTGACCACAATCACTGAGCTCCAGTATGCTGATGATGCTGTAGTGTACACTCACTCGATAGCAGACCTTCAGGTAATCCTCATCGTCTTTACCGAGCTATCATCTGCTCCTCATCACATAGTGATTAGGCCCAGTAATGGCAGTCTGTTGCATGCTGCTACCCCACAATAGCTGTTCATCTATCTATTCCAGACCATTGGTATATAAAACCAATTGTACTGGTGTAAATGTGGTATGTATTCAGTCCATTGGTCCTTACTTTCATGGCCTGGACTATGCTCAGGGCATGTGGGACCTTTAGAAATGTTTGTTGCTGAGCAATAACCAAATTTGAGTGATCATGTGGAAAGAGAAGTTTTTCAGATACAATTGACCCAAACTCTGTCGTTTTACAGAAAAAGTAAAAGGCACCACTGATATCAGAACCATCTCTGTGCCAAATCTCAAAGCATGGAACTGCATCAATTTCCCAAAGAAACAGTTGTAAGAATTACTTAATATTAGCAAAACAAGGTATTTTTCTTGAGGTTGTTTTTTGGAACTGACCGAGTCCATTTTCGCTGAAACTTTCCAAAACAATTCAGCCTAAGGCAGAGACCTGGGCATGGAAAATTTCAGACCCAGTGGTTAAAACTTGACAAAGTTATAAGCAACTGAAAATATCCTCTCATGATGGAAAATGTAAGGAAATCTTAACTATAGGTGTTGCTGCCAACTTTGCTTATAATAAATGGGTCAGCAACAATGTGAAGAGATGTGTGCAATAAGTTAAAAAATAACATATTTCAGTGCTGTTTCCCATGACTTCCTTGAATATTCAGTTTGCTTCAGGAACAAAAAAACAAAAAGAAAGAAAATGTTGATGAGCGTATTCATTTCTTATAAAGGGAATGAAACAGGAAATTTTAGATGTTAGTATTACAGTGACACCCTATGGCCAGTGGAGTGTGATAGCTTTTAAAATATAAAATCTATTTTCTGAACGATACATAAGGCATTACTGATCTGTTTATCAATTAGATTTATATGACACCCTTCCCAAAAAGGCTCTGGGCTGCTTACAAAAATATAAACATAAAACAATATATTAAAATAAGATGCAACAAAACAAAGTTTCTCAAAATCAAAAACAATCCACCCCACTGTCTCCCTTTTACCTTTCCTGTCCCTGACCAAGGTGGGTGTTCTCTGCCCAACCAAAACGTAGTTCCTAACTCCTATTCACTTACTTCATAAAAGGAAGTAGCCAAAAAGGATTTTATTTTGTTCTTTGACAAATGAACAATGAAGGCCTTCCCCCTCATAGTCACTCCCATAAAGATGCAGAACTAGGATCAGCATAGATTAGGCCTTCATTAATTTTCTTACCTTGTCTTTCACTCAGGTCAGTCACCTGGACCTCATCTCTGATTCTGACTTCTCTTTACATTTACGTGCCCAAGCTCTTCTTAGATCTTGGAGGTTCTTTATGCACAACAGCTTTGAGAAAAAAAAAACAACCTTTATCTGTACATCTGCATAGCTAAAATTCTTGTCCAGATTCTTATGATCTTTCTCCTTAGTTAGTTCCAACTGCTTTTTCCTGACCTTGACAGATGCAATCATTTTCTGGTAGTATACATTCAGAATCCTGATGGAAAGATTGTTTTCTGAGCCTGTTGCTTTGATGTCAGCCTTGATTTTGCAGCCATTCACTGTTTCTTCCTTCTCTGTAAACATCTGCACTATCCCCACTATGTCTTTTAAATTTCATTTTGTACTGGCAGGTGACTTCCACCTCACTTGAGCTATTTTTTATACACTTGATAGAGTGATTCCAAACTAAGGTGCTGGGGCACACTGGGCGCTGCCACGTCTTTTAAGGGTGCCATGATGTGTGAGGAGATAAGTAAAGTTTTAGGAGATAAGCGGAAAAACTAAATAGATAAGCAGAGGCTCAGGTTTGTCCCAGCCTGGAAGTTCCCCATTCCCACTGCTGGGCCCCTCTGGAAGGAAGTTAGCACCATAATATATAAATTAGTTTTTGAAATTGGGTGCCATTCACTTCACAAAAGTTATGGAGGGATGTATCAAGTTTAGTGAGGTGCCTCAAGTCAAATAAGGGGTGCTTGAGTCCAAAATAGTTGAGAACCACTGTTTTAGAGTTTTAAATACTTCCTTTTAGGCTGTCCCTAACTATTCAAAACTCCCTTTTGCTGTCATGTCTTCAAATTTTTTTACAGAAGTTAGGGTGTAGGTGTATTGAAACCTTTTTGATACTGACTGATATTGACTTATTGTTTCCTTGTGCTCCTTAACCTGTCTCCATCTACTGACTCGTGTCCTATACTTAGCTTATCTGCTTTTTGAAGCTGACATTATCTTTTTGTTCTGTGTTTGTACAATGGGAGCTTAGTCATGAGTGGGGCTCTTAGATCCTACAGTAATACAGTTAATAAATGTTAGTAATAAGAAAGCCCATACTTACCACAATTTCATCTTCTTGTGGTTTTAAAACTAATCTTACATTTTGTTTGGAGCCTGAGTCATGGTTTCTGAAAACTTAGAACAGAGGATATTGAATTCACTATCTTTTGAAGCACGATATGAAATCTGATAGAGAGTTGAATTTATGTTTGTAAGGTCTTTAGATGCTACAGTCAGGAATTTACAAATCTTCAAACCTCCAATTTTCAAATCCTGTTTGAAAAGTCTGGCTCATTTATGCCTCTCTTAGAGGTCAAGCATTGATTACCCACACATACACTCATGTATAAACAGCTCATTGCAGACATTTTCTTATGAAGAGCAACAATTCAGATTCTCCTGTGTCTGGCAACAATTTAGTGCCTGTCAGCAAGTAACAATGAGTGCATGCACCCCTCACAGGTACATATTAGCGGTGAGTGTTGCAAAATCAGGTTGCAGGGTGGCTTTTTTAATCTTCTCTAATAGAAATATTGTGCATGTGAAGTATAAGGCCTTGTTGTTCATTTTGTATCCACTCCCTTTAAAACCCATTATACTTTGCAAGAGCACCAAAAACAAAACAGTTTCACAGATGCTCAAAATCACAGAGAAGTCACTGATAAGGTCTAATTTCATTCTTTGTGCTAGGAAAGCCTTGGTGCTATATTAACCAAACAGTTAGTTAACAGTGGTGCTGAAGGGTGTTTCTAAACATCTGTTTTAATACTAGCACAGTGAAGCTCAGAATAGGCATTGTTTCAAGAGCTTGAGAAGGGGCCACAATGATTCTGCATGTTATCCAGAAAACAAATCTTATTTGCTTGTCTTGCATGAACTACCACATGAAGAAGCAGATGGCTGCAGCTGATGATACTACTATTATTAATGTTATAGACATCTGCAAAAAGTATTTATAAAAAATCTTTAAACAGTCCATTAAAGAAAAGCAAATGTTTGCCTTCACTGTATGTTAAAAGAGAACTGATTTAACAATATAGGCCAGATCCTATAAAAAAAAAAAAAAAAAAGCAAATAAAAATACATACAAAATGGGGAGCTCCCTAGAGATAGCCAGTAGAGATACTAAGTATAGGAGCGTACCTGAAATTCAGTCACTCTCTACAACTTAGCTTTTTCAGTCAGGTCTGTAAGACAATCTTCCTTATGCATTCAGGATTCAGCTCTCCATAAGGTTTTCACTAACAGCTGTAATATGTATTAATAAGCAGTATGCACGTCCACCTTCATAAAACATATTCAAAATGCAAAGTTGAACCTTAACTTTGTGTAGTTTTGTTTCCAGTATAGGTATACATGCTCCATACATTTGGAAAGTTTTTTTGCCTTAATTCTTGTCAATGGGAATGTGTTTTTTAATGTTGTCTTCTGAAGTTAAAGTGTTATAAAGCACTGGAGTGGATGTAGACAATGCTCTAAAAATGATTGTTGCAGAGAATTGCTGTTTGCTTTCTTTTGCCATTTCTTTTTGAGATTTTGGGTGTTCTAAAGTAGCTTAAAATGTTATGAGCTATAGTTCTTGGTTTTTGCTGCTTTCTTTCTGTGCAGTTTTGTGACTGTTTGCACTTTGTTCCTTTTCAGGTCTGCAAGTAAAAACCCTCAGGCATTTTTACCTGCCTAGGGTGGAATTTTTCAGTTCTCTCTGCTGTAAACCAGGATATGCACATAATACCCCTGTGATGCAGCCTGTGACAAATTACCTATGGCAGATCATTTCAAAGCACCTAACATCTTAAATATACATTTGGACTCATGGAGCTAGGGTCACAACTTAGGGCCTTGTTACACCTTACACTGTGAGCTGCACAAATGTTGATTGGCTTAGTGTAGCTTGCAGTCACCCCTTCAACTTGAGTGGCACATCTGTGGGGAGTGGCCACATCCTAATAGAACAGAAACTGTGTTATGCAGATCAAGAGATAATCCTGCCCTTGAGTGATGTAATTTTAAGCCACTTAGGGTGCATCTACACGTGCATTTAAGCACAACTAAATTTAATGCATAGTAAACTAATGCACATTAACAGATTTTTGGCAGATGTCTACATGTGCAGGCACTTGGTACTAAAGTTACTGCAGCCCTGCCACGTGCCCCTAGTGGCTGGGCAGACCTGGCACTAAAGTTAGTGCCGGGTCATGTCTACATGTGCATTAATGAACTTTAACTAATCATGCCTAAATTTGATACCTACATTTGCAGATATCAAATTTAGGTGTGATTAGCCTACTTTCACCATTTTTAATGGGCATTAAGGGTGTGCACGTGTAGATGCATGCCCACAATGCACATGAAATTAGGCTAATGTGCATTAATGCGTCTCATGTAGATGTGCCCTTATTGGTGTTAATGTGTCAACAATCCAGGAGTTAAGAGCTCCAGGAGCCGCCCAAAATTAATTTATACTTTTGTTGTTGTTGTTATAATGTTGCTCGGTAGAAGCAATATAAAAGATGGTAGCAGGTTTTAGGCACTGTGTTCCCTAGTAGAATTTACAACCTTGGGTTAGGCCCGTTGGGTAGATCCTATTTTACCTTTTAATTGTGTAATGTGTAACTTCTAGCAGAGTTCTGATGTAAATGGCCAGAGGCAGGGAGGTATCCTATTTCATCTAAGTAGACACAGAATTCTCCTGTATTTTAAATGGGTATAAGTAAATACCTCACAAGCTGTTGAAGGCACATTTTATTTCACCCTCCTTTCACATTTGTTTCAATAGGTAGCACTTAGATATTTCCAGAGATGGATCCTCCTTACATGGAAAATGCATGGCTCTCCACTTACTCCACTGGGGAATTTTAACTTCTGCTAAGTTACATTTGGGTGCTTGGAATCCTGCTTGTCTCTGACTGCATGAATTATTTGGGTCTTAGTTTTTTGGGGCATTTTATGTCCTGGTAGCTTAATGTACATGTGGACAGCATAAGGCTCATCCTTCTCCATATTCTGGTAGTTATCTCAGTGGAAGACCTCAGTTCTACATTCCCCTCAAACTTCTTAGAATTTAAACCCACACCACTTGTGTCCTTATACAGTGCCATAATTACCTAGCATGGGACTAACATACCGGTGAGCACCTAACACAACTTTCCTCTTGAAGCAGCCAAGAGGAAGAGTCATGAGGTCAGAAGAAAAGGAAGGAAGAGGGAGATTAAGGCTGGGGCCCAAGGAGGATGGAACCCTGGATTCTGGCCCATTCTTCCAAGGCTGTTTATGCATTTTACCCAATGGCCCTTTAATGCCAAAGGCATTGCAGATACTGGAGCTATACCATTGAAAAGCTATTCTGGATTACATTTTAGTAGGAAGAGGCAGGATCTGGCCCAATTGTATCAATGAAAATGAGAAGGGACTCTGCCCTGCAATGGACACGTTGATCTAAAAATAAATGAATCAACAGTCTTACTCTGACCACTCTACCTTTCCACATAGGATGTGGTTGGATTTGTCACAGGAGAAATAGGATTTCAGGAGATATTTGACAGTAGAAAGAGTCACCTGGTATCCCACAGGCAAGGCAGGACTAAGACAATACTGACTATTGTACTCATTTGGGCTTTCTGATTTTCTGAAAATCAACAATCTTAAGTTTTGCTATAGCCAATCCCCCAAGCTTTGTTTTCTTCTTTCCAAACTCTTTCCCCTTAGGTATGAGTTGGGTCTTCTTGCATGAAGTACTGTAGCAAGGACTGTCAATAAAGCGTTCTAAATAGGTCAGTCTGGCAATCTCTACCCTGAATGCTTTTTAATCAATATTCCTAATAACTCTGAAATGCAAAATGCAGAAACTATTAAAAGCAAGGACTCACTTAACCACTGTGAGGACAACAGCCAACTCCCTGAATCACAGCATCAGGCTCCCTTTTGCTTTTTTCCTTCCGTCCCCAAGATGCTTTGCCTCTAAGCTTCCCAGTGGCCTGCTCTTAATAGAAAGGTGGTCTCACTGTAGCATAGCGATTGGGTTGCTGACCTGTGGTATATGATTCAAATCATCTCAGGCAGAGTGATGTTGGGTAGATGTTCTTTTGCTATGCAAAATGTTGTCATCATCTTCTCCTGCTCTTGCTCCATGATTATAGGTTTTTCTAGTATCAGGCATGGTATGTAGTCCTAGCATGGTCTTTTACAATGCAAAGTTCTCGGGATCTGTGTTTCACCATAATAAAATGGGTCTGGGTCATTAAAGTATTCCAGTTTCCTCATGTTGTAAATTAATCTGATAACTCATCTCCAGGTTGACTAGTCCTAGAATAAGAAAAAAGATGGGATGAATGGATACACATCATTTATTTACAGTTATAGGGGGTTATGCTGAACTTGTTTGCATCTAGGTTGAAGCCAAATTGTAGCAGAATGGAAAAGGACTAAGATGTCTTCCAGGCAGGAATGAATCACATCTGGGCATGTGCAACAGGGACAAATTTAGTTATGTAGTACAGAACTATAGCCACATACCTACAGTTCATGCCATTAAGTGAAGTGAAGTGGAATTTTAGATGGGTAAAAATGGCATGTGACTTTTGTCACTTAATAGGCTTTTGCTACAATATAGAGGATGAGTTACATGCTGGAGAAAGGGAGTTACAAAAACCAGCGTGCACAAACTAGAGAAGGACTATGAAGTTATGAAAATTAATTCTTTTAGCACCAAATGTAAATGAAACATTATGAAACAAATATTTCTTTTAAAAATATACAAAACGAAGTTCTGTGAAAATTGCAGTCAAGTCTGTGAGCTTGGTCCCTAATAGCCATGCAGAATTTCCAGAGGCTTTAAGCTATGTAGTTATCCAACGAATGTTCAGAGCTTGAACCTTTGGCGGTGCATGTCTGTAACCTTGGGTGTTCTTCAGGCTGTGATTTTCTACCTCTATAGATGCAATTTGCTCAAGAAAATTTTCTTAAAATCTCTGTTTTTAATTAATTTGCTCCTTTGATAATTAATTTGCTCCTTTAATTTGAGCTCCTAAGATAATAGATGTAGAAAAATTAAATTTTTAATTAGGTTATGTCACATGAGTTTGGAAAAGTCATCCTCTAATCTTTGTACAAAACAAAACATCCTAACTGCAGCCTTAATGATGGATTCATTACCTGTATTAGAAAATACAGGGATAAAGAAGAAAAATAAGAATAAATAACTATCTATTCTTCTTTGGTGGGGAGCATAGCTCTGAATATGAAATTAATTTTACAGAAAACAGTTCCCAATAATATACTTAAATTTGATTTCAGCATGAGATCTCCCAAACCTGAAAAGAATTATGCACATGGGGAGTGTTATACAATTGAAAAATGTCATTTATTTGATCTGTATAGGTCTTTGCAGGATTAAATGCAGGTTACTTAAAAACATCAGCAAGGGATATAAAGAAAGGAAAATGATGATGCAATTAAAACACTAACAACTGTCATCTTATTCTCTCTGTAAGCAGTTCTCCTGTATCCTATCCCCTTTCTTTAAGAGCCTTATTTTATTAAAAGGCATCGGGCCTTGGTCAACTGTATGGAAATGCAATTAAAGAATAAATCAATTGTTTGAAAATGTCTGTTTGTATTACCAGTTACTAACCAAAATACACTGGTTAATATCTGTGAAAGTGACAAGGCTGCATGTTTTGTGTCATTATTTTCCAGATGGGAGTTAGTGTTGTGGATTCTGCTGTTGCTGGATTAGGTGGTTGCCCCTTTGCAAAGGGTGCTACTGGAAATGTAGCCACTGAAGATGTGATATACATGCTTAATGGTTTGGGGATTAATACGGTACGTTATTTTCATGCTTCTATCAACTTATGCACATTTGTTACCACAAACATAGTGTATTTGAAAAACAGAAGTTGCATTGGCATTGGGATCCATTTGTTTTATCACATAGGAGAAGGGTCATATTTTACATACATTCCTTCAATTTGTAGTTGAAAATCACTGTTGGTAATAGGAGACTGGTGAGGAGTGTAAGCAATCTGCACATTCAGCAGCTGAACAAGCCTTAACATCTCAGAAGGTTGATCCAAAGTTCACCGCTGTCAGTAAGTGTCTCACCATTGATTTCAGTGAACTTATGTCAGTTCAATAGTGCTTGCTCTTGAGTTGTCCCATCCATCTTACCTCAAGCATGAAAGATGCAATTTTATTACTTTTCACAAGGTTTGGGATGGCCACGCAACTTCTTATAACTGCCACTTAGCTAGTTAGCATTCCTTTAAGACATTGCAAAAACAGTCAGCTATTATCTGCAAAAGTAAATTACATAATAATATTATCTCCCTCTGCCTGGAGACTAGTTATAGTATGTATTTTACATGCTGAGTCCCTATTGACTAGGGCAATAGAATCCATAAATTAACATTGTAAGCCAGGTGTCAATCATGGCATAAAAACATAGATACCTGAACAACAATCAGTTGTAGAAAGAGGTTTAAGGTGCTAATTTTGACCAATAAAGACCTAAATGATTTGGAAACTTACCTGCCAATTGCCATTTGTAAAGAAGCTCTTGCTAGTCACCCCCTGGTAAATGAGGGTTGCTCATCTGTTTTTTGTTGTTGTTGGTTTTTTTACCAGAGTTTTTTGACACTAGAACTAATTTCTCTTATAATTTGCTAAAACTGGTTTGGTTCCCCCGCAGAACACACTGTAATATTGTCCACTTCATTAGTTTTTTCAGGGAGAGCTAGGTGATTGTGGATGCTAGTATGTATGGGAGGGTTTAACTGTTACTGTTTATAAAAGGAGTGCACTCTGCGGGGGGATTGCATAATAGACTTCAAATACCTAAAGGGAGATTATAAAGAGAATGGAAATAGCATTTCCTCTGTGGCTGTAGTGGACAGGACTAAGAACAATGATCTCAAATTACAGAAGAGGAAGTTTAGGCTGGTTATTAGGAAGAAATTTACTATGAACAAACTACCTAGAAATGCTGTAGAATCTCCATTCCTGGAAATTTTCAAGGGCAGGTTACACAGACATTTGGCTGGGATAGTTTAGTCATGGATGATCCTGATTTGAACAGAAGGAGTAGACTGTATGACCTCATGAGGTGCCTTCCAACCCTACTTACGATCCTATCTTATGAAGAGATTTGAGATCATTTTGGAGAGGAGTTGTAAGTTGTAGTTTAATGTAATCAAGACCTTTGGAAGGGGAAAGATATTAACTTATTTTCTCATATGCAACATGCACCTCCCCCCACAAATGGAAATTGGAGTGTATATTATAGGTATGGAAATATGGTAAAAGTAATATCTGCTGCTTAGCAGGGAAAAACAAAGGTGAAGTCTGCATGAAATCTATAGGGAGGAGAACAATAAACATGCTCAGCTTCCTAGTTGCTGCAACTTACTTATTTACTGCATTGTGCTACCTATTACTTTCTTCTTCATTCTACCTTTCAAAAACAAGGTACATATGTTATTTTTATCACACATACATCAATAAGTGTATGTGAGTGGAAATAAGGGGATTCAACTGACATAATTTTGGAATTTGACTCCACATACTTGTTAAGCCCTATAAAGAAAAACATCATCATTTCTTTGACAATAGTCTAATACAGTGACTCTCACAATATCCATACTATGGCCCCATATTACAACAGGGCAAAAAATGTTTCCACAGAGCCATAATACGAAACAGGAATGGTCAGGATCACAAGTTGAAAATCATTTTTATGAAAAGGAAAAATGGAAACCTCAAGGTTGTCATGTTAATATATAGAGACCCTGGTCCTTGTCCAGTAAGTATTTATATGAACCCACTTTTGCTCATTACACTAACTGCCTGCTAAGGTTTCCCTACTTTTATGATACCACATAATGAATTTCCATAAAACCAAATGTCTCTGTTTGCATGGAACTGCTTTCTGTTCCTTTCAGCTCTGCCCTCATGCTCTCACATTGTTGACTGAAGTCACGGTTAATGTGAACCAAAAGATAAACTGCTATTTGAGCATTCATTAATACATTCAGAGTAGCTTTGTCCAGCAGAATAATAATTAATTCTGGTTTTATAGCGTTCTTCACAATGATTCATCAAGATAGTGATGTGAAGTAGATCTGTAACAGAGTCCATCTACAAACATGTTGATTGCTACTACAGTGATAAATGGGTACTTCTGTATCATTAGAGCATTAGATTTGTAGGGAGACATACACTTTATGCCAAAATCCCCTTTTGTATGGTTCATATATAATTATAATAATAGTATTTGCATTTGTGATGCTTTCAAAGTGATTAGCAAACATTTATCTACTTCTCAGAAAGGCTTAGTGCCATTACCACCATTTTATAGACAATGAGACCAAAGGTCAGAGAGATTATGTGCTTGATGCTAATGAGTGTGGAATGAGAATTGATTAACTGAAGTCCATGGGAGTTGAAGGAGTGAGTCTTCTTGCAGGTGATTTTGGCTTTTTGTCTTTTTTTCCAAAGTAATACAGACTATGAAAGTATTAAGAGCAGAATCCTACTGACTGGTTGTTTCAAGGCCTTGATGGCTATAGTAAGCAAATTGAGCCCACAATCCCCCTGCATATATGTAGTGGGCATCTAGCATACACATATGCAACTTTCAATGTCTGACCCAAACTCAGGAATATTCTTAAAATTTACACGAGAAATAAAAAGGCAGAAAATTGGAGTCATTAGGCACTACATGCAATGTGTTCATATATTGTATTAACACACATACCTGTGTGTTTCTTATTAACCCATGCAGTACTATGCATTATTCTTTACATTGTTGAACACGTGAATTTTGTGTGTATTCTTGGTCTTTCACTGCAAAGTGACTACCAATTATATTCATGATAGGATGTTTCTTAATTCTCTGATAATACAAGGGCAGCTGGTAAACGGCCTTTTAAGATTATATGTGCAACAGCAGAGACCACAACTAAACTGCTTGTATGCATGTATGCAAGGCCTCTTTGAATTAGGCTAACATAAATTAAGCCCATTTAGGACCCCAAAACTAGGCCTAAATCCTACAAATCAGGGATGTCAAACATACAGTCCACAGGCTGGATCTGGTCTGCTGACCCAGGTCATCTCTCACTGGAGAGCTGGCGGATACCATGGGAAACCCACCCACCCTAGCCAGAGCCCTGGGTTTGGCTGCATTGATGGGGCTCCTGTTTGTGGTACTGAGAGCTGCTGGCTTCCTGGTGAAATCCAGGGTGGTGGTTGCTTTCATAGGAAGCCCTGTCTGGCTTCACTGGTGGGGTTTCCCCTGTGGTGCTTCTGGGGCTGCCAGCAATTACTGGGATGTGGGCTGCTACCACTGGACCCTGTGGTGCTGCTT
The DNA here is from genome assembly GCF_001723915.1 of Gavialis gangeticus. NCBI lineage: Eukaryota > Metazoa > Chordata > Crocodylia > Gavialidae > Gavialis > Gavialis gangeticus. The sequence goes on from NW_017729027.1 coordinate 35,246,749, forward strand.
GGGGTGCCAGTGCCTGACTTGCTAGGATGCTGACTGCCATCCTGGGAAGCCCCACCACTATACTCCAGCCACAGTGAAAAGGCTCCTGTCTGCAATGCTGGTAGAGATGCAGGCGCCCCCGCAAAAAAAGCTGGGGTTCCCACTGTGTCTGCAGGAAGCACCACTACCCTGGCTGTGGTGGCACATCCTCTGACCACAGTATTGCTGACCTCACTCTGGTTGTGGTGCCAGAGTCTCTGCCTACTGTGTTGCTCAGGTTGCCCATGCCTCAGCTTTCAGTGGGGCACTGTTTGCCACTGCAGGAAGCCTGGACAAAGCCCTAGAGCTCCAATTCTGGCCATGGTGGTGCAGGGTCCCTTACATGCCTACACACATACCGTGCCTCTGCAGGCTTGCTCTCTCTCTCTGGCACACACACATACACACGCACTCACTCTCTCTCTCTCTCTCTGTTTCTGAAGGGTTGGGGTGCTATCTACCCTTCAACCAGTTTGAGCTTGACACCTCTACCTCAGGAGGCTTGATCCAGTAGGCATGCTCAGAGCACACTTACTGCATGCTGAAAATGTAGAAAACATAGATGCAACTGCTTTCCCTTTAAGCAAGGCCATGAACAGAAGACATGGTGGCAATACTTACTTTTTATTTCATAACCTTATGGTGAGTGGGAGAGAGGTGTAAGTGCACAAGAGGAAACATAACCTTAGGATACTTGATAAGGAACACATGGTGTCTTCTCAAAGCACAATGTATGCATTGCACATGAAAAAGTTTATTAGATAAAATGCAAAATGTGTTCTGCCATCAGAGACCAGAACTAGAATGTCCTCCTCCAAGATGAATGTCATGATGTCTGGGCTACAGAGGCATGCGCCTTCTGTGCTTCCTGTCTTTGGCTCAATGGCTCTTGCACTTGCTGCTTCACAGTGGCCTTCAACAGGAGGGCTGCAGTGTACTTCTGCTCAGAACAGTCCATATCCCAGTGGTAGAATGTTCTCCTGAGGGTGGGTTTGAGCCTCTGCAGGCTGAATGAGAAATTTAGCCCAGGTCTCACACTTCCTGTGTGAGTACTTTTACCAATGAGGTTATTACACAATGTATCGGCACCAACACACTAGGTTGGTGCTGCCTGTGACAACTACATAAACAAATTCTTGATTTTACTTTAAGTGCTAGGTGTTTAACTCCTTTTTGGGTCTAGCTCCAGTAGCTTAATTAGGGGTGGGAGAAAGGGGCACAGGTCCTGGTGCCAACTGAGGAGGGACCCCCATACCCCAACTGCAAGAGTAGCCCCATGTCATTGCTCTTGCAGCAGCAGCTGAGCTCATGGACACTATGCTGTTGCTGCTTTAAAAATAAGAGCTGAGGTGAGCACAGCATGTGGCAATGGCAGAAGCAACAGCAGTGCAGCTGGGGACTGTTTGAGTTTTAGCCCCCCGGCCCCTTCTTTCAAAACTGTGCCCCCCAGCTTTCCTGCAAGCACAAGCCCTGCTTGTTATGCCTTTGTCTAAGTCTGAAACTTAACAGGGTGTGAATGTTGCATGAGAAAGGTAAGTTAGCAGGAAGCCTTTTTCTTTTTGGTCAGGAACCTTATTCCACTGATCACTCAGCTGTGATTCTGTACCTGGATGCAATAGTAATCTAAATTGTACTTTTCTACTGGAGTGATGGTCTCCATGGAAGAGCTGAAATTCATTATATTGGTACAAATACAACTTTCTAATTGCTATCAATAATCGGTTATTTGGTAAATCCATCTAGTTTTCCTGATCTGTCAATGTGAATTTTTTACAAACATAGTTGCATGCATTATGTAGCTATTATATTTCAAATGTCTGAAGTGTTGAGATATATTACTAACCCACTTCCTCCACTCTTGTGAAAATTACAAACCTTAGATAAGCTCAAGAGTGGCATAATCAGTTTCAATATGTATATTTTTATGCTGTCATTAAATTAACATCTTTTTCCCCTTCATGTTTTAGGGAGTGAATCTTTATAAGGTGATAGAAGCTGGGAACTTCATCTGCACAGCTTTAAACAGGAAAACAAATTCTAAAGTTGCACAAGCTTCCTCTGTTTTTGAACTGTAAATGAGGGGTTCCTTTCTGCCAATTAATTGCTCTTGTCATATCTCTTGCCTAAGAACATTTGCAAAAGGAAAATCAATTGTAAGACCATTTCAGTACAGGAAAAATAGAACCAAGGCACAGAATCTTATTATGGAAAAGATAGCTGCATGTGAATATAATTTAATGTCTTGTCATATGTTCTCTTTGGGAAACAACACAACATTGCAAACAAGAAATAAATTGTCCTTCAATACAAACTCATTCTCGATGCTTTTAAGATGAAAAAAAGATATATTTTAATATATTTATATATACTTCTGGGCATCTTACTGTTTAATTAAATAGCCTTTTAGCTCACTTGATTGATTACAGAGGTCCAGAACAAGTGAATACATTGTTAATTTTTAATCAAGCTGACTTTTAGTTTAGTACAAATATTTGCAGTAGTTTATGAGATCCCACATTGTGTGTGGTCTTGCCATAATGAGTTTTATTTCCTTGCATCTCTGCACTTTATTTGCCAAGTCAATTGTGTTATGAACATGAGAACCAAATCCAAATATGCCATAGAAGGTTTTAATAATAACACTTTTGTATTTTTACTGTGGTTAACATCTGTTAAGAATATGAATGTCTTTATCTAGCTCCAAGAGTTTGTGGTGAATGGCAGTATGCCATATACAATCTATTGCAATCTCCCTTATTTGTTACATACATTAAATTGACTATAATTGCCTCTTTCAACACTTATATTAAAAATCCAATCAGGTAGTTAGCTGAAATTGGCATTTACATGCAATATTTAGCATAATATGGTGGGATGTTTGGATTTTTGTGCAATGGCCACATCTACCAGTTTCACATTTTCATCTATAATCTAGATTATCATTTATCACTTAGAATAAAAACACTATTTGTAAGGATGTTGAAGACCATGCCTGACTAGCTTACGCAGAGAGAATCATCTATAATTAAGCTCAAAAGGGATGATATTGTATCTTACAATGCTTGTGTGTAATAAGCTATGTGAATTACTACACATAGCTAAGTAGTGAACAATTTAAATAGGAGTCTTCTTAATTCTATATTCAAATAATCTGTGACAATGCTATAAAGTTTCAGGCTGAATCTTTAGTATTTTTTTATCTGTTGGTTTTTTGAAGCCCAACTCTGCCAAGTTACGGTTGAATCTTAGGCTGACTTTAAAAATCCCAAATCAGCTTTTCTTATCCTGTACACCTGGATTGCAGTTTAGGATGGGTGTAGCTAGAGACTCAAATCAAGTTTACCCAGTAACTCAGAAATGCAGACTAAGCACATTCAATCTGCACTGTGATAACAGTAAAAATACCATCCAAATTATACATTTCCAGTCTGCCATTCTCAAGGGGCAAATAATGAGAAATGGAGACTGCTGATCAGACATGAGAGTATTCATGATTCTATGGCCTAGTGGTTAGGGTACCCACCTGGGGCAAGGAGTCAGGTTTCTAATTCTTGCTCTAGTGAATATTTCATGAAAAATAGGAATATATCAGTGGTACAGGATATGGACCCCATATCTTCCACTTCAGTGGAACATGCTGTCCCTTATTCTCCATCCTTAGAATTAATATACCCTATAACAGTAATTTTCAACTTTTTGCATTCACAGACCCCTAAAAAACTTGAATGAAGGTGAATTGTAAGTATGAGTATTCACATACTCTTGACTGATCATAGTAATTTTTTGTGGACCTCTTAGATATAGTCTGTGGACCACAGGTTGAAAACCACTGTTATATAAGACAAATGGAATACTTCCACGACAGAGATTGAGAGGGCACTGTTATCACCTCAAAATATTCTTCAGCTTGGTTGGTAGGGCATTTTCATGGGAAATGTAAGTTCAAATGTCGTCAGAGAGGAAAAAAGTGAATTTGAATCTATTAGTAGGTAAGTGCTCTGTAACCAGAAGATAAGGCTAAAGTCCTGGAGTCAGAAACTGGAAACCGTAAAACAAGCCAGTGTCAGGAACTGGAATCCTGAATCTGAGAGATGATCAAAGTCAAGAAACAGGGAGAAAACAGTAAGGCCAGAACCCAGAGCCCAAGAAGCCAAACTATGTAATGGGAGCCAAAGAGCTGGAGCTTCTTACAGACTAGAAGCCTGATATGTTGCACAGCATTAATTGGTACTAGGATGGAGCCAAATGGATGACTAACAAAGGCTGCCTTTCTCTGAACCCAGCTGAGACAGCTACTTGTTCAATTGGGAATCAAGGACTTTAACTTTACACCCAAATCCAATGTTGTGACTCAAAACATCCCTGCTCAGCTGCCACTTATACTACAAGCAACTAAATTTACTAAGTGACTTCTAGTTTGAGTTAAAAATTCTCTTGGTGCCTTATTTTCTATTTCTCTTAAAAACTGACCCTGTCTAGCTTATAGTTTCATAGTTTCTAGGGTCGGAAGGGAC
>NW_017729027.1:35255179-35256261 GCF_001723915.1 Gavialis gangeticus
GGGGGACATCAGCCCCCCTGTGGGCTCTGTCTGGGTGGAGGCCTCAGGCAAGCCCCGGGAAGGCTGTGCCCCCTGGGCGGGGGCCCTGGCATCACTCTGTGTCAACACCATCTTAGGAGTTGCCGCCTGTTTCTGGCTGAGTGCGGAGCCTTCACCCCACACTAGCAGGAGTCTCCCTTCTGGCCCTTCCTGCTCGCCCGCTGGCGTGAACACCGACGCAAATGCCGGCACCCTCTTACAGAACGTGCCTGTTTGCTCACTCTGTTCGTGTGGCTCTGTTCACACGGCTCCCTACCGGCTCAGTTAAGAGGGATCCGGGGGCTTCCCCTCTGGATCCGGCTCAGCTGCATTGGTCCCTGTGCCCCGCTTACCTTAGGGGGTTCAGCTGCTGCTGCCCCCGCTGCTGCTGCATTCGCCTCTGCTGCTGCTGCTGCGTTTGCCTCTGCTCTGGGTCCGGTAAGGGGGCACACATGCGTGTGGGACACACGTATGCCTAGATCCCTCCTCTCCCTGCTGCTGCTGGCTCCTCTATATCTAACCCCAGCTAGGAATCAGAATCTAGACCTGTTTTGACTTCTGTTGCTGAACTGGTCTATCTTAGGAGACAGTCAGAAGTTACCTGCTAGGCCTGCGTGAACCTTCCATTGCTGATTCAATCTGGAGGAGATTTGGCTTGATTTGGTGGCCAAATCTCTGAATCTGAATTGAATCGAGAGATCAATAAAAAGGTTTAAATTGATTTGAAGCCTCCAAATTGATTCAGAAAGATTTGGAGAACTTCGGAGAGATTTAGAGATTCAGGTAGTCTCCACTTGTCGCCACAGGGAGTTGGACCTGGACTCCATGCCAGTAAGTAAAGGGGGGGACTATGGGGGGACCCCCACCAGGCCCCATCCCTTGCCTGCTCACCCAGCTTCATCTGTGGCTGTGCTGCCCAGCCCCAGCACTTAAAAATAAAAAAAATCCCCACAATCACTGGCTGCTGCAGCAGTTATCATGGCAGAGCCCCCCCAAAAAACAGCACAGGACAGTGTGGAGCAGCAGGGATCGCCTTCCCCCCCACGCTTCCCCCCCCCCAGCCT
>NW_017729027.1:35256288-35261477 GCF_001723915.1 Gavialis gangeticus
TTTTTGTTTTGTTTTGTTTTGTTTTGTTTTGTTTTGTTTTGTTTTGTTTTGTTTTGTTTTGTTTTAAGTGCCGTGATGCCTGGGCCAGGTGGGGCAGCCATTGATGGGGCTGGGAGAGTGGACAGGGGATGGGGCCTGTTCGATTCAGAGATTCAGACAATTCAACAGTGGCCAAATCTCTGAATTAGATTCAGCCGAATCAATTCAGTACAGTGATTCGAATCACTGAATTGAATCACTGTCCCCTGAATCAGCTGAATCTGAATTCAAAGTGAATACTAGCTGCTTTGCACAGGCCTATTACCTACCACAAACTAACAGGATTAGGCTGCACAAAATGTAACCACAACTTTAAAAAAAAATTGTCCACATACCTGTTCTATAGTATCCTAGTGGTTACAGCCCATGTCCAGGAATTGGCAGACCTTGTTCAGTCTCCCCCTTAGCAAGAAGGATCATAACCAACATTTCTTGCCTCTGAGGTATCCAGATGTCACAAACCCCCTATTATTCAAGGGCTTTAGGGGGTGTCCTACAGGTTTGTTTATGTTTGGTTTACTGATAAAATGTGCACAGTCTCATTGGAAAACCAATATTATATTGCTTTTATCGTTGTATAGATCATGTTATGCTGTCTGTATATATCTTTACAATTTGGGACATTCTATAGCCCAAAGAAATGAGGAATGTATGCTTGTGGATAGGCAAAATTGCTACCCTGTAGCATAATTAGGAGTACTTAAGTGGGGTATCAGCCCTGGATGCTGATGTATAGGGAGCGTCATTATGGCCTCCTCTACCCAGGGGTCTTTGTCATGGCAGGGGCAGCCCTGCACTGCTACCAGGCATAGAAGCCAAGCAAGTGCAGCCCCATGACCAACAGTCTATCTTGGGTGGGATGGTGAAATGATACCCCGACCGAAGCTTTGCCATAGGGGGCACAACCATGCCCCTGGTAGTTGATATCAACAGGGCACCAGCAGCGGACCATGGGGAGTCCACACTTCTGCCAATTCTTCAGCATCAGCCAGCCAAGCCTGTCCTGCTACAGCAGCAGCTACTGCTGCCACTCAAATGAGGACATCCCAGGAAGGTAAGACTAATCTTCTCCATCTCTCTCTCCCCTCAATTTTCAAGTAACCAGCATAATTTCCCTCCTCTGCCCCTTCCCCTCCCCACCCCGGCCATCTCACTCACTGAAAAATCACCCTACACCTCAACTGCTAAATATCTCTTAGCATTTAGTTACTAGGGCAAAGACAATTGTCACTCCCAATCAACATCAGAAGGGGCAACTGTTGTGATGGATACCCAATGTATTATCTGTCTGTAATGATAAAAAACAACCCCACAATAGCTAAGGCATTTCAGAGTGATGGGCCATCAGCTAGAGGAATTCCAGCTATCTTCACAGGAAAGAAATATCAAGAAGAGCAATATTGCTGTTGTGGGTTGGCTTGGAGGTATTTAGGGAGCTATCTTGGAGACAGATTGGGGAGGGAGGGTCTTTAGGTTATTTTAGGCTTGGGGCGAATCCAAGTCCCCAGTGGTCATGGATGGCAGGATCAGCAGGAAGGCTGATCCTTACGAATAGTTGCAGCACCCTCACGGGGGCTAGGTGGTAGCCAGATGAGAGGGTAAGACACTTTACTTGTCTTTTTTGCTCTGTTTCCAAACTTTATAGTCAGTTTTCTTGTATACTTCTTTTCTCTTGTATAATAAATCCTTTTGTTTTGTCTCCTTACTGATTGCCTGTGCTAGAGAACAATCTCAAGGTGAATGATAATGCATGGTAAACCATTCTTTGGAAAGAGGGACCTAAAATTTCTTTCACAACCCAAGGGCAAGCCACCTGGAGCTGGCAGAGGTTCCCCTCTAATCATTAGGCTGTTACATAAAAGGTGGACAGCATCCACCTGGTCATTACTGGCACTGATTAAAGGAAAAGAGTAAATTCAGCTTCAGAAGAACAAAGTTCAGGCATATGAGTGCTTAGGCTCTAAATATCTGTTTGAACAAGTTCAGAGCAGTTGTGATTTCCTTTCCTTTGATGATAACTACAGGGAAGGGGATCCAAAAACTTGTTATTATTGGACTAAGGAGTCTCAGAATAGAAAGGTTGAAAACTGGGTTACAATTACTACACTGTTGGTCTATTTTATTGAAATGAGCCAATTCCAGGTAGTGAATATTTAAGATTTACTTACTGTTTCAGAAGGTTATTTTTAAAGGGAAGCAGTGTGACCTAGTGCTAAGATCTAGGATTTGGGAAGTAGGGTTCCCAAGTCTGCCATTGGCTCATTGTGAGAAGTATCAGGCTGCCTCAATTTACCTTTATCAAAAATGGAATAATATTCATTTTTGTTCACGTGGCACTACAAGGCTTAATTAATAAATACTCATAAAGTGATTTGAACTGTTTAGATGTGTGAAGTTAGAAAAATCAAATTAAAGAATTATTCCTAAAAGATATTTGATTTCCAATTCTTGAGTTGTTAAAATGCTTGCCTGATTTGAGTTATTGTATATCACTAAAGGGGAAATATTTTTCTTGATGTCTCCCTTCAAAGACATCTGCCTTCATGAAACATATTGTCTAAGCAGGAGAAGAACTAAAACCAAAGTTAATGTAGTCCTGTGAATCAGTTTACAGAGATCTGATGCATTCACTAAGGAACTATTGCCTATACATTGGAGTGGTTAAAAAGGTATGATTTTGCATTATGTGGCATTGATCTTAAAAGATTAAATTAAACATATCTAAATGTTTACTCAAACAGACATGCTAATATGTTGCAACATACTTTATTCCGCAACTCTGGTTACCAAGTCACACAAGGCGTTGGTAAATATCAGCTGTCACTCAGTCATATACTCTACCGTTTACTTTGTTATGGTGTAAAACATTCTAAGTGCATTTGTTTGTGATTACCTTTTTATCAGTTGTTCCACTCTACTTACATGGAACATGATACATAACTGCTGAATCTCTTCTAAAGTAACTATAGAAACATGCTTCCCCTCCATTAACTAAGCTTTAAGGGCCAGATCCAATAACGGAGATAAACACCCAAGAATTAGACACTGCCATGCCTAACTTCTAGGAGCTCATCCCAGACAGCGGAATCCAGAACCTTGTGAGGTTTTCAGCTGTCTGCAAGGAAAGACAGGCAAGATAAAATCCAAAACAGATGGCACTAAGCAGAGAGGAATAGGTTGATGTAGATCCATTGAGATGAAGTTATACTAACTGAGAATTGTATCTCTAATGGGAAATCACATCTTGCCACTCTCACCTATGTAAAGCCAAAAAAGCTGGATATAGAGCATCATGCACATATTGTGGAGGTACTATAGATTAACATTAAACATTTAAAACAACACTAATTAACACTCAATTCAACTAATCCAATCATTACAAAATAAATTCAATATCCATTCAACTTGTTAGTAACCATTTAGAATAAACTGAAGAAATAGAAAACATTTTTAGGCTACATTAGAATCTAAAATTAGGTGGTTTAAAACTGTAAACATAAACAATACTAGAAATGTTTCTTTTGAGTCAGATGAGATGTTTTAAATCTAAATGTAAACGTATCCCTGCTGCCTTTGCAACACAGACTGCTCAGCTTTATTTTTGTGCTTCTAAAATCAGACTGGAAACCAGCTCCCTAATGTTCTGTTACTAAGATAAGGAAATATTATTTTTGACACTAGTAGTGTGTATGTAGAGAAATAGACAGGCATGACATACATTATTATATATTATGGAATATATAAAAAATATACATATAGGCTGCTTACAGACGTAAAAAATGTGCTTTAAACTTTACGTGCCCCTGCACCGAGCTCAGTGCATACCAGAAGAGGGTCTACTAAGTCCACCCAAGGGGACCCAGTTCACCCAATGTCTGTATAGATTGGATGCTTCAGCAAGGCTGTTATGGCACTTTTATTTAACAGCTGTTTGAATCTATATATTGATCTATACAGATGCTGTGGAGCCAGGTTGAATTAATGCACTGCTTCTTCCAGTAAAGAATATTTTTTGCTTTTTTTCCCCACAAAGTTTCATAGTTGGTAGAGTCAGAAGGGACTTGAGCAGATCATCAAGTCCGACCCCCTGCCATGGCAGGAAAAATTACTGGGGTCAAATGTTTGTCTAGCCTCCTCTTAAAGACCCCCAGGGTAGGAGCCAGCACCACTTCTCTTGGAAGTTGGTTCCAGATCCTAGCTGCCCTGACAGTGAAGTAGCATCTCCTGATGTCTAATCTGAATTTATCCTCTGCCAGCTTGTGACCGTTATTTCTTGTCACTCCTGGGAGTGCTTGGGGGAACAGAGACTTCCCCAATGCCTACTGGTCCCCTCTGACTAGTTTGTAACAGGCCACTAGATCCCCCCCATCAGCCTTCACTTGTGGAGGCTGAACAGGTTAGCTTCTCCTTGTACGGCCTGCCCTGATCCCCCCTGATCATGCGAGTAACCCTCCTCTGGACCCTCTCCATGTTGTCCATATCCCTCTTGAAGTGCGGCACCCAGTACTCCAATGCAGTACTCCAACTATGGCCTGACCAGTGTCCCCCCACATCTTAGTGTCGTCAGCAAATTTGAAGAGGGTGCTTTTTATGCCAGGATAATTCTCTGAAAAAGCTTACCCAAGATCGAGGTAAGACTAACTGGCCTATAGTTTCCTGGGTCTTCCTTGCTCCCTTTTTTGAAAATGGGAACCACGTTGGCCCTCTTCCAGTCCTCTGGCAGCACACCAGAGCACCGTGAGTGCTCATAAAGCCATGCCAGGCGTCCCGCAATGACCTCAACTAATTCCCTCAGCACTCTGGGGTGGAGATTGTCAGGACCAGCTGATTTGAATTCATCCAGTCCCTCCAGAAGTTCTTTGACTGGATCCTCACTGACCCTTGGCCTGGGTTCACCTCCTCTGGGGCCTGAGGGGGTCCTGGTGGGGTGGCTGATCCAGTCCCTGCTCAGGAAAATGGAGGCAAAGAAATTGCTAAATAGGTTAGTCTTTGTTGCCTGGTGTGATGACCAGATTTCCTAGCGTGTCTTGCAGGGGCCCCATGTTACCCGATACTTTCTTTTTGCCCCCTATGTATTTAAAAAAGGACTTCTTGTTGTCCTTGATCCAGGTGGCTAGTCCCAGTTCCATCTCTGCCTTGGCCTTCCTGAC
>NW_017729027.1:35261715-35263312 GCF_001723915.1 Gavialis gangeticus
GTGATGGCCCCTCCCTTCCATTGGGTGTACGCCTCCCATTTAGCTAGGAGACTTTCCTGGATGCTTTTGGTGAGCCATGGGGGCTTTTGCGCCCTCTTGCTCCCCTTGATCCATGTTGGGATTACTTCCCTTTGGGCTTGGAGGATCGTCTCCTTAAGGAGCCACCACTCTTCTTGGACACCTGACTCCCCTCCCCTCCGGGACCTCAGTGCCTCCCCAACTATTCTCCTTACCTCATTGAAGTCTGCCCTCCTGAAGTCCAGGGCTGCTGCCTTGTTGCAGGCCTTTGCCACCTTGCACTGGATGGTGAATTCCAGCAGGCGATGATCATTGTCACCCAGGTGGTTGAGCACCCACAGCCCCCTTACCAGGTGGCCAGTACCAGCTCCAACAAGGCATCTCCCCTGGTGGGGCTGTGCACCTCCTGGGTTAGATGGAGGTCCTGTATTTCAGCTAGGAACCTATGTGAGCAGTTAGACCTAGCTGACTGCTCTTCCCAGCAGATGTCTAGAAAGTTCAGGTCCCCCATGATGACCATGTCCTTTGACCTGTCTACCTCTGTGAGCTGACTTAAGAATTCCCGATCTAGCTCTTCCCCTTGGTTGGGTGGTCTGTAGTAGACCTCCACTGTTAAGTCCCTTTCCCTACGACTTCCTTGTATTCTAACCCAAAGCACTTCAGTGTGCCCCTTCTCTGACGTTGTGCTACTTGATGAGGATGTGTATTCCTCCTTGATGTAGAGCGCCACACCCCCACCTTTCCTCCCTGTCCTGTCCCTCCTGTACAGCCTATAGCCCTTGACATTCACCACCCAGTTGTGCGTTGGGTCCCATCACATTTCTGTGAGCCCCACTATGTCTGGGTTGGTGTCAGCTAGCAGGAGGGTAAGTTCCTCCTGTTTGTTCCCCATACTATGAGCGTTTGTGTAGAGGCATCTGAGAATGCCCATAAAGTTCATCTAACCTATATGTATCATGGTGTGGGTAAGCGTACATGTAACAGGGCACATATATAATAACAACACTGTGGTTGATATTTAGGATAGTCTTTTGATTGAGGACTACCTTTTAGTTTGCAAATTAACAACTTTCCCAATCATTTTATTTCCCTGTTTGTGTATCTACAGTCTAACAGTTAAAACACTCTCTCAGAATGTGGGAGATCTGGGTTCTGTTCATTCCTCAGCCTCATAGAGGTCACACCCACATCTCCCACAGGATAGTCAAGATGGGCAGAGTAGGTCACTGCCTATCCCTCTTACTGAAAATGTTCAGTAAATATCAAATCATGCAAGTTTTATTGGGCCAGAGAAGGAAACCAGCAAAGTAAATGCAGCTCAGCCATCTAATAGACTACTCATTTGAGATTATGTATAAACAAAATGTTCAGATTTAAAATGACCCAATTTTAGCAGAATTGAACTTTTCCCACAGAAAATGTTGATGCTGCATAGACCAATTATCCATCAAAAACCACAACACATATTGCTTAATTTGAAGGAGGTCCTCTTAACAGAGACCAGGCGGTCTACTGCATTGCTCAGAGGACTCTGGCTCAGGAGGTCCAGATACTAATTCTGTCTCTGCTACCAACTGCT
>NW_017729027.1:35268312-35274844 GCF_001723915.1 Gavialis gangeticus
ACCTTTGGAAACCTCATCTATACTCTGCCTACTTATCCATCTTTTCAGGAACTAGTTCTTTCCACCTTGGCAGCTTCAAGAAGCTGCAGTTTGAAAATAAAAAAAGTCATTGACTATAAAACAAATTATTTTGCCACCATTTAGTGTGTAGATGTAAGTGGTACTGTGCTGCCTATGGATGCTAGAATAGGAGCTACATAGCCCCAGATCAGTGAAGATTTTCAATTTTCAGTTTCAAGTCCCATGGGTGGAACTTTCAAAATCTCACTGCTATTACAAAAACAAAGATACTTTATATGAAGACTGGACTTTTCCAAAGTATGTTTGCAACTAATTTCTTTCTTTCTCTAGGTCTGGACATTTTTACTCCTTGTACTAAAGGAGTCTGGCATGGAGGTACAAAAAAGGAGTACTATCCCTAGGTTTTGTTTCATGCACAGAACTCTTTGCACTAATAAAGGGACTCCATTTGGATGGGATCTTTAGTAAAAGAGCTGTTTGAGTTCGGTGCTGCTGCTTGTAGCTATGAGGTGCAGTGTGTTGCTCAGAGCTATTGCAAAATTCTCCAAGAACATAGAAGTTCCTGGTGTTATCTTCCCATTCTTCCTCACTGCAACTTGTGTTCCAAACCTGCAGGAACCTGCAGATTGTTAAAAACACTCTGAAACATTTCTTTAAATTTTTTCCCTCTCTTGGTGGTATATGGCTAACTCAGGATGCATATTGGTAAAGTTTGGTAAAAATGTTTGCCACCTGGCTAGCCCAATTTCATGTTGTATACAATAAACTGATAATCTAAAGATGGAATAAATATATAGCACAGGATATAGCAATGACACAGGTGAGAAAGAGGGAGTGCTCAGTTTTAATATTTGTATATTTGTTAAATGTTGTACATATGTAATTCAATATAAAAATATTTCATACTTTCAGACATGGAATCCCATAGCTTGCTAGCTGTTATAACATATATTTTATTATTGTAAATGTACAGTAGCTGCTTCACCAAAGGTAGTCTTAAAAGGGCTACCAATGCAGTTGATTCTCTAATGCCTGCTAATGGATCACAAAAGTCTCAGAGGAATGGTCAGGTGAGGTATGTCTTGACTGATATGCTGTTCTGCAGACTCTGAAAACAAAGAGTGTGTATTGGTTTAACAGTCGTACTTCAGGTTTTAGGTGATGCCATGACTTCACAGAAGTCAGTGTCGAAACTTCCACTGACTTCAGCTGGATCCAAATGTCATCCCTTCTATTTATAATAAACATTGGGGTGGATGGGCCCCACTCACAACAAACCTGATATGCTAAAGATATGTTTGCCTACAACATCTTTCTACAAGATTTATTTTTCATCTTTGGTTTTGAATTTAATAATGAAATTCAGCTCAGTGCCTGATCATTTTATCTCTTGGGGGTGATGTTCTATTCCTTATCATCTCATAATGCAGTTCCTGAATGCTTACTGTTTAATTTGGCCCAATATGTATGTACGTATGTTGTAGGGTTTGGGTTTTTATACTTTTTTTATCTTTAAAATATAACAAACAAAAATATTATTTAATTGATAAAGTCAGTGCAAATTCCTGTTTTGTTACCGTGAAAAGGGGCATGTTCTTCAAACAGTGCATGAGTGATCTGGCTCCCTAGAAAAGCAGGGGAATAATCCAGCTCTCTCCAACATTTTGGATTCAAGTTTAACTCTCATCTGTGATGAGAAGCTGAAAAACAAAGCCCAGGGCAAAATCGGGTCCTTCTTACTAAGTACTATAGTATTAGGCTGCTTAATTGTGGCTAAAATAGGTTTCCATGCTTAGCTGAAATAGAGAGTGGATACCAATAGGGCCAGTCCATTCCATCACTGAACTTTATTTTAAACTCAACCACAAAACTAGAATCAAAGTGTAAAGCAGAATTATTTTTCCAATTTCCTAGCACCAGAGATTTGTAACTATCAAATTACCTGGTCTTTAGTAGAGCCAACATGACAATTCCCAAGATTAGTATTATGCAGGAAGTGTATGCAATAATGTGGATTGTTTCACCTACAAATAAAACATAGAAAAATACATTAAAAATGAATTTCTTTAGGTATAATAGGCAAGTTCAGGGCCTAGGCGGGAATATATAATCAGGATAAATCGGCAATCCACCTGAAAATTGTACAACCAAAAAAAAAAATGGACTAAACACTGTTAGCTTGATGATGCACCAACAGTATAAAGTTCCACCCCTTCTTCCCCTGCTGCTACAAAAATTTGCAGAACAACCTTATTTTCAACTGAAAAATAATCACCCCAGGAGTCTTTTGTATATATACATTCACCAGTATATATATGACTAGTAGCTTAACCCCATGAGGACATTTGACATTGAATGGATTTGTCCTTTTGTATATTAAGTAGAGTTTTATTTAACAAACACAGTACAGCTCTGTGCATTTTTCTGTACTGACTACCAGTTTGTTTTCAGGTTGATCTGAAGATTTTGGTTCTAATCTATAAAAACCAAATGGCCCTGGGACTTATCTGACTGTCTGCTTCAGGCAATGGTTTACAACCATTTTAAGAGTCGGGGTTCCCCTCCACAACTTTTTTTGAATTTGGCAGCACCCATGGGTGAGAACCCCTGTTGTGCTGCCTCCACTCACATTAGTGCTTCTGAACCAGCGTGCTACCATGTGCTTCTGCCTGTATTAGGGTTTTCTGATAAACCTAAAACAGGCAGGAGCAGAAGGGTAACTAAGACGTTTTGTGCCTGGAGCAAAACTCCCCTGTGCTCCTGAGGTGTGTGTTGGTACAGGGAAGGGGGAGTGTGGTCTTACCTGCCCTGTGTGTTCCTATACCCAGCTCCTGTGCCTGGGCAGTAGAAATATCTGCTTTAGCCCATCCTGACCCCTCCAGATGAGCAAAGCAATGGTGCTTCAGGCCGGCCGGCACTCTCCAGAGGGTTAGTCCAAAAGGCTCTGGCCAGAACACATGCTTCTGCCACAGCCCTTCCCAGTTCAATCCCACAGACTCCTCCTGAAGACAGAGGGGTGTGGGACAATCTCACATGCCTGGCACACCACTGGTTCCAGGAAAAGCCTGTGAGGTTGGACCAGGCAGTGCTTCAGGAGGACTAGGTGCTCCAGCTGCAGCTATTTCCTGATCTGCCTCTGCAGGAGGTGTCTGGAAGGGTGTCTTGGCACTCCAGAGTGCTGTGCCACCCCAGTTGAGAAGTGTTGACTTAAGAGGCCAGCTTCTCCTTTGGACATTTCACAATTGCAGCAGCAATTGATTTGGGACCATATTGGTATAAAAGAATTCAGGAGCTCTCACCAAGGCACTATTTATTCAGAACCTATGTCTTGGCATTATCTCATTCTCTTGGGTCTCCTTCCAGCATATCACTGAAGTACAAGTTAATGGGACTATTTATATGCTTAAAATTAGAACAGGCTACATTTTTTTAAATAAAATGAATTTCTATTGGAACATACCAATTTGCTGAAATCAAGATTTTTCATCACAATGTACCACATGACAAAACTTTTTAACAAAAGTTTTCTTAGATCAAGAAAGAATTTTATGTGTATGAAAATAAAGGGCTTAGCTTCATGAAGAACTGCAATAGCCTGTGTTTGCCATTGCTAATCTGAAATGTTACAAAATTACAAGTCAGCCCCATTAAAAACCATGAGGTTTCTTACAAAGAATATACTAGCAAATTAATCAATTCTGGACTTTTCGAATATACTCTAGTCACATTTCAGTGTTTTCCTGAAATGTCCATCTTTTTTCTTAATTATTAAAGCTGAAGGTTTTGCATATTTGACATGACTACAGGAGCTGAGGGTGTGTGTAGATGAAACGGGGGCCATAAATTGAAGCGGTGGGTTTTAAAAATGTTGCTTCAATTTAGGGCCGATTAAACCCCCGTGTCATGCACACATCTGACTCACCTGCCTTTCTGGCAGTAGGGAGGGGAGGGCGAGCTGCCAGCGGGCAGAGCAGTCCTTGGACTGTGGTAGGGGCTGGTGCTTCCCTCTGGCAGTTGCAGGCCACCCCAGATGGCACCCACCCTCAGGCACTCAGCTTGGGTAGCCCCGGGGGGGCACAACAGCCATGGAGGGGAGCACTGGGCCCCCGCACAACTCAGGCAGGCAGGTAGGCTCCAGGGGTGGGGCGAAATAGATCAGGCTCGTCGCTTTTCTTGGGCAGAGCCTGTCTTCCCAGGCTGCTGCCAGAATGGCTGTAGAGCCATGGAACTGCACGGAACCCAGCCCTCTCTCCATGGCTGTAGAGGCAGCAAACTAAAACTTTAGTTTGCTGCACCCCAAGTTATTTAAGGTGCATTATGCTGCCAAATTTCCTACGGTGGCTGGAATTAATGTGCAATACACCTCTGAGGTGTGCAAACACACATGCCATTAAAGCAGTACAGAAGCATTTAGCCTGCTTTAAAGTGTCGTGCACACACGCCTCTCATTTAGTCTACACACGGCCTGAGGCTTTAAACCAATCACGACTGATTTATGGAAGGCAAAACTGCAAGAGTCTCATTCTTTATCAGGTATGGTACTGGTGTTTCATAGGTTCATAAATTGTAAGGGGCTGGAAGGGACCTCACAAAATCATTGGGTCCAGTCCCACTGCCCTAAGCAGGAAAGAAAAATGGGGTCCGGTGACACCAGTGAGGAGATAGTTCAATCTCCTCTTTAAATTTCCAGGGTAGGTGATTGCACCACCTCTGGAGGGAGCTTATTCCACAGTCTGGAGACCCTAGTTGTGAAGTAGTTTTTCCTAAGGTTGAGACTGAAACAGTCTTCCAGAAGTTTGTGACATTACTCCTAGTTTTTCCCAAGGGTGCCCTGGTGAAGAGTTGTTCACTGAACCCTTGATGTACACCTCTGATGTAGCAGTGAGCTGCTACCAAGTCCTCTCTCAGCCTTCTTTTTTCAGGCTGAAGAGTCCCAGATCCCTCAGTCTTTCCTCGTACAGCTTGCCATGCAAGTCTCTGATCATATCGGTGGCTCTTCTCTAGAATCTCTCAAGCTTTTCTGCATCCTTGTTGAAGTGCAGTGCCCAGAACTGGACCCCTAAGGGACACCACTGGGTACTTCTTGCCAGGATGACATAGATTTGTTCATTTGAACTCTCTGGGTCCTACCCCGCAGCCAACTCCCTATCCACCTAACCATTGAGCAGTTAAGCCCATAATCCTCCAACTTTCCTGTGAGAACATCATGGGATACCAGATCAAAGGTCTTTTGGAAGTATAGGCATATTATGTCAACCTCTTCCTTCTTATCCAAGTGGCAAGTTACCTGGTCGTAGAAGAAGATGAGATTGGTAAGACAAGACCTACCCATGATGAATCCATGCTGGCTGTCATTCAGAATCCCACCTTCTATCACACATAGACTCCTTAATGTTCCAGGATTTTCCCTGGGATAGATGTTTGACTAATTGGCCTGTAGTTGCCTGGGTCCTCTCTCCTCCCCTTCTTGAAGATGAGCGCAACATTGGCCCTCTTCCAGTCTTCAGGGACCTCTCCCGAGCACCATTGTTTTGGAAAAATTTTGCCAGAGCTCCCACGATGACTTCAGCCAGCTCCTTCAGCACTCTCGGTTGACTGACTTATAAATGTCTAACTTTTCTAACTGAAAAACGCACCTGCTCAATGTCAATAGTAGGAAGGCAGTTATTCCCACCATGCCCATTCTGAACTTATCTAGTGTGATTTTCCCCTTAGTCCAGTGAAATACTGAAGCAAAGTAGTCATTCAAACACATTTCTTTGGGTAAATCTGATATTTTTTATTAGACCAACTTAAATAGTTGGAAAACAATTAATTAACTGTTTGTTGGAAAACAATTAATTAATTAAAGTTGGTCTAATAAAAGATATCAGATTCACCCAAAGAACCTTGTCTGCCTATTTCCTTAGACCAACAAGGCTACAACCTGCACCCCTGTAAGTAGTCATTCAGGCATTCAGTTTTCTCCTGAATGTCAGTAACCAGCTGTCCTGAGTTGTTAAGCAATGGTCCCACACTTCCATTTGTTTTCCTCCTGTTCCCTACATACCTAAAGAAGGACTTTTTATTGTCCTTGATTCCTGTTGCTAGTTTAAATTCAATCACCACCTCAGCCTTTCTAATCTTCTCCCAACAAGTGCAGCTGTTGTTGTATAGTCCTTCTTGGGAACTGTCCCAAGCTTCCATTGTTTGTACACCTCTTTCTTCTTTTGCAAGAAGACCATGATATCCCTATTAAGCCAAGAGAGCTTACCAGCCTTTCTGCTACCTTTCCTCTACATGGGAACAGACTTCTTTTGTGATTTGAGAATAGTGTCCTTGAGGAATGACCACTCTTCATAAACTCTTTTCACCTTCGGTCTCTGGTCCCGCAGCGCTTCCTCTACTATTACTCTAAGCCTGTTGAAATTCACTATTTCGAAGTCCAAAACTTTGACCTGCTAGCTGATTTGCCTGCCTTGTGATGGACAGTGAACATGATGGTTTCATGGTCACTGTCACCCAGGCTACC
>NW_017729027.1:35274888-35279182 GCF_001723915.1 Gavialis gangeticus
TCATCTCCTTTGGCCAAGACCAAGTCTGGGAGAGCATTACCTCTGGTTGGCCCATGCACTTCCTGAGTCAGGTAGGGCTCTTAAATACAGGTCAGGAAGCAATGCAACCAATCTGACTTAGCCAAGCATTACTCCCAAGAGATGTTTGGGTAATTTAAGTCACTCATGGTGACCATGTCCCATGTGCATGCAGCCTCTGCTAGTTCCCAAGAGAACTCTGGATCAAGCTCCTCCCCTTGGTTTGGTGGTCTGTAGTACAGTACAATCACATGTTGTGCGGGGGTTACGTTCCCAGATCACTGCGTATAGTTGAAATCATGTATAGCTGAAATCACCAGGCTCGGCAGCAAGCAGCCACCACCGGGCCTGGACAAGGCAGCCGGCTGAGTGTGAGCCCCCTAACCCCCGAGCCATGCCAGCATGTGCAGGTGCATGCAGGCAATACTATGTGGCACTGCATAGTGCCTCACTATGTGCTGTTTCCCGGCCAGCACCCGGCGGCCAGCCCCAGCAGCCAAGCGCGTAAAGCCGAATTCACGTAAGTTAAATACGCGTAAATCGCAACTTGCCTGTATACACCAACAGTTAGGTATCTCACTGAACACCCCCCCACCCCATAATTTGACCCAGAGGGTTTTGAGCTGCTTTTCGTGTTGATCTTATTCATAATGGACTGATAGATGGGAGAAGGGTGCAATCTGTAACATGGTATTATGTTTGAACATGGTTGCATGGTAAATCTGGTTGACATTTCCAGCTTTGGCTATGAGTCATTCATTCACTAGTCCCTTTATACCTTCTGTCACTATAGATAGTAGGAAAGCATGGCATGGGCTTGCACACTATACTGGAGGTGTAGCTGGACTTAGCTCTAAGAGATTTCTGACTACAGGGGGAGGCTGGGAAAGGACATGCGTAGTTCTAGGAGACAGAACAACCCCAACAGGATTATATGCATGTCAAGTTACTTACATATGTGCACATGTTGGGATGCTTCTGAATATTTATTAGGCAGATTAATTCAGAGTAATACTTAGGAGAGTTTCTTAGCTGGTTGTCTGAGGTTTTTTCACATTTATAAACAATAAGGTGTACCATGTTTTCTGATTTACAAATTAAAGTCAGTGAAGCTGAACTAATCTCAGCTCCCACAACATCTGCTCTAATTATAGATAAACCATGCCAATTACTTGTTTATCTGGATACTCACCACTGCATTACCACACATTAAGAAAATACTGATAACTCTGTACATTAGTAGGAAACTAAGATTAATTTAAATAGTTTTGGGTGAAGCACAATTTTTTTACACTCCTTAGGAATCAGATAAGATTTCTGTATTCCTAACTTCTTTTTACAAAAATTCCTTTGCACTCAATCCTCTGAACTGAGCAACATAAATCCTTATCTTCATACATGACTAATTTTTCCAATTAAATGGTACGCAAACATGAATATCTTAAATGTTTTGGATTTGTAAAAGAATAGAGGACAATTTGGATAGGTTAAAGTCAAAATCAAGCTGATGCAAATGTATTTTCTCAAAGTGTGCATGTTAGTAGACAGCAATACCATATTAGTAAGATTTTTTGTAAGGTTTCTTTTTTTAATGCAGATACAAGGAATGAGATCCTGCCCTACTGATATCAATCAATACAAAACTTTCATTTACCTAAATAGGGCCAGGAATTTATCTAGCTTGCATTTATGATAGTTTGGTTATATTTTGCTACATTATGTCTGGCTTTTCCTATGCCTGACTGCTACAATCTTACTTGGAATGACTAAAACAAAGTCAACTTTTAAACAGGCATGTTTCATAGCAAGTGAAGAGGACCAGAAGCCCTGCTTTTTACTTTGGACCCTTTGTTTTTTGAGTAGTTGTGGAATTCAACTCTCTGATCTTTCAAATACTTAAGAATATGAGTAAATAGGTGATCTAAACAGTTTCATTTAAATCCACAGTGCCATATGCCAATCAATGGCAAGTCAGAGAAATGAACTTTTCCCTATCTCTGCACAAGGAACATTATTCAAATTAATAAAATTGCATTATCCCTCTCTCTCTCAAAGTATCTCAGTAGAAATTTTGTCAACTTTTCTTGCTTAGCTGTCAGCTCCAAATATAAAGCAGCAGCATAAATCTTATTATGCCTTCACGTAGAACTTCTATTGCATAAGCATTCTTCATTATTATTTAACAGCAATTATAAAACAGGGAGAGTCACTGCCTTCACCATTCATCCATGTTTAGGAAGGAAATTTCAAACATACCTAAGTGATTTAGGGACCTGACCTAATCCCAGTTTCAAACATCACTTATGCTTTAGAGTCAAAGAGTCATTGACTTTTTCACATCTTATGTGAGAAGCATGGGGAGAGGGAATATTATTTTAAGGAGCAACTTTCAGGAATAAAGATATATTAGATAACCTTTCAGATATAGTGGGCATGCCTACACATGCTTTTACATGCATCTAAAATTAATGCATATTAGCCTAATGTGCATTGAGGTGCACATTAATGCAGATTTGTGGACTGACTTGGGACTAAAGTTAGTCTCAAGTCAATAGACATGCACAGCACTAATGTGCATTAGCATGTCTGCACATCCACTAAAGAGATTTAACAATTCACACATAAAATTGATTTCTGCATAAAACAAATTTAGGGTCCAATAGCCTTTAAATCTCCAATTTAAAGGCACATTAAGGGTGTGCACATGTAGACACATGTCCTTAATGAACCTTAAATTGGACTAATGCACATTAAAAGTGCACATGTAGACATGCTCAAAATGCCCTTTTTCAGGTCTCAGTTCTGATTGATCCAAGTCAAAACCTGGGGCAAAAGAAAAGCAGCACAGCCCTTTAATCACATAGCTTGTCCCTGGAATGAATAACAATTAACTTAAATAGGCTACAATTATCCCGTGAAAAAGTGTTTTTTATGATTTAATCTCACATTCATCACATGTACTCCAAGTGGAACATTGGGCTTCTACTTTTGTAGGATCCCAGAGAAAAAGTCTTTCTCTCAGCTTTCTCTGTTTTTTTACACATCTTAGGTACCTAAGTCACCTAGATGTCTTTGAATGTTATATCACTAGCCATCTTATGTCTTTGAGCAAGGTTTTGTTTGATTACCAAGCCATCCTCTTTTTCATTGACCAAGTCTGTAACTCCATCAGCATAGGTGACAGAAGTGTCATTTAAAGAGGAGCTGAAGAAATTTTGAATTTATTCCCTGCTTGCTTGCAAAAGCTGGCTTTAGCCCAATTTTGTGAGAGGCATGTTAGTATCTTTCAAATGCAACTTGAATGATAGAAGTTTACGAGGAAGATAACATCTATGTGTCACCTAGTACAGAAATTTCATCATGGGCACAGGGCGCGTCTCCAATATGAGGTACTAAATAAATGCACATTAGGTTGTGCTAATGCACAGTAGCACAAGTACATGTTTTTTAGGTGATGCTTAATGTGCAGTAGCCTATTATACTGTGCATTAGCATATTAGCACAGTTTTTTTATGCAACACTTTAATGTGCAGTAGAATAGAGTACTGCTCATTAAAGCACATACGTACACATGCCCATGAAAGTGCCATAGTACAACTGGTAACAGTTTTTCTTGTGCACAATAGGATGCTATTTAGGAATTAATTCAGGAATTAATTAATAGGAGGACCCAGGAAACTATAGACCAGTCAGTCTTACCTCAGTCCTGGGTAAGCTTTTTGAGAGAATTATCCTGGTGCATGTCTGCAAGGGGCCAGCAGGGGAGATTATGCTTAGGGGCAACCAACATGGGTTCATTAGAGGCAGGTCCTGTGGCCTTCTGGTGGCCTTCTATAACCAGGTCACAAAGTCCTTAGACGCAGGTGTAGCAGTGGATGTAGTCCTTCTGGACTTTAGGAAGGCCTTCAACACTGTTTCTCATCCCATTCTCATTAAAAAAGTAGGGGACTGTGGCATTGACACCTACACAGTCAAAAGGGGCACTAACTGGCTGGAGGGCCGCACCCAGAGAGTGGTGGTGGACAGGTTACATTTGACCTGGAAGGATGTGGGCAGTGGGGTTCCTCAGGGCTCAGTCCTCAGGCCTGCACTGTTCAAGATCTTCATCAGTGACTTGGACGATGGGGTAAAAAGCACCCTGTTCAAATTCGCAGATGACACTAAGATGTGGGGGGAAGTGGGCACGCTAGAAGGGAGGAATAGGCTGCAATCAGACCTAGACAAGTTACAGGGGTGGGTGGATGAGAGTAGGATGGGATTCAACACTGACAAGTGC
>NW_017729027.1:35279611-35290346 GCF_001723915.1 Gavialis gangeticus
GGGTCCAGAGGAGGGCCACCCACACGATCAGGGAACAGCACGGCAGGCCCTATGAAGAGAGGCTATGGGACCTGAACCTGTTCAGCCTCCACAAGAGAAGGCTGAGAGGGGATCTAGTGGCCATTTACAAACTAGTCAGGGGGGACCAGAAGGCATTGGGGGAGTCCCTGTTCCCCTGAGCACTACCAGGAGTGATAAGAAATAATGGTCACAAGCTGGCAGAAGGTAGATATCAGGAGGCTAGATATCAGGAAGTGCTACTTCACGATCAGGGCGGCTAGGATCTGGAACCAACTTCCAAGAGAAGTGGTGCTGGCTCCTACCCTGGGGGTCTTTAAGAGGAAGCTAGATGAACACCTTGCCGGGATTGTTTGACTCCAGTACTCTTTCCTGCCATGGCAGGGAGTTGGACTTGATGATCTGCTCAGGTCTCTTCCGATCCTACCAACTATGAAACTATGAAATTATAAAGGGTAAGATCATTTTGTGAAGCAAATATACTGTAACTTCCCTTGTAGCTACAGTCATTTAACACCTATTATTTTAAAATATTTAAGATTATGTTTTGGTAATAGCAATCTTGAAACAACCTGCAGTATTATGATTTCCAGTCTCAGATAAATACTCTGGAACAGATTAACTTTTTCAGCCTAACTCTTGGCCCTTCATAGGTAAAAGGAGCTCTAATAGATAAGATTTGTAGTGAAAACTTTCCAGCATAGAGTGGTACAAAAGATAGCAACAACCCATTATTATATTAGAACTTAAGGGTTAAGACTTAAACAGGTCCAAAGATATTTCAGTGCTGATTGGCTTAGGAAAGTCTTTCTTAAGGGCAAAATTCTATTTTATCTTGTGGACGTGGACCAAAGTGTAGCTTGCAATGAACTCTGACTTACCTGATTAAAATATAGAAGCAATTCTGTTTCCCCCTCTGGGTACATAAGTGCCCCATTATGAGAATAGGAGATCCCTCTGCATTTCTGAAGGGCAATCCTGTTCCATCCATCATTCCTACACTTTAGTCTAGTGATTCTCAACCAGAGTACCATGAGACCTTTTCAAGGGTGATGCTAGGTGCCACTGTATATGAGATGTGCAAACACCTACACATGATTCACAGGATAAACCCATAGGGCATATCCAGACTAAAATGGACATTTGTTTCTCTGGGGTAAGTAGCAGCAGCACACCTTGTGCTCTTGCTACTTGTCTCTAGGGAATGCCTATGTCACACAGCCTTACTTAGGGGCCTTGAGGAGCTGCAGCTGTTGCAGGAAGCCTGAGTGGCAGCCAGAGGATGGCTGGCCAGGCTCCAGTTTTGGGTGGTGCATGCTGCTGCCATATGCACTGCCCCCCCTTTTTTGGTGTAGATTTTTTTTACCCTGGGATCTCCTGGGGTGAACCCCCTCTCCCCTCCACTGAAAAGTAGCAGTGCAGGAAATGTCTACATGTGCAGTGTGTGGCACCGCAGATGGATCCAAGGCCACATACCGCACATTTGCACTCATCTGGACATGCCCATAGATTTCAAATAGGAATCCATAATATCAAAAACATTCTAACCAGCTGTGACCTGAGTTCTTTACAGCAGCAGAATTGCTATTTTTCCATACTCAAGAAACAAGTGAAAGTGAAGAGATTCCATTTTCCAAAGGTTGCGTTAAGTCAAACAAGGGTTGCCCTGAGTCCAAAAAGAGTTGAGAACACTGCTTTAGCCATATAACTTAGAGGTGGTCACAAGTGGTTGTCCAGTAGGTGAAATAGGATTCTGCCCCAAGTCTCTCAGAAACTGCACATTAAAAATTGGGTCTATTGCTAGTAGAATTGCTGATTCTGATGAATTAATGGGTTTGAGATTTTTCTGCATAACACCATCCCTTTATTTCCTTACTTAATGATCTATTTTAGGATTTTATACTGCTTCCTATTTCAACAGCAGTTGAGGGAAAAAGATAGTGGAATGTTCTTTATCTTGTGCTCTGCACAGACTTGGATTACAGTATGTTAATTATGAACATTTCTGGGAACTAATTCATAGTAATGCCTGGAGTATTATAATCTGCTGTACATAAGGTAGAACAGGTCATTCTCATTAAAGTTAAGATTTATGCACCCAGTTCTCTGATATTTTCAGTCTATAACAGGAATTCCCTCAAGACGCATTGATATTGTGACTTTTGTAACTTACTGCAGCAATGAGAAAAACCTCTTTATATTAGAGAATTTCATCAGTGTCCTCCTGGTATTATGCAACTTATTTGTTTTTCTATAGATGCTGGAACATAAAGCTGAATGTAGCTGTTCAGTACATACACCTGTGTCCAATAATGTTTCCCCAGCAATTTCTTTAGCTGGTAAATTGCTTTCATTTCTTTTATCCAACATTAAGACATAGTATGCAATCTACATCACCTTTTTATTTTAAAGTCACCCTGCTGTGCAGTCTTAAGTTATTTAGCACCCATAGTCCTTAGATACCTACTCTTCTCAGTGACTTCTCTTTATATCTTTTTGTGAATGTTTACATTTAGGAAAGTTAGACATATGAGAAAGTTGAAGAAGGAGAACAAAGAAAAAGGAAGTAGGATTGCTATGCTATGAAGAAGGGGCAAAGCATCAGTTTTCAGTAAACAGGTTCACCTGAGGCAGGAAGGTTACTGAATATGAGGAAATGGAAATGACCATTTCTGATGTGGAAGCAAAATTCAATGCATTTAAAATGCTTCGTTTAAAACAATGTACTAATCTCCATTTCAAAATTCTGAAAGAATAGGAACTTGAAACTGTATATCTAGCAAAGATAATTTTCACAAGTCTACCAAATTAGATAAGATGCTAGGAATAGCAAATGTAGTGTTCATGTTTAAGAAATGAAAAAGGTGATCCAGGCAAGTATAAGTACATTGATCCTTCATAGTAGGGAAGGCTTTTGAGCAATTTTTGAGTGAAAAAATACTTAAAAACATGGAAGCAAGTGAAAAATGATACAAAGTACAGCACAGGTTTAACAAAGGTGGATCATGCCGCAAAACTGATATTACTCTTTCATCAGATAACTCATTTTTTAGATGACAGAAAGGCAGTAGCTCTACTTGATCTTCATTTCAGGAGAGTATTTGACATGAGGCCACATGGGAATTATTAAATACAGAATTTAGCATTACTACAAGTACTAGTAATTAGAATTAATATAATAACTCAAAGTGGATAAGGAACTGGCCTAAGGGGGAGATGTTGAGTTGCGGTGAAAGGAAGGAATACTGCAATTTCTGAAGCATGACTCTTGGGATCAGTTTTTTTTCAGTAGTACCCATAGTATAAAATGTCAAAATATCCTAATTCTAAAAAGCTTGGCGGCATAATATTCCAGAGGAATTGTAGAATAAAAAAATCCATAAATTTACAGATGACATGAAGCTGGGTGGACTTGTAGGCACTCTGCAGGGCAGGACTAAAATTCAGAATGACCTGGATAAACTGGAAAAATGGTCTGCAATCAATCAGATCAGATTCAACAAGGACAAGTGCGAAGTCCTGAACTAAGAATGGAATATTAGCATGCACAAATTCAGACTGGGGAATGATTGGCTAGGTGGCAATACTAGGTGGCAGAGAAAGACCTGGGTGTTACAGTAGACCATGAGCTGAATATGAGTCAAGAATGTACACTTGTTGTAAAAATAGCCAACAATATGCTCGGTTGTATTAACAGGAGTGTTACTTGCAGATCAAGGGACATGATTTTCCAATTTATTCAGCACTGTTGAGGCTTTACCTGTAGTAGTGTGTCCAGTTATGGTCTCCACACTTCAAGAAAGATGTGGACAGACTGGAGGAGAGCCCAGAGGAAAGAAAAAAAAAAAAAAAAAAAAAAAAAAAAAAAAAAAAAAAAAAAAAAAAAAAAAAAAAAAAAAAAAAAAATCACTAGAGGCCTGGAAAGCATGATTTATGAGGAAAGGCAGAAAGAACTAGGTTAGTTCTTCAGTCTGGAGAATGGATGACTGAGGTGGGATTTGATAACAGTTTCCTAATACCTGGAAGAGAAGACTGAAATAGACCTTTCTCTGTGGCTGTAAGATACAGGACTCAGAATGATGGTCTTAAACTGCACCAGAGTGAATTTAAATTGGAGATGCAGGTGAGCCTTCTGACTATGAAGGGATTTTTTTATCTGTATGAGAAAAGCAGTACACCAGAGTCATATTTCACACTGGACAGAGCTGAGCTAGGATCGAGATGGGTTGTTGAGGGCATTGAAGTTTCCAGAACAATGGAAGATAGAGCATTGTGTAACTATGTGGTTTGTGATCTGTGGTGGGGTGCCACATTCACAAGTAGTGCTTGATGTCAGGCCCATTTGATGCACATTATGGCAGAAGTGACCATAGCTGGATCGTAGTCTACTGAGGTGGACCCAGGAGAGTCTGTCCAAATCGAAGCTGGACGGTCTCATAGAGGGGTTTGGGATGAATGTTTGAGTCAGGAGATCACAAAGGCCCATCGTTCTTCCCATAGTTGTGCAGCCCAGTCATTTGGAGAAGAACCTTTGGAAATAGAGTGCAGGTGGTTCATGTGGGCAATGAGGGGTTTCCTAGTTCAGAGGCGCTGCCCACCTGCAGGGTCTGATGATATGCTGATGTAGGCAGTGATTCTAGCCTAGTTCAACACAGTGAAGGAGGTGGAGGCATTGCTGCTTATGGCAGATGTCTTGGGGAGCGATACCATTAACGAGTGGAAGCTCTGATGTAAGGGTAGAGTGGATGCAGTCAGATATAAGTTGCATGCTATTGTTAAGTGCCCTGTCAACTTTGTAAGTGTGGGAACTTCTGCACTGCACTGGGGCACAGTATTCAGCTGTTGAGTATGCCAGTGGATGTCCAAAATACAGTAGGCTTAAGTCCCCATCTGAGGCCAGCTAGTTGATGGAGCTGGTTGTTGTGAGCTTGTACTTTGGCTGCCAGTTGGGTGAGGTGCATCTTATAGGTGAGGGTGTGGTCTGGGGTGACTCCAAACTATGAAGGTGACCCAGAATGAGAAAAGGTGACCTTTGTGTTTCATTGTAATAATTTTAGTAGGCTTTTATCTTTGTTAACTGTAGGTTAGTCTATGTTACCATAAGTCAGGCTAAGGGAAGTAGTGTAAAAGGAACTGAGTCAGAGCTGGGAGAGACTTCCAGAAAAGTCTAGCCAGTCTTAGATCACAAAACTTGATTAAGGGTTCGGATTAGGCTATAATGCACTAATCAATAGGATGATATAAGAACACCTCCTTTCTGACCATGTTTGTTTAAGTTTCTACTAAGTAATGTTATAAGCCTTTGTTTAAGAAAGGGGATAAAAAGGGGCTCAATGCCCTGAGATGGGTTCCTCTGGCTTCTTCTGTTGAGGTTTCCATATGCAGACTTAATAAAGAGCCAACCCTTCTTATAACTTTGCCTCCAAATGTGGGTAAGATCTCCCTATCAGGCTGGCCAACTGTTAGGAATTCTTAGAATTTTAAGTTGTATATACAAGTTGAAAGACTGCTTATTTCTGCTTGGATCATAAAATTATATCCAGATATGCATTGTATTATCCTTTATTTTCTAGAAATATTCATAACTAGAAATTCTAATAAGGTTTGCTTCTGCATTCACTTAATAGAAGGACTAATTTTGCATGAAAACAGAGGCTGTCAAAAGAAAGGTTCAGTACCCTAAATCTTCTCCAGGGGTCAAAACTCAAAAGGTTTTGGAATTTTCATCATAGGAATTTTCAAGAGCAAGTTAAAAGGACACTTGGCTGGGATGGTTTAGTCAGGGACAATCCTGTCTGGAGCAGGGGTTTAGACTAGATGGCCTCATAAGTTCCTTTGTAACCATACTTTCCTATGAGCATTGGCAGAACAGGAATGGAATGAAATAATACAAATTAGAAAGTCATGCACTTCGGGACTAAAAATGGGAATTTCTACTATAAGCTTAAGAGCTTATCACTTACAAACAAAAGGGCTAGGGACGGACATTACACACAAACTGGGTTAAGTGATCAGAAACTGGTTTAAAATCTGTAACACAACAGACATTCAGTGCACATAAACCAGTTTGAAAATGGCTGAAACCAGTTTGTGATAAACCTGGTTGAATGTAGTATCAGACTTAACTGTTTTGTGTCAAACCAGTTTATGCAATGTCTGTCCCAGACCCCTTGCTGGTTTAAGTTAAATCAGATTCTCCCAGCATCCTGGCATGCTCTCTGGGCTGCGTGGGGTTCTCTGCTTCACAGCAGGGCTGGTCCATCCCCTCTGCTCCCTGGTTGCAGCTCTGGCAGAGACATGCAGGCACAGTAGGGTCTGCTGGCTTCCCTGTGCCCCTCTCCCTCCTTTCCTCCCCACCACTCACTGCTTAAGCAGGGATCCCTTCCTCCTCTCTCCCACAGCATGGACCATAGCCAGCATGTGGTATTCTAGCTAATACTGTGTAAGGTAGATAGGTCTGCTTAGGGCTTTTTGGAGGTAATCAACAGTTCAGGTGATAATGTCCCTGACTTACTTCCTTTGGAAAGAGCTGTTTAAGAAGAGCTTGAACTAATGAGCGAGGCTTTGTTTTGTGATGGGGTACTAAATGCTGATAACAGAGCTGATATGTGCTCTGTTATCAAGTGGGGTGGGGGGAAACTCCTCCCTAATCACAGCGACCTGCTGGGGCCTGGCCACACCCCCTCAGCTCAGTTCTGTTGAAGGGAAGGGAGGGCTGCTCTAGCACCCCACAGCTTCTAGCCTGAGCTGCTGCAGGCATGTGCCTACATTTTTGGAATGAAAAGGGAATGTCTATTCACCTCCAAATCAGTTCAAACTTTGCAGGTTAGATTAACTTGCAAAGATTGAATCAATTCAGTCTCAGGTTTTTTGAATGTCTGTCCCTAACCCAGAGGACTAAAGGACCTATATGTTTTTTATTGCTCATGGAAAGACTACAACCCACCTATGTACCAATGCAACCTCTGAAAAAACGCAAATGACATTGCTAGTTTACATGAGGCAGAATTTCCTGAAGAGATAAGGAAGTTTAAGGCCTTGAGATGTCACCTGGAATACTTCTTATAATGCTGCTCATCCATGCTCAAGAAAGAATAACTGGAAACAAATGCAGGGACAGTATGAGGATGACCAAGGTAATGGAAAAACTTTAATGTGAGAAAATAATAAAAGAGTTTGGTTTGCTCAGCTTAATAAAATGAAGGCTAAAAGGGGATCTGACTGCCTCCTGGAAATACATCAAGAAAGAAGAAGAGCTGTTTAAAATGAAGGACAAAGATGGTAACCAAAGAGGATAGGCAAATATATGAGGTTAAAGAATAAAATTTGATTGTAAATACAAATATGTTTCTAACCATCACAATCTCTTAGAGCCTTCAGTTCTGGGAACAGCTTTCTGGTATGAATAGTGGGACCAAGAAACCAAAATAACTGTAGAATCTTAATAAATTGATCACAGGGATTTTCTTCTAGCCCTTCATTCCAATTTGATCCTATAAAGGACATTTTAACATTTAAATCAAGAAGATTGTTTTAGCAATATTTTAATTGTCAAGAGAATGGAGATTTCATCTCTTTATGTTATTGTTATATCCAGAAATGCTACTGGCTTGTATGCTAGTTAATGGTCACTCAATTCCTTTAACAAAATTGGTCATAAAAAGAGCTTTGCCATTTTCATTAGGAAGCAATCTCTAATTTGGGTTTCTTTGCCTTTTCAGTTATTAGTTCATGACTCATTTCTTCTCTTAGGCTACTGAAATTGAATTCAAAGAACAATTTATGCAACAGATTTACTGCTCATACCTATCAATTTGCTCTGTCCAACTGAAATAATAGTGTTCTGTCATGTCTACCAGTATACCAATGGATTTATTTGGTGCAAGAATTACCTTGTCAAAGCTTAGGATCTAGTAAACAATTTTGAATCAAAGGTAATGTTCTGTGCCATTCAGCCTCCAAACAAGAGAGCAGAAGAAATGTCTTTAGTCCTTAGAAATGTTAATATTTTTTAAAGCTTGTAAATAAAAAATGAAATTTGAAAGTCTCCTGATACCATGATATAGCTTGTTTTCCAGAATAAACTAGTGAAACTACAGCTATCCATGTAATATTTTAATAGCAAATGCCCAGTGTGAGGTCTTTGAAATTAAATTGAAATTGCCATTTCAAAAATTCTTGTATAATGATTATACCAGACAACATATTCCAAGGGCAATTTTTCAAAACGTCTGTCTTTCAGTACCACAAGTCTTTCAGTTGGAAGTTAAGTGCCCATAAATTAGGGGCGAAAAGGAAAAGGAATTCAGATAACATCCAGACATTGGAAGATCTACATCCCCTTTCCTGACACATTGTGTCAGCTTTGCCATCTCCTCTATCAGCTTCAGGTAGTCATTTTTCTCTCTGCCTTCTTTTAATCCCTACATATTTCACAAATTAACAATAGTTCAAAAAATCTGAACTTCTTTTGCAAAACATTTCAGCTTACTTTATTAGCTGGTATGGAAGGATATGCACAAACCAGTGGTGCATATCTACCCTGCCTTCTACTTGATTTCAGGCTAACAGGGCTAACTATATCTAACTTGTTATTCAGAGCCCAGCCAAAAGTCCATTAAAATCAATTGAAAGGGTCCCATTGAATTCAATAGGCTTTTGATCTTGTGCTCTGTTGGTTCCTAGTTACTTTCTAATTGCTGTACCACAAAGAGCAGAAAAGAAATGTTCAGACCTGTTAACAGAGATCTCTTGAAGCTCAAATGGTAAAGGTCTGTGACTGAAGGGAAGAAGTCTTTGTCTCTGCTCTGAAGTCATTTGTCTGACTTATAATGTAATTGTACCCAGATCCATGGCCCATAGTCCACTGTAATTTCAGTTTTCATGTCAGTGAATTTTAATCCAAATTTATGATCTTAAATGCAACACTGTTGCCACATCTACATGAGATGCACACCCAAGTTCTAAATGACTATGCAGTAACTGGCATTACTGCACAATAGTATCTCCACATGGCTTTGTGGTGATACTGATTGCACAGTAGCTCATTACTACTGCACAGTAGCTTGTGACAGCTAATGTGCAGTCGCATCTATTATGGACCATTAAGGTTAGTACCTGTGGGTGCATCTACCCAAAATGCTGACTGTGCAGTAGCTTGTTACTACTGTGCAGTAGTGTTGCATGGCAGGAAGTGTGACACGATGCTACTGTGCAGTAGTAACAAGCAACTGCACAGTCAGTGTCACCTAAAAAGCATTCAGCAACACTACTACTCAGTAACTGCAGTTACTGCACAGTTGTTTAGTACTTGTTTATACAAGTAGTGTTTAGTATTTGTTTATACAGGTACTTAATGACTACACTGTCAGAATCTCATGTATCTGTAATTACAGATACTAAACTTAATGTACTATAATTATGATGCATTAATCAATGTATAGACATGCCCTCTGTGACCTAAAGGAAACATCAACCTAGCCTGCAGCCTACCCGCATGGCTGTACACTTTCAGCACCTATGT
The DNA here is from genome assembly GCF_001723915.1 of Gavialis gangeticus. Taxonomy (NCBI): domain Eukaryota; kingdom Metazoa; phylum Chordata; order Crocodylia; family Gavialidae; genus Gavialis; species Gavialis gangeticus. Next base: position 35,289,153 of record NW_017729027.1, read on the forward strand.
ACCCTAGCCAGCTCCTCAGCCTCCTGACACCACCACCTAGAAGCTGGGGCTGACCCCCTTTGGCCCCTGCCAGCCTGGACCTGCTCCACCCCTCTCCCATCCTACGGACAGCACTGGGCATGGCTGCACTGCATCAGTCCAGCCCTGATCACATGCAGGAACAAACAGAAGTTAATGAAGGCATTTTGAGGTGCCTTCACCTGAACTCTCATTAAATGAGGGGTAATTTGTCATGTGATCAGGCACTTCTGTCCAGGCATGGCTGTAGAATTCTTTCCAGGGGCTGATCATATTACAAATATCACTTCTTTCAATTCCTTTAAAGACAGTAAAATAAGAGATCCGTCTATATGTGGGACAAGACAAGGGCCTCTTTAGCAGAGACTTGAATGGATTTGTTGACCTATCAGCAAATGTGAGGTGGTCCACATCAAGGAGTCTGGAGGGAAGCTAAATGAGTACAATAAGGGAGAGGGGAGTGTCAACAAGCAGTGTCAGCTCATAGGGGACAGGATAGAGAGAAAAAGCCAGTAGAGTAATTTAGGGACTCAGAAAGTAGGAAGATTGGAAAAAGAATAGGAGAGAAATCTTTTTGGGTGGTCTGAGCTGTGTGGGCTGAAATGGTGACAGAGGAACTACTTAAACATTGGAATGGGGTGTTAGACCCTCTGGCTGTGTGGCCTTTTCTCCAATAAATTCCCTCATTGAAGCAGAGCTATCTGTTTGCTTTTTGGAACTTGTTCTCCCCAATACAAGGTAAAAGTCCTTCTTTTAGAAGCAGAACTAAAAAGTACCTCCTTGAATTGGGACCCCTAAGTCCCTTTCATCTGTAGTGCTAGCCAGTGTAGCACTGCCGAGCCTATAAGCACGCTGCAGGTTTTTCTTCCCAAGGTGGAGAACCTTGCATTTTTTGGTGTTAAATACCATCAGGTTATTGTCCACCCATTGCATGAGCCTGTCAAAATCTGCTTGGATCATCCTCCTGTCCTCAGGTGTGGATGCTTTACCCCAAAGTGTGGTGTCATCAGCGAACTTGGCCAGTCCACTTCTGATACCAATGTCCACATCATTAATGAAGATGTTAAATTATATAGGACAGAATCTTGGGGGACCCCACTGGTCACAGCCCACCACAACAATTAAACTCCATCAACCACCACCCTCTGGGTCCTACCATGGAGCCAAATTCCCAGC
>NW_017729027.1:35295346-35295655 GCF_001723915.1 Gavialis gangeticus
TATATAGGACAGAATCTTGGGGGACCCCACTGGTCACAGCCCACCACAACAATTAAACTCCATCAACCACCACCCTCTGGGTCCTACCATGGAGCCAAATTCCCAGCCAGTGAATCGTGGTGAGGCCGGGGCTGCAGTTAGCCAGTTTTGCTAAGAGATGATCATGGGATACTAGACTGAAGGTTTTTTTGAAGTCAAGATTTCATAGACATTATTTCATAGACATCAGGGCTGGAAGGGACCTCAGAACATCATTGAGTCCAGCCCACAAAGATATATGACATCAATCTTTTCTCCCTTGTCCAGGTG
>NW_017729027.1:35295666-35303901 GCF_001723915.1 Gavialis gangeticus
CTTGTGTCAGACAGAGCTCATCCATGCATGAGAGAAAGCTTTGCCATTTGGATTTGGCCAAGCGCTCTTCCCGCGAGATGTCTGGGTAGTTGAAGTCTTCCATGACAACCATGCATCAGGAGTGCGCAGCCTCAGCCAATTCCCTGGCGAACTCCTGGCCAAGCTCTTGATCCTGGGCAGGAGGTCCATAGTAGACTCCCACCATTTTGTCCCCTGTGCCATGTTCCCCATGGATTTTAACCCAGAGGGTCTCCAGTCATCCACCCTGGGTGCCAAAGTTGGCTTGCAGGGACATGTAGCTTTCCTTGACATAAAGAGCTACACCCCCGCCCCTTTTGTCCACTTGAACCCTCCTGTACAGGGTATAGCCATGTATACCTGTGGCCCAGTCATGGGTGGAGTCCTACCAGGTCTCTGTTATCCCTATGACATCAGAGTTATTTGTGTTAAGCAGGAGGACAAGTTCCTCTTGTTTATTCCCCAAGCTCCTGTCACCTGTGTACAGGAAGGCAAGTATCCCTTTGGGGGCCCTTGCCTTGCCTACAGCCCACTGCAGGGCTGGGGCAGAGGTGGGCTCCCTTAAGTGCCTTGGCCTGCTGGCTTAGCAAGTGTTGTTCAGTGGCCAGCAGTGGCGGTAGTCCCCCCATCCCTCAGTGGGCTTAATAGGCAATAAGGCTCTCTAGGTAATCAATATGGAGAGTTTGGCAGCTCCAAAGGATAGAGTAGAGTCTTAATGCTGAGCATGGAGACATTTAGAGCTAGCCAATGGGAAACATTACATCAAAGTTTGTGTTTGAACTCATAACCCTCTCTGGAGCTCAGGCTCTTAACTCAGGACTATGCAAGACTTCTTCATCCTCATGGGGTCCAGAGTTCTGAACCATTTGCCAAGACACTTATGGGTGCAGGGCTTTGGTGGTTCTGGTGTAAGTCCACACTTTTCATGTATGATAATGTCGGAGTGTTTTTGTTTTCAAATGGAGCAGGGACATTCTGGATCCTTTTTCTTCATCATAAACAACAAAATTCTGCCTAAGCCCATTTAGGTTCCTAAAACAATATCCTAGTTGGCTCCATGTGTACCTAAACCTAAATTATTTCACTACTGTCATTGGGTGTGTCTACATGAGATATACTGTGGAGTTGCCTAGTTAGGTCCACAGTAAATGTCTCTTCACAGGCACCAGCATGTATAGATGTACCCATTGTGAGCTAATTGTGGTTTTATCGATTAAGGGAAACATGTTCCTTCCTGGGAAGGAGCATTTTTCCATTAATGAATAAAACCACAATTAATGGATAAAACCACAATGTCCCTCCCCAGGAATTTAATAGAGGCTTATCACATCTATTAGTAACCAACACTTCCCAATCAACAAAGACATCACTATGTCACCACTGGATAGGCTCAAATCTAGAAAACCCTTCTGGAAATACACCAAGGAGCTCTATGATGATAACAAGAGCACCAAAGAACAATGGAGAGAAGCCTGGGCAAATACCAACTTGCCACAGAAATATATCGTCAGTGACCCTATAATTTCCCAGCCAGAATCTGACCTACTGAGAAATACTTGGCCCTACCTGAATTGCATCTGGACACTTTGTGGTAAGTGTGGACACCTACTCCATAAATGGAGAATCAAGGAGAGTTTGGGTTGTGATTGTGGTGTGATTTTTCAGATGGTGCAACAAATTATGGGTGATTGCCCAATTAGGTCATTTAATGACAGTCTAAAATCAGCCCATGTAACTTTCCCTGAAGCAGTTGAATGGCTAGCAAATTTAGAAATTAATCTATGACTGTTTTAATCCTAAAATGTGATATGAAAGAAGACGACCACCTCCATCATTCAGGAGCTTAAAGGAGAGTTGCCAAACTGTGTGGCTTGGGTGACTTCTGGCAGGACAAGGAAACCTAATTGTAGCCACCCTTGTAGTTCCAAGGGCACCAAATTAATCTGAATCACTTTTTAGGATTTAGGCCTCTAACTCCTGAGTCTATTTTATATGCCTATGGAGGTAATTTTAGTCTAGCCTCTATTTTCCAAATTGGTTTTATCTTCTAACCTTTTGCTGCTTAATTTCAATTTTGATAATGATTTTGATGGTGCACACTTAGCAAATTTGTGGATGACACAAGTTTGATGGAATTGTAGACACTTCAGAGGGCAAAGTAGGGTTCTAAAATAGCCTGGATAGACTGGAGAAATGGTCTGCAATCAATCATGAGATTCAACAAGGACAAGTGGAAAGTCCTGCACTTGGGATGGAATAACTACATCTGCAAATACAAAATGGGGACCTACTGGGTAGGTGGCAGTATTGTAGAGAAGGACTCGGGAGTTCTGATGGAACATAAGCTGAATATGAACCAAGAGTGTGCTTTTGCTGCAAAAAAAAAGCTAACAGAGTATCTGGTAATATTAATAGGAATATCTCTTGCAAATTGAGGGAAGTAATTCCTTCTCTCTATTCAGCACTAGTGAGGCCTCATCTGGAGTACTGTGTCCAGTTCCTGGCCCCCCACTTCATAGTTTCATAGTTTGTAGGGTCAGAAGCAACCTGAGCAGATCATCAAATCCAACCCCCTACCATGGCAGGAAAGAGTACTGGGGTCAAATGACCCCAGCAAGGTGTTCATCTAGCCTCCTCTTAAAGACCCCCAGGGTAGGAATCAGCACCACTTCTCTTGGAAGTTGGTTCCAGATCCTAGCTGCCCTGACTGTGAAGTAGCACCTCCTGATATCTAGCTTAAATCTACTCTCTGCCAGCTTGTGACCATTATTTCTTGTCACTCCTGGGAGTGCTTGGGGGAAACGGGGACTCCCCCAATGCCTGCTGGTCCCCCCTGACTAGTTTGTACACGGCTACTAGATCCCCCCTCAGCCTTCTCTTGTGAAGGCTGAACAGGTTCAGGTCCCTTAGCCTTTCCTCATAAGGGCCTGCCCTACTGCCTCCGATCATGCGAGTGCCCCTCCTCTGGACCCTCTCCATGTTGTCCACATCCCTCCTGAAGTGCAGTGCCCAGAACTGGATGCAGTACTCCAACTGTGGCCTGACCAGTGTTGCATAGAGGGGGAGGATCACATCCTTGGACCTGCTTGAGATGTATCATGACAAGATGTGGTCTTCCTGACTGCATCCCCACACTGTCAGCCCATGTTCATTTTGACTTCAAGAAGGATGAAGAAATTTGGGAAGAGTCCAGCTCATGGCAACAACAATGATAAAGGGCTTGGGAAACAAGTCTTATGAGGAAAGCCTGAAAGAACTATGGTTTATTTAGCCTAGAGAAGAGAAGACTGAGGGGTGATTTCATAAATGTCTTCACATACCTGAAAGGTAATAATAGGGAGGATAGAAATGATCATTTCTCTGTGACTATAGGGTACAGGACTAGGTGCAACACTCTTAAGCTACAGCAGGGGAAATTTAGCCTGGAGATTAGGAGAAACTTTCTGACTATGAAGGTGGTCACGCATTGGAACAGGTTACCTAGATAAGTTGTGGAATATCCATGCTTGGAAACTTTAAAAAGCAGGTTAAACAGGCACTAGACATATTAGTATCCCATGGCTTAGTCAAGAAACTATGCAGTGGGGGGCAGGCAGCTCAAGGCAGAATCATCAGTGTGGCTAAAGGCAGGACTAGATGATCTTTTGAGGATCTTTCCAACTCTACTTTCCTATGATCCTGTGATCTCATGTGTAGAACTTACACTAGTACCATTTACACTGGCTACATAAAAGTAAATATAGGGTTATTCAGTGATGTTTATGTCATTACTTGGACTTTAGGAAGGCCCTTGACCCAGTGTCTCATGAGGCTTTCAAGATAAAACTAGGGGGTAATGAGCTCAACAATTCAATGGTCAGATGAGTGGAAAACAGGCTGCAGGGTCAGACCCAGAGAGTATTAATAGTTGGATCTGTGTCATAGTGCTTAGGTTTGGAAAGGACCTAAACAGATCATCAGGTCTGACCTCCTACCTGGGCAGGAACGAGTGCAGGGTCATAACACCCCAGCCAAATATCTGTCCAGCCTCCTCTTGAAGACCCCCTCAGTAGGAGAGAGCATCACCTCCCTTGGGTGTCGACTTGGCAGAAGGTAGCCAGTGGGGTCCCCCAGGGTTTGGTACTGGGACCAGTGCTTTTCAACATCTTCATCAATGATATGAATGTGGGGGGAAAAGCACACTGGCAAAGTCTGCTGATGACACTAAGCCATGGGGAAGTGCGGCCATGCCTCAAGGTAGGCTGATGATCCAGGTGGACCTAGACAGATTAGTTAGATGACTGGACCAGAACCAGATGCTGTTCAACACTGAAAAGTGTAGTGTGCTCCATAGGGGAAGGAAAAATCTGCAAGAAACTTACAGGCTCAGTGGTGCTACGCTACCTAGCACCATGTCCAAAAGGGACCTGGGGGTCATAATTGACCATAAAATGAATATGACCCACCAGCGTGCTGCTACATTTAACAGAGCAAACAATACACTGGCAAGCATCAACTGATGCATCTCAAGGAAAACTAAGGAAGTTTTTCTACTGCTCTACTTGGCATTAGTGAGGATGCAGCTGGAGTACTGTGTCCAGTTCTGGGCACCACACTTCAAGAAGGATGTGGAGAAGCTTGAGAGAGTCCAGGGAAGAGCCACTCACTATTAGAGGCCTGAAGACAAAGCTAGACAAGGAAAGGCTGACAGATATGGGACTGTTCAGCCTAGAAGAGAGAAGACTTTGGTGGAATTTGGTGGCAGCTTACAAATATATTAGGGGTGAGCATCGGGGCTAGGCAAACAACTATTCACCAAAGCGACCCAGCAGAAAACCAGGAGCAATGGTTATAAACTCCTACAAGAAGGTTTCAGACTGGATAGAAGGAAAAACTTCATGGTTTGTGTGACCAAACTCTGGAATAGACTCCCAGTGGGGGTGGTGCAGGCACCTACCCCAGAGATCTTCAAAAGGAAACTGGATGCACACCTTGCTGGGGTTATTTGATCCCAGCAGTCTTTCCTGCCCAGAGCAGGGTGGTAGGACCCGATGATCTCATGAGGTCCCTTCCAGCCCTAAACTTCTGTGAATCTGTGAACTCTAATAGTACTGAGCATGGGGCCTTCATCTCCTGGAACCTGGTGCTGATGGTGAGAGCAGCAGGAACAGTGGAAAGTCTTTATTAAACAGTGAATCTATGAATTTTAATACATTTAACAAAGGAGTTTGACATAACTGCCCCGCCCCCCCATTGTATACAGACTTAAGCTAAGTCATGGAAATAGCTTTTTCAAAGTCACACTGTGTCCAATGTGTAACAGGGTGCTCAGTTAGCCAGCAGAGGAATAGACAACACAGGGTGCTCGGTTAGTCCCAGAGACATAGGCAGCCTGCAGCTGACTATTATCTCAATCAGGCAATGTTGCCTGATTGGGGAACAGGGCCCAGTTGCTATATAAAGGCTGGGCCCTGAACAACAGGGCAGCAGTTTTCTGCCAGCAGCCAGAGAGGTACCACCAGCCCAGCTGCTGCTGCTGCTCAGTACAACTCACAGGTAAGAGAGGAGCTATTGGGGAAGGCAGGCAGCTCCTTGTCCTAGGTACAACAGAAAACTGCACCTGTTGGGGAAGGGTAGCCTGGTGGAATTCCCTGTGGGGGAGTGCACGAGAAGTGCCAGGCCAGTTACCTCCCTAATGAAAGGCAGGTATGGGATGCCTTCTAACCCTAGCCCCCACATCCCTAGTGGGTAGTTGGTCATTGCAGGTGAAGCCCAGGCTTACTGCAGGTACTGAGGTAGGGCCCAGGCTAGGAAGAGGGACCTGTGGCAGTTCCCAGACTTGCAGTGAAGTCTGAGGATGCATTAGGGAGCTGGGCGTTAGTTTCTGGGGTGGGGAACAGAGGGGCTTGGAGCCTGAGGACAGGGCTTAGAGCCTGAGGCTTACAGGCCCAGAGATAAGGCTTGGAGCCCAGGGTGGGGCTTAGGGCTCTTGAGTGTATATTAGAAGCAGAGAGGCTGGATGTGAGGCAGAGTATTTTAAGGCCAGATGTATGTGCCAGACTGAAGGCTGGGTGTCAGGCCTCTCTGAGTTGGAGGCTGGGCAAGGCCCCACAGAAGCAGGGAGGCTGGGTGAGGCTCCCTAAGCTATAAACCAGGTGTCAGCCTAAAGAAGCTGGAGGCCAAGTGCTAGGCTGAGCAGGCGTGGGCTGGGTGTTAGGCTATGGAACATCTTCAAGGCTTAGAACATGATAAGGAAAAGTTGGAGTCATTTATATAGGCCCTTGTCATCAGGACAGGTAAAGGACAGCCTCCCACCTGGTGAACATCCTTCAATCAAGAACATCAAGGTGTAGTAGGCAAGATAGTTGGGTGGTTTGCCCAGAAGCAAGTAAGCAGGCCTACACTGAGACCAGCCCTGGGATGCCCACTTGCTTCAACTGGCAGACCCAAAAGTCAGTTAGTTCTCTTTATCATGAGCCAGAATATTATTTATAAAGTCACCATGCACTGCATTTCATAAGGGGACTTTCCCACTATTTCAGTGACAATAATTAAGTTATTTGCTCAAACTCACCCTTAAATGATGACTGTAACCTTGTCCTGGGAAGCTTTTCTCCTGGTCTATCAGTATGAATCCAATGAAAATTTGTTTTTTCACTTGAAATCTGTTCTGAAAAAAATAGGAAAGAAGATTGGAATGCAAGAAAATGGAACCAATCAAAGAATTTTGGGATTAGTTATGGTAAGAGATAAGGCAAAGGAGATCAAAATTGAAAGAGGAAGATCCATGAGGCCAATACCTGTTCTTCAAACATATTTCTAGACCTATCTGGCAATCTCCTGTTAGTCTCAAATGAATATCAAACATGGATTGAAAAATATGTATGTTAGAAATGGCAGGAGCAGTAGGAGTAAAGAGACCAGTCACCAAGGAGCAAAATTTGGGGCACAATCCTAGATACTCCAAAGACCTCTGGAACTGAAAGTAGTATACATCACTTCTTTTTCTGGTTGGTGTACCTGCTTTAGGCATCTGTCTTAGATGTAATAATTCTGTCTGTATCAAATGAAACTGATATGATCTGCTACAGTGTAACTGTTAAGTCTGCATGCTCCTGCACAAAATCATTGCTACTTTAACACTGTTTCATTCTGGATTCAAGTTACAGTGATTTTTAGCTAATTTGTAGCACTACAGGGACATGTGCCCAATGTTGAATAAACCAGGCAGTTTTTCTGTGTCTTCTCAGCACAAGCAATGGGAGACTTTGAAAACTTCATCCTGCATCAGTATTTGACAATCAGGACAAGAGACCTTTTCCGTAGTGTCCTTAGTAACCCCCAAGATACAGCCCAAGAATGCCCTAGAAAATTTGGATTGGCTTTTTAATCTATGAGGTCTACTAGGTTCAGAACAGGGCAGCAATAGCTTTTGAAGTTTTATGAGGTATCTGAGATGCTGTACTAGTTTTCCAGAGCAGAATAAAAATAGTGTTAATAGCAAGAGGAAGAAAATTATATGTCCTAGAAAGTCAGTCAAATATCATTTATATAAATTCACCATTGCTGTATTATTTCTACCATATACAGTTAACGGATGTTAATATATTTGTAGCAGCATTTAAAAAATGGACCCACCTGAAAGAAAGGAGAGGGCTGCCTGGCAGAGAAACAGAGTTTGTCCCAGCGGGGACACTGTAGGCTCTGAGGGCAAGTGAAGCTGCTGTGGAGGCAACCCTGCTGGAAGTGGGAGGGGTGATGTAACCCCAGCAAAGCTTTGAAAGAGAGCCGTTAGCAAAAGCCCGGGAAGGGCTCTAGGCTGGGATTGGCTGAGAGGCTTGGATAAAAGGGGGGAGCAGTTTTCCTGCGGGAGGGAACAAGAGAGAGAGAGAGAGAGAGAGAGAGTGAGGCTGAGAGACAGGCTGGAGACTGGAGACAGAGTCTCAACACAGCAGTTCCTCGGAGAGCCCCTAGGAGTGCCCTGAGGAGCAGCAGAAAAGGCTGAGAAAAGGGAGACATGCAGTATCCAGTTCCTGTCTCCAGCCCGGGAGCCTGCGGGGGGCAGGGTCAGAGAGGGGCTGTTTGTGTGAAGACTCCAAGCCAGGAAAGACCTGCCTGCAGCCTGGTGAATGGCTGGGTGAGCACAACAGAGCCGGGGAGGGGGGTACTGCCAGAGTCTGCCCTGCTTTCCCTGAGGGGTGAGGGGCTCCAGGGGCAGGAAAAGCCCGGGGGGGGCTG
>NW_017729027.1:35304310-35307330 GCF_001723915.1 Gavialis gangeticus
TTTCCCTGGGGGGGTGAGGGGCTCCAGGGGCAGGAAAAGCCCAGGGAGGGGCTGCGTTTGCCAGGCTGCGAGGCAGGAGAGTTGCTATAGCTTGCAGCTCAGATACTGCCCCCTGCTGAGCTGGGGAAGGGGGTGAAAGGCAAGGGAAGGCTGTCTTTGCAGGGACTGCAGAGAAGGAGCTGCTGCCTGATGCCCGGAGACCCCAGGAGCACAGAGACGGGCACCAGAGAGCGTCCACAAACCACGTGCAGGGACACGGACAGTTCCACTCCCTGAGACACCACGCCAGGGGCAGTGCACATGGGATCCCCAGTACACTATGTGCAAATGAGAGACTGTGTAAATAATTTCTTCAGGGTTTATTAGTTGGTATATCAATGTGTTTGTTTAATGGTTATTTGTTATATTGTAAATAATTAAATCTTGTAAATAGTTTGAGAATTGTCTCTGAGGGTGCTTGATTGTAAGGGGAGGCTGTCTGCTCAGGGGCACTGCAGCAGCTTCCCAGAGGGGCTGGGTAGGGCTACTGGCTACTGGGTACCCCAGGATCCCACTATTAAGGTGAGGATGCATGTTATGTCATGCCCAGGGTTACATATTTAAGAAACTTTTCTAAATTTTCAGTTGTCTCATCAAAATATGTATTTTGCTTGGTCAGTTTGAGACTGATCCTTTGCTGAAGCTAACTTACATTCAACTATTCCTATCACATTGAAGATGCCTACTCCTGCTACTTTCCTTCCACTCCAGATAATGAAATTAATAGAGACTTTTAGTCCTGTAAATAGAACTGTATGTGTAGACATAAACCAGTTAGACACTGAATGGGCTCTATGACTCACTTGTACACTTCCTTTTTACGGAACTAGGTTGTGATAGTGTTTAGTTTCCACTCCATTCTATTTAAATCTAAAGGCAGAGAATCCTTTTGTTAGGCCTAGGCAATTGTTTATTTAAACGCCCATATCTGTAAATAATAATAGTAATAATGGTAATATTTAAAACAGACACTGAACAGATGCAACATATGCTGGCTGAACTGTCTGACAAGAAATTCAGGAATCAATATCTTAATTGTCCCACTGAATGTGTTTTTAGCAAAGCTGCCTAAGAACTGAAAATACTTTTAAAATATCTAACTTCTGATTAATACTATAATTGCTAATGCTACTGAAAATAAGTCAGGATATCCATTAGCAATGTTGGCAGAATGTTCAACAAAGAAGGTGTTATCTCCAGACAATACCATCTTTAAATAAATAATTCCAGCTTAAGTGATCTTGTCATCATACAGCAGTGGTGTCAGTTTATCAGTTTGTTTAGCTAAGTTTCCATGGTGAAAAAGATTTTAGACTGACAATGAAGGAAATGCTTCAGGCAATGACAAAAGCCAAGAGGATGTTATTTGATTATTAGTCTGATACAGGGGCTATCTCTTCATTACATGTGCATGAAGTGCCTAGCATAATGTGTTTGATCACTGATTGGGACCTTTAGGTTTTACTACAAAACAAATTAAAGAATTATAATGATAATTAAAGTCTAAACCACGGCTATAATTATGATTTTGTCAGTAGCATTGCATTTTCCAGGAGGTTTTATAAGTCACTTGTAAAGTGTTGCCACTGTCTGAAACAGTGCTGAAAATGCTAAGGGGCACTGAACACTTAAGGAGCTTGAAAATATAAGTTTAAGTAGTATGAGTGCAAATGACAAATATATAATTATCAGCACTATTTTCTAAGTCTTTATATTGCTATATCTGCTGACCATTTAAGTGAAATTGAGTGCAGTTACCAAATGCATTTAAAATAAGTTTCTCCAATGAGAAGAGACAGTCCTTCAGTTAGAAATTTGTCTCTAGAAATAGTCAGTACCTCACATGAAAGTTAAGTGTTTTATTTTACAAGACTTTCTAGCACGAGTTAGAATACCTGCACATGTTATTTATGAATACATGTGTGTGTGAATAAAATTATGTTTAGAAGTCATGATAAAATATTGTCATTGAGTTGGAAGGGACATCAAAGATCATCTAGTCCAGCAACCTGCACAAAAGCAGGATGTGTTCTTCCTATACTATCCAAGGCAAATACCTATCCAACCTCTTTTTTTATAAACTTACAGTGGGTAACTCCTTCCTGTTCTGACAGTAAGGGAGTTTTTTTCCTGATATTTATCTAAATCAACTTTACTACAGTTTAAAGCCATTGCTTTCTTTCTGGTTTAATATATCAATGAATTCCCAGTTAAAGTATGCTCTGGCAGTGATTTCTTTATGTACCAAAAAATAAATAAATCACTAGCTTAGTATATGGTAGGCTCTAATGATTCTAAAGGAATGCATGCATCAGACATGCTACATGATGTTCTTTAAGGTCAGAACTTGATGTCTTTACTCATTCTGTGTAGCACCTCATGCTTTGAAAAGTCTATTCAGATCAGTAGAATTACTCTTGTTACTGCTTAATGGGTGTGTAGGTTTCAGAACTAGTTCTTCATTTTTACTCAGTCTATCCTGGGCTAAATGTCCTTTGAATAGAGCCCTATGACAGGCAGAACCATTGCCATTATAAATAATGACTCTTCAGGGCAGATTAGGCCAGTGGATTTAGGATGGGCAGTAGCTCTGCATTTATTCCGCAGGGATGGAGGCAGTCTTAGAGTTGGCATGTAGTAGTCTTTCCCTTGGTCCTTTCTATAAATTGCTCTCCTTTCTCTTATAGATAGATATATCTTATAGATAGACAGATTGCACATTTGAAAGAGCCATGTGGATACCACATGAAGAACTGCTGCAGTACAGAAGAACCCCCCTGCCCCCCCCCCCACACACATCATATACCTCTGGTTATGACGTATCACCCCTTCCTCGAACCCATATGGACAATCCTCAAATGCTTGCAACCCATACTAGAAAGAGACCCTATTCTTAAAAAGATCATCCTAGAGCCACCCATCCTAGCTTTCAAACAAGCACCAAACCTCACCAACCTTATCACCAGAAGCAAACTTCCTCA
>NW_017729027.1:35312330-35313030 GCF_001723915.1 Gavialis gangeticus
CCTGTCTCTCACCCATTGACTCCTCAATCTACATTTTCACTGACTACCTGTCTTGCATGCATACCAGACCAGCCTCTGGCTTTTTTACTTTTCATTCCATCCAGGAAGAGCACACACCAACTGCTGAAACTTCCTTAGCCTGACAAAGGGTTTTTTAACCTGAAAACTTGCTTAAAAATTGTTCTCCAACTATTTAGTTGGTCTAATAAAAGATATCAGATTCACCTAAAGAATCTTGTCTGCCTATGTCCTTAGACCAACATGGCTACAACCTACATCCCCATCTCCTCTCTCTTGCCACTTGAATTCTATGGAGTCTATTAACGCCTTGGGAACTAGTAATCCTTTCACAGGAACCTGAAAGTACATAACTACTGTTGAAAAGTCAATGTCTTCAAAATATCAAATTGAAGACTCAGAGACACAGACTGTTTCTAGACCCTGATTTACCATGCCTGGCATTCTCACCCTCAAGCCTAGCACACACTGGAGTGAAAACAATGTAGCCACATCTGTGTAGTGCTACTAGTGAGCAAATTGACTTTGACTCTCAGCAATTCTAATGGCCTTGCCTTCAGAGTGATATGGGCATAACTTCACTGCTTCCAGTCTACTTCCTTAGCTGGTGCAAATAATGCTGTGTGGCATGCTTGAGGGTGAAGCTGCTAGTCAAGATAAGGTTAAAGTCTAGGCATGGACA
>NW_017729027.1:35318030-35318965 GCF_001723915.1 Gavialis gangeticus
TTAGTATATGGTAGGCTCTAATGATTCTAAAGGAATGCATGCATCAGACATGCTACATGATGTTCTTTAAGGTCAGAACTTGATGTCTTTACTCATTCTGTGTAGCACCTCATGCTTTGAAAAGTCTATTCAGATCAGTAGAATTACTCTTGTTACTGCTTAATGGGTGTGTAGGTTTCAGAACTAGTTCTTCATTTTTACTCAGTCTATCCTGGGCTAAATGTCCTTTGAATAGAGCCCTATGACAGGCAGAACCATTGCCATTATAAATAATGACTCTTCAGGGCAGATTAGGCCAGTGGATTTAGGATGGGCAGTAGCTCTGCATTTATTCCGCAGGGATGGAGGCAGTCTTAGAGTTGGCATGTAGTAGTCTTTCCCTTGGTCCTTTCTATAAATTGCTCTCCTTTCTCTTATAGATAGATATATCTTATAGATAGACAGATTGCACATTTGAAAGAGCCATGTGGATACCACATGAAGAACTGCTGCAGTACAGAAGAACCCCCCTGCCCCCCCCCCCACACACATCATATACCTCTGGTTATGACGTATCACCCCTTCCTCGAACCCATATGGACAATCCTCAAATGCTTGCAACCCATACTAGAAAGAGACCCTATTCTTAAAAAGATCATCCTAGAGCCACCCATCCTAGCTTTCAAACAAGCACCAAACCTCACCAACCTTATCACCAGAAGCAAACTTCCTCAGGCCCAGAACACACCAAATGGATCCAGACCATGCCATGGGAAGAAATGCAAAACCTGCCAACACATCTCCATCACCCCCACAATTACTACACCCCACAAGACAGCCATCAGCATTCCTGGATCCTACAACTGCACCTCCAGAAATGTCATACATCTCCTCCAATGCACCAAATGCCCTGATGTAAGATATGTAGGAGAGACCAAAAAACAACTGCGCACCAG
>NW_017729027.1:35323965-35334115 GCF_001723915.1 Gavialis gangeticus
CCTGTCTCTCACCCATTGACTCCTCAATCTACATTTTCACTGACTACCTGTCTTGCATGCATACCAGACCAGCCTCTGGCTTTTTTACTTTTCATTCCATCCAGGAAGAGCACACACCAACTGCTGAAACTTCCTTAGCCTGACAAAGGGTTTTTTAACCTGAAAACTTGCTTAAAAATTGTTCTCCAACTATTTAGTTGGTCTAATAAAAGATATCAGATTCACCTAAAGAATCTTGTCTGCCTATGTCCTTAGACCAACATGGCTACAACCTACATCCCCATCTCCTCTCTCTTGCCACTTGAATTCTATGGAGTCTATTAACGCCTTGGGAACTAGTAATCCTTTCACAGGAACCTGAAAGTACATAACTACTGTTGAAAAGTCAATGTCTTCAAAATATCAAATTGAAGACTCAGAGACACAGACTGTTTCTAGACCCTGATTTACCATGCCTGGCATTCTCACCCTCAAGCCTAGCACACACTGGAGTGAAAACAATGTAGCCACATCTGTGTAGTGCTACTAGTGAGCAAATTGACTTTGACTCTCAGCAATTCTAATGGCCTTGCCTTCAGAGTGATATGGGCATAACTTCACTGCTTCCAGTCTACTTCCTTAGCTGGTGCAAATAATGCTGTGTGGCATGCTTGAGGGTGAAGCTGCTAGTCAAGATAAGGTTAAAGTCTAGGCATGGACATACAGGGTACATCTACACATGCATTTGATCTGGGATCAGTTTATGGGGCGGAGGCTGGGGAGCCCATTCCCTGCTTAACTTCGTGAGCATGGAGCTGGGTGGGGAACGGGCTGGGGAGACAAGGATAGTCCCACTGTCATGCAGCTGACATTGGGAGATAAGGGTCTCCTAGCCCGACCCCCTGAGTGCATAGCTCAGGCTGGGAGATACGGATCTCCCAGGGCCAGCCCTGCTGTTGCAGAGCTGACACTGGGAGGATCTCCCAGCCCAGAAGCTCAGCTAGGAAATAAGGATCTCCCAGTGCTAGCCCCACTTTTATGGAGGTGGTGTTGGGAGATGAGGGGTTTCCCAACCCAAGCCCCATGACTGGAGATCAGGCTGGTAGATAAGGATCTCCCAGCACCAGCCCAGCTGTTGCAGACCTGGCCCTAGGAAATAAGGGTCTCTCAGCCCAAGCCCCACAACTGCAGAGCTGGTGCTGGGAGATAAGGGTCTCCCAGTCCCTCTCTCCCTGATCGCAATGGCAAAATGGGGATTGTAAGAGAAGGATCTCCCGGCCCCTGCTCCACAATTTTGATCTCAGAGCAGGGGTCTTGGAATTCCCACATAGTTTCCATCTGGGCTCCAGTGGTACAGCCCACCCTGGCAGCAGGCATCTCCTGGGGGCAGGGAGCAATCTCCTGCCCCGTGGTGGCTGGCTGACCGGGAGCAGATTTAACTAAGGTCACCGTGCAATAACCAAAAATTACTGCATAGTATAAGTATGGGTGTTTGTTTACACATGTGTACCATTACTACACAGCAAGTATGGCAACTTATGACAACTTGGGTGTAAATTTGCTACCTGCATGATGCTACCTGTAGGTTTGCTACCTGTCAGAGTAGTTACTGCACAGTAAAGCATATTTTGTGGTCTATACTCCTTACTGTGCACCTACTAAGTTTAGTCCCAAGTCAGTCTACACACAGTGTTACTGTGCTGTAATGCCTGCACATGTAGATGCTAGTGTAAAAACTTCTTACTGCACAGTAGATCTTGTAGACACACCCACAGATATCTTGTGGTAAGATCACCAGTCAAGGCCAGGGTAAGCACTGAGAGCTGCCACATCCCATCCCCTCCACAGGTGGCATTGAGAAGAATGGAGTCTCATCTTATATCTGGGCTGTTGACAATAATGATAGTGGTATCCTAAATGGAGCCACTAATCTAAGAGGGGACTGTTGGCCTGTAAGCTGCCTTAACATAACTGATGAGATCGTTTTCCTTTTGAACAAACGCCATGAGCTGCAAGCGAAATGAGTACAGAGGCAACTAGCACAACAAAAACAAAGATGTAGATAACTGTATAATGTAGAAAAACAAGATAGCAAAACAAGCCCAAGTATGGCTCCGTAGCTGAGCAGTAAGATGAAAAGAAACAGGCTTAGGGTGACAGATTGATGAGGAAATAACTGTTGTAAAAGGTAATTGGTGAGGATTCCTAGCATGACCATATATGGAATACACAGAAGAGGGCTATAAAAAAGTATAAAAGCCTAAGAAAAAAACTTAAGTTTGGGGAATTGTCACCAAGCAAGAGGAGACCATGCTGGTCAAAACTGCAACCCCCAGTGCTGTGATGATGCCTGGCTAGCTGAGTCATTGTGCATCATTTGGAAGATCTGTGTAAGAATATCTTTATAGACTGTTCAGGGTTTTGCTCAAGGAGCGGTATTGCTTAAGTGTTCAGTGAATTAGGATTTGAGACCAGAACATTTTCACTGATCATTTCATTCCATTCACACCACGCCCTGATCAAAATTAAAAGCAACAGATCACGTTGTTCTCTTCCAGGTGCTTCACTAGACTCCTGGAGGGCCTGCTCCAGGATCTTTCCAGATATTAAAGTCAGACTGGCTGGTCCATAATTTCTTGTATTTTCTTCCTTCTCTTTCTAAAGGGAATTTGCCCTTTTCCAGTCATTCAGTACCTTATCTAACCTCCAGGAATTAGTTATCCCAAAAAGGATAGCTAATGGCTCTGAAATTACCTCGCCCATTCTTTTATTTCCCTAGGAGGCACCCATCTGGCCCCACCAACTTGAAAGCATCTAGCTTGGATAAGTAACTTGCAACCCTAACCTATTCTGCCATTACTCTGTAGCTGTCCCTATTTGTGAAGACTGAAGTAAAAAAGACATTAAATACTTTCAGCCTTCTTTGCATCATCCATAAGAAGATTGCCTTCTGTATTCTGTAAGGATCTATGATTTCTCTGCTCTGTCTCTTACTGTTTACACACTGTGGAATCTTTTCTATTATCTTTTATGTCCCTTGGCTTTCCTAATTTTCTCCCTGCATGCCTGTGTGATACTCTTATACTCTTCCCTAGTCGTATGACTAAGTTAGCACTTTTCATAGGATTCCTTTTTGAGTTTCAGCTTATTGAAGAGATTGCTGCTAGCCAGGTTTGCCTCCTGCTGCACTTCCCATTCTTCCATCATATCAGGTTAGCTAGATCCTGCACCCTTAAAAAGGCCTCCTTAAAGTATAACCATTCTGCTAGACTCCTTTATCCCTCTGACTCGCTTCTTAGGAGATCCTCCTACCAGTTCCCTAAACTTGCTAAAGTCTGCTTTGCTGAAGTCCAGTGCTCCTATTCTGTTGCTCTCTTTCTTTCCTCCCCTTAGGATCTTGAATGCCATCATTTTGTGATCTATATAAGTGGTAGACTGCACAGTTATTACTTGCATAACCAAATACTAAATGACTGTGTCAGTAACTGGCATTACTGTGCAGTAGCATTCCTGCATGGCTTTTTTCTGTTGTTATGTAGCATGAACTGAACTAATGTAGCTGATGTTAACAGCAGAGTGTAACAATAGTGCAATGTAACCATGTTAGTCTTGTCCTGTAAGCAACTTAAAAACTCCATTTTGTATGCTTCTGCTTGACATAAGTGAATGAACTCTGCATAGCCCTTATGTAGGAGTGTGTGTAAGAGGGTGAACGGTGAAAGAATGGCAGAGATGGAAGATTTACCTGTTTATGGAAGCAACAAGGTGCCAAATGTAAGTTACCAGTCAATAAACTAATTAATGTATGGCTGAAGAATTCCTTTTAGGAGTAGGGCACAATGAAGATAACAAGGAGAAGGAATGTACCCATTCTGCCAGATGGGCAACAAGAACAGTGTAACAGCGCGGGGTCCTAAGGGTGGCCGTGATCTCCCCTAGCACCCCCTACTGTGCCAATGTGGTACTAAAGCACCCTCACGTCTCTCCTGCCATGTCTTTGGTGTTAACAATGTATAAGGGAGGCTGCCTTTTGTCCTCTCTGACACGGTGCTCTGATGTATCCCGGTCTTGGTTCTATTTTGGTTGACTCGGTGCACCCCAGCCTTATGGGCTATGCGTGGCTCCAACCACCCCTGTACCACACCCCAAGCCTACCGGACGTTGTTTGGTTGATTTTCTCTCCAGTGCCCCACTGGCACTCTCTGGCTTGTCCCGCAGCCTGCGCCCCCACGGGTGCTCTCTGGCTTGTCCTACAGCCTGCGCCCCCATGGGTGCTCTCTGGCTTGTCCCCTTTTTGGGTCTTCTCGCAACCGCCTGCTCTGGGGCTTCTCACCTTAGGGCACAGGTGGCCTCAGCCTTACCTGGCCCCCTCCCAATCCTCTGATCCCCTTCTCAGGGCTTGGGTCAGTGCACCCCTGAATGTTGTGCCCTCTCTGGCACTGGGGTCCCCACACTACCGTGGAGCCCCTATGGAGGCCTCCTCCAACCCCTAATAGCCTCACCCGGTCCTCCAGTCAAAACAGCGAACACGAAAACACAAAGCCCCCCCGCTATAACATAAAATCTAAGCTGCCTGGCTAACCTTCATTCAAATCCCTACCAGGGAATTCTCCACCTGGTATCTGTGAGCAGAAGCTGCACATGCCACCAGGCTTCTCTACTCTGCTTGCTCTAGCAGAGCTCCTTCTCTCTTGGCTTCTGGTTGAGGTTGAGAGAGAGAGAGGGAGCACTCACAGCCTCCAGTCTGTCTTATAGTAGTCAGCCCTGCCCCTTCTGGTCAGCTGATTCACCAGGTGTGTGCCCTTAGCTCCTCCTGGTTGCCCCTAGCAACCAACACCTGAGCCCATACTGCGGCGCTTCAGGTAGCAGGCACCTTAGTGCCCTGCTACAAACAGTCCAAAGCTAAGATAAGCTGAAGACCAAAGAAGAACAACCACAAAAACAGAAGGTGGGTATGGAAAAACCCCAAAGCACCGAAACAAAGGTTGCCAATCCCTATAAAAGAACACTTTGAAAATGCCAAGTTTGGTGAGTCTCTTTCTCTACTGCTGTTTCATTGGAGCACAGATGCATCTGTTCACCGCACTCCAGCTGTTATCTTCAAATCTGCTATCTTCAGATCGTCATCATCATCTACTTAATAAGCCCAGGTTGGCCACCCTGGGTTGATATTGAGCAACTATTTTTGGTAACTGTATCTGGTGTGTGTGTGGATGAAATGGTTGTTTTGTGTATATGTATCTCTGGGTATAATGATGTGTATGATGATTGTGTGTGTTTGTATGAATGGTGTGCCCAAACCTTTAGGTCTAACTCATGTAATCAATAAATGTGGGACCTTCCCTTTTCCCCCTTTATAAAGTCTTGCTTATGACATGAGCAATTGGCAATTTGAGTAACAGTTACTGCTCATTGGTCTTGTGTAGATGTTCCCACCATCACCCAAGTTGCCTTCCACCCTCACATTCTTAAATCAATCTGTCCCAGTCTATGAGCAGCAAGTCGAGAGGGGATTCTCCTCTAGTGGCCTGTCTACCATCTGTATCCCCAGCACTCCAAGAATTTGTTAGATTGCTTGTGCACTGCTGTGTTTCCCTCCCAGCAGATGTTCTGTTAATTCCTGTCCCTCACTAGAACCAAATCCTGCCACTTGGAGGCCTCTGTCAGTTATTTAAAGAAGGCCTTATCTATCTTCTCCTCCTAGTTTGGTGGCCTGTAGTGGATGCCCATCATAACATCCCTCTGCTGCTCTCTCTTCCGACCTATGTCTAGAGGCTTTCAATAGGCCTCCCTTTCACTTCATGCTCAACCACTGAATATCACCTTTATATATACAGCAACAACTCCACCTTTTTCCCGTCTATCCTTCCTGAACAAGCTACACCCATCCATGACTGTGCTCCAATCATGTGAATTATCCCACCATCTCTCTGTAATCCCAATTACATCATAACTCTGTGCTTGTACCTGGACTTCCTGCTTGTTCCCTATGCTTCTCGCATTAGTTTTATAGTTTCATAGTTGGTAGGGTTGGAAGGGACCTGAGCAGATCATCAAGTCCGACCCCCTGCCATGGGCAGGAAAGAATGCTGGGATCAAATGACCCCGGCTAGGTGATTATCTAGCCTCCTTTTGAAGACCTCCAGAGTAGGTGTGAGCACCACTTCCCTTGGAAGTTGGTTCCAGATCCTAGCCGCCCTGACTGTGAAGTAGTGCCTCCTGATATCCAGCCTGAATCTACTCTCAGTCAACTTATGGCTGTTATTCCTTGTTACTCCTTGTAGTGCTTGGTATCTAAACACTCTACATATCTAACTGATTGTCCTGTCTTTTCCTTGAGAGCATTACTAAGTCTTCTGCCATTGCTTCCCCATAAGTTTTAGTAAATTTTAATTGTTCCAAAATATCCATGTAGCTATTTCAACTTACAACTGAGCCAGTGATCCTTAATTATAATATTAAGGATTAGCAGACACCAACAAGTACCAAGTAAAAAAAAACAGGTTTTCATGAAAGTCACTTAGACAAAAGCATCCCTGGTATAATTTTACTGAAGTCAATGGTGTTGTAATAGCAATAAATTTGCCATAATGAACATTTTTCACACATTAACTCATCATAATATTTTGCTGTATTAACATAACATGTTTATATTTTAAAGTACAACTTGTTTCTCATATAACTTACTGAAACAGGACTTTCCATGAAGCATGTGCTGAAAGAGCTTGCATAGAGGCAATTCAGCTAATGGTACAGTATTACAGGAGCAGTCTACCCGAAGCATGGTACCCCAGTTGCCAATGTAAGCTGCTCTGCAGTCAGCACTTTCAGAGCAAGTCATATCACCCTTGATTAATGTTTCAAGACAAGCTTTATCTTCATAGCATCTTCTTGTAACATGCCTCCAGCACATTGACCAAAACATTTCATATTTTTTCCTGGAGAAAGCATAAGAATTATACAAGAAAAACTTTAATATATTATGATTAAGATAACATTATTCTTCAGTGACATCAAACACAAGAGAAACTTACTTAACTTAAAAAAATCAACAGAGAAAATGTAGCAATTTTAAATCAGAAATTTTCCTATGCATGCCAGCTAACTGACCTCAAAAGGTAATTACTTCCTATACAAAATCCAGAGGAGAAAAAAGGAAAGGTTTACTTTTTTTTTAATGGTATAAAAGGTCCTCTATCATATTTTTCAGGACTTGTCCTATATCATTCTGAACAATCATAGCAGAAATTAGTGCATTTCAAATTATAGGAGCAGGCAATTAAAAACCCTTTTTGGTCATCAGAGTCTATCCTCAGACAGGTACTGTGAAGGATGCCAGATGGCCTTGACAAGGCACCTTTTGTCATCCCTATTGCAGTAATCTATTATTTTGGAAGGCACAATGATACCCAACGGTTTCAGTAGGTAAAAAATTATGCTCTTACATACACGTCCCCAATATCAAGGATTACACTGTACTTGCATAGATGTATCAGAGGATAACAGCTGGACTTTAAATCAATTTTTTTGTGCAAAATGAACTCTGGACCAACAGCAAAGACTTTCTTGGATCTAAGGACAGGTTTTAGTAACAGCAGTCTAAGGAGAGACACCCAGAGCAGCAATATAGAATAATCAGACTGGACATCATAATGAAACAAAAACAAAAAGCTTTCTAGTGGCAGTGACAGGCATGTAAAGAATGTAAGTGAGATAAACATGGGAGGAACAGCAGCAATTGACATGATTTGTTGCCTGACTAAATAACACCAAATGAGACAAGAGAAAAAACCTGAAATAGAGTAAGAACAAATCAGCCACAGGTATAGTAACTGTAAAGCTATTAGAAGGGTGCTAGTAATGACCATATCTAATGATTTGCAAGTAGCTATCTTGATTCCTTGCCAGTGCAATGTTCCTGTATGCCAGCTTATTCTCCATGTAAGATAGGATAAGTTTGGCCCCGATTGTCCCATATTTAACAACAATAATAAATGTTAACTCCTTATCCAACATGACTGATGGAAAACTTTAGATATTAATGTGAAAGCTATATATCACTTCTACTAAATATAAGTGTATTTTAGGGGTAAATGGTTGTTGGGTCAGCCTCTAAACTCTCAGGTACTGATCCATTAAAGTGTGGTATTCCATGATGATAATTTAGTCCTGAGATAGCATCACTCTTATGAAGCAGTACACATAGGAAACAATCAACTTATAAAGTTCCATCTAGGACCCAATTACACAGCGCTTACTCAAGAAAAGGTTTCAAAGTAGCTGTCATGTCTGAGCTAATGGAAAAAATTTTCATTCAAGCTTGTAATTTATAGGTACAGCAAAACATAATTCACAGCATAATTTTGATAATTACCTCTACTTATTGTTAATGCTGGCAAACATTAATGTTCCCAGAATAAAGGTAATTCAGCAAGTCCCTCTTAAATATATTTCCCATTAGAATCTTACATGTACACACACAAAACCACATTTGTGGCCCAGTTCAGCCTCGCATTAAAAAATGTAACTCTCATTGACGTCAATCTGAATTGCACTTGCTTACGCTGAACCTGAATGTGATCCTTGTTCTCTTGATTTGTTTACTGAAGGTAAATTTATAATATGCTTGTAAAGTGAATTTCAGGTCTTGGCCAAAAGTGTTACATTACCCACACTGAAAACTGGTGCTCCAGTTGTGTTTCCAAGGGTAGTCATATTTAAGTAGAGCTGTCTATAGTAGCCAAACCTGCTATTCACTTGGATGTTTTCTGAAATAAAATCCAAATCTGTGTCACTTTCTATGAATGTGATTAAGAATGTGCTTCAATGCCTAGGTTATTACTACCTACATCCTGTTTGAAGGAAAAAAGAAGAAAGAAAGAAGTAAAGGGTTTTACTATTTAGGCAACTTTAGTTGCATAACAACTGGTAGCATGAGGGAGATTTCCTGGCAGAATGAATAACTTTCAACAAGCAAACTTGTTCAGTCAGCTGCATAATTTGTACAAACCATCTGAGTATGAAGGTGCCATCCTGAGAATATTATTGAAAACCTTTAGGGATATTATTAGTTAAGCAGAAATTTTTTTATAGGTAATTAAACACAAGTAGTAAAACCCAGATTGAGGTTGCAGAGCTCAAGGTTAAAAAGAACCCTGCTTTTTATTTGTGAAATGAACATATTTGCTACAGGAATCATAAAAAGACATAAGGAATAGAACCTGCAGTGCCATTTTAGTCATTTTTTCCAAGCAGAATTATGCTTTAAAAGAATTTCTGTTGTCTTGCCACATGAGAATAAGTTAATATTTTAGAGTAAAAAGTGAAAACAATCCATGTAAGTATTATAGCTCACTAGCTACACCATAGTGCAAAATACATGTTCTATCTTTGTCTCCTAGATAGAATCAGAATTGCTCAATTGCTTGAGGTTACTCTCTAGTGCAAGTTATAGAACTGCATTTCTACAGCAAGTTGATCCAAGTTCAACACTGAAAGTCATTGTGAAGTTTGGATTATTCATCAAGTGTAGTGACAGTTGACTAGAACTGCCTAGAAGATTTGTTATGAAGCCGTCAATTGTTCTGACTTATATTTTTCTAAACTGTACTTTGTAACTTGGCAGACGTAAGTGTCCTTAAACACAAGCTGTTATAGCATAGTTATCACAAAATCATGTTGTGATATGAGTAACAGTTTATATTGTATCATATGAGAAATTATATTACATATATATAAAATCACTGGGCATGCGTAGATGAAATGGGGGCCCTAAATTGAAGCAGTGGGTTTTTAAAAAAACTGCTGCTTTATATTTAGGGCAAAGTAAACCCCTGTGTTGTATACACTCATACCTTACCTGTGTCTCCGGCGGTGGAAGGGGAGGACAAGTTGCTGGCAGGTGGACCAGACCCTGGGCTGCAGGGGAGGAAGGGCTGGTGCTTTCCTCCATTGCAGCAGCACCCCTGCCCAGGCGGCACCTGCCCACAGGCACCCGGCTCGGGTGGTCCTGGGGGCACCACAGCCATGGAAGGAAGGACCAGGTCCCCGCACAGCTCACGCAGGTAGGCAAGTTTGGGGCGGGGGGGGAGGGGAAAGGGGGGGAAGAGATCAGGCTTGCCACTTTTCTTTTCCTTCAGTGGAGCCTGCCTTCCCAGGCTGCTGCCAGGCT
>NW_017729027.1:35334126-35341729 GCF_001723915.1 Gavialis gangeticus
TTCCCAGGCTGCTGCCAGGCTGCCTACATGGGCTTCCTGTACAGCCCCTGAGCCACATGCAGCCCAGTGCTTCACTCCATGGCTGGAGGTATTTTAGTTTGATGTGCCCCAAAGTCATTTAAGGCACATTACACCACCAAATGTGCTAAAGTGGCTGGAATTAATGCACAATATGCTGTAGACGTGTGCAAACACCATTAAAGCAGTTCAGAAGCATTTAACCCACTTTAAAGTGTTGTGCACATATGCCCCTCATTTCATCTACACAATATTTTTAATTTTATAGGTAACCATGTTACCAGCCAAATATTAAGTAGCTTTTTTTTTTTTCTTACCTGCATAATTCATTGTTTTGGCATTGGTGAATTATGCTTAGACACGAAGGAGGGGGCACTATGTTGACTGCACATGGCTTTCCATGAAGAAGTTCTTTAGCTTTTTGGCAAGATTTATCAAGTTGGGTGCAGTCACAGAATGTCAACATCTGGGCAACATTAAAAGGCATATTTTGATAGAAGAACCTTATGGCTGCTTGACATTCTTTCATGTTGCACTTTTTATTCACTGAGCAAACTTTAAGGTACAGAGATAGCTGTCTGTTACACACTTCATCTTCAATACATGCCCTGTTTACATCCAAACATGTCCCATTCTCAGTGTGTTCTAAAAGGCAGAATACAATCAAAAGAATCAGTTACATATAGACAACAATCTATTAAGCATACTACTTGCTGGACTCCCATTGAAAACACTATGAAATCTCTGCTACAACCCCAATATTCCTCCCAAATCAGACTTGTTTATTGCTGAACTCCTCCATCACTCCCTTCATCATGCCCATTGCCCCATCTTCACTCTCCTATTTGCCACCACAGGCCCCTGCTAAGCAACTCTCAGATTATCTGCTGTGCATGGAGCAGCAGAAGGTAAAAGACAGGAAGGAGGAGCTTTTTATGGTTAAATGACTTCTAAAGTGCTGATGCTTTCTTGGGCTAAATACATCAGACTTTAGTTTCTGAAAACCAAGAACTGCAAGCTGTATGAGAGGCAATAGCCTGTGTTGACCTCCATTCTACTGTGACTAGATTGCTTCTGGTGCTCAGATATTTCTGAAGAATGTGCAGTCATTGAAGTTTAGATATACCTACATTTTATCACTTTTGAGCACTGACCCAATGTATCTATAACACACATACTTGCATCTGCCTTTCAGGTAGCAGAGAAGACTACAGAATTGAGCACCTGAGAGCTGTACAATAGCACCTAGGAGCTTGTCTTTGCTAAAGACATCTGTCTCTATCTGGCTCACATGCCACACCTACAAAATGTTATAGGCCCCTAGTCCTATCCAGAAGATGTCATCTAACACTGTATTGTCACTTCCCCATATTAAATCTATAGACCGCTTTCACATCTCACCTCACTTCAAGGAAACCACAAAAAGTTCCTGCAATGACTTATAACAGGGTTTGGAAACCTAAGGCCCTTAGGTTGTATCCAGACCATGGAGCCTTTGAATTCAGCCCATGAAGCAGTAGCTTCATCAGCATTCAGCCGTGGGGATCTTGGCCTACAATATGTCACAACTAGGCACTGGGTGTTCTGGCAGAGAGGGGTCTCTGCTCACACTTTCCCCCAGCTCGGTAGCAGGGGCTTCAGCAGAAGGGGAGCTCTGCCAACACCAATCCACAGGCAGGCAGCCAGAAGAAGCAGCAGAGGTTGATGGGCCCCACCTCAGTGCTGGCTTACTTCAGATGTGAGCTAGGTCGTTCCAGCCCACAACCAGAAAACAATTCCAGCTGCTGACTTACAGAAGTCAGTATTGAAATGAGAAATAGCGGTACTCATGTCATTGGGACGAATGCAGGGATGAGCAGATGGGCATGCTACGCTGCTCCAACTAATCCGTCTCTGTTCAACACAAGTATCACAGTGAATGCAATTAAAGAGTATAAAATTCAGTGACTATTACTAGCTCAAGGGCAGCAGCATTAAGACTGTACTGTATGCATCTTAATTCTGCATTTCCTTATTTCTCAGAAGTTCAAGTACCTTAACCCTCTGATTCTGATGCCTAGGTGCTTGAATGTTGCTAACCATGTGTTTCTAGACCTGATGGACAAATCTTACCAGCAGGCAACCTTAATTCTGCAATAATACATTTATCATTAAGCTATTTAGACTGAAATCTTTATTCGACTTTGCCAGTGATTTCACTGGAGCCATGATTATACCCATAGATTGTACTTCATGTCAGAGAATGACTTTATTGTACTTGTGACATGCCTTGCACTCTTTTGATATTGTATAAAACCCCAGTAAAGGTATTCACAATGCTGATTTCTTAAGTCCATTATTGTTTCAAAGCACTCAAAACCTCGTAAAATAGATGCAGTATCTCAAAGGATTGATTGCTTAGTTTCTAGGCAAAATAGAGTGTTGAGAAATTAACGTTACCAAAAGGTTTATATTGAAATAGCAACTAACAGTAACATTTTAATGGCAACCTTGAACTATTTCTTGGGTAATTTGTTACATAAACTTGATATCTGGGAGAATTAGACTAGGTCACTATTTACTTCCATAAAGACCCTAGGGAAGACATTTACCAGGCTATTTACTTCTGAAAAGAGTGCAAGAGGAAAACTGTTCCTTGAAGAAAGTACTATCAGGAAAGAGGGCTAGATCTTGTTTGGGAGTCTGAAGGATCAACTGAAATGCAATTTGCCAAAGGAAATCTCAATAGGTTGGAGGGACTTTTCAAAATAATTCAATTAAACTGTGAATAAGCATTTATGCCCTTCTCATCATTTGAGGATGGTATTTCACTGTCCTCAGTGAAATCAGTGGGAGTTTTACTTTTGACTTCAATGGGATTAGAATTTTTACTCCTTTGGGATCCTTGTGTATGCAAAAACTTAGCTGCAAACAATTTGAAGTTTACTAAATCCCAAATTTTAAGTTATTTTGAGTCTTGGCATTATTATTTAATCTATATGAAGCTTCATTTTTCATTATTATAGGCTGATAGAAAAAAACAGTAAATAAGAACTATAAATGACTATATAAATGAGCCTTACCTTGTTTGGAAAGAGCAGATAAATTCCACTGTAATTTAGTTTCCATGTTAATATTATCTAAACGAAAAAAATATGGGATATAGAACATACGCAGCGTTAATAAATCCCCTGTGTCAACTGTGTTGTCAGTTTTAATGTACCGCTTTATTGGCTGCTGTGCTAGGAACAGCTCAGAAAGAAAAGTAAAGAGAAAAAACAAATAAGATTGACCAAGTAGAAATTGTCAATTTGTTTAGAAACCATAAAGGCTACATTATATTTACTTATAGATATCAAGGCGAATATGCACAGGAGCTTTCCTTTCCACTGCCAACACCACTACCCTGTTTATGAGCTTATGGTTTGTGAGTATGGAAGTTCAGGACGTCCTAGATAAACCCGGGCCATGTAAAAAATCAAACTCTCTCATGAACAAATGCAGGCTTATGAACCTACTGTTATGCATATATGGACCCCCCTTTAATAATCTTGCCCCTTAATAAATGCAAACTATATTACTGTTCTTTATTTATGTTATGTTATGTTATGTTTTAATACTATTAAGTAGTATTAATAATAGTACTCTATTAGTGGCATGAAAAGGCACTACTACGCAGGATACGTATTCCTTTGGATTTGGTTCCATACACACATATATGAAGACACAATTCCAAGCTATGTTTACCCTGCTAATTGTTATGCTGTCAGATAGTCACACACATGTAAAAAGGTTCTCAAAATACTCTTTTTTCAAACGTCACTGCAAATAAATAATCCAATATGTGAACTGCCCCAGAAACTTGAGATGATAATGGATTCTCTATTCCCTAGTACAGCCGAGAGTTACAGCTATTTTGTTCCACTAAATGGCCTCCCCTGGTGATCTTTTCATTATTTGGAATATGCGCAGACGTCTAAATCACTATTGAAATCTAATTCTAGATTGAAACATGATTTCTATTAATAATTCATATTATGCGTATTGTAAGCAGAATAGCATGACAAAACGTATTTCTAAAGCAACACGAACCTGTACCAGCGTCCTGATTTCTCTCATCATCATAGTCTTCTTCATCAAAAGCTATATTCTCCTTTGCATGCTGTAGACAGGTGTTATTAAAGATGCTTTTCCATATTTTAGTACACCGTTTTTGAAGTGGCTCTGAACACCTGCAATTCCCTAAGACTGTTTTTCTCAGGTTCTTCCACGCAGACAAACATTGTTTCCCAACAACTTGGAGACTGCATTGTGCTACCTCTGCTCTGCATACCCTTTGGAAGTTCTTATACTCCACAAAGCAGTAGCGGTCATCTCGACAGCTTTGCTTTGCAATATTGCAGTCATTTTCTCGTTCACCTGTGTGTTTTAGGTCTTTGTGCTTTGTGTGCAGCGTGAAGTTTAACTGGATATCTGAATTTGCTGAAGGGTCCATATGTTCTGAAAAAATAAATCTGAATTTAGATATACATTGCACAATTATCTTTTACGCAGCTCTAAAGAAATTCTGTTAAAAGCTATTTTCCAAAGGTATTAGTGAAACAAACAGAATTATAAAGTGCTAATTTTAATATAATAACTTACCATAGTAATTATGATTTAAATAGTTTGGATTTTGATAAATAACATGTTACTTCAT
Organism: Gavialis gangeticus; assembly: GCF_001723915.1. NCBI lineage: Eukaryota > Metazoa > Chordata > Crocodylia > Gavialidae > Gavialis > Gavialis gangeticus. The sequence continues at coordinate 35,338,823 of NW_017729027.1, forward strand.
AAGAATTTCATATTCTTATAGATTACTGCACCTGCTTTCTATTTATTAGATAGGCACAAAAATCCACATAATATAATGTACACTCTAGTTTAGCACTTAAAATGGGTAGTAATGAAAATGCTCTCACTGAAGTTACTGTGTATGTTGTGTTATCAACTGAAGACAAAGTTTAGTCCAGGCGCATCTCCATTATATTATACTAGGGAGGAATTTGATTTAATATATTTAATCAATAAGGATACAATCCCACTCCTATTGGTAGGGAATTCTGAACCAGGCCTTTAACATTTTCTTTATCACTCATTTGCTACCTTTTCCTACAGGGGAAAAAGGTCACTTTACTCTTCTACAGCAGCTTGGTAATGTTATATCTTCACTGATATGCCGTAGAGTTATGCCAGTGTAACACTGATATAACAGAGTGGAGAATCAATCAATCTTACTGCATATTTGACAGCCACCCATTCAGTGGCTTATTTTACATACCATATGTGAGATCTTCTAATCTTTAGGTTAAAAGATCTCTCTAGACCAGAATATTTAAACCTTCCTTTGTCTAAATATTGCTATTTACTCAAAGAAAGAGCTAAAATCTTTCTTTAACTTAGTGAAGTTTAAATCAAAGACTGCTAAATTGCATCCACTGAATATAACATGACGTGAATAAGAACCACAGAATCTGACCCCGTATATTATTATATGTGCTACAATAGCTAGGTTTATCAGGGCAAGTTAAAAAAAAATTCAGCCTTATATTTGAATATCTTTAGTTTTTCTCTGATTTATCTTACTTTTGTTAATTTTGAAACTGATCTTTCACACTATTTTCCTATATATATTTATTCATGTGAGTATTTTAGAAAAAGGAAAACAAATTAAAAGCCTGCAGGACATTATTTGATGTAGCAGTCACATACAGGAACTTGAAACTGTAACTTTCTTACTGTGAAGAGTAAAATTTCATACATGATTCCATTTCCCTTTACATTGCATATTATTGAACTATCCGGTATATTGCTTACCTTTCTTAAGGCCACATTGTTGTTCAAGCAACATTTCGATGCTACAAGAATCATTCTTGGTGCAGATACAGCTTTTAAATTTTGGATACTGGTCAGCTAAGAACTGTATGGCTTTATTGCAGACAACAGAATCTTTTGCTTTGCAGCTGTTACCTAGATTTCATAGGCAAGAATAGAACTTTATTAATGTTTATTAATGCTTAGGGGATAAGGCTATAAAAACAATTAAATTATAGAACAAGAATAAAATCTTTAGACAAGGGAAGATGGTTTGATTTTGTTTTGCTTTAAAATGTATGGTAATTCACAAAATAAGTGTTGTGTTTGGGATGATATAATAAAAATGTGGGTACAGTTTTGCCTTTAGTTTGAGCCATGTATGTTCTGAACCACGTCCAGCCGTCTGTTTTAAGTTGTTCTCATTTCAAGAGAACATAACCTTTTTCTAATAATTACTTTGGACAGAAATTGAACATACTTTGGTAATTTTTGGTTAATAAGCATGGCACATCTATTGGATCACACCACTGATATGTTAACAATGAGGTAAGCTAATATAGACCTCTGTGCTGGTTCCAAACAATAAAAAAAGACCACCATGGAAGGACACTTTATGGAAAAAAGTAGCTGCAACTTAAGGCTATACTAGACAAAGAGGAAAGAGAGTATAGGGAACCAGCATTGAGTAAAAATGGACATTCAACTTTGGTCAGTTCAGCCAAGGGACAAGAAGATACAGATATTCCCCTGAAAGACTACTGCAAATGGGACTTCAAAGGATACTTGGACCTAAAAAATAAAACACCCATTTAAAAATAGAAAACCCATACACTGTCATAACATGTTGATGAGCACAGCCTGAGGCAGATAATAATCCAGGCCTTTTACATGGTAAGACCCATGGTATTTAGGCACCCATGATATTTAGGTATTCAAGTATAGATTCACTTTACAAACCAGGCTGCTAACTGCTTGAGGACTATGTAATTTGGTTAGCATGTTCAAATATGACTCATTGACTTTTTAAAAACTTTATGGATTCCTCAATAAAATAGGCTTGCACCCACTCTGAGATCACTTTTCTCTCTCCAGGTTACAACTGTCATGAAAACTGTGCTTGTCAGGAATAAGTGAACTATGGATGACAAGTATGACATCTGCAGGTGAAGAAAACAGAGGGCAGAATCCAATTTAATTTTGTGTAAGACCAAAGCACAGCTTGAGACTCACTCCAGTGGTGACACGTAGGGGGTGCACATGCACCCCCTGAAACTACTGGTGCCCCCTCTGCAAGCACCAGCTGGGGAGTAGGAGCACCAGATGTAGGCTGCAGCCACTTCCAGAAGCACCACGGCCACTTTCAGGAGCAGCACGGCCGCTTACCATGGAGTAAGTTTTACCACAGCCCCCCCTCCTGCAGTTGGTGATATTGGCTGTGGGGGACCACCCCCAATCACTGACTGGTCACTGGGGATGCACGTGCCCTCCCTGACTAAGGTGGCACCAGTCACCCATGACTCACTCTGTGTTCCACCACTGAAGTGTAGGAGTAATTCTATTACCTATTCTGGGCACATCTACACAAGACATTTGTTGAGGGGTTGCCTAATTAGCTCTGCAATAAAGTCTCAGTGTTTATATGTGCAGGTTGCAGTAAACTAAAAAAATACTGCCATAGGTTAGTATTTGTAAGCACAAGTACTATCCTGTAGCACCATTGTAGCAGGAGGGGCATCCTAGGGTCACCATGCTCTCCCCTAGCGCCCCTTACCGTGTCCAGTTTGTTTACAAAGCACTCTTAATTCTCACCTGCCACATCTTTGATCTCAAATGTATATGATAAGGAGGCTGCCTCTTCGTCTCCCTGGACACGGTTTTCCTCCTG
>NW_017729027.1:35341782-35356980 GCF_001723915.1 Gavialis gangeticus
CTATGTGCGGCTCCAACCAGCCCTTTACCATGCCCCAAGCCTTGCTGATTTACCGGACACTGTTCAGTCTTATACTCTCTTCAGCTCTCGGGCTCTCTAACCTTGGTGCCCTGCTACAAGCATTATGTAGGGTGCCATAACACATGTGTAGATGGTGACTAGGGCTGGTTGGGACATGAGAGTGCTTCAATGTGGGGGCTGCCTACCAGCTAGCCCCACACTGGAACACCCTTGTGCCCCAGCCAGCCCTTCAACAACACATTGAACTGGATTGGAGCAGCTCAGGCTAGCAAGCTGACCCCCTGGGCCTCCTGCCATTTGGGGCTGTTCTGACCCACAGTGACCATGCATAGGGAGTGCACAGGCATGCACTTACACCCCCTGGGAGTGCTGGTGCACCCTCTGACTGGCTGTGCTCACCACTTAGGCGATGGGCAGGGGGCAGGTGGAAGCGCCAATGCCCACCCTGTAAGTGCTGGCCGATCACTGCAACCACTGCAGCCACTTCCAGGAGTGTCTGTGGCTGTTTTTGGGAGTGGCTGCAGTGATCGGCTGGTGCTTGCTCCCAGAAATGGCTGCAGCCACTCCTGGAAGTGGCTGCAGCAATTGCAGTGATTGGCTGCAGGAATAGGCCATTGTGGGATTGCCTGGGGGACCCTGGGAAACCCCTTCCCCAGTCCATAGGATCACCCACAAGGGACCCCCCCCCAGTCGGTGGGACTGGTCACAGTGGGGAAACGTGACCCCCTCTCACCCCAAGTAAGGCAGCACCATTCACCCATGCTGAGCCAGATCAATGTGCTGCAGTCCTGAGAGCAATCTACATGTGTAAATGTGGTGCCTGGGAGCAATAAACTCTGGTGCAAACTGTGTCAGAGTTTATCCAGTCAAAGTAATTGCACGTGTAGATGTGCCCTCTGGGTGCATAAGTGTCCCCATTACAGAAATAAGGAAATGGCTGTGCATTTCTGGAGGGCAATCCTATTCCACTTAGGAACCCAAACGGGATAATAGAATAGAATTGCTCAGACATAACAGTTGGGTAACTCAAACTTACCCTCAGGCTGCACTTCGGTTTTCTGCTGTTTACTGTTTTTAACAGCTGGACTTCAATTATAAAACATTATGTAATAAAGATTAAGCATATTGATTAGTCATTAATACTTTTATGAATAAATATGAAACCCAGGTAGTCTTCCCAAGAGAAAGAATTTAGGACTTTTTTTAGAAACCTGGAATATGAGCTCAGGGAGATCTAAGGGAGATATAAGGGATAAAGGCAAATGAGAAAACAAGCGTTGTTGTTTTTTGGGGGGGTGGGTGTTGGTTTGGATTTGTCCTGTCTGTACCAAAACATTTTACTGCTAAAGGCTGTCACAAGCTGGAACAACCCTGAATTTGTGCTGTTCAAATTAAATCACTTCTCTGAGTGCATGCCTACATGTGTATTTGCATGTGCCTAAACTTAATGTAGCCTTTGCTTAAGGCACATTAAGGAGATTTAGCCATGCATCTACACGTTGATGTGCTAATGCGCCTTAAGGCACTTTAACTTTTAAGTTAAATTAGCTAAGTTGCATTAGCCCACATGCAGATGCACTAATGCACTTTAATGAGGTGCTGTTGATTGACGCACACCACATTAATGCACATTAAGCACCTACATGTGGGCTAATGGGACTTGGCTAATTGTGCCTAAATTTGATACCTGCTTTATGCCTGTACCAAATTTAGGTGGGTGCATTAAGGGTACACACATGTGGACATGCACCCTTAATGTGCCTTATAAATGGCTATTTTAGGCTAATCCCACTTAAAAGGGGTATGTGTAGACATGCCCTGAATGACTTAAATTTTGGATCAGAACTATTCCACTGCTACAATGCATATACAAGTTACTGGCTTACCTATACCAGCAAACAGTTCTGCAGTAATAATTCTAGGGTGCTCCTATGCCTGCAACATATGCTTTTGAAAAGCCTCTCTTCATATTAGTCCAAGTCTGGGTATGGACAAGTGTTATATTTCATAGATTCATAGATTCAAAGATGTTAGGGTTGGAAGGGACCTCAATAGATCATCGAGTTTGACCCCTGCATAGGCAGGAAAGAGTGCTGGGTTCAGATGACCCCAGCCAGATGCCTATCTAACCTCCTTTTGAAGACCCCCAGGGTAGGGGAGAACACCACCTCCTTTGGGAGCCCATTCCAGATTTTGGCCACTCTAACTGTGAAGAAGTTCTTCCTAATGTCTGGTCTAAATCTGCTCTCTCTTAGCTTATGGCCAGTATTTCTTGTAACTCCCAGGGGTGCCTTGGTGAGTAGAGCCTCACCAATTCCCTTCTGCACCCCCATGACGAATTTATAGGCAGCCACAAGGTTGCCTCTCAATCTTCTCTTGCAGAGGCTGAAGAGGTGCCCTGGTCTCTCTTTGTAGGGGCTTGGCCTGCAAGCCCTTAACCATACTAGTGGCCCTTCTCTGGACCCTCTCCAGGTTATCCACATCCCTCTTAAAGTGTGATGCCCAAAACTGGATGCAGCATTCCAGCTGCGGTCTGACCAGTGCCCAATAGAGGGGAAGTATCACCTCCTTGGTTCTGTTTGTCATGCGTCTGCTGATGCACGATAAAGTGCCGTTAACTTTGCTGATGACTTCATCACACTGACATCTCATGTTCATCTTGGAGTCCACTAGCACAAGATCCATTTCTGCTTCCATGCTGCTGAGCAGGTCATTTCCTAGGAAGTAGGTGTGCTGGACATTTTTCCACCCTAGGTGCAGCACTTTGCATTTCTCCTTGTGATAGTAGGAGAAATACTACTCCTTGTTACAGTAGGAGAAATGCTAGTCTCCTGCTAGAAACTGGGAGCATCCATGAAGTTTCTCCCACAGGAAACAGGCTGATTCTAGGATAAAGATCTTCCTCATTTCAACAAGGAAGACCTTTTATGCAGGAGACATTTTCCTGCAGGAATGAACCCCCAGCCCATGGAAATGTTCTGAGTGCCTTCCCCAGACTAGGATGTGAGTGCTGCTGGAATCCAGGCAATCCTAGGGACGAGTGGGCCAGCACGAAAAGGTTACCCATGTGTTCCCCAGAGTGGGGTGACCCCTGGACTCAACAAGAATCCTATGAGTCAAAGTGCACATCACATGACAGGATAGGAATAAGCTACAGAAGTGTACACCAGTGCAGAGAAGGATTTTAGACATGCAAAACCTGCAGGAAGCAAAAAAACTCTTTTAGACTCACCTGGGATGATATAGATGGGAAAGGTTCTGCTTTGAGCAGGGTGTTGGACTACATGACCTCCTCAGGTCCCTTCCACACCTAATTTTCTATGAGTTTGAGTCATACCCAGCAAGCCCATTTAGGGAACACTCCTACCCCTTTTTGAAACTGGGGACAGAATGTATCTGGGCAGAGGATGCAGGAAGGGCCTTTTGAAGCAGGTGGCTTATTTAACACCAGGGATTTGTAATCATAGCTAAAAATCAGATAATGTTATACAAAACCTCAAAACATACTCAAATGTATGCCACTTTGGCAGGTCAGGCTTAGATCATTTGCTAGCATCATAAATCAATGCATCGCAAAGAGAAAAGAAATGTTATACCTGAGCACTCTGATAAAGCATGTGGGAATGCCAATATAATCCTTGAAAGCAATCTAGTGACTGTTAATTAAGATTTTATGATTTTTATTAACACAAAAGTAAAGGAAATCTACAGAGCTTTTGGTTTTTAGTCAGAGTTCCAAATAATTTACTTGTAGGCCATGCTTGGACTTAGATTCAGAAAGCAATATCAATGGCATCAGGATAGCTTGTCACCATACTCTCTTCTCCTAAACTCCAATGAACAATACAGAGATTTGGCAAGAATACATACATTGGCTTGTGATTTGTGAGGAGAAATTCACCTTGCATTTTGTTTTTACATGGATTTAATCATTTTTAATATATTTACATGGATTTTTAAAGTATTTTTTGCCTTTTATACTGCACAGTAAAGTTTTATTTTGTAAAGTCATAATTTATTTTGATTTGTGATTTGCAGTCAGCATATCCTCACCATATTCATGAATGTGTTAAAAAGCCATTCAGAATCCATATCCAAGCCAAATGCAGTTTATTTATACATTCCCACACTGCAGCAGTCCATACGGCACACTGTCAAAATGTTCTGTCTCACAGCCTCCCACATCTATATAACACTTCAGTGACTCTTGTGATTGCCAGTCTGTCAGGTTGTTCAAAAAGAGCCAGAACCGTTCTATACTGATGGTAGTATTTCCTCCTTTTTGTCACTAATATTATGCAAATCACAATCAGCAATAACAATAAAATGTGTAACTCTGTGTGCGTCTACACAAGACACTTTACTGCACAGTAGACAGACTGCACACTATTACACAATAAAACATCACAGTATAACTGTGCACGTAAACTACTGTGCAGTTAGCGAGTACCTGTAAATACAGGTACTAAATTAACTGCAAAGTAGACACTGCACAGTAGGGCTCATGTAGATGCTGACCGGGAGCAAATTTGCTCCTGGTCAGCCACACCAACAGGGGACTAAGTCCTGATGCTGCTCAGCTCCTGCCTCCACCCAGAAGCCAGGAGCTGATCAGTGTGGGGACCCGGTCCCTATCTGCTCCCAACTGCCCTGGCACTGAAGGACTCCCAGCTTCCCACAAGAGCAGGGAGATGGGCAGCACCAGGACTGGGGAGCATTTCCTTTTCTGCTCAGTCAGGGGCAGCAGGGAGCTGTCCTGCCAATGGGGCAGATAGCAGAGAGCCCTTGGCTAGGTGGGGAATCCCCACCCAGCCTGGAGGCTTCCTGCCAGCTGTCCCACCAGGGAACTGGGACAGCAGGACGGGAAAGAATCTCTTCTTCTTCAGATGTTTCCTAGCCTCTTCCGCTAATCAGCCAATTGGAGCAGGCAACTAGGAAACAGCTGTGGGGGAGGGGATTCTTTCCCAGCCCCCTGCCCTGGTCAGCTGGTGGGGCAGCTGACAGTGAGCCCCCAGCTGAGTGGGAATTCCTCACTCAGCCGGGGTGGATGGAAGCTGTCCCACCAGTGGGGTGGTTAGCAGCAGGGAAGGGGAGTTGTGTGGTAAGGGACTGTTTCATAGCCCCTTGCCCTGGGTGGCAGGGGGCTTGGAAAAAGTTGCAGGAGAGAGGAGTATTTCCCAGCCCCTTGTCCTGGCCAGCTGATTGGGGCAGGGGGCTGGAAAAGAGCTGTGGGGGAGGGGACACTTTCCCAGCCCCCCTGCCCTAATCAGCCAGTGGGGCAGGGGTCTGGGAAAGAGCTCTGGGGGTGGGACTTTCTCCCAGACCTGGGGCTTAGGGCTGGAAAACAACTGCCTCCTCACCCCTGAGAGTCCAGATCTAACCCTGGTGTCCTCTGCCAGCCTGGGGCTAGCACCTGGGGGGGGCCCCAGAGCTCTCACTGGTTGCCATATGGCAGGAACAAATTTGCTCTCAATGGGTGCATCCAGACATGTGTGGATGTTCAGTTCCCAGGGAACAAGTATTGGCAGTGCACCTTGTGCCACCACTTCTTGTCCCCGGGGAACGCCTGTGCCACACGCACTTTGGAGTGCAGCAAGTTGCCCCAGGTGGTGCAGAGGAGGCTGGGGCCAGCATTGTGTTGGTGTCAGCAGCCTTACCTGCAGTCATGGGGGCCTCCAAGAACTGCAGGCATGGTGATCCAGCTGAGCAGAGCCTGGCCAGCAGCTGCAGTACAGCTCCGAGCGGCCCGGCTCCACTTTTTAGCAGCACACGCTGCCCAAGCATGTGCTGCTTCAGGTTTTTTTTTCTATGTTAATGTCAATAGAACATCCCAGTAAGCCACCAACGTTTGCATCATCATGAGGAAACAGAACTTTCTCTTTATGTACTCTGAGGCTACAGGGGTGTGTGTGTGTGTGTGTGTGTGTGTGTGTGTGGAGGGAGTGGACATAATTGTGGTGTGTCCTATCTATCACATTAACTCAACTCATGAAGCCCATTGTCCAAAACCATAAGCTATGTGTAATGGCTGTGGGTTCTTGGATGATAATAACCACCACTATAGATTTCCAATGCCAAATTGCATTGCCTACTGATCAATAGCAATCTGGAAATGTGAGTTTCTAAAGCATGACTAGCCCCACCCTTCTTTACTCCAGTGTCAAAGCAACTCTTATTTTAGTATCTCCACATTGGCCTGCTGCGGCCAGCTCCTCACACTACTCAAGGAATATTTTCCTTCTCTATCTGATTGTTGCAGATATACATCATGATCTGATCCCACCACTTCTTGCTAATTTCACAAGTCCAGAAGCTGTATTTAATTGTATATTGTTAGGCAATGAATGCTCATGGGACCTGGTAATTTGCATACAGTATGTACATTATCTACTCCCCAATTTTCTTGTTTTCACTGCACCAGCCATCACTGTGGTAACTGCTGAAGTTCCCCAGCTGCAGAATGATCAGCCATCCCACTTCCAAGACATCCAAGAGATCTTTCTAGAGGCCTAGAGACCAGGTCATACAAGAGGAGGCTGAAAGACTTTGGACTGTTCAGGCTAGAGAAGAGAAGACTCAGAGGGGACTTGATGGCAACCTATAAGTATATCAGGAGAGTACATCAGGGTCTGGCGGACTAACTATTCACCAAGGCCCCCCAGGGGAGGACAAGAAATAATGGGTACAAACTGATTGAAGATTGCTTCAGACTAGACATAAGGAAAAACATCTTTACAAGTTGAGTGGTGAGGGTTTGGAACAGGCTTCCCCCAGGGGTGGTACAGTCATCCACCCTGGCGATCTTCAAAAAGTGTCTTGATGCCCATCTTTCTGGGGTCATCTGACCCCAGTAGCCTTTCCTGCCCAAGTGAAGGGAGGCTGAACCCAATGATATTTAAGGTCTCTTCCAGCTCCTAACAACTATGAAATCTATGAAATTTTTCTGTCCAATATTGATATTTCTACTAACAGGTTAAAATGATTGAAAAACTAATGCTGAAAGTGTTAATCTTTGGGACAGACTAGGGGAGTGGTGGTAACTTTTTTTTTAGAAAGAGGATTAAAATAAGAAAATTATCAGACAGAACAGAAGGAAATATAGGAACTAGACTCCGACATCTCACAGTTCCTTAGGAGGAATGTTGGTGTCCCATAATTCATTGGAAGAAAAGTCCACAATTACAGGATGATAAATTGCATAATGAGATGCCTACTTCCAGGCAGCACATGATTTGTTGATATAACCCCTACTGTGATGATGGGCTTCATGAAGAAAGAAACCCAACTGCATGAATTCTAAAGAAAGTACAAAGTTAGTTGCTGTACTTTGTTATAAATGCTACTTGATAAAACTTCCTAGGTTATACATAGCCATGGAGGAATTTCTGTAATATTGTTTTAAGTAGATCTTGCACCATAATAATGATGAAGTCACAGAGGCCAGAGATTTACCCTAACAATTTACTATGTTGTGCAGCACAAAAGGGATAAAAGGGGTTTGTATAAAAGTTAGACCATGTACTCAGCAGTATATGGTTCTCTTACCAGTATCAGCGTGTTTTAGCTATGTGATTCAGTATCACAGCTATCAGTACCACAGTGTTGATTCAGCTATGTGATGAATAGGCAGAAAATACTTTTATTGCTGGTTTTCAATTATTGTTCCTTTTATTAGTGATTGATTGCAAATAATATAGCTAAAATACATATTACTAGGATGCTTATCAAAATGCTTTCTTATATTGTGCTTGGAAGCCAGTAATAATACAGGTTTTTATTAAAGTAAAATTTACAGGTCGTCCTACAGCATATCCACATCTGATGGAAAACGGACTTTTGACAAAGAAATGAATCCCTTTTTAGGTCATAATCTCTTCTTTTTTCACAAGCAAAACTACCATTGTCAAGACGGGTCCCAACTAAGGATGAAGGACAAAGTAGACTTCTGAATCTAGTTCGCAAAGATATTTTTTTAACATTTGATGCAGATCTGAAAGTCTAATACCTTTTTTGCTTTATTGCCAATACAGAAAAATCTGGTAGGGGGGTGGTGGGAGGGGGGAAGACATTTCCTAATTTTTCAGCTAATCAAAAAAAGAGAAAACAAAATAAGGTGTAATATTGAAACATTTTGACATTGTCAAAACAAAAAGTTATTGAAATGAAATATTCAAACCTCCTCCAACCTATTACAATAAGATGATTAGAGTGCATTTTGATTTCTAATTTCCTTGTGTTATTGGAGGGAAGAGAAGTTAGAAGGAGCACAGACTCACAATGCAGTACAACTGTAGAGGTTATACTAGAGTGTCAAGGTACTCTGAGCCCTTGGAAAGGCCTAAGCAAACACTGGAGTACCTTTAGGAAGGTATCCACAAGGGGACTGGGAAGAGGTGATTGTAATACTCTTCCCAAATGATTCCCGCCCCCAGCCCTGCAATGGAGGAGTAGTGGGGAAAATCATTCTTCTCTTTGAATAATAGTTTGTTTTTAAGGGATAAAGTGGTACAAATGACCCAATGTCCATTTAGACATGTCTATGTTATGGCCCAGATGTGTCCATTAGGGTATACTCCAAGAACATTGTGATCACCTGCTCTATGTGAACATGCCACATGGGGAGGCAAAGCTAAGTCAGAAGCATCCCCTTATAGCTTCTCTCAAGAGTGATAGTGGGGATGTCCCCAGAGTGGTTTTACCATCATGTTTCTGGGTTTGGCATGTGCAAGCGGTAGCAGAGACACACCAGCTCCCACCAGTATAGAAAAATCCTCCAGGGGTCTAGATTTTTGCCTTTTTAATAATATCAGTGTTTTCAAATTCACACTAATAAATCTGTTCCAATTAACCACAGCACTATTTAATCTCTGTTTTTCTATGTTCCTCTACCCTACACATGGGCTAGGGACAGAAGTTACACATAAACCGGTATCAGTGATTGGAAACTGGTTTAAATCTGTAACACAACAGGGCTAGGGACAGACATTACACATAAACTGGTTTAAATGATCAGAAACTGGTTAAAACCTGTAAAAGAACACAAGTTCAGTGCACATAAACCAGTTTCAAAATGGCTGTAACTGGTTTAAGATAAACCTGGTTGAATGTAGTATCCGATTTAACTGATTTGGGTCAAACCAGTTTATGCAATGTGTTCCAGACCTTTTCCAGGTTTCAGTTAAACCAGAGTCCCCTAGCATCCCAGATGCTTTGTAGCCCTGGGCAGGGCTCTGTTCTCTGCTCCAGAGAACAGAGTTGGCCTTGACCCTATGTACCCTAACCAGAGCTCTGTCAGAGACTGCAGGCACAGCAGGGTCTGCCTTGTTTCCCTCTGCCCCACACCACCCTTGCTGCTTGAGCAGGGATACCTCCTTTCTCCCTCACTCCCTCCCTCCTATCTCCCACAGCTCAGACCACAGCCTCATGGACCCCAGGCATGTGGTGTGCTAGCTAATGCTGAGAGGTGTCTGTGTGTGCATGTCTCCAATTTCACTGGGACAGGCAGACAGAACAGTGCCCACTTAGGGCTTTTTGGAGCTAATCAACAGGTCCTCTGGTAATGTCTCTCCATTTCTCCTTGGAAAAAGCTGTTTAAAAGGAGCTTGAACCAATGAGACAGGCTTTTGTTTTGTTGATGGGCTGATAACAGTTTTTATCAGGCCCCTCCTGGCTCCCTCACCTGTCAGGTTTGCAGACAGTATGAAGAAGCAGGGAGTGAGAGATCAAAAAGCTCATTATCATCAACAGATGCATGCACTGCACACAGCCACTTTGCCTCAGAGTGCTAGCCAGGAGTTGGGGTCTCCCACCCTTTGAGCAGCAAGCGGAGAAAAGCCTGGGGCTGCACAGGCCAGGGTGGGGGTTTATACCTGTCCCTAACTGGAGGTCCTGCTGGGGCCTGGTCATACCCACCTCAGCTCAGCACTTTGGAAGGGAAGGGAAGGTTGCTTTAGGGCCCCCCAGCTTCTATCCTGAGCCACTACAGGCATGTGCCTGAATTTCCTCAGTCCAAAGAAGATGTCTGTGCAGTCGCAAACCAGTTCAAGCTAGGCAGGTTAGACTAACCTGCAAAGATTGAATCAGTTCAGGCTCAGGCTTTTTGAATGTCTGTCCCCAGCTCAGAAGTTCAGTGCACATAAACTGCTTTCAAAATGGCTGAAACCATTTTTTAAGACAGACCTGGATGGATGTAGTACTAGACTGAAATGATTTAGGTTAAACTGATTTATTGAATTTCTGTCCCAGACCACCCACAGATTCAAGTTAACTCACAGTCCCCCAGCATCCCAAGATGCTTTGTACTTCCTGTCGCAAACCCTCCCTTGCAGGGTGGGCATACTAGTTTTGGCCCAAGCTGTCTACTTTAGCCAAGCAGGGAGGCGTGCTTTAGCACCCCCCCACCCCAGTTTGTGGCCTAAGCTATTGTCGCCATGTGGCTGTATTTCCAGAGTCAAAAGTAAACATTCACTTGTTTATCAGTTCAATCTACGCAGCTTAGACTAACCTGCAGAGATAGAATTGATTCAGCTGTCAGCTTTTTGACTGTCGCCTTAGTGCCAGATTCTATTCCACCTATTTGGTGTCTAAATGGACCTATGTACTTAAATGTGATCCTTTTCAATTCCTGGAAAAACTATTAATACCAAAAGGTCACAGATTTTCCTCTTGCTCACTGCTTTTTTATGAGTTTTTCAGGCCAAGATGAAAATATATTACAAACATAGAAAATGGATTATCAGGGGCTCAAACATGGTAGAATAGACTCACTCTTAGGCACCTAATAGATGGAATAGAATCTGCCCCTTAAAGTTCTAATGGTAGAAATTAGTATTCAGGAGAGATCTGAATGAGAAGGAAGAATGTTTCTGTATTACCAACAGGAGGGAACAATTTCTTGATCTAAACAAAGTCAGGCTTGTTTAATAAAAGGAATAAGGCTGTATTTCAGGCCTGTTGTATTCGCTGGTGCATTCATAATAGTATTTAGATATTTACTAGATCTAAATTGCCTGGTAAAATAGGTCACATTTTATTAGGTAAAAGTGTATATAGAACAAAGAGCAGTACAGCTCTCAAACATTTTGAGCAGCTATAAAATGGGTAATATATATATATTAACATACAGATATGGAACAACATTGTTATCTTCATTAAACTGTTTAATAAAAATAATCTTGTTCATTAAGGTAATAAACAGCAGCAGAGAAAATGATTCCTTTCTCTCATGCAAGTGAAAAATCTCTTAACTGTTGAATAACCAGAGGGAGATTAGTCATGTTCAATGCCTGCAATATGTTGTATTATCATTCCCTGGAAATGAATCACTCTGACATGTTAGTGCTAGTTAACTGAGGAACTTTGTCAGTTCTACAAAGTTCTGTCAGGGACACTATAATTTGTTCATTTCAAATTCTAATATTAATTCTCAAAGTATTCCAGGAAACTATGATGTTGCCTAGGTCTATTACAATATCAATTTGTAGAAGGTATTTTTAACTGGATGACTTTTCTTAGTTTAGAACATATAGGGCTAAATGTTGAAATCATTATTTAGCTCTTGTTCAGGCAAAACTCCCAGCTGGGTAACTGGGGCTCATATTCTGACCCAAGCTCTACCTGCACAAACCTCATTAAAAATGTTTTTGCATTTTTTCTGCCCTGAGTAAGGATCTCAGAACTCGGGGCTCAACCCTAATTATGCAATCATTTTTTATTCTGCTCTCACATCTAAGTTTTACACCTGTAGAACCCCATTGAATTGAATACTGTCACTCCTGTCTCATTGTGATGCAACATCTGAGCTAGGTATTAGAAGCTAAACATATATGGACAGAAACCATTATCATATATACATCAATCAAATACTGCAATGTATTTTGTAACAATTACCTGAAATGTTGCAGACATCTTCAATTATATTCCAGACACTTTCACATCCATTAGCAGCATTTATACATTGCTCTCTCACCTGAAGGCAGTCAGTGGTCTGAGAAGTAAATGAGCTTGAAAAAGATACTGCTAATACTGTAAAAATAGAGAAGTAGTGATTATTTAATGCCTTACATAGATATTTGCTTCCACCTATCCATGCTACAAAATGTAACAACATAACTTAAGGCAGATTTAATGAAGGATGAGCTAGTTAGAACTTCATTAATCAACAAAATACAAAGTTAGATGAAACATTGAGTTTTACTTTCCTTGCAGTTTCAAAAGGCAAAATGCTATAAGATTTTAGCAACATTAAATCACCTATGACCACTGGAATATCATAGAATCATAGAAATTATAAACAGTTGGAAGGAGTGAAGGGGCTGTAAGGGACCTCAGGAGGTTGTTTAGTCCAGCTCCTTGTTCAAGGAAATATCATCCACGAATAGATAATCCCAGCTAAGTGTTTGTCTAACTGCTTCTAAAAACTTCAGGGACAAGACTCTGACAAAACTACCAGGCATAATTTCTAGTAGAACTTATAAATAGTGTCAGGTAAATATATTGCATCATAAACTATATTTTCTTTGAAGTGTTGGAGGGAATTTTTTCTCAAATTCTTTATCAGGATCACTAAATGCATTGAATGTTAAGACCAGTTAAATCATAAATCATATGCAAATCATGTGAAAGACTGAAGTTTCAATTTCACAGTAAAGAATTTCCTTAAATGTGTCCTGTGGTTTATCTTATCAGCAGAAAATTAGATTGGCCTTGTTACAGCAGGAGATACAAGGTTGAGTTTAGCATTTTAATCCATAGTTATCTTTAATATGAGATTGTTTCATTTTAATTTGATAAAAAATGACCCTTTGCATAGTAATATAGAACCTGATCCAGCAAGTTGCTCAACACTTGCTAGCGTGTTTTCATTTGTAGTGGAGGATTCTCAGCACCTCACAGAACTAGGTATTACTGCTCATTCTAGGTGACATTTAAGTCATCCCATGTGGAATTAGAAGGATAAGTGAAGCCCTCCAAACCAGTTTTGAGAAGATTACATTCTGTCTAGGGTCTTGTACAGGCCTTGTGCACTAAGCTCAGTTGCACACAGTTGACATAGTTCTGTAAGACAATATTTTAAAAAATCAACTACTATTTAGAGATTATTTCATCTACTCTGCTTTATTGTGATGAAAAGGTATTACTCAAGGAATACTTTTTGGAGATGTGTGGATAAATGTAATAGAATTAATGTTCAAAAGGTGATGGATGAAATAACATTTAATATACCTCTCTGAAGGCACATCTACCCATTTATTTATACATGCCTACACATAATGCATCCTTACTTAGGGCACATTGAGGCAATTTAGGTGAACATCTATATATGGACTTGCTAATGCGCTTTAAAGTGCATTAAATTTAGGCACAAATAGCTAAGTTGCATTAGCACACCTGAAGAAATGCTAATGTGCATTAATGTGGTGTGTATCCATTGATGCACACTGTATTAATGCGCATTAGCACATCTACACATGTGTTAATGAGACTTCACTATTTACACCTTAACATAGCCTTAAATCACCATTTTTAAGGAGCATTAATGGTGTGCACATGTAGACACATATCCTTAATGCTCCTTAAAAAAGGTGATTTTAGGCTAAGCCCACCTAAAAGACACATGTGTAGATGTGCCCTGAGTGTATTAGCTTATAATGTGCCCTGCCTTCTCTTCTGCCTTTCATTTAATATGTCATGCCTTTAAAGACCACACATGCTAAACTCAAGCTGGTAGATCTAGCACTGAAGAGAAGAATACTTATCTGTCTTTATACATTCTTTCCAACTACCAGATTTAAGATAGCTAAGACAGATAGTTCCCCTCTACATAGACTCTTCAGTCTTCTTCTTGCAGCTCTCAGTCAGAAAGAATCCAGCCTCACCACTGTGGCATGGAGAAAGGTACCACTTTCCCCAAGGGATAATTTTGTGCAGTGAGGAATTTAAACCCCAGGTTGGGCTCTACAACATAAAGGCTCTACAAATTTGGGCACAGTACTTTTAATCTCCTTTCTATGAACATGAAGTACCATGGCTAAGTATGGGGGAAGGAGGGGAAGGGAAGGCCAACTAATTATCAGGTCAGATTTCTCTTGGTTTTTTTTTAATTAGAGCTGTTTCTGAGCTATTTATTAATGCTAAACCCAGAAGCAGCTTGGATTTACTAAACAAGGGTTGCTATTTAAACCAAATGCAAGATGACATATTTTATATGGCCATGGAACAGTTAATGGAGAATACTTATGGTTACCTCTGTGAAATTAGACCCACCTAATTCTCTAGAAAATTACTTATTCTGTTAGAATGTTTGGAATGTTCTGCCTGTCAGCACCCCTCTGGTGAAATCAAGACAATGTAGCTTAAGTCACATTATAACAAAAACTATTAATGCTGTTAGATCAACAGGAACTCCTAGAGAATACAAACAAAATATGGGCTTCTTTATATTAGGTGTTGGACATACTTACATATCTGCCCTGAATAACAATCTCAAAAGACAAGACAAAGGGTGGCAAAAGGAAAATATTTGAATCTAATTTTCCAGATGGCGACTGGAGGCATGGAAAAATTAAATTATTCACCTAAGGTTGCAGAGGAAATTGCTGACAAAGCCAGGCATTAAGTCTTGGTCCAGTGCTTTAGCTACAAGAATGACAAGACAGGGAGCCAAAAAGGAAAGGTAGATTTTAAAGAGATCTGCTGCATACTGCTTGCTCAGTTTTACATAAACACAGCAGTGTGACTATATTCAAAGGAAGGATCTGAAAAGCATAAAGGGGCATAAAATGTTGAAGGAAACTTTGAAGTTCCTAAGCCTAACACAGTGGTTCTCAATGTTTTTACATTTGAGATACTCAT
Source organism: Gavialis gangeticus (assembly GCF_001723915.1). NCBI lineage: Eukaryota > Metazoa > Chordata > Crocodylia > Gavialidae > Gavialis > Gavialis gangeticus. The sequence goes on from NW_017729027.1 coordinate 35,356,657, forward strand.
TGATAGACTAGAGGCAGCCCATGGAAAAAAAAAAAATCAGCTCTTAGTTTTCACTTGTTTTTTGACTACAGAAAAATAATAGAGCAATTCCTCCAAAAGACGGGTCAGAATGTTTTTAATACCATGGATTCCTGTTTGATATCTCTGGGTTTATCTTGTGAATCATGTTTGCACATCTAACAGTGCTGAGAATGATTGCCTAGGAACTAACCTGTGGAATGCTGTAACAGCAGAATCAGAGTTTTAGAGTAGGAAGATGTTAGTGGTTTGGGGAAACAAGGTGTGCAGAACATAGTGAAAGTCCAAGGATAAAACAGAAGAGAA
>NW_017729027.1:35361980-35363474 GCF_001723915.1 Gavialis gangeticus
GAGAATGATTGCCTAGGAACTAACCTGTGGAATGCTGTAACAGCAGAATCAGAGTTTTAGAGTAGGAAGATGTTAGTGGTTTGGGGAAACAAGGTGTGCAGAACATAGTGAAAGTCCAAGGATAAAACAGAAGAGAAACAGAATGCAATATTGGAATTGAATCTCCTCTTACTGCCTTCTGGTTGCTTCCTGTAAACCTGCTTTGTTCATTTTCTTTCCTTTTTTTTTCTTTTGAAAGCTATGGGAAATGTCAATAACCAGCACTTGCTTGTGCCACTATGCAAACAGGGCACTGTTTATTTAGACAAGCATCCCATTTACAGGTCTTCCTGATGTCCTGTCTTCCTTATCAAGGCAAGTCTGAGAGAGTGAAACACATCCTTTCCCCATCTCTGTTAACAGATTTGAGCATTCCCCCAGGACCTCAGTGGAAGAAGTTTCCCTGGGGGCTGCAACTGGTCAAGGGCAGCCCTAAAATGACACTGTTTAGACCCAGCATCAATACAAAGGGAGCAAAACTGGAAGGAGCTCCAGGGACAGGAGGCTCCTCTGCCCCATGATGCAACAAAGCAATAGGGGTGTGTAGAAAATTCACCTCACTTAGCATCGATGAGAGAGCTCTCTCAAGAAAAGTGTTTTTTACCTGCCTCTTTCCATGGCAAAGTCTCATGCAAACCTGAAGGGGGAGGGCGTGGGGTTGGGGAACCATCTCTCTGTTCCATCCAAGTCCTTGCTGGGCCAAGTTGCTGTGGTTTGTATCTAGGCAAAAGCAGCCACTGGGAACCACAAGCTGTGACAAGGGACTGGGAGTGAGTCCCCTCTCCAACCACCAAAGCCCGTCCTTACAAAGTTCCACACAGAGGCCCTGTGATCAGGACTGGTTCAACCCTTTAGTGTGCCCTAGGCACACAAACTCGTGGGCTTCTAGCTGAAGATGATAGTTTGATATTATATTTCTTCACTCAGTAATTATAATATGTAAAATAAGCACACCCGGGCCCCTTCTTCACTAGGACACTAGACTTGTTCCTAGTTTGCTTATGCATTAATTCGCCCTGCCTGTGCAGACTGGTGCAGGCAAGCAGAAGCAGGGAGGGCTGCTAGCACCGTCCCTTAGAGCAGGTGCGAGGGCGAGAGAGGTTGAATGCAGATACCCGCACAGCGGAGAGAGGGGGAGCAGCGAGAGGCAGACAGCGGGGAAACCCACAGCTCCGTCCCAGCCGGGAGAATCAGAAACTCCTAGAGCAGACTCGCGGGGGCCTCCGGAGGTCAGCCAGAGCAGCCCCTGTCACGGGAAGAGGCAGCGGCTGCATCCACCCTAGTGACCTTACCTAGGAGGAGCAGCGCGCCCATGGCGAGGTCCAGGCGGCTACGCACGCGGGGCGGATGCAGGTGCCGGCGGCTGAGGTCCTCCAGCACTTCCAGGGCTGGACAGCGCTCGCGCCCCGCCGCTTTCAGCACCGCCCGGCTGGACAGCGCTCGGCTGCAGCCGGC
>NW_017729027.1:35366222-35371044 GCF_001723915.1 Gavialis gangeticus
CCCCCATTTATTTGTGGCTGACTGTGCTGTCTGTCCCAGGGGAGTAGGCAGGGAGGATTATCCTGCCTGCCCTGCTGCTCTTCTCCAGGCCCAGCCTAGAGAGCAGCTAGGCAGGCAGAGTAACCCTTACTTGCCTGTTCCCAGGGGACAGACAGCACAGGGAGCCACAAGTAAGTTGTGGGGGGCAGTAAGCAGAGATTTGGGGTATTGGGTAAGGCAGAGGGCAGTGGGCCTGATTTGGGCCAGCGGTGCAGGGATTGACTACACCTCAGGGCCTTGTTATACCTTACACTTACAGTATGAGCCACACAAATGTTGATGGGTGCTAGTACTAGCTCAAGCTTGGAGCAGTCACACTGCAGGCCATCAGGGGCCTGGAGGATGGAAAGGTAAGAGTTCGACCACTCCCATTCTGTGCTTCTGCCCTGGCCCCTGCCCTCTGGCCCCTGCCCCCTGGCCTTTGCCCCCTGTGCCCTGGCCTCCCCCATATTCCTTCCACTCTACTTCCCCCTTGCCCCTTGTGGTTCTCTCTTGTCTCCTGCCTCCCTCTGTCCCTGAGGCATTATTTACTTGTGGCTGCCTGCACTGTCTCAGGGGAGCAAACTGCTTCCTTTAGAACTGTTTTTTTCTATTTCAGTTTTGTTATTTTATATACAATTTTAAAATAAAACTGATAAATATAGCAATTTGGTTGAATTGAAATGTTTTGATTGATCAGAAAATAGTTTTGTTTTGAGGGAAGGGCATAGGGGAGGTGGAAGATGGGGAGGGGAGGAAAAGGAGTAGGAGAAGAAGGAGAAGATGAAGAACAATAACAACAGCAGCAGCAGCAGCAAAAAAATCCCCAAACAACAACAACAACAAAAGAACTTTGTGGAGTGTTCAGGTTTAATTCCCAACCCAAATAAAAACATGTTTCAAAATGTCACACTCCTTTGCAAAACCAAATTTCTGTTCTCTGTAGAACTGTAGGTCAGATACTTACTCCAGTCCTCAAAACCCAGTAGCTCTTTATATCAGAAAGGTAGCCTACAATCATACACAAGGGATTTGGTGACATTTTGCGTCTTTGCTTTTTTTTCTTTGGCTGCAAATATGATCTCCCTTTTGTTTCCATTTCCATAATGCTCTCTCACTTACATTTTGTGCAAGTTTATGTAAGTGCTCTATGCAGGACTATTTACTACTCCCATATCCCACAGAAATCTTTCTTGTTCCTGTCTGTCCCTGAAGATTTTTAAAGCATTTTATCCTTTTCCCTTCCACAACAACATAAATCCAGTTTAGTCTTCCAAAGTGCTGGATTTTTGCCTGATCATTATACTACATAAATTAAGTCTATTTTTACAGAGCTGAATTTGTTTCCCTCCTAATCTCTCCTCCAATAAAAATATTTTTCCCTATTCAGCAGTACTTCTATTCCTTGTTCTACCTCCATCTAATGTCTACTTACCTATTCATAATCTACTAATAGAAAAAGGTCTACCATGAAATATGTAGGAACTCCTGTAAGCAGTTCTTTTTGACAACTGCCACCTTTGGTAACCTGAAAAACAACTGGCATATTTTAGAAACTGGGTGTGCCTACATGTGCAATTAATGCTGTTTGTCTTTCCTGTGCAGTAAATTTACTACCTGTATATGCAGGTAGTAAATTTCCTATGGAGTAGACTATTTTACTGTGCAGTGAACATCTGAGCAGAGGATGAGGCAGAACATTACCAGTGCAACTCCATGACGTGCAATAGAATCACATGAGGAATTAATTTTGCCAAGACAACTGAACTATACTTGGCGTAGGTTTAAAAAAACAAAAGAAAATGTGATAATATCATGGACAATGCATTAAACAAGCCTGTTTCTCTATAGATGAATATACTTGTAAATAACTGAGATCAACAAAAGATATTTTACTTTACCAATATTTAATGTATTCTCTGAAAAGAATAGGTTGAAGGAAGACTTCATTGTATATGTAACTGGTGCATAATTAATTCATTCTCAGTCCTGAACAATGCTATTAAAAACAGCCATTTGGTGAGCATAGAAATGGCATGTAGTTACATTTTTTCTATGTATATGTGTTGTCAGTCTCGATCATGCCACCCACTTCTTTATACAAAAATATATAATATTTTTATAGTGTTTGATGCTCAGATCCTAAGGGAAAAAGTGCCCTGTCCCTAATATAGAAGAGATGTAGGTTAGCGACATCAAACCAGTGTACTTTGGGGTAATATGTAAAGGCTATGCCAGTCCCAGGTTTTGACTTCTGTCACTCAGAACAGATTCAAATGCAACATGTTTTTACCCTGTGAAATCACATTGAACTGCATTGAGGAGGAAAAATATCCTTTTGTGCAAACAACCCCTTTTTGTTGAAAAAAATGACTAGCTCAAAAAAACCCAACTTTTCTATATATATAAATTACTGTTTCAAAATCTGTCTGTTTCATTTTTTATTCAAACACAAGTATCTATTCTTTTTGGATACTTTGGTATAATTTGGCAAAAAGCATGTATAGAATACTGAGTGTTGCAGTTCCTTCAAAATATTTATATTATTATAAATTTATATTATAATATTTATATTATACTTAGGATCTTCACTAATTATCATGCAAGGAACTGATTAAACTGCCATTGGGTTGGAACCTTGCAGCTGAATAGCTCTTTGTAAATTCAATGAAGCTTCATGCAGGTATGCCCATATGGAGCCAGCCAGTTGTCACATGAGGCCTTTGATTTTTTTTGTAAGGAGGATTAGGTTTTTATATTATGTCACTCATTCACACATTGCCTATATCCTTACAATCATATTTTCATTTATTCCAGGTGAGTTCAAGTAGGGTATACAAAATACACATGGATATTTTATCTGAATACAAATATGCAATTGTTTAATGTTTATATAATGCTTCCGTTCAATGCTTTTAGCTGACAATTAGAATATTTCAAATTGTACCTGTCTGGTTAGTACTTTATTTAATTTGTTTACAAATGAAACAATGCTGAAGACAGTTAGACTTCATGTTTTGTACAAGAATATTTTGTATTTTTATGGATTCAGTGTTCACAATACAAAATTTGAAATAACTTGAAGATAAAATAAAATAATAAGAAATATTAATAAAACCATAATACTAAAAGAAAACTACACAATTTATGGTTGAAGATAGAAATTTATTTCTATTTTTTTGTTTCAGACAGTCTTTACAAACAACTGATTTTCAAAATACTCTTCAATATTTCAAATAGTTTGCTGTTCAAATTTAGCAAAAAAATCTATTTAGAGTTAACTAAAGAAAAAATCTAGAGCTTTTCATTGGTATTTGTTTTGCTTAAACACTGATTCTAATTCTATATTAACAGACTTGCACAACTGTCCTTGATTTCATTAGGAGTTACATGTACCTTAGCCTTGATTTGAAGCCCATTAAATAAAACAGAAAGAACTTTAATAGACACTGAATTAGGACCATTATTTAGCTCTAAGACAACAGTTCTCAACCTTTCTAGACTCAAGGAACTACTTGGAAAAGTCCAGCTCTTAGTTTTCATTTGTTTTTTTGGCTATAGATTAGTAGAGCAATTCCTCTGTTGCCAAGAATTCAGAAAGACTACCATCACCAAGCAGAATCTCTGGGTTTATCTTGTGAAACATATTCGAACACCTAACAGTACTAACACTAGGTGGCAACCTGTGACACCTTTGAAAGGATCTAAAGTCATCCGGGTTGAGAATCACTGCTCTAAGAATTAGGATTTCAACATTATTTCATGCCTAAAGATACTGATAAGCATGTTGTGGCATTTTCCAAAGCATGTAAGCAGAACCAAATATCTGGCTTTAAGACTGTGTTTACATGTGCCTCAGAGTGGGGCAGGGGGGCGGTGCTTTAATTAGAGCAGGTCTTGGGAGTGTCTTATATATTCAGAGTCCCATGCTTCAAAATGGTAACGGGGGACTTTAACTAAAGCTTGTGCAATTAACTTTAGATAAAGCACCCCACCACCATTTTGAAGCATGGTTACACTGAATATATATGACACAGAAGCTGCTGGAATATGCTAATTAGCATGCTCCAGCAGACTAAATTAATTAGCATGCATTGGAGCAGGCCTTGGGCACATGTGTAGATGCCCTAAATGACTAAAATTAAGCCACCTTAATAATCTCTTAAATTCACTATCTTGTGAAAAATGTTTACTGCAAAACTTCAATGAGCTAAGAAGATTAGTAGGAGAGGCATTGGGGTCTCAGAGCTTCAATGAGATGGGAGTCCAAGATGGGTAGTTGTTCCTCAAGGAGATGATCCTCCAAGCTCAAAGAGAGTCAGTCCCAATTCGCACCAAGAGGGGCAGGAGTGCTAAGAAGCCCCCATGTCTTGGCAAAGGCATCCAGGGATGCCTGAGGGCAAAAAAGGAGGTGTATAAACAGTGGAAGTAAGGAGCTATCACCAAGGAGGTTTACACCACCATGGCTCGGGACTGCAGGGAGGCTGTTAGGAAGACCAAGGCAGAGATGGAGCTAGGGCTAGCGACCAGAAGTAGGGATAACAAAAAGTCTTTTTTCAAATACATAGGGAGTAAGAAGAAAGCACCAGGGAATGTGAGGTCCCTACAGGACAGGCTTGGCAATCTGGTGACTGCAGATAACAAAAAAACTGACTTCTTTAATGAATTCTTTGCCTCCATATTCCTGAACAGGGACCAGGACATTTCCCCCTCTAGGATTATGGATGGACTCAGGGGAGGCACCACCATGCCTAAGGTCAGGGATGACCTAGTTAGGGAATTGTTGGAGGGGCTGGATGTGTTT
>NW_017729027.1:35376044-35378682 GCF_001723915.1 Gavialis gangeticus
AGTAGGTCCAGATGCTCTTCACCTGAGGGTGCTGAGGGAATTGGTGGGGGTCAAGACCTACCCACAATGAAGCCATGCTAGCTGTTGTTCAGAATCTTACCCTCAATGAGTGTATTGCACACAGATTCTTTAATGAGTTTTTCCAGGATTTTCCCTGGGATGGGGGTTAGGCTGACTGGCCTATAGTTGCCTGGGTCCGTCCCCTTCCCCTTCTTGAAGATGGGCACAATGTTGGCCCTCTTCTAATCCTCAGGGATCTTCCCTGTGTGCCGCAATTTCTGAAAGAGTTTTGCCAGGGGTTCTGCAATGACCTGGGCCAGCTCCATCAGCACTCTCAGGGAAGTCTATCTGCTGCTGCTGACTTGAAAATGTCTAGATTTTCTAGTTGGTTTCGTACTAGCTCTGCATCCACAGTGGGAAGGATATCATTCCCACCATGCCCCCTGTGATCCTTATCTCACTTGTCTTTCGCTCTGGTCCAGTGAAATACCAAAGCAAAGTGGGTATTCAGGAGTTCAGTTTTTTCCTGTGTCCATTACCAGCTGTCCTGAGGTTAAACAGGGGTCCCATGCTTCCATTTGTTTTCCTTCTCCCTACATACCAAAAGAAGGACTTCTTATTGTCCTTGACTCCCTTGGCTAACTTAAACTCAGTTGCTGCCTTAGCTTTCCCATGATTTCCCTACACGTGCAAACCACTGTTGTATAGTCCTACTTGAGGACTATCCCTAGCTTCCACTGTGTGTATGCCTCTTTTTTCTTTTTCAAGAAGACTGAGATGTCTCTATTGAGACAGGAGGGCTTGATAGCCCTTCTGCTACTTCTCCTCTTCATGGGAATGGTTTTCTTTTGTGCTTCGAGGATTGTGTGCTTGAGGAATGACCACTCTTCATGCACGCCATTCACCTGCCGTCCCTAGTCCTGTGTCGCCTCCCCTACCAATGCCCTGAGCCTGTTGACATCATCATTTTTGAAGTCCAGGGCTTCAATCCTGCTAGTTGATTTGTCAATGTTGTGGCAGACAGTGAACCTGATGAGCTCATGGTCGCTGTCACCCAGGCTACTCTCAATGTTCAAGCCACACAGCAGATCATCTCCTTTGGCCAAGACCAAGTCCAGAAGAGCGGTACCTCTGGTTGGCCCTTGCATTTCCTGGGTCAGAAAGAGCTCCTTAATTACACTTAAAAAGCTACATGACCGATCTGACCTAGCCGAGTGTTCCTGCCAATCTATATCCTGGTAATTGAAGTCACCCATAACAACCAAGTCCCTTGCATGCATGGCCTCTGTCGGTTCTTGAGAGAACTCCAGATCAAGATCCTCCTGTTGGTTTGGTGGTCTGTAGTAAATGCCCACAGTTAGGTCTCTTTTACATCGCACCCCCTGCAATATAGACCCAATGTCTGCATTGGTTTCAAGCTGATTATCTTTGGAGTCAATATCAGCCTCCAGAGAGGTTTACTGCTCCCTCACATAGAGAGCTACCCTTCCATCTTTTCTCCCTGCTTGGTCCCTTCTATGCAAGATGTAGTCCTCTACAGCTACACTCTAATTATGTGAGGAGTCCCACCAGGTCTCCATGATCCCTACCAGGTCATATTGCTCCCTAAAGAGCAGGAGGGCTAGCTCCTCCTGCTTGTTCCCGATGCTCCTGGTATTGGTGTCCAGGCAGCCGAGGCTCCCAACTGACACCCCCAATTTCCTGAGGTGCTGTGGGAGAACTGTTCCATTAACATTTTCAAAAACAGTTATTTTAGTGTCCTCCAGATGGGAGTTTTCCTGTGTGCCTGTCCCCATACATGCTCCACTTGGAGTTTCCCCATCCGCTAGCAAAATCAGTTTAAATCCTTGTCCAATAGATTAGCTATCCTGGCTAAGAACAGGGACTTACCTCTCCACGTGAGGTGGATGCCATCTCATCCTAGGAGAAAATAGAAAAGGCTAACCAAGGGTAGGAGAGACTTCATAGCTAAGTTTTTGTCTTTTACATATCTGTATAATATCAGTATCTCATTCCTGTGATCAACTGGTGCATGTAGTTCCTTCTCCATCAGTTCTTTCCAACTAATGAGCACCAGGATTATCACAGACATTCTTCCTATTAGTCCTAAATGCAAGTCCTTGTATTTTATTTTATCAAATTGAATCCCATTTTTATTAAACCTATCTTTACAGTTATCCTATTCTTCCTGTCTTATTCTGATCCCTATTTTTATTGTTGATGTTTCTAATGGTGGACTAGAGGGGGTGCAGTGGCATGGTCAAGTCTTCATTTCAGCCCGTGCTACAGGAGCAGCAGCCAGAAACTTTTGTAAGTCCTAATAGCAGGTAAGAAGTAGGGCTGCGCGAAATGGCTATATCTTGTTTTGATTTCAGATTTGGCCATTTCAGAGGACAGTGATTTATATCGGTGTTTTGGATCACTGTTCTATTTCAATTTGGCCAAATCTGTTTTGGAGTTTTGATGCTGTTTTGATGTTTTGCCCATAGGCTATTATGGGGAAGCACAAAACTGCCTATAACTTTGACATGTATTCCCTGATTTCCATGAAGCTTCCAGAGATGGTAGCCCCTTCTGATGCCATTAAGCCTGCCATGGTTCAAGGAGATAGGTGCAGGGGGTTCTGAGAAACTGCACC
>NW_017729027.1:35379708-35385394 GCF_001723915.1 Gavialis gangeticus
TCCCTAGCCTTATCACCTTTCTAACCTCATCACCAGAAGCCAACTTCCTACAGCCCAAAACACACTGAATGGCCTCAGACTATGCCATGACAAGAAATACAAGACCTGCCAACATAGTATTCCAGTCTATTACAGACAAGAATACCCAACTACCTGTGTGGTCACATTTCTCACAAAAAGCCACTCTGTCTCCAATCTCTCAGGCCTGATCCTTAAAGGGAATTTACAAACCATAATTTACATTTTCACTGACTGGCTTTCTTGCCTGCATTACACGCCAGCCTCTGACTTCCTCACTATTCATTCCATCCAGGAAGAGCAGGGGGCCTTCCCAGTGCAGGTGAGATCTCAGCCTCCCTACCTGTTTCTGGGCCAACCGCCCGCCCCTCTTTCACCTTCCATGCCTTGATGGAAAATTGATTCAGATGTTTTCCAGGTGGGAGGCTGCCCATTTAGGCCCCTGAAGTCTAGGGGTGACATGCATCCATTCCACAGCTCTGTACCTCCCCTAAAACTGCGGCCCATGCCTCACAGATGGCATTCCAGGAAGCTAAGCTCACCTGAAGCCTCATAACTCGACTGCAACCAGTAAGCCTCAGGCCTCTCAAAGATCTTACAGGTCTGGGATTTCCCTAGCCAGGACTGTGGGAGTGTGTGGTGGCTAAAGGTTATAAGGCACCTCCTACCCTCCTTTTACCAGGGAGATTTGCAGTTCTGGTATTTCTTGGGGGCTGCTGCACCACCAGCAGTCCCACCAGGCCTCCCAACACTGTCAGGGTGCAGTTTTAGGTCATGCCCAGGACCTGGTGCAGAGCCCCAGCCTATATCTCCAAGTTCATCCTGGCACAGAAGCTCAGCAGGGACATGTTCTTCCCTTGCTGGCTGGTGATACACTGAGTGCCACCTCTATCTCTGAGAATGGGGCATTAAATGGTTTTTAAAAACTTTTTAAAAAGGAAATAGGTGTGGATGGAGTGAGGAGGGTGGCACTCACTTTGTCTGCATGTGGAGCTTAGGGAACTCCAGCAGTGGGAGGGTCACCTTGAGGAACACCAGATGCTCCATCAAACCAGGATCCAAGGAGGTGTGGTGGGGTGTCACAAAATCCCCAGCAATGCTGAACACCCTGTCACTCAGAACACTGGTTGGTGGACAGGACAGGTGTTCCCAGGGCAACTGTGGAAGATCCTGCCACATCTGGATGCGGCTTGCCCAGTAGGCCAAGGGGTCACAGAGCAGTGGCTTCTTGTCCTCAGCAAGATAGGTAGCCACCAAGGCCTCAGCACTACCTGCCTGATGCTGTGGTCCGGTGCTTCTGGATGCTAACATGGAAGCCACGCCCTAGGCCCACATTGGCAGTGCCTGTGGTAGAGGAGGAGACTGGCTGGTGGATGGAGTGCTAGCACAGGAAAGTGGATCCCCCTCTTCCACAACCCCCTGCCTTTGCCTTTCTGCCTCCCTGACCCTGTTCACAAGCACCTCCATCCAGTGATCCAGGATTTTGCTGCCACAGACACTCCACTTCACCCTCGGGTCACACTTGCCTGCCAGCATGTGGACCATATTGGACTGGAATGGATTTCTTGATGCCCTCCTTCAGCCACATCACCAGTGCTTGCAGCACTGGTAACAACAGCTTGCCCCAGGCAGGAACACCTATCCCCTGGAACTTCTTCATTTCATTCTGAAGCTCCCTCACTATGGGGATCACCTGCCTAAGGAGGGTAACGCCAGTGCTGAGGCTCTCGGTGGTCTCAAGGAATGGTTTGAGGACCACCAAGATCTGGGAGATGGTATCCCACACTTTTTTGTTAAGGGGGCTGCTGATCCCAATCTGTTGCTTGACCAGCCTTTCGTGCATCAGGAATGTAGAGTTTCAGCAAGTCTCCACATTCTGCATGATTTTGTGCTGCGGAATGCTCAGCTCTGCCTCTTAGTCCTTTAGCATCTTGCCTCCCTTAATGCTCTAGTAGAAGTAGCCCGCCACCTTCCTGCATTTTTAAATGAGCTGGTTGGTTGTAGTAGTAATGGTGCCATTACCGGCAGCCCTGTCCCCCTCCAAGGCATCTCTGACTATGAGGTGGAACTTGTGTGCCACACGGTGGATGCCAACAAAATTGGCATCACAGACCGCCTTGACCATGTTGGCCTGGTTGTCGATGACCATGAACCTGTGGGTAAGATCACGTCCCCAGTGAGGCACCCATGCACCATGTGGTTCATGGCCCCCATGTTCTCCATTGCCATGTGGGACTCATCCATCACTTCAGATTGAAGGATAGCTCACTGATGGCCTGACTGATCACACTAGTGCCCTGTGAAGGAGAGGTAGGCATGATCTCCACCCTGGCTGCTCCAGAAGTCTGTGGTGAAGTGTAAGGCCACCTGCAGACCTGCTTTGCACAGCTCCTTCCTCAAGTACTCCCTGCATGCTTCAAACAGGGAGGGTACTACCATCTTCTATCTGTTTACTATATATCTTCTTCTTTTCTCTGATTATTTGACTATATCTATGTGTTTACCGTATCTTCTTCTATCTGATTATTTGGCTATATAGGAAACCCTTGGTATTTGCGGGTTCAGCATTCATAGTTTCAAATATTCGTGAATCCTGAACCTGCATTTAAAATACACTTTAAACACTTACCGGAGCTCCTTGGGAGCTCCGTGCTTGCTGCCACCGGGCTTCTGCTGTTGGATTCCCACTGCTGCACTCCCACCATTGCTGCCAGAGCTGTGCCCACCCCTTGCAGCCACCGGGGGCACTGTGTTCATTAACTCAGTGCCCTATTCATGAATTTTGCCATTTGCGGGGATCACAGGAATGTATCCCTCATGAATGGTGAGGGTCGCCTGTATCTATGTGTTTACTATATCTTCTTCTTCTATCTGCTTAGTTTACTATACCTTCTATTTACTATATCTTCTTCTATCTGCTTAATATATCTTGTATCTGTAATATATTGGAAAGGTGTATCCAATCCTTTCCAAAAAGAGAGACTAGCAGGAGACTGACTAGGAAGCCAGTCACTGCAGGCAGCCACAGTACCTTTCACACACTGTTGCTTCCAGAGAGACAGCTCACAAAAGGGACAGAAAGGCTTCACGGAGAGACTTATATGCTGTTTCTCCATCCCTCCCCCAGACCACTGGGATTGGAAGGGACCTCAGGGACACATCACAGACACTGGTCAGATACAGATGTCAATATCAGAGCAGTCCTTCCCCACCCCCTCTTCCCCCTCCCTCTTCTGCATTTCTGTTCCCCTACAAGCCCAGCTCCAAAACTGAAAATTTCCAACATTTTCTGAAATGCTTTAGATTGTTTCATTTTGTTTCAGAGATGTTTTGGAGCCTTCCATTTCATTTTGGATTTGGTGTTTCAGACACTGAAGCGGGCTAAAAAGGCTCTGAAATGAAACAGCTGCTGAAATTTCACACAGCACTAGTAAGAAGCCCCTCTTGGTACCCCATCCCTTGTTCTGTGCTCAGTGGTACCTCCTTTCCTCTTCCATTCTCCTCCTCCCTTCACCTGCTGCTGCTTTTGCCCCTGGATAACCTGGAAGCAGAGGGAGCTCTAAAGCTGCTCCATATCCACTCCAAATTGATTGTATAGAGAGCTGGGCTAGTGGTGATGAGCAAGTTTCCATGCCTGCCCAGTCACCCCAGGTACTCCCCATCAGCCCAAGAGCAGGCTTAACAATTAGAAACCTTCTCACCACCACCACCACTGATCCCAGCAACCGGGATAGCAGCAATGTCAGTCAGGTCTCCCTTGCTGCACCCAGAAGCTTAAGTAGAGAGTGAGAATGGAGAATAGGAGAGGAGGTAAGGTACTGTTGAACAGGAAAGGAAAGGGAGGAGAGACTTTAAAAATGTTTCTGTCTGCCGTTTCTGTGGCATGGTCTGCCTGCCTTAGTGTAAGGTGGGGCTAGGAACAGGCAGGTACAGCCACACTTGCAGTACTGGTCACTGCTCCCAGACCCTAACTTTAAAAAACCTAGTTCCTCCCTACAGAAATTCTTAATTTAATCACCATATTCCCACTTCTTGTGTCAAGGTCACAATTAATAATATTTAACAGATGAGTTCCCTTGAAGACTTACCCTTGAAAAAATTATTTTTTAAAATAACCTCTCTCAAGCCATTTTCTCACTTCCAACTTACCATTTTTCTATTAATCTTCATTTTCATTAACTAAAAATGATTTCCTATAAGGTACTATATCAAAGTGCTTCACTGGAGTCCAGATAAATAAGATCTACTGCATTTCCTTGCCTAGAAAAAAATTAATCTTACCAAAGATACATCAAGTTAGTCTGGAACAGTCTTCTTTTCGTTAAGACATGATTCATTTTATCCCATTGTCTGTTTATTTCCTTCTGTTTAATTATTCTTTCCTTTACAGTACTGAGGTCAGACTAATGGGCCTGATGTTGCATGAATATTTTTTCCTTTATTACATACATATACATATATATATAATTTAAAATAACTTATATAGATATAAATTAAATAATTAATTAAAATAAATTAAATATAATTTATATAGATATAAATTAAATAATACATATATATAATTTAAAAAGAATAGAATTAACTATTCTATTAGATAGTATATAGAATAAAATTACATATTCCTTTAATAAATATGGGTACTTTATTTGTTATTTCCCAAACATATGGTGACACCCAAAATAAAAGAATCATTATTTATTTCACCCACCCTCTTCTTATCTTATATGCTTCTGGTAGAAGCCACTGGCTGGACACAGGAATAAATTCCAGTAGGGTTTTGGCTCTGTGCTGCTTGTGCAGTGAGCTCTCAGAGCTTACCAGCATGTCCTGTTGGGAGCTCTGTCCATGCTGTGAGTTCTATGAACTCAACACTGGTCTACCCCAAGTCCCTGCTTTCAAGCAGCTCTGGAGCTTGCTGCTGTTTGCTCTTCACCTCCCTCATCCCCCTCTCTTGAAATCAACAGCAGTCAAATGGATTTGATGAATGGCAACATCAGGGATGCTCAGCTCTTTCTTTCACAGAGCCCAGGGGCCATGTGCCATTACCACTTGACCTCTCCTTTTCCCTGCTACTGAATTCAGGAGAAGGGATGCAGAAGAGGAGAAGAACAAAGAGCAGCAGGCTCCAGAGCATAGGTGATTTGAAAGTTTTGATAGTAAGGGAGCACAATTTAAAGGTTCTGGTAAAAATGGGGATGAAGGTGCAGATCATCTTTGGATCTCTCTCTCTCTCTCTCTCTCTCTCTGTCTTCAAGTGGTGCTGGATCCCACCTGAAGAAACAGTGGAGAGAGGATGAAGTGCTGCTACCCAGCTGCACTCTATGGGTGTGTCCACATGAGCACGCACATGCTTCTTGCCCCGCCTCAAACCCCTTTGAGGCAGGGCAACGGGCACATGCAGGAACAAAAAAGCATTCCCCGCATTGCAAACTTTCAGTGCGGGGAGAAAATTAGACCCCTGAATATCCAGGGGTCTAAAAAAATTGAAGTTTAAAAAAGCAAAGCAGTCCCTGAGGCAACCAGAGGCTGGGTCCTCCATGGAGATGCTCTGGCGGCTGCCACAGCATCTCTATGGTTGTCCACTTGCCCTGATGCTGAAACACGCTACTGTCCAGGCAGCGTGTTTCAGCACCAGGGCTCCAGTGCTGGTGTGTAAGGGGTCCGGGGG
>NW_017729027.1:35385427-35387895 GCF_001723915.1 Gavialis gangeticus
GGGGGTGGAGGAGGGAGGAAGGGCCCATCTCGCTCCCAGCTGCAGCCCCATCCTTGCTGCCTGGCCACATGCCCTGTCCGCATGAGTACCACCCCTAGCAGTGGGTATGGGGTGGAAGGGCTGGGGTGCCTGGGCACTGGGTCCAGCGGTGGCAGTCAGAAGATACTGCTGCCATAGGGGTGGTGAGAAGTAGAGTCTACCATGGGCCTGATCTGTTCTGTGGGCCAGACTTTGCCTACCCTGTCATAGAAAATTAGGGCTGAAAGAGACCTGAGGAGGAGGTCATCAAGTCCAACCCCTTTGCTCAAAGCAGGACCATGACCAACTGTTTCATTCCAGCAAAGGATTTGTCTACCCCAGTCTTAAAAATCTCTATGGATGGAGATTCTACAACCTCTCTGCATAGCCTATTCCAGTGCTTTATTTGTTTAAGAAATTCTGTCATTCCTTTAATAAACTCTGAATCTATACTACCTCTCCCAGAGATGTAATTTTTAAGTGGAAATTCCTGCTAGAATGGAGTTCTATTTATCAGATCACTGAACAGGACTCATCTTTTACTTCTGATCTTCACATAAAAATCTATTGTTAAGGTTAAAGCAGTGAGGTAATGTCAGTGATTTCAGAACATGCAAGCTTTTGCCTGACTGGGTGAGAACATTAAGATGTATTTCTTATACATCTTGGCTAAATCCTTAGAAGACCAGAGGAAACAAGACAACTCAAGTTTTAATTTGGTTTGGCAACTAAGGTTCAGCCCTGCTCATCCCACAGTCTTTAATGTGAGTTGCTGTCAACTTAGGGCAGCAAACTCAAGATAACAATATTCTCCATGCCCTTTTCCGTTTTTTAAGTATACTTTTAGGAGCTTCAGCAGTTCCTTCACAAGGCTGATATATTTTCTTAGACCATCCACAACTTTCTTATGGGTTAGTAAATGCTTGATGTATCACCTACACTTCTTTTCCACTTACATGGTTCTGTATAATGACCAACAATTTTTTGGTGGGTATTAGACTAGAAATTCAGCTGCAACGTTCACCGTGCAAAAACCCCAAAACTCTTCTCCCCTCTCAAATTTACACATCCCACAGTCAGGACTTTTCTTCTTAAAGGGGGCAGCAATAAAATCATTAGCTGAAAAGAAAGCTGTATTTCAACTGAGTTTGGGAATTTAAACTTACACATGTTGAGAACTTAAAGGTTTTTATGCTTTTATTTTAACGATTTTCTCAGATATTTATTTTTTCTTCTTTTACTTTAAAAAAACTTTATATACAAACAGGATGAGGAGTGATTTTCCTCTCACTTTACAGCAGTGTAAATCAGGAGTAAGTTCAACAAAGTCTATATAGTTATACAAGTATAACACTGAGTTAAATGAGAGGAGTAATTAGGCACTTTATAAATACTTAGATACACAGAGAAAGATAAAGGAAGGGAGGAAAAACAGTTTATAAGTGTCTCTGGTCACAGTAAAACCTAGAAAAAATAATTACTAGGACTGATAAAAAATTTCCATCAAATACATTTTTATGGAAAATTGTGTCTTCAACAAATATTGTGTGAGAGAAAAATATCTGTTTTGTGGGTCAAATACTCATTTTTCATTAAAACATAAAGATCTAATTTTCCCCAAAATGTTGTTCATGTATTTTGATTCTGATATCCTGTCACAGTATCTCACACAAGGTGCAGTTTGGGTGCTCCCTATGTCATTTCTTATCTATGGTCCAGTTGTGCTAAGCCTCCTAAAATGCACCACCTTTCCTTGTCAGGAAGGAGGAACACAGTGCATCATGGGACACCTCTGACCAGACTGCTTTAGGTAGAGGTAAGGGGAGTTTGAGCCACGTAAGCTGTAGCTCATGTGAGATACCTCATCAATGTTTCTCAATAGAAATATTTTGAATGGGGGGCACAATGGGGAACTCCCTACTTGAGAGCATGGAGGCAGAAAGAGATCTTGGAGTCATTATTGACTCCAAGATGAACATGGGCCAACAATGCGAGGTCATGGTTGGCAGGGCTAACCGGACCTTGTCATGCATCTACAGGTGCATCTCGAGTAGAGCCAAGGAGGTGATCCTCCCCCTCTACGCAACGCTGGTCAGGCCACAGCTGGAGTATTGTGTCCAGTTCTGTGCGCCACATTTCAAGAGGGATGTGGACAATATGGAGAGGGTCCAGAGGAGGGCCACACGCATGATCCGGGGACAACAGGGCAGACCCTACAGTGAGAGGCTGCAGGACCTGAACCTATTCAGCCTCCACAAGAGAAGGCTGAGGGGGGACCTGGTGACCGTCTATAAACTCACTAGGGGGGACCAGAAGGGTTTGGGGGATATGGCTGTGTGCGAGCGGGGCATAGGGTATGTTGCTGGGTATGTGTATATATGTGAAGGGGTTGTGGGGGCAAGGTGTGGGTCTGAAGGAGGATGTGGGGAATGCTCCATACTCTCTAAAGC
>NW_017729027.1:35392895-35400773 GCF_001723915.1 Gavialis gangeticus
TTATATTTGTTGAAACTCAATTTTTTCCATGGATAAAAAAGAATTTTCCAGTAAAATCTATTAACTACTAAGATCTAAGTCCTAACCAGTAGCTGAAATAGCAAACCTT
The DNA here is from genome assembly GCF_001723915.1 of Gavialis gangeticus. Lineage (NCBI taxonomy): Eukaryota > Metazoa > Chordata > Crocodylia > Gavialidae > Gavialis > Gavialis gangeticus. The sequence goes on from NW_017729027.1 coordinate 35,393,005, forward strand.
AAAAACAAATGAGACAAATTGGTGTTTTCAACTTCACAGTAAGACCACAGCGGACCTGACTGAGACTAACATTTTTAGACACTGATTGCTAAAGTTAGGCACCAGTCTTAAAGCAGCCTGAATTTCAATGGCCAATCCCTTATAGTTCCTACTGATTTGAGCAGTAGTTTCAGATTCTCAGCACCTTTTATCATCAGATTGCTTTTTTTAGATGCTTGACTTTAGGCACCCAAGTTTAAAGGAAAATGGCTCTGAATTCTCAGTTTAGGATTACATAGAGAAAACAAATATTCTATGACTAAGGATGTGGTTATGTTGGAATGAGTAGCTGTGAATACCACAATAACAATCTCAAGAGAAACTGCAGAAAATGTGGTAAAAAAGTATACCATAGTTGTTGAAGTGTAAAATTTCATTGGTGCGTAAGAAGAGTAACTGTGTCTCACAATTAAATCCAGCATGAATAGCTTCAGGATGTAAACTAAATGGTTTTCTAACTCTTTGCCTTCAAATACTCGTAGCTCTTTATGTGATACATTTTAGAATGTTACATGGCATCTGAAATATATATAAAATAAATACCTACAGTATTTACAAAGCATGATACAATGCGTTCTTTTAAAAAGACTTGCAAAGATGCATGTTCTTAGCACATTATGAGGTAAGTACGTTTCCATAAGATTGAGAGGAAATTGAAGAGGCAGTCATTTTGGAGGAATCCCTTTGTCTAATTGTTGTGATCTATCACATGGTGTATAAAGACATTGGTATTCCCAAGTATTCTCAAGTAGCCTTTAATGTATGGGCCCAAATTCATCCTTGATGTAACTCCATGGATGTCAGCTTAGTAGCCACAGGGGTATATTTGGACCACTCTGTATTCTCAGTTGTCCCAGTATCTTCCACAGAAACTTTCTCTGATTCATCTAAACTTGTAGTTATGCTCATCCCTGGTATGTGCAGGTGCAGTTCCACTGACTTCAATGGGCTGTATATGGCCGTGGCACCTGTAACATATAATATATAGTTTAAGGTTATTTTATGGCTCGTGAAAGTTGCCATTGGTTCACTTGGAGGCTGGGGTCCTCTTTGGACAGAACACAGCTAATGAAAACTTTAGTAACATGACCACCTAGAACTGCTTCTATCAATGTTTTAGGCAACCTCTTCCCAAAGTCTATGGGAAAGTCTGATTCACAACACATTCTTGCATTAATGATGAATATTACAGGCATTGGCTATTGATTGGGAATCCTAAATTCATCTTTAAAAGTATCATATTCTGTCTGGGAACATAGGATGCTCAGATGTCTTGATTAAACAAGGGTAAAATAGAATTTCTCAAGCCAGCTACTCTCTCAGGTCTAAGTGCCAAATGCTGCTTATTTAATATTCAGCTGAAAAGTTGGCTTGTTCCTTAACAAGATTTGATAATGTGCTCAAAACACTACTAATTCTTAGCAATTGCATGCAGATCAGGGATAGGCAAAGGAGGTGAGAATAATGAAAATAATGAATGTAGGCAGGAGCAGTGTTTCCAGCAGCAGAGGTTGACTGGCTTACTAGCCTGGTCCCCAGCCAGGATACCTTCCCATTGAAGCCAGCCTCTGAACACAAAATTTTTGTGTGAGAAGATGGGAAAACCAAACTGAATAAACTTTGTCAAGTGAAACAAATACATTATTCTATATAAACATTGAACAAAATGTGCAAATGGAATCAAAGATTTTTCTAGAAGACCAGTTCTGAATCATCACCACCCTTTTTGTTGATTGGTCCTGCTTAGGTGTGGAAACTGTAAGGTAGATAGATATACAAAGGCTTTATCATGACTGTCCATGTTACATAGTGGTTGGGAGATGGCTAATGCTAATAGGCATACTGCATAGGTACATCATTAAGTTAACTACATAAACTGTTGCCAATCCCAATTTGTTGCCTATCACTTACATTGCAACAGACTCTGATTATCTGCTTATCAGTTAAGTGCATAAACTACTTCAGTACATAGCGTCTCTCAGCTTCACTGTTTACTTTGAAACTTAATTATTAACTGCATACTAACTGTAACACTAATTGTCCACTTGGTTACCAACCACACTCTTTTTAACTGTGCCAGAAATGTTGAAAGGAAAGCAGACCTCCAAGGGCTGCTCTTAGAAGCTTTGAGAATGACAACAGCTAGTTAGTTTCATGATTGATTTTGCTATCGAGGCTTCTAATAGCTGCCCCTACAGTGACTAATACAGGCTCTGAAAATGAAGGGATCTAGTCAGTTTCAAGGTTGATAATGTTACAGGAATAACAGAAACAGACTAGCTCCTTCATTTTCATGGCCTGTTTTAGTGCCTTCAAATTAACTGTTAGAAACCCTAAAAATGAAGCACAAGTGGAGTCACAACAATGACAATGTTGTGTACTTAACAAGTATTGCTTGCTTATATTCGGCTTGGATAAGTGGATACTCTGGGTAAACACATAGCCTCTTTACGGTTCCAAGGTTATTCGCTTAAACAGAGTGAACTATTCATAGCTCACCCTGACCTGTGCCTGCAATTATACCCATTTTCAATGCTGCTGCTGCTTAGTTTTATTGTTAAATATGGGATCATCTTTACTCCTCCATTCCTGGAGGATATCTGCTATAGTAAATAACACAATATAGAATTAAGCTAATGTACGAGTCCAGTCTTCTAGAAGAATTTTAGACACTATTCAGCGGCCGAATCTTCAAATCTGAATAGAATCAGGAGATAATCTCTCCAAATTGAATCAGAAGCCTCCAAATGAATTCGGAGACATTTGATGATTCAGCCATAGACACACCTTTATATGTTTTTTCTATATACCTCAAGATACCAGGCACGGCTTGTGAACACTGAGATGGTGGGGCAAATGGGGCATCCCATGGAAGTGCTGGGGGGGGTGGGTTCTCCACGCTTTTCGTGGTGGACCTAGAGGTGGACCAGAAGAACTTCAGGTCCACTTTTAGGTCTGCTGCTGAGTGCACAGGGGAGCCTCCCACCCCCCAGCTCAGTGATTGGTGCCTCCTAGGTCTGGGGAGGCACCTGGGGTCTCCCCATGGCTGATCGCTGAGCCAAAGGGGCATGGGAAGGAGTCCCTCCTGCACTGGGCAGCTGACCCTCCCCGTGTTCCTGTGGGATGCTCCATTCTCTCCACTATCTCAGCGTTCATGAGCCATGCCTGGTACCTTGAGTTACATAGAAAAAACATATAAAGCTGTGTCTACAGCCGAATTACTGATTCTCCAAATCAGAATTGAATCTTCAGATTCGGATGAATTGAATCAGGACAGTGATTCAAATCAGCGAACTGAATCACTGTCCCCCGAATCAGGCCGAATCCCATTCCAGATCTAATACTGCCCACTTTTTACACCCCTATTAATCTCTATGTGTGATTCCCAACTGGAACACTGCTTTTCTGCAGTGAAAAGGCCCTTTAGTGAACTAAACCAAAGTCACATGAGGCCTAGATATGGCCTTTGCTCCAACACTATCAAGAAAGTGTAATGTTTAGCTCTAATGGCATATAAAGGGAAAAGGTACATCAAACAGTAAATTATACAGCTGTTTCCACTAACTGAAGGAACTGGGGGGAATGCAATACCAATCTAACATCTGACATTCTGATAATCTCCAGAGTTGGTAAATTGAAATTATTTTTTACTTTCCATTTAAAAAAAAAGAGCTTAGTTAACATATCTCTTCTGAAAAAGTCATCTCTATCTTGGCATATTTAGAGAATCAGATAGAAGTTGAATATATGCTTATTGCAAAAATATTCCAATTCCAATTTTACACATTTCATGATACCTGCTGTTTATTTGGAAACCAAAGCAAGTAGGGACCCAATATATGTAGTAAGGCAAAAAATTAATACTCTCTTCCCACATATCTTAGACATGTTAAAAGCAGAGTAAATTATGTTTCTAAAGGTTTGGGGTTTTTTTAAAAAAGTTGTTATTTAATGTATAAAACAGGTTATGTAACAATTTTGCTTACTGCTAGTTTGCAATCCTAAACTCCTTTTTGCCTTGTATCCTTCTGGACACTGGTAAAAAGACTGTTGGAGGCATGACCAAATTTTAATTTACAAAGGCATTAAAAGACATCAGGATAAGTATACTACCAGTGGTGAATAGGTCCAGTACCATTTGCTGGAATTGTGTTTATATTAGTCAGTACAACGTGTTCTGAAAGTTTTGAAACATTATCAAAATTGCTAATCTGCGTGGTCAAGGATTTTCGGCTTTCTGTGCTTGCACGCCCTCTGGTGAGACGCTCATCCTGGTGATGATGAATGCCACATAAGCAACAAGAAAATGCTGCTTTAAATTCTTCTCTAAATTTCCCTGTTGATTAAAAAAAGCAGGCATGAAAACGTTATCCAAATACATTGTGCTTTTATCTATCTTCCATGAACATGGAAGATGAGTGGTTAATTAGTGCAAAAACATATCCAAAACAGTCAAGTACTCTTTTTATATCATGGGGAAAAAAGCAGTTTAAGAAGTTTAGGAAACAGCTGCAAAATTACACTTTTTATCAGGTTTTATACTAAGCACAGCATAAATCCTATTATTTTTATATTGCAGAGTAGAACAGTTCCTGTCACTCTCTCCTAGGTGGTTTGTTGAATAAATGACAAACAATTTATTTTTTTAAGTGAAATTTGATGTCTTGAAATGTTTGTATTATTATCTGACATGTGAAATGGGAGAACATAAGTAATTTCTATTTTATCTTGAACAATTTACAAAGAAAATGGGAATTTAAAATATCAGAAGCACATGAGCTCCAATATATTAAATCAAATGTTTAAAAAAATGTTATATGTTCCTTAAAAATCTTATAGCCTATTAAAATTGCTGCAGCAATGCTTTATGGAAGGAAAGATACAGAAAAAAAGGAGGGGAGGGGAGAAAAATCAGTATATCTGGCATTTGGACAAGTTATTCAGGGCCAGATTTTGATCTCACACTAGTTTCATGGCAATATAAATTCCTACATTTCAGTTGAGACTTGATTTACAGTGATGAAACAAAACAAAAACACAGGACTATATGGAGCTCATGATTATGAAGTCCAGTCCCTTACTAAAGCAGACAACCATGTTAAATAAACCAAAACTAAAACTACATAAATGTCATAAGCTAAAATTACACACTAGTAAATTTGGAGCTTTATCATTTTATGAAGGGAATCATTATATTTGTGTGATCATACCCTCAATTTATTCATCTCTCAGTTTCACCATCCATAAAAAGAGGATACCTAAAATTTGCTTTCCAAACAGGTTGCATAATGAATATTTGGGGAACCCAGAAACCAAAATGATGTTACAATATAACTAAATGCCTACATAAAGGGATATGAGCCACTTCTTATGGTGGCGATTAGAATCTGGCGAACCCATTCAGACAAAGTAAGAAAGTCCTAGAATTTAATGCAAGGTCTTAATTTAACTTCAGAATGCATTCAAGATAATATGGTTAACTTTTTCTTTTAAAATTTTTAGATAGTTTTTCCTGTTTTAATATGGCTTCCAAACTAATACATTTCAGCTGAAAGAAGAAACAAATGTTTGTGAATAAGAGTTTGCCCACTTCTAAATGCTCTTTTATTTCTTAGAAAAAAAAAGTTTCTAAGCCAGTTTTGCAGACATTGACAATCTGATGAACACCCAAAAGTTTACTTAAGGTCTATCTGAACCACACTTCTGAAGTTTGTTCATTTGGGGCACTTGTACATGTGATGGTGGGGCCATGTACACATAATAAAAAGTTATGAGAAATCATCATCTGTCTAACATAATGATGCCACAGTGTGCATATGGTCCACTTTTTTCATGTCAAAATTTGAGTATGGCAACTTAGATCATCTCAGATGTATTTTAGTTTGATCAGGGCAAATTGTCCTGTTGTGGATAAAAAAATTGTGCACATGTACATGTGTAGTGGCCAGAGAAGGTGGCAGGGATGGTACACAGGGCACAAGAAGTCCAGGCAGGCTCTTGGAAGCTTGGGTTAGCAGGCTTCCAGTGTCCCATGCACCAATCTTGGCACCTTCACCACCCGCCAGTGTACCCAGTCACCCTACTACTACTTTCCTGCACTGCCCCAGGAACAAGACAGACCATTCCTGGGTGGTTCCAGGCAGTAGGAAGGTGGTGGGGACAGTGCACAGGGCACTGAAAGCCCACCAAGCCTGAGCTTCCCTAAGCACGTCTGGGATTCTAATGCCCCTTGGACCATTGGATTGGGCTGGGTGCTGCCTGCAAGCTAGGGCAGCACCCACCCAGCTACCACCTTGCCCAGGTGGCCCTGGGGGACACCACAACCATGGAAGGAAGCACAAGGCTCCTCCACAGCCCCAGGGTTGCATGACCCATCAGCAGCTCTGTCGCAGAGAACCTCGGTGCTCTGCTCCTATAAAGAGGGGAGGTGTGTAGCAGGGCACTGAGATGCCTGCTACGTACTGCTCCATAAGTAAGGAGCCCAGCTGTGGGTTGCTAGGGCAACCACTGTGGGTCAGCTGACAGGAAGGGGCAGGGCCTGCCTCCTAGATAACTCCCAGGCTGAGGCCAGGCAGTCAGTTCCCTGCTAGCAGCCGTAGAGGAAGGAGCTCTGCCAGACTGACCAAAAAGGAGAGGCTAGACCACAGGTATAGCTGTGAGACTGGGGGAAGGATAGAGTACTCCTGATGTAGCAGGACTAATGTTATAGCCAAGTGGCTAGAATTTCTGTTGTAGACAAGAGGCTTGCATTTCTGTTTGCTGTTTACAACCGGTGGTTTTGGTGAGGCTATTAGGCGTTGGAGGAAGGGGGCCACGGTAGCGTGGGGACCCTGATGCCAGAGAGGGAACAGCATTTGGGGGTGTACTGACCCTGGCACCAGAGAAGGTGCAGCACTTTGGGGAACGCAGACCGTAGCCCTAGAGCAAAGGGCCAGGCACGGGGGTTTGAGACCCTGAGGAGGAAAGCTGGGGCCAGGCACGGCTACGGCCACCTGAGCCCTACTGAGATCGAGAAGCCCCGAGGCAAAGGGGGCAGTGAGAGAAGCCCCGAGGCAAAGGGGGCAGTGATTGATGAGTGCCAGAGGGCCCAGTTGCAAGACAAGGCTGCAGAAAGCCAGAGCACCTGTGGGGTGCAAGTTGCAAGACAAGGGTTGAAGAGAGCCCAAGCGCCAGAGAGGGCGCAGGGAGTGAGACTGACCGAACAACATCCGGTACATTAGCGAGGCTTGGGGCGTGGTAAAGGGGCTGTTGGAGCCACACATAGCCCATAAGGCTGGGGGTGCAGGAACACCCATTAGTGCAACACGGCTAATGCACAGGAGTAGAACTGTGTCCAAGAAGACGAGAGGCAGCCTCCCTTTTATTTATATAAAAGATCAAGACATGGTGGGCAAGAACAAGTGTGCTTTAAAGTAAACTTGGCACGGTAGGGGACACTAGGGGAGATCACGGCCACCCCTAGGACCCTGCTGCATGACAAGCTCACATAGGCAGGCTCCATCAGGGGGGAAAAAAAAGAAGTGGGGGGGCACTGGACCTTCCCTCCATAGCACCGGTGACCCCCAGGGCTACCCAGGCAGGCTGCTAGTGGGCAGATGCCACCTGGGGGGGTGCTGCCACTGTAAAGGGAAGGACCAGGGGCGCCCAACAGCCCAGGGGCTGCTGGCAGCTCCCCCTCCCCCCCCCCCCCCGGCGGGCCAAGGGGCGGACGACCCCGTAAAGAAAAAAAA
>NW_017729027.1:35400783-35421468 GCF_001723915.1 Gavialis gangeticus
CCCCCCCCCCCCCCCCCCCCCGGCTGTGCAAGAGGCAGGCAGACTCTGTAAAGAAAAAAAGGTTCGGGCTCCTCACTATTTTTTTTTCTCCTGGGTGGAGCCTGCTCATGATGGAGGGGGGAGGGGGCGGCATAAGCTGACAGCAGGCCGTCACTGCTCTGTCACAGTGATGGAAGCCCCTAAATTGAAATGGTGGGTCAGAATTAACAATCCATTAAAAATCCACCATTTCAGTTTAGGGGAACTAAACCCCCCTCACATGTACAAGTGCCCTTGATCTATAACATACGTATTTGTTATTAGCAACAATCTCATATTAATAATAAAGTCAGGTAAAAAAAAGAGAGACTGGTAAATATACTTTTATGAATATAACATTTAGGAATGTTCATTGAAACTCCTTATTTTTTCAAAACCTTTCAAAAAATATTTATTGTTTTCTATCCCTTCTAAAAAGCCATATTTTTCACTGAGATTCCTGCCAGTTGAGGCCTAAGAAGGAATAACTGAATTAAACAGAAATTTTCTCTATTTACTCAGGGCTTCCCAATACTTCTGACCCTTCCTCATGGTCAGATTCTGCCACTCCTACTCAAATATTTGTTCCCCTAAAGTGAATGAGGATACTTAAAGCCCACAGAACGCTTGAAAGTGGTACTGAAATCATGATTTAGAGCTAAGGCCCTATGGTAAGTTGTGCTGTTCTTAATTACCAGGTTAGACTTCTACCATATTTTTACCACTTACTATACTTAAACTAAACCTTAACCTTGAAACCTAGCATCAGCTAGAAACTTACCACTGAGAAAATTATAAATAATAGGGTTTGCTGCACTGTTTGCATAAACGAGCCAGTGTGAGAATGTAAACCAGGCATACACCGTCTCTCTGTCATCAGCATGGTTAAACATGCCAAAAACCCTGCAGAATAAAGGAGAAAAAAGAGAAAAAATCTGAGAGATGAGGCATAAGTTTCTGAATATAAATCATTTAAAACTTTATTTGAATGCCATTTCAAAGACTCATTTGCCAGAAATCCCTAGATCAACACAGCCAGCTTTCTCTAGAAAATGCAAAAACTCTACCCAAAACCAGAGTCTGTAGGTTGTAGGATCTTTGTCCAGCTTCTGGTTAAGGAGGTTTGTTAGAATTATGCCAGTTGAATAGTTCTGTCAGCTCAGAATAGCCAGACTTGAGTGACTCTGGAAAATATCCCATTTCTTCTCCACAGCCTGCCCTTTTGTAGAAGGGCACCACATTTAATCATTGTGGATTATGCAAAAAATGTCCATGATGATTGTGGATGATACTTTCCTCCCAAACACTGCACCCTGATGATAAGAACAATTATACATTTAGAAATGGTACCTGGCATTCAACATTTAACAGAAAACTATATGTGTTCCAGATAATTCAGTCTGTTTTAATATAATCCTCCCTAGCAATGATAAAATTATGGTCATGTCCTTCTCAATCAGAGTCACTATAGGATAGTGAACAGTGTCATCCCCACTCAGTCTCCCCAATTTCTTCCTTTTGTTCCTATTGGGAGTTGTGTGCGCACATAAGTGTAACCACAAAATTATATGTCTGGCTAGAACACTACCATGTTTTATAGCTATTCTGGTTAATAGACATGACAAAACTCTTGATTCTTTATATTGTTCCTTGAGTTGCCTATTACTTTACTGGCTCACCGATTACTCTTATTTTAATTAAATAACCATAAAAAAACAGTTCACTAACTTAAATTCATTCTGGGCATGCTTTTCAATCTCAGAGGCATTGAAAATCTGTATATTTTTTTGCTTCTGATTAACAATAAAGGTTTGTGTGCTACCTGTTTTTGGGAAAATCTATAGCCTTGCAAATAAACTAGTTGTTTAATATATGAAATACCAGACCAAAAGTTTGGGGTCTATTTCTGCTTCTCATGCATGTAGCAAATGATATCCAGTGTGATAAAAGGTAACAACCCGCGCGCGCGTGCACGTGCGCGCACACACACACACACACTTTGTCTCCAGTTCTAAATTGTTCCTCAATAAAAAACAAAATATTTGAGCCATTTGTTTGCAGGAAGTAAAAATATCATTTAAAAGGGAGTTTTTATTTTAGGATATTTTTTCCAAATTTAAATTTTAAGATTCCACTGCAGAGCCCTCATTCCAAGGTATATGGAGACAAGGGGGCAAACAGCCCTGGGCTGCTGGCTGCCCCATCTCCACATGCTGCTCCGCAGCTGGCTGGGATGCAGGGTGCCTTAGTGCGGACTAGCTTCACACTGAAACACCCTGTGCCCTGGCCAACTCCCAGCAGCACAGAAGGGGCCAGGAGGACCTGGGTATGGGCAGTGTGCCCACAGTGGGACAATATGTCCCACAGCAAAGTACATGTGTATGGGTGTGCACTGCAGCACAAAGTAGTGGCGCAGATCTGTGCAGCTATTATTTGTGCCCCTATAAGTGCACACCCCTGTTCATCTGGATGTGCCCACAGAGTACAAAAGTGTGTTTTTGTCCCAGAAGTTCACAATCTAAATGGTCAAGGTATTGGAGGGAAAACTGAGATCTAATAATCATAGAATCATAGAAAGTTAGAGTTGGAAGGGACCTCAGGAGGTCATCTAGTCCAAACCCCTGCTCAAAGCAGAGCCATCCCCAACTAGATCATCCCAGCCAAAGCCTTGTCCAGCTGTGTCTTAAAAATCTCCAAGGATGGAGATTCGACCACCTCTCTAGGTAACCTGTTCCAGTGTTTCACTACCCTCCTAGTGAGAAAATTCTTCCTAATATCTAACCTAAACTTCCCTTTCTGCAGCTTGAGACCATTGCTCCTTGTTCTGTCATCTGCCACCATTCAGAACAGTCTAGCTCCATCCTCTTTTGAATTCCTCTTCAGGTTTTTATTAAATCTCCCCTCAGTCCTCTCTTTCCTAGACTGAATAAACCCAGTTCCCTCAGCCTCTCCTAAGTCATGTCTCCCAGCCCCCAAACCATATTTGTTACCCTCCACTGGACTCTCTCCAGTTTGTCCACATCCTTTCTGTAGTTGGGGGGGGGGGGGCAGGGGCAAAACTGAACACAATACTCCAGAAGGGGCCTCACCAGTGCTAAGTAGAAGGGAATAATCACTTCCCTGCACCTACTGGCAAGACATCTAGCAATGCAGCCAGTATGCCATTAGCCTTCTTGGCAACTAGGGCACACTGCTGGCTCACATCCAGTTTATTGTCCACTGTAAACCCTATGTCTTTTTTGAAGAGCTGCTGCCCAGTCAGTCAGTCAGTCAGCCCCCAGCTTGGACTGGTGCATGGGATTGTTCTAGCCTAAGTGTAGGACTTTGCACTTGTCCTTGTTGAACCTCATGAGATTTCTTTTGGCCCAGTCCTCCAGTTTGTCTAGGCCACTCGAATCTTAGTCCTACCCTCCAGTGTATCTACTACTCCCCACAAATTGTTTTCATCTGCAAACTTCCTGAAGGTGCAGTCTATGCCATCTTGCAGGTTGTTGATGAAGATGTTGAACAAAACTCGCCCCAGGACTGACTCCTGGGCCACTCCACTTGATACTGGTTGCCAACCAGGCATTGAGCCATTGATTATTACTCACTAAGCCTGATGATCCAGACAGTTTCTATCCACCATTCATCCAGCCTGCACTTCCTTAGCTTGCCTGCGAGAATGTTGTGGGAGACCATATCAAAAGCCTTGCTAAAATCAAGGTATACCACATCCACTTGTCTCCCTGCATCCACAGAGCCAGTCATCTTATCATAGAAAGCAATCAGGTTGGTCAGGCATGACTTGCCCCTGGTTAATCCATGCTGACTATTCCTAATCACCTTCTTCTCCAAGTGCTTTGAGATGGATTCCTTGAGGATCTCTTCCATGATTTTTCCAGGGACTGAGGTGAGGCTGACTGCTCTGTAGTTCCCTGGATCCTCCTTTTTCCCTTTCTTAAATATGGGCATGATGTCTGCTCTTTTCCAAATATCTGGGACCTCTCCTGATGACCATGAGTTTTCAAAGATGATGGCCAGTGGCTCTTCAGTCACATCATGCTAACTCCCTCAGCAGCTTCAGGTGCATCCCATCTGGCCCCATGGACTTGTACACGTCCGGCTTTTCTAAATAGTCCCTAATCTGTTCTTTACCCACTGGGAGCTACTCACCTCCTCTCCAAACTGTGCTGCCAGATGCAGTAGTTTGAGAGCTGACTTTGCCTATGAAGACTGAGGTGAAATAGACATTGAGTACTTCAGCATTCTCTGCATCCTCTGTCACTAGGTTGCCTCCCCCCATTCAGTAAGGAACCCACACTTCCCCTGATCCTTCTCATGCTACTGACATACTTGTAGAAACCCTTCTTGTTACTCTTCACATCCCTTGCTAGCTGCAACTCCAGTTGTGCTTCGGCCTTCCTGACTTCATCCCTGTATACTGGAGCAATGCTCTTATATTCTTCCCTAGTTATCTGTCCAAATTTCCACTTCTTATAAGCTTCCTTTTTGTGATTTAGTTTACTAAAGAGTTCCCTGCTAAGCCAAGCTGGTCTTTTGCCAGTTTCCCTATGCATCAGGATGGTTTGTTCCTACACTCTCAGTAAGGCTTCTTTCAAGTACAGCCAGCTGTCCTGGGCTCCTCTTCCCCTAAGACTGGCTTTTCAGGGGTCCTGACCATGAGTTCCCCGAGCAAGTCATAGTTTGCTTTTCTAAAGTCTAGGGTCCTTACTTTGCTGTTCTCCATCCTTCCTTTCCTCAGGGTCCTGAACTCAATCATCTTGTGGTTACTGCTTCCCAAGTTACCATCCACTACTACATTCCCCACCAGTTCTTCCCTGTTTCTTAGTAGCAGGTCAAGAGCATGGCCCCTAGTTGGCTGCTCCAGCACTTGCACCAGGAAGTTGTCTCGGACACTGTAAAAACTTCCTGGATTGCCTGCACACTACTGTATTGCCCTCCCAGCAGATGTCAGGGTGATGGAAGTCCCCCAAGAGAACCGGGGCTTGTGATCAAGAAACTTTCACTAGCTTCTTAAAGAAAGCCTCATCCACCACTTACTCCTGGCCTGGTGGTCTATAGCAGACCCCCACCATGACATCACCCTTGTTGCTTTCCCCTCTGACCTTAACTGAGAGACTCTGAAAAGGCCTATTCCAGTTTGAGTAATAATATGGCTCTTTTTACATAGTGTGACTCCTCCTCCTCTTCTCCCCTGCCTGTCCTTCCTGAATAGTTTGTACCAATCTATGACAGTTTTCCAGTCATGCAAGCTATCCAACCAAGTCTCTGTTATTCCAATCATATAATAGTTCCACTGCTGTGCAAGGACTTCCAATTCTTCCTGCTTGTTTCCCAGGCTCCATGCATTTGTGTACAGGCACCTAATAATGATTCACCAAAGATCCCACATCAAATCAGTGGCAGAGCTGGGACACAACCATAAGCCATGTCACTTTTTTAAGGTGTGGAGTTTTTTTTACCTTTCGTATCTCCCAGGGATGCCTCCCGTCCCTCCCCACCTACCCCCCTCACTGAAAAGTAACAGTTCATGGAATGCCTGCATGTGCAGTGTGTGGCACCACAGATGGGGCTGCAATGCCATATACTGCACATACACGCTCATCTGGACACAGCTCCTGAGTGCATTCACAAAAAGAAATGGGCATGGAAGTTGAAATAAATGAGGTAATTTTCATAAATAAAAGCTAGTATAAATAATGGTTCCACAATCTTTCACAAAAGTTCTGCCAGCTGATTGGTTAACTCAGATTCTTTCCTGCATTATGTGGGTGTCTGTCAGCTCGAATGAATCAAATTGTATCAGAGAAAACTTCTTTTTGACAAAAAGCTTTCCTAAGGTATTAACTATTTCTGGATAAGTTTACCTTTTTAAGACATTGAGGACACTAATTGGTAGATAGCAAAGTGCAAAAACCAAGAGAACAACCATCAGCATACGTGCTGTTTTTCTTCTTGCTCGTATCTGTTTTATTTCAGCTGTCACAGCACTAATCCTTGACTTTGTTGATTGTCCCAGCCCCCGGGGCTGTGCTGAAAACTGTAGTGGCTTCCATTTTCTCTGAACTATTGAAGAAGTTCCTGGGATCTGAAAGAACAGAGAGTAAGTGGAAACTTCATTATGGATATTTGCTCTATTTGTTGCAGTGAAAAACAAACTCTGTAGGGAGTAGCTAAAAGAGAAGGGGGATATGCTGACATAAAGTTTTACACTGCCAATTTTTCCCATAGATTGCAGTCATCAAACACTGCTCATTTAGGAGAATAAATAAATTTAAGAAGCTGTTAATAATCAATAGGGTTATTTTGGTGTGCACATAAATACAAAAATATGCATACAAACCAGGGTATATAGCTTTTCAAATACCCATAATATTTTCAACATGTTACCTAACTGCCCAGAAGGGATTTGAACACTCTATTTTTGAAAGGTGTTTGTGGGGAGAAGGGGAGGGGGAAGACAGGGGAGGGGAGAGGCAGGCAATGGGAGAGGGGGCAGGCAATGGGAAAGTAGTCATTTTTTCCTGCATTGTGATTCTGGCCAAGGGGTTGAGGGACCAGAGTGATTTTCAAACTACAACTGCATAAACACATTCTAGTGATCTGGCAGAATTCTCCTGGTAGAAAAATGTATCCCTAGATGCCTGAACAGACATTTGACTGCTGAGCCCCTGAAAAAGAGAGAGTTTTCAGTGATGATGCTGCATAGCCCCTGGGTACATATCTCATCATGCTCTGCAGGCTCCCTCCATCTTCCTGGAGACAGACTAGTAGCAGAGTACAGGGAATCCCTGATTGACTGACCCAGATTGCTCAGGGTCAACTCATCTCTCCTTGCAGCTCAACATGGGGCATTCTGAAGAAGCCATATTCTGCTCCTTGCTCGGCTAGAGCAGTAGAGTCCAGTGAGTGACAATTTCCCATAGGAGGGTAGGAAGCAAATCACCCTGGAATGCTGGAAGACTGTGCTATGGTTTCTCTCAGAGGAGAACATGTACAGACATTCATTCTCTTAGAAGAAACTTTCCAGGGAATTATTTAATCCTGATTGTTCCCAGGTTGTTTCTCCCCTGAAGAAACCATTTTTATTTTTGGAGAAAAATCCTAAACACCTGTATGTGTGTGATTTCTCTTGGAAGAGCAGCAGATCTCCCAGGAGAAACTGAATGTCTATTTCCGGCCTATGCCTGTGTTTCAGAATGCAGGGAAGTGAATTCAAAACATTTATGTAAAGATGGTCATGGCTAAATGGGTTAATGCTGGTCCGCTA
The DNA here is from genome assembly GCF_001723915.1 of Gavialis gangeticus. NCBI lineage: Eukaryota > Metazoa > Chordata > Crocodylia > Gavialidae > Gavialis > Gavialis gangeticus. The sequence continues at coordinate 35,408,075 of NW_017729027.1, forward strand.
TGCTCTTTGAAACTTATTAAACACAGCCATCTCTAAAGGAGTGCCTATGGACTATTTTCTCATGAAAAAAATCAGGTTAGTGCTAGAGAATGCAGCTAAAGGGAAGGATATGGTGAAAAGACAATATTTTAATTAAGGAGTAAGGCACAGAATGAAGGAATAGGTTATATAGTTAAAGATGTTACAATAGATGGAAAAAGAACCACTGGGGAAAGAGGTTCTCATTTGTGTCTCCTTAGAAGATCCTTTTGGGGCTTACGCTTATCTCCCCTCACAGTAAGCAACACATCAGAAGCCAGATGAGAGAAAATGTTTCTACCTTTCTGAGAGTGGTTAGGGTTGGAAATAAATTAATTTCCTTGAATCTGTCTCATTGCTGAAAATTAACTAAAGTTGGACATCTGGAATTTCTCTACATATGTTGCAACCCCCTCTCAAGCATTTTAAAATCAATGAGATGGACTCAAAATAAGCATGAAATTAAAAATGAAGGAAATGACAATAGCAATAGAAACTTTTGTTTACCTTCTCATTTTAGTGGGTTCTTACAAAGCTTCCAATTTCTAGGTTGCATGTGATCCTTTTGAGTTGAATATCCAACCTGAAGCGCATGCACCTCCTTCTGGTTGTCTAGTGAGAACTCCATTTTTATTCTAACTTTTTCCTCTTGTTAGAGTTCTAATGCTGTCTTCTTCCCCACCCTCCCAGTCCTTCACTTCTCTAGGTAGGCACTTGACTTTTCCATTTTTCCTCCACTGCCCTTGATATTAGTAACTATAACCTCCCAGCAAACAATATATCCCTGTACTGAGGGTGCATACAATAGAGGTATAGTTTAAGATTTACTCTATTATTGATGTTTTTATAAACACAAAGCAAATAAAATTTGAGCTGTAACATTGCTCCCAGATTTTGGGCTAAAATCAACAGTAGCATAATTTTCATATCTGAGATGTATCTTATTGCAAAGGACTTATCCTACTTTAATAATGGAATTTCCTCTTATAAGATGACTCTTCCATTTCACTGCTGTGATATTACATTAAGAAAATGAAGAGAGTGGAGGTGGAACCCAAACACACACACTAGAAATTGTTTTTTCCTCTTTATGGTGTGAACATTTCATTTTTCACCAAAATTTTTGCACCTGTTTTTTTGTAGCTACTCCCATTTAGATTGAAAGAAGTAGATCTTGTCTCAAGACTTGGAACACCTCATTTCTAATGAAACTTGAGACATGACTGATGATGCTGTGATTAGAGAATTTTTATCTACCATTCAAACAGCCTCTGGCTGGGATCACAGATATAGATTGCAGCAGAATATACACAATGTGCAGTTGCCTTAAACTACCTATTGAATCTTTACGTACTCAACAGAAACTCCCATAGAATTTATCTATAGAACCCCATTCCTGAGTTATATATACTTTGGGGACACTCAAAGAATAAGAAGCATTTTCCATTTTAAGCCAATAAGCAAATAATATAATAAAATGTTCTAGGCAAAAAACCAAAAATACATAAATCCTACAGGGCTGTTAAACATACTAGAGCTTGAGGGGCATTTAACTTGATTTACATATGCATTAATTATTATAGTTAATGCATTAATAACCACATGCATACACAAAGAACAAATTAATTTTCTAGATGTTATAATAAAAATGTATTATAGTCTAAGTTTAATGGGTATGATTTATAGAATGCTAACAAGCTAACTAAACATCCTCAGTAGTTTCACAGTAACATTTAGAATGATCATAATTGGTACTGAAATTGTAGAATACCCATTTTTTAACCCCCAACTTTAAGTTATTTTTTAAAGATGCCTTTATAACAGTAGGAAATCCTTCAAAGTATAATAATATTTGTTTAAAAAACTGAAAACATTTTAAAAACAAAAAATGATGGATCGAATTCTCATTAAACTAAACTAATGGAAAGAAATGTATCTTAGTGTAAAAGAACATAAGGTTTAATCAATATAAGTCTATCTAACTTTCTGGTAAGTGGAATGTGTGTCAGCCTGTTCATCATAAGGCAATTCACTTCTAGAGAAACTGCTTAGATACTCTTTTTAATCTCCTTTTTAAAGTGTATGGGGAAAATATTCTTTTGAATTGAATATCTCCCTCTTCACTTGTAATTCAAATAAATTACTTTGACATTATTGCCCTTTCTTTCATAAAGACTTTAATTCTGAATTTGCAAATCCGTACCAAAAATGCCTGATTAAAAGATATGATTGAAAACTTCCAGAGTTGCCTGAGAGTAAAGGTGGTCCAAGATTTTTCCACAAGGTAATTTTTGAAGATTCACTTTGTTGATACCCTCATTTGAAAACAGAAATAGTTTCAACTGGTTTCTTGTCAAGGCTTGCAACTGTCTTCATTAGCACATTGTATTTTTTGTATGCATCTGGAAAGATCATTTGTACATTGCAGTAGTATTAGTGTATTAACTGACATTCTGACAAACAGCATAGTTCTTTAACTGTGGTTATTATCAAAGAATAAATTAAAAAACATGCTTTTAATTTACACTGAATAACACCTACTTCATTTTGAAAGATGCTTAATGTTTTCTGCAAATCAATTCATGTTTCTTAATAAGATATGTTACTAATTTTCCTTATGTGCCTTGTCTGAATCTACGTTAGGAAAAGAGGCATGTGTAATTCTTTACTGGTGATAATCAAACATTAGTAATTGTAACTTTTTTATTGTAGAAGCTAATTTCTAGGGTTTTCATATTAGTATCATCCTAACATTAGTTGTCAGTGTGGATAATGCAAAAGATCTTAAAACTGTTTTAGACTAACGTAATTTAAAAAAATATCCAGCCAGCTAACATTTATTTTTGTGGTTTAGGTGCAGTCCATATGATTCACTCTGGTTTTAAATGTTCATACCAAAACACTTGAATTTAAAATCTTGAATGAGTAATATTATATATGCAAAGATCTAAAACTGCAACTAATACAGTTTTAAAGCAAGTAGGGCAGGTTTACATTTGTTTTAATTTTGTAATACTTAAATCTAGGATAATATTGCTTTGATTAATGGACTGATGACATCACAACTCCCTAAAGCCATATGCCTTATAGTATATTTTGGTTTTCTAGGTCAGCAAATTTTACAGGAGATACATATCCTGGCAAAAAGATTTTCATGATGTTTTGTTTTGTTCTGCATGTATTTGGATTTTTTAAGTCTATGAATGAAATCCATAAAATATTAGATAGAGCTATATATAACACACATCACATAAAGTATTATATTCTTGGCAGGACATTCAATTTCAGACGTCATCAGAAGTAATGACAGGATAGAAATTACTCAAGGCTATATTGAGTATGATGCCTTGTAAGAGCTGCTTGGAAATTATAAAAGTGGAATTTCTCACTTCACATGACATTTACCACTTTACTGGTCCTTTAGTGGGTAGCAAGGAAGTGCCACATATGGGTTGACTAGGTCCAGAGCACAGCAATGCAGAAGCAGTGTGGAGTACAAGCAATTGCTAATCTGCTCAACCTGTTCAGGCACTGAAGTGATGATCAAGCAGCTTGCTAATTTGTGCAGCATGAAAATGGCAAAAAAAATTTTGAAACACTGTATACCATTTTTGCTTACTTAATTTCAGGGGGGTTTTTTGTCTGCCTGCTTGTTTCTCTGTTCTTCATTTTGCTTATCATTTCAATAAAATGTTTGACAAAATGGCCATGTGTATGAAAAATCTGATTTCACATTTCTGAATTTTGAATTGTTGATTTCTAAACCAGCCTTTGGTCACACAGGGGCTCATTATCACAGATGAATGTAACAAAAAAATGTCAGAGGCATTTGACAGATATTTAAGTTGAATAGGTTCATTTCTGAGTTTGTAAAAAAGGAGGAAAAAACTATTTTCTACACATCTATACTCCAGCAGCTATGAAAAATGTATTGAAGAGGTGAACTGAAGGCTCTGGTGATGGTGCTATTGAGAGGGTTTTGGCTTCCTTGACCACAGCATGCACTTCACAGACAGACATCTTCTGGGAAGGGATGGTATCTACCTCATGCTGAAGGGAAAGGTTCTTTTCTTGGCCAGGATGGCAGACCGCCTGGACAGGGTTTTAAACTGAGATCACCAGGGGATGGGGGAGGGGGGGAGCAGCAAGTGGAGCAAGGGTCTAACAAACAAACAACCATTACAACAGGAAACAACAGGAAGGGCACTACAGCATGAGTTGAGGCAGTGGGGCTCCCTCAATGTGACAGGAAATGGAGGGCCTCCAGCAGAGGGCTCAAATGCCTGTACACAAATGCCAGGAGCATGGGGAAAAAACAGGAGGAACTGGCCCTCCTCCTTTCCAGCAGGAGCTATGATATCATAGGGATAACAGAGACCTGGTGGGACTCTACCCATGATTGGATTGTAGCTATAGAGGGCCACACCCTGCATAGGAGGGATTGCATAGGGGAAAAGGGTGGAGGTCTAACTCTATATGTAAAGGAGTAATACACCTGCTTGGAAGCTGAAATTGAGGAAAGACAACTTGAGATCCTCTGTGTCAAGTTATGGTGGGGACACAGTAAGGGACCTAACTGTAGGAATATATTATAGACCTCTGAATCAAGATGAGGTGCTAGATCTGGACTTCTCCAGAGAACTGGAAGAGGCTGCGAGAGCATGGGATATGGTCATCACGCAGACCTTAACTACCCAGACATCTCCTGGGAAGAGCCCTCAGCCAGATCTGACCAGTTGCATAGACTCCTGCCTTGTATTGACGAACTCTACCTGTCTCAGGAAGTATATGGGTTGACCAGAGGAAATGCACTTCTAGATTTAGTTTTGGCCAAGAGGGATGACCTGGAGAGTGATCTGATGACAGAGGGTAACCTAGGCAACAGTGACCATGACATTATCACTTTCACTGTCCGTCACAGGGCTGGGAAATCTGTCAGTCAGGTGCAAATTCTTGACATTAAAAAAAGCTGACTTCAATAAGCTAAGAGCTTTAGTGAATAATGCCCTACAGGATCATGGACCTCAGGGAAAGAGTGTGGATGAAGAGTAGTTGTTCCTCAAGGACACAATCTTCGGTGCACAGAAGTTGTCCTTACCTGTAAGCAGAAAAGTTGGCACTGGGGCTGGGAGCCTGTCTTGGCTCAATAGGAAAGTTGCAGATCTTCTGAAAAGAAAAGGGAGGCTTACCAATGATGTTATAGGAATAGGTCCCAAGGAGAACTACATAAGATTAGTCCACGCCTGTCGGAGGCAGATTAGAAAAGCAAAGGTGGTGACCAAATTCAGGTTAGATAACAGAAGGAAAACCAGTGGAAATGTGGGACCACTGCTCAATGCATTTACACATCTGATCACTGACACCAAGGAGAAAACTGAACTCCTGAATGAGTGCTTCACATCTGTATTCCACCAGTCCGAGAGTGATAGCCTGCCAAATGCAAATATGACACAGAATAGTCACAATAGGGGTGATCACCTACCAACAGTCAATGTAGAGCTGGTGAAAGAACAGCTAAAGAGGCTGGATGTCTATAATTCATCAGGACTGGATGAACTCCATCCGAGAGTGCTGAACGAATTAGCCAAAGTCATCACAGGACTGCTGGTGAATCTCTCTGAGAATTCACGGCACTCAGGAGAGGTCCCAGAAGACTGGAAAAGGGCCAATGTTGTGCCCATCTTCAGGAAGAGGATGCGAGAGGACCCAGGGAACTACAGGCTGATCAGCCTGGCCTCAATCCCAGGAAAAATCCTCGAAAAATTTCTCAAGGAGCCCATATGTGATAAGCTAGTAGGAGGCAAAATTCTGAATGACAGCCAGCATGGTTTTGTCATAGGCAGGTCATGTCTGACTAACCTCATCTCCTTCTATGACCAGGTTACTCACCACCTGGATAAGGGAGATGATGCCAATGCCATTTACTTGGATTTTAGGTTGGCCTTTTACTTGGTGTTCCATGAAGGTAAAACTAGGGGACGATGAGATCAACAATTCAACAGTCAGATGGGTGGCAAACTGGATATGGGGCTGGACCCAGACAGTTCTAATAGATGGATCTGTGTTGACCTTGTGGAAGGTAGCCAGTGGGGTCCCCCCAGAGTGCAGCCATGCATCAAGGTAGGCTGATGGTTCAGGTAGTCCTAGACAGATTAGTTAGAAGGGCAAACCAGAACCAGATGCTGTTCAACACTGAGAAGTGCTTCATCTGGGGATGAAAAATCCTCAACAAACTTACAGGCTCATTGGTGCTACACTAGCTAGCCTCACATTCAAAAGGGACCTGGGGATAATAATTTACCATAAAATGAATATGAGCCACCAGTGTGATGCTACAGCTAGCAGAACAAACAATACACTGGTATGCATCAACTGATGCATCTCAAACAAAACTAAGGAAGTTATTCTTCCACTCTACTTGGCATTGGTGAGGCCACAGCTGGAGTACTCCATCTAGTTCTAGGTGCCACACCTCAAAAAGGATGTGGAAAAGCTTGAGAGAGTCCTGAGAAGAGCCACTTGCATGATTAGAGGCCTGAAGAGCAAGCTACAAGGAAAGGCTGACAGATGTGGGACTGTTCAGCCTGGAAAAGAGAAGACTTTGGGGGTATTTGGTGGCAGCTGACAAATATATCAGGGGAGAGCATCAGGGGCTAGGTGAACAACTATTCACCAAAGCGCCCCAGTGGAAAACCAGGAGAAATGGTCATAATTTCCTAGAAGAAAGTTTCAGACTGGATATAAGGAAAAACTTCTTCACAGTTCATGTGACCAACTGAAATAGACTCCTAGTGGGGTTGGAGCAGGCACCTACCCTGGAGTTCTTCAAAAGGAGACTAGATCCACACCTTGCTGAGGTTATTTGACCCCAGCAGTCTTTCCTGCCCAGAGCAGGGGGGCTAGATCCGATGATCTCACAAGGTCCCTTTCAGCCCTAAACCTCTGTGAATCTGTGAAAATCTATGTAAAATCAACCACCATTATGTAAGGAAGTGCCATTTAGGAAAATCAGGGATCCTTTTCTCACTGCTTTTGTTTCTTCTTTTGAAGACTTTCCCAGACTTGCACAAAATAATTCATCTTTCACTGTAATTGCCTTCCTTTCTGAAATAGTAGGCATCCAAATCTTCTAGACTGCCAGTAAGGCTAATCATAATACTGGGTGCACTCCTCAGGACCTAAGTGGTGTTATGGAATTTTTGGAGAAAATCTTTTATTCCTAAATAGACATAAACATAACCAATAAACCTAAATGTGAGTCAGTATATATAACTTACTTGGCGGCACCATAGTTTTCGAAATATTTGCAAATAGGCCAACACCATAAGACAGAGTGGTGCCATGTATGTCACCAGAAAGAAACATGTGTGGTACATTTTTGGGTAGACCTCAGCTGGAAGAAAAAATAAAATAGAAAAATTATGCATATATAAATATAGATCTATGTATCCTGTTAAAAAATTATTTTGAATCAAATGGTACTTGCAGGTACACATATATGCAATACTCATTAGTTAAAATGGGTAAACACACATAAATCTGATGGTTGAAGCTGGTCCTTGAATAAGAATGAGACATTTTCTTGTAAAGTATTTTGACTTGCTTCTACACTTCAAGGCAGCATATTGCCCTCCTGGGTTGAGAGCACATTCTTTACTATATTTTTTTTAATTAGTGAAGAGTTCCATTAGGAAGATGATAGTACCTTCTTTTAGTAGCTGACAACTGAATTTTCAAATCCTATCTACATTGTATGTTGTAATGTAACACACTCCATAAAGAGAAAGGAAAGTTCCATGTTGTTACCATGATGTTACCGTGTGAGATACCTGTTCTTAGTTACTGCTCTGTGACCCTGAGCTTGTCTTGTTTGTGCATGTCAACATGGCAAAGAAGCAAAATGTTTTTTTTCCCCTTTGTAATATCTTTTATTGGACTAAGTGTATAGTTGGGAGAAAGACAAGCTTTTAGGCACAAAGTGCCCCTTCTCAGGTCTGAGAAAAACAAGCTTAAGTATAGACCAAGTCAAATACCAGACAAAACAATGGCTTGTATTTAACCCACTATGAAAATGAAGACAGCCCATTCAAAGAGAAGTCATTAGAAGTAGCCCCAGAATCTTGTTTTTTACATTTGCTCTGAATTATGATGGCTGAAACACCATTCCAGCCCAGAATATGTGCAATCTGTTTAGAGATACCTCAGCTAATTTAGATATTAGAAGTAGCAATGCTATATTAGCATGACATTCTAGTATACCTTTGTTGCACTTATCCATCTGTAAGTAGGTAAAATAGAATTGATCTACCTCAAGGGCTGATGCGAAGATAAATAAAGATTTGAGATATTCAAATATTATGGCAATATTACGCTAATGACACATAAGATGGATGGCTAGTAGGTAGAGACGGACATGCTTATACGCATATATGTGCAAACATATATACATATATACACACACTCATCAATACATCCATATATCCATATATCCATATATATATATGGATATATAGATGAGTGTGTGTATATATATGTGTATGTATGTGTGTGTGTGTCTCTCTCTCTAGATATATATGCACATGTATATACACGCACACGCACACACACACACACATATATATATATACATGCACATACAGAAGGGGGGCTGTACCGCAAATGTTGGCAACCACAGAAGTATACAATGGAATCATTAAAATAAGCTAGTGTAATTCATGCAAAAACCTGAATTTTCTAAATTAAACACTCTAAAGTCAGGAAATTTCTGATCCCAAAGTGTGTTGTACACTTCAGTGAGTGGATCTTCCCAATACTTTTGCCACTGTGTGACACAGGAGACTGGGCAAGATCTGTGGTCTTAACCAGTTAATGGCAATTCTTATGCTCTAAACTAGGGAATCACTGTTATTCACATTCTACAGCTGTTGAAAAGAAAGTTACATGACTTACTGAGATCACAAGAGGTCAGTGATAGAGATGAGAATAGATTCCTCTTGCTAATAAGAAGCTGTCACCTGCCTCATTAATGCTATGCAGGCAGCAGGGCTCCTTTCAGGTATAAAGGCAGTACACATTCAAAGAGCCACCTGGAGTTTATGGCTTCCAATTTAGCACTCTGAATCCAATGGAAACATGAGTGCAGCCCAGCTATCTACAAAGGGCTGATGGGCCAGGCTAGGGGAAGAAGCCAGCTTTCTTCTTTGAAGTTCTGCCACCTGAAAAGTGCAGGTAGCTAAACATCAAAAGAAACTTTAGTCCTTCCTTCACCCAGGACAGTGTACTTTGCAGAACTTTCGCTTAAGAAGCTGAATCTGTTTAGTTTTTCAAGATAAAGTAAAGCTTTCAAGTGGCTTAGTAATCACTTCAGTAGACAGAAGGAGGGACTGGTCAAGGATGCTGTTCATTTTTCAGATGAATTAATCCCAGGCTCCATGGTCAGATTGGTGCTGAGGGGAAACATCAATCAGTGCTTTTGTACATTTATGGTGACATTTGAATTACCTATTATGCAACACCTATCCTTCAGTCATTTCTACATATATCAGAAGCAGAGGAGAAAAAGTTCTCATCTTAGACAGGCCATTCAATCGGCTTCAGAACAGAAAAGAATCATGCTCATCTGTGGTGGTCTCTGATAATGAAAGTAAATTATGATTTTGGTGTCTGTGAAGATCATAACAACTTTACCTCTGTGATAAGTAATACTGTAGAAAGCAGGGTATAGTTTCACTTGCACATGGTACTCACCAAATAGTCATGGAACTATCAAGGGTTAATGTTATTGTGGACTTAGTTTAAACTATTATGAATTTAGTTTAAATTAAATGAAAGGATAAACAAAAGTAAGTCTGTAAGGAAACTTGCTAGTGAGATCAAATGGACTGAAGAGCTGAGACATCTAAACATTGAGAAAGATTGGACTTCAGGTAAAAAATTATTTGCATTGCATGCAAATAGAAAAACTTGCAGGAAGGGTTCTAGACTTGCCTTGTTAAATAACCAATTCAAAATTGACAGTAAGAATACACTGAAAGCCTCTTATCATTATTAGAGCACTTACCAGCAAAGAAATCTATGGCTGAGAGTCTGTCCTGGAGGTATAGGGACAAAGTAAGAATTTCTAAAAGAGGAGTTAAGCTAGGCCTTGCAAAGTCCTAATTAAAATATTTTAAAAAAATAGTAAAGGTCCTTCAGTCATACAGATGAAAAAGAACAAGAACAAAAGAAACAGAGATGCTCGTCAGTGAGAATATGAGAAGTTCAAGAAAATTTAGATATGTCACAATTACTAAGTGAGTATTTTGCCTCAATTTTGAACATATGAGAGCAAAGACAGGAAGGCAAAAAGAAGAAGAAAAACTTTATGCTTTCACGTCAGTAGGTAGGGATAACTTCAGAACTCTAAAAGAAGTAACACATTAAATTATAAACTTTTAAATGAACTGTTCAAGTTAGTGGTGTGAATAGATAGTGAATGTATTATTTAAGAATAGGGGAAAGTAATCTGAACAACTACATCTATCCTTATTGAGACTGCCTATTCCTATTGGCCTCAGTTAGGAAGCTCATAGAAAGCTTTAGAACAAATATTGAAAGAAAGAATAATTCAAGAAATGGCAGTAGAAAGATAATAGAATAAATACAGTATGAGAGTAACAAAGTTAGATTAGCTGTATATCATGCTAGAGTAACTGAATGTGTTTTTTTGGATAACATTTCAAGATGAAGTAAGTATTATTTTTTCTGACTTAAATAAAGTGTTTTATACCATGCTGCATTGAAAAAAAAATAGCTTTTCATCATTAACTGTGGTACAAAAAACAGAAGTGTACTAGTGAAATTTCTGATAAAACAAAATAAGGATGCTTTATCAGAACAGGGAAGGATTGGTAGAATGTGCAATGCCTGGATGCTCCCACATTTTGGGGTAACAGAAATGTAAAAAGTACAAACTATGCATTTAGGTACTTGTAACAGAGGAGCCTAACTCTTTTACTTCACTGAGGGGGAAGGGAGAGAAAGGAACATAGTAGAGAGGGAAGTAGGAGGGAACTATGGGAGTAGAGAGGGAAGGCCCATGTCAGGGAGCCAGGGCCCTGTCCAACACTTAAAGCTAGAAACTGAGTAGAGGGAAGAGGAAGTGAAGGGCTTCCCTGGAAGGATGAGTGGGGATTTGAGCCATGCAGAGACATGGGATCTTTTGTTCTGCAGGCATCAGAGATTTCAGTGACTCAGGTGCTATGAACCTGTGAGGGGTCACTGATGCACAGGTCACAGTAAGGTGCACAGTAAGCACAGCAAGGTGTAGCGTCCTGCTAGGACCAGGTATAGGCCAGAGAAAGGCCATAGACTGAGTAGGACTAGAGCCCGTAAAGCTGGGCTTGGGTGCAGTGGTGGAAAGAGTCCAGGTAGAGCAAGAGGATGTAAGCCAGGGGATGGCTGAAACCCCTACAAGTGTTTGGAGGCTGTGACAGACCGGACAGTATAGAGGGGCAAAACACAGGTGTTCAATAACACCTGTGAGGCATGGGAATGACTATGGGGGAGGCAGGAGGTCATGATTATTGCCTTTAAGGCTTGAATTGGGAGAGTGTCCTGAGAGAGACAACTCTCTCTGGGAAGATCAGGGCAGAAGTTTGGAGAACTGCAAACCGCACTGGGGTACCTGGAAGAGGATACCTTTTCTGCCTGCAGCCTCCAAATGTAAGGATTCTAAATTAAGATCAAGTTGTGACAGGCAGAAATTTGGAGACACAATAGAGACTGAGGAAGTTTTAGGCAGGCCTGTCCAAATACTAGGGAGGTCACACACTGACCTGACAGTATGGGCAGGACTAGTTACAGTACTAACATTAAGAATTTCTTTATAAGCTGGGAGATCATCAACCAGAAATTACAAATGAGATGGATAGTATCTGTGAAAAGGCTAGTGACTAGAAAAAGGCAAATGTGATCCTAGTTCATAGGCAGAAGGTAAGCATTACTTCATACTACCAATGGCTATCTTTTTTTTCTAGAACATATCTGGAAAGTAGTGACAGGAAGGTATAAATGTCATCATACAAAGTACTGATAAGATGTAGCACCTCATCTCAAAAGAAGACATCTCATCTCAAAAGCTCCTCAAAGCTGAAGCTCAAAGGAGGATCCAGGAAATTAAAAAAAAACAATGGTAGCAAGATAAAGCCAAGGAGATTTAGCAATATGCCAACAAACATAACATTCATAGTTTTTTCCAGGCAACAAAAGCCATCTATGATCCAACTTTCCACAGTGATTGGAGGATAGCTCAACACTCATCAAAGACAACAACTCCTTCCAAGCTAGATGGAAATAACAGTTTGAACATTTTGAGGCACTCCTGAACTGTGAGTCAACTGCAATGGATCTGAATTTTTCTCTCAGTACTGCAAAAGGATATCCCTCATCAGCCCCCATGTCCTAGAAGAAATCTGTCATGCCATCAAGGAAATCAAGAAAAACAAGGCTACTGGACCAGATGGTATACCTGCTGAAATCTTTAAGGCTTGTGGTGAGTATACTACAGATTTGTTCTTTGAATTTGGAACAACAAGGAGATCCCTGGGGACCTGAGGAATGTTTACTTCATAACTATCTTCACAAAAGGGGATAAGTCTGTGTGCAGAAACTATTGAGGTATCACCCTCCTTTTGACAGAAGGGAAAATCCTCATACATATCCTCTGAATTGTCGTCTACCTCTTGCCGATGAAGTCTTTTCAGAATCTGTGTGGTTTCAGACCATTCCACAGCGCAATTGACATGATCTTTGTTGCCCACCAGGAACAAGAAAATTGTTGGGAACATCAGGACTGGTATATGTCCTTCATTGACCTTACTGTGGCCTTTGACTCTATCAATCATAAAGCCTTGTGGAAAGTACTGACTGGGTTTGTATGTCTTGAAAAATATGTTAAGGTCCTGAAGCTTCTCCATGACCAGATGACTGCAACCTTTCTTTGTAGCAGACCAGAGACAGATCCATTTCACATCCAAACTAGGTTCAAGCAAATATGTATCATCACCCCAGTTCTGTTATCTACTTTTTTACCATCATCCTGTTTGTTCTTAAGGACCTCCTCCCTTCTGGAATTGACACTGAATACTGAAAGAATGGAAGGCTTTTCAATCTGGGACTTTTTTGCTTAAAGACCAAAGTATTCAAAATGACCATCCTTGAGCTTTAATATGCTGACAACTGCACCAGCCTTCCATACAGCAAGGGAAACCTCCAGACCATGCTGAATCTCTTTGCAGAATCCTACCAAACTTTGGGCCTCTCTCTCAACGTTGACAAGACTAAAGTGCTCTATCCCTCCGCACAGGAGAGATCTTCAGAACCCCAATCCCTTCATA
>NW_017729027.1:35426468-35429076 GCF_001723915.1 Gavialis gangeticus
TATCCATCTGCTCCAGGCCATGACCATGACCTCCCCTCCTTAACATATCATTGAGCAAAAGACCCTAGAGGTAGTTGAGAACTTCCCATATCTTGGTAACCATTTCTGTCAGAAAGAGAACATTGATGAGGAGGTACAGAACAGGATCTGGCACACGAACACTTCTTTTGGGAAATTGCTGTGTTTTTATTGATTGCAATCTCTAGAAAGACATCAAGATCCAGGACTACAATACAGTCTTCATCCCCTCTACAGATGTGAAATGTGGGTGAGCTACTACCATCATCTCAAGAGTCTGCAGATGTATCAGCAATGATGCCTTCAGAAAATCCTTCACGTCAAATGGGAAGGTTACCACACAAATGCCAGAATCCTTGCTGAAGCCAGCGTTACCAGCATTAAGTCTGTGATCTTCAAGCATCAATTTTGCTGGACTGGTCATTGTGTAGGAATGCCTGACTCACAACTCCCTAAACAAGTGTTCTATTCCCAGCATAGTTGTACACTGAGATCTCATGGTGGCCAGAGGAAATGCTACAAGGACACATTGAAAGCACACATCAGGAAAATGGATGCTAACATCAATAACTGGGAGGAACTGTCTGTTAACCAACTCCAATGGTGCCACAACTTCAACCAAGTCACAGCCCATGTCAAAGTAAAGTGTCTTGTACTCAAAGTAGAAAAGAGAGAGCAGAGGAAGGAGAAGGAGAGAAATTCCAGCCTATGGCCTACTCTCCCCTGGGAGAAAACCTGCAATTTCTGCAGATGGATCTGTGGCTCAAGGATTGGACTCTTAAGTCACCTCAAGACCTATCAATAACCCATAGTAGAGATCATTTTTAAATCAAGGGATTCCCAACAATGACTGATAAGACCTCATGCAAGATACTGTGCAGATTCTGGTGACCCCTGCTCTGGAAAGTTGAACTCAAACTAGAAGAGTTGCAGAGGAGGCCTACTAAAGTATCCTTAGATATAGTTTATCATATGAGAGAACTGAAAAAAGCTCCTAATTTATTTTATCCATTCATTTTCAACATCAGAATGTATTCTTTCTTTGACCTTGTCCAACTTACCTTGTCTTTTTCTGAACTCACAGGCAGACATTAGATATATACTTGGCTGGGATAGTTTAGCCAGGGATGATCCTGCCTTAAGCAGGAGCCTGGCCTAGATGATTTTTAGAGATCCCTTCCAGCCCTACTTTCCTATGATCCTAAGATATCTAATAGAGTACAATAAAACTGTTGTACTCGTGCAACAGCTACACATAAATAAAGTTATTTTAAGGAGGCTCAGGACAGAAACAAGATTTACTGGATACATGCAGTGCTTCCACTAAACACTAAGAGCTAATGGCTAAACTTTCAGAAAAACCCTATATATAATCGTGCCACCTAGTGAGTAGCAATAACATGACACTTTCTAGACTACCTTGCTAAATGTAATGAATAATTTATGGTAAGAGAAATAGACAAGAGACAATAGCTTTCCCTTTATTTAACTAGGTGTAGAACTACTGCACTATTTGCAGTCATGGGTAGCACTCCAATAGCATCATTGAAGTCTGTTTATTTAGTAGGGATTTCCACCATTTTGTCAATGTGAAAGAGCCCATGTGTTGAAGCTCTGGCTGAAATCATCAATTTGGAGACTTTCAACAAGCTTCTGTGTTCACAAGCAGGACCTATCTACTCTTCAGCTTCACTTAGTCTGGATAGGCTGCAAAACTGTCTTTCTTTGGCATTTCTCAGACACACTTAAAATCTCTACCCATTATATTTTCATGAAAACTTATGGTTCGGTTGTTCACAGCCCCATGACCACTTTGGGCTCCCTGGAATACTCTCTGCTTAATCACATAATTTCCCATTGTGGGACTATGGTTTACAATTCACCTCTCCAGTGGCACATAGTAGATGAAGTTTACATCATAAAGTAAGGTCTGTACTTTAGACAGCACATAAAGTCAATACAGAACAACAAAATGTCATTTTTGCTTAAATATCCGCAACACTCAACTGTTCTTTAGAATCTGGTCAGAGATCCACCATCCCAGGTATATAAATTCTCTTCTAAATCATGGGGTCCTCAGAAGCCACATTTCTTTTACACTCTCCACTCCAACCAGATTTGAATTTAGATGAACTCAAGAAAAAGAGAACTCTTATAAAGCTATAATCATTGATCATATGTCCTTCCTTCATGCTCCAAACTTCTTTAGTCCTTGTTTTTCTGTTTCTGGATTTCTATTTCAACCTCCATCCACATGTAGAAACAAATAAAAAAAACTTGATTTTTCTAAGGCTTCAGTCAACCCATTGTCCTCAAGTATTTCCATCTGAATAGAGGTCACTAGTGTTCATGGTTCACCATTATTCCTTATCTGGAAGTAAAACCACCCCCAAAAATATATGGCTGCCTCCACACTTATCACATCATTAAATGGTAGAACAAAGTCATAATATCATAATACCTAGGCTGTATGTTGACACCACTTTTCTGCCCCGCCCCCGCCTCAATATCTCAGCTGTCTGCCTCAGTTTCTAGCCCCCAAGCCTCAGTTCCTCAGCCAGCTTCTCTCTAGTCCACCGGTTATAATCTC
>NW_017729027.1:35434076-35454727 GCF_001723915.1 Gavialis gangeticus
ACATCAAATCACTACAGTTAAATATTGTTTAAAACAGAGTAATGCAAGGATGATTATTATTATTACTATTTTTAGAGATAGCTGAAGTTCACCAGTGGAATAATTACCAAGAGCACTGTATTATCAGATTTCCTTGTGTTGTGATTTCACTATGGTTACAAGAACAATTTTATGCAAAGGCAGAAGTACAAAAATAGGATTGTTATGTTTATATGGAAGGAAAAAAAGCTTTTTGCTTTCAGGAAACTTTTGGGCCCTTTGCTTATATCATTCATTTAAATTCATATTCAATTTTAAATTATATCTAAGTATACAGAAAATATATTTTGCACTATAGGTATGTTTTACATAATTAACAGTACAATCACATGGAAGTAAGAGGAGATAAATTCCCTTGTTTCCTATAAGAGAAAATAAATGACCAGAAATTATATCAGACATGAACAAAACCTCTCCATCTTTGTCATGCATCTTCCCATATTCTCAAAAGCCTGGGTACTGATTTGCAACATACCCCACTGGTCAACAGTTTCAGGATAATGGAGGACTGATGTGGATAATAGATGCTTTCGGAGGTCCTTTATGGAAAACATCTTGGAGACAATTTGCTGTAATTGATATTGAGACTATTTCAGCTCAAGTGCTTCTGGGCTGATGTCTGTAAATGTTGTAGTTATATTCAACTGTCATTGCAATTCCTAATTTCTTCTGGACTTAAAATAGATATGTACTAAAAGCAGATAGATGGACCAAATGCCTATTCTCATATGCTAAATCATACGGGCCTGACTCTGCAGTCCCTGTACACCTGCAGTTTCCATTGATCAATAGGAGTTTTACTAGAAGAAGCTTTGCAGGCTGGGAGCATTTGTTCCCACAGAGAATATTAACATAATGCACATACTAATGTATTGTCTTATATTGTACATCTATGTAAACTTGGCTTCAAATTTACTTTAAAAATTAGCAAGATAAAGGGAGATGTAGTTTAACAGGACCTGAAAATCAGTAGTTTCAATCAGAATGATATAATTATGAAAGAACATTGTGATAGACTTATAAAACCTGACTGCATACTAATGTGAATCATTATTTTGATTATAGTACATCAGTAGAAGTTCGATACTGGTGGACAATATTACACTTACCTCCCCAGTGCTCATCACAAACTGTGAATAAGGTGGTTTTGTTGGCAAGTCCTGGGAAAATACTGCTGCACTCCATAACAATAGCCTGAGGAATCATTATAATGCAGGACACAATCCAGATAATTATAATGCTGTTCCTTGCCCGTTTGGCTGTACTTTTAAACATCAGAGGATGACAAATCGCATACCATCGATCCAAAGCAATGCAACTTAGAGTGAGTACAGACACAGATACTGAAACAGTCTAAGAAAAAGGAAAATATTATGTACACATTCCTGATATATAACTTTAGACATGATTTATATTTTAACACAGTCATACATCTATTTACAGTGATATGTTGTGGACTAGAGATATTAAATAGTATTCTTTGAAAAATTAAATACCCTTTTATATCACTTCTTACAAAAAAAATATAATCCTGTCTCTATCTCCCTTTCTTGTTCTGACTAATACTTTAAGTTATGTATAGTTCCACCTGACTTGATAGAATAACTCAAAATTGTCACAGGATAATTCAATATACTTAAGTAAGTGTAGATCATTCAGGTCCTGTAAAACAGTAAAAGCAGCTATCTTACATTTTGCAAAATAGTGCTTGTAAGAGTACACTGTTTGAGATATTACATGAATGGCTAGATCTAATAAAGAGCTTG
The DNA here is from genome assembly GCF_001723915.1 of Gavialis gangeticus. NCBI lineage: Eukaryota > Metazoa > Chordata > Crocodylia > Gavialidae > Gavialis > Gavialis gangeticus. Next base: position 35,435,882 of record NW_017729027.1, read on the forward strand.
AACCCCTAAGAGCTAGGTGTTACCACCTAACTTTTAGGCACATAGAATATAATCCAAAATCCTCCATTAGGGATGGAGGTATACTGTGCCTGGAGTGAGTTAGGCATCTCAGAACAGGGAGCAAAAAAGCTTACAGCACTGTGAGAAATTGAAATAGGGAATAGTGTGCCAGATGCTATTCTGCCTATTAGATGTCTAAGGAATCATATGTGCTCAGTCAGGGGTTGTCAGGGGGTACATGAGAAGGCTGTAGGGAGTATGTGTGGACAGGAGGGGATGGGGTGCCACCATGTATGATGTCGTACTGCTGTGCAGGTACCACCTGCCCAGCTGGATGTGGGGGGTGAGGGACGCCCGCACATGGCAGCTGCTGCTACTCCATATTTAGCTGTGCCCCACCCCCACACCCCCACTCCACATTCGGCCATTCATCACCCCCCACTCCATGTCCAGCCATGCACCCTTCCCCCCTCCCCACGCTCTGCATTGGGCTGACAGGGGTACACTGCTCCATGTCCGGCCGCCAGGATACACTAACCCAAAAAGTTTGAAAACCACTGTGCTAAGTAATCATCTAAGGGATGTCTAAGTGATCATCATGTGATTCAATTCCACCTACCTGAAGTCCCTGAACACAAAGGGATATCAGTTAACAGAAAGTGGATGAGCCTCTCCTGCTTGCTGCTTTTTGTGACTTAGTCATTAAGGCTAAGATGAAGGCATGTTACAAAGTGGATGTGTTAACTGTTTTTATGAACTTTGGGCATCTGACTCAGAACTGAAAGTAGGCTTCCTTTGACTCAGTATCCGCAGTTCAAAATACTCTCCAAAGATAAGTAATCCAATAGGATTTTTAAAGAATGGGACAGGGTCTTTTTTTCTTTTAGAGTGGTTGTGATGGTGCTGTTGCTACATCTTTCATATAATTGCCAAGTGTCTGTACAGCACTCACCCACAAAGTGGAAGACCCAGTTCAAAGCCAGGGTTTAACTCCTCATTTTCCACATAGGAGGAGATCTTAGTCACTAGGCTAGGGTGAGTGAATGGAACACACTCTATCCCTCATATTGAAGGACTTGTGCAGGAAAGAATCCAAGAGGGATGATGACAGAGATAGAGAACAAAAGGAAACCTGACTCTGCAGCCCCTTAGTCTGGGCACTCACCCAATAGTTCTAAGTTCTGGTCTCTGCTCAAAGTATTTTTTCTGTATTTGTCCTCAGCAGACACTGAAGAAAAGACATTGGATATGTTTTTTTGTTTGATGTGCCAGCTACCTGCATCATTACTTTGTCTTCTCAGTTAAAGAAAAAAACCCCACTGTTCCGCAGACATTCAATGAGCATGTCTACATGTGATGTTACATAGCCATAGCAATGTGCTATGGTGACATAGCATCCACAGGTGTCTACACATGAGTGGCAGCTAATTCACCATAGCGACACACTCCCCACAGTAGCTGCTAAAAATAACCATGTGGCATACATACGGTTTAGTATGGGCGGCTACTGTGCTGTGATTTGGTTCTTCCAATAAGTAGTACTAAATCACAGTGCAGTAACAATGTTGCCATAGCAACACATGTAGATGCACCCAACATGTAGAAGTTAATTAGATACGTTTATTCTTCTACCTGCTACAGAAAATAAACTACCACTGACTTATTTTCTTGTATTCAAAACACTGCTTGATAGTTTCACTAACTTTTCACATTCAATGGGGTCAAAGGTTATGCAGATGGTGAAAGTACAAAACCCCCCCACTGTAGCAGAATGGGGGCTCTGGCACAAGTTGGGCAGTTCTGATTCCATACAATAAAGGGCTGTAGTGCACAACTTCCCTTGGCACCTGTTAATTATTCTACTTGACCATGGCTCTGCAACTTTAACAATGCAGTTTCCTTACGTGTGTTTTGTGTACATGGGACCTGTATTGACCTCAGTTAAAGCAGCAAAGGTACAATTTGAAAGTGATTCATTTGGATCTGTACCCATGAAGGGACTAAAAGATTTATTATTGTGGAATCTTCATAAATTAATCTAGTCTGATAAGTTTGGTAATACATATATTTATTAATATTTACTAGTTTGACATAGTTTTACTTCAATTTTTTTCATAATTTATATAGCCTAATGGTAATAACTGATGTTCAGTTGGGACAGTATGAATAACTTCTACAGTAGAACGACAGTTTTAACTCTTTCTAATAGTGCTTAGTAAGTATTAAATTCATATGAAATTCTGAGTCCACTCTAACTACAAAAGGCCTTGAGAATTTATCAACTGTAGTACAAAGTGGATGTATAATAAACCACTTTGCACTGGAAAAATGAGTGTCCTATGTAGATCATCAGAGAATGGGCCCTGTAGATATATTGCTAAATAAAGGTGGGAATTAAACTGCATTGCAAATTCAGCAAAGTATTTTATTGGATGTATTGAATACCTATTTGGACATTTACAAGTGGAGCATTCATTTATTACCTGATAGCAGCCCTTTTATCAGGACATACTAGTTAAGCAGATTCTACTGTATTGTTCCTTTTAGCAACAATCAAGTACATACAAAATGTAGAGAACAATACCTGTAAATAAGGGATCACCTTGCAGAGAGTCTGCCCAAAGAACCAAGTTTCTGTAATGTCCACCACTAAAGTGGCTGGAAGACAAGTGATTGTGACAAGAACATCAGCCAGCGAGAGGTTTACTATGAAATAGTTGGTAACTGTCCGCATGTGATGGTTCTTCCACACTGCAACACAAACTGAATTTATAAATAAAAAGTTAATTCATTTGAAATAAATAGAAGGAACACTCCAAATAGGAGTATACTTTGCAGAGGTGATTATTAATAATAGGTATAGGAATCCTTTTTTAAACCTACATGCAATATAATGTAGGAGTTGTAGAAGCATCTAAAACCAAGGAGGGACCAATACCTACATTAGTCATCTATGAACTAAGATTTGAGAAATGTTGGTTGAAATGTAAATAAGTCTACTTATCGGATGTTACTATTTTTATTACATATTTACAATACTTCCCATGTGTCCATTTTAAAAACATTTATTTATTCTACAAGAATTCCAGAAAAAATAGACAAATGATTAAAAGTTTGTTTTATATTTACATCTAGTATCTTGGTGTTGAATTAAAATTGCTACTGGAAAAATATTTTGGACCGACCAACGATTGTTCCACTACAAAACGGACAATTTTAATTGTGTTTCAGAATACATGGGGGCTTTACTCCAGTACCATACAAAACATCTGAAACAGCTATGCCAGCAAAACATACATGCAGTTTTCTTTGTGTTTTTCTTTGTATTATTAAGCACACCCATTATCAACATAGTATGTTTCTGATGAACATCCATTTAGAGAAAGCATATAAGTGCAGGAAAAGAATGAGGATTCAAAAATTCTTTTTTCCCCCTTGCCTACCCTGATCCCAACTTGAAAGATTTTAGAAACCAGGAAAATCACTCCTCAAGTATGTCTGAATACTGTAAAAGAAACTAAGGTTATAAAAAAAAAATCTGAAGGGGAAAAAAACCAAAGAGCTCTCTGTGACACTTCTTTCATGAGCTTTGTTGACACAAAAGAAATGTTATAAAAATAAACCACCATTGCTGACCATTTCAATTTTACTGTTTAACACTGGAAGTTTGTATAAAAGGCTGTAAGTTTGTTACTTCTATTTTGTTCCTTGCCTTAAAAGAAATCCAGATAGGAAGTATTCAGTTACCTCTTGTGTGTTGACAAAGGTGGAATATTCAACAGAGGTAATTTTTTCACTACTTGTTATGTTTTAGCAGAAAATAAATGTAAAATAAAAACAATGTGATAAAATGAAAAGTTTAGTTACACGGTTATTGCTAAGAGATTTCTAGTAATTCCACATTCTTCACTTAAGTGATTATGCTTAAATCTGTCTGTATTCAACCATATTTATGCTTTTTGGAAAAGAGGGATCTTAGGCCATTGGTAGATTACACTTTTTAGTCAGTTTAAAGCAGATTAAATGCCTTTTGCATTTGGCATTCCTTTAATGGCATTGCTGTTTGCACATTTGGCAGCATATTGCGCATTAATTCCAGCTGCTGTAGCACATTTGGCAGCATAATGCATCTTAAATGACTTTGGTACACAGCAAATGACTTTGGGGTGCTGCAAAGTAAAACACCTCCAAGGAGTTTTAGTTTCCTACCGCACACCTGCAGAGGAAAGCACCAGACTGTGCAGCTCAGGGGCCATGCAGGCAGCCCAGCAACAGCCCAGGAAGGCAGGCTCCACAGAAGGTGGGGGGGAAAGGGGCAAGCCTGATCTTTTTTCTTTCCCCCAGAGCCTGCCTGCCTGCCTGAGCTGTGTCAGGGCCTGGTACTTCCCTCCGTAGCTGTGATGCCCCCTGGGATTGCCCAGGTTGGGTGCCTATGGGTAGGTGCTGCCTGAGGGGGGCTGCTGCTGCTGTGGAGGGAAGCACTATTCCCCACCTGCTGCTCAGGGACCACTCTGCCCACCAGCAGCTCACTCTCCCCTCCCCGCCACTGGAGAGGCAGGTAAGGATCAGGCTTCAACACAGGTATACATAACACAGGGGTTTACTTCGCCACAAATTCAAGTGGTGTTTTTAAAAAAACCACTGCTTCAGTTTAGAGAGAATTAAATCCCTGTGTTATGTACACATGCCTTTAATCCTGTTATGTCAAGGAGAAAGGTACTTGGCTGCAACCATTGCTTTTGGTAATGCATTACCAAATCAGGAGAACTTCTCCAGAAACAACAAAAACAGGATAAAGCTTGATGGTTACAAGAGTAACACAAGTGAATTCATTGCATTTCACATGCTATATTCAGACCTTTATGTCAACATGAACAAATTAATCCTCATAACACCCGTGGGAGGTAAGTCAATATTATCATCTTCATTTTGTGTGTGAGGCAAGTGAAGCATGAACATAAGTTGCCCAAGGCAATACAGAACATCAAGACAATGAAGGAAGACAGTTGGATTACCTTGATTCCCATCTAATGCTTCCAGACTACACTGACTTAATAGGAAAAAGAAAAACTCTCTGGAAGCATATGACATGAACCGCAATAATTGCTCTGCCCTTGTTCATGCCCTGAGTGAGTAACTAAGTGTTCCCTTACAATCACGTGAAACAGCCAGGAAATGGGGGAAATTATAGTTTAAAAGTTCAAACCTTTTACCAAATTATTTATTCTCATTTATTTTGTCTAAAATTTTGAACACTAATTCTTGGGGAATTAACTTTCTATCCTATATTTGAATGTTGTCTAGCACAATGGGATTTCCACTAATGGTTTCAGGCACTACTTTAATAATTAATGAAGTTCCTACTGACATGTCTTCCTAAATTAGGGAAACAATTATGGGACACAGGAAGCTGTTATGAAATGCCTCTGGAAAAAAGCCTGTACACAAAGTGGGTGCATCTTTGCTTCCAAGTAGGGCCCTATTCTTGTTGACATGCCATTGCTGAGTTGGGGGGGGGGGAGGGGGCGCTCTGTGTGCTCCCCGGCAGACCCAGAAGTGGACCAGAAGTACTTCCGGTCCACTTCTAGATTTGCTGCCAAGCATGTGGAGGGCCCCCCGCACTCCTATGGGACGCCCATGTGCCCCAGCATCGCAGCGTTCATGAGCCATGCCTGCTACCTCAAAGGATGTACAAAAAAATTTTTTAGCTGTGTCTATGTCCAAATTGCTGATTCTGTGAATCAGCATTGAATCTTCAGAATTGGATTCATTCAATTAATTAGTTGAATCACTGTCCCTGATTCAGGCCAAATCTGAATTGAATAGGGCCCTCTTCCCACACCCCAACTACCCAGCATCCCTAGAGACCTAGAGGAAGAGGGATCTCTGGGTTCTAGGTCAAATGGGAAGAGATTTAGATGACCAAAACTCCAACAGTATGAAGGTAAAAGATATATGGAACTTATGAAACATGGAAAGTTGCGTGTTATGAACACCAGCTAGGCAACATGCACCAGCCCAAGTTTAACGAACTTCTTTGATTCTTGGCTGACAATTCTCAAATGTGATTAAATTTGATAAAAAAAAGGCCTAGACATGTCCCAGTACAAAAAAGGGGTTGAAAGGGAAGGAGAAGGAAGAGAGATTTTTAATGACAGAGTAAAACAAATATGAGAGACGGGAAAAAGAAAAGGGAGAAAAAGGAGAATTATTTTTGATGTTACAATCCTCAACTCAAATCTTATGGTTCAACCATGAACTTTGTAATCCTCCATGAAATATTAGTTTTGAGTTTACAAAAAAAAATTGCATTTGAAATCCTTAATGGTAAATGCAAATATGCATTGTGGGAAACCTCTTTGTTTTTACACCACCTATTTTCTCATTCATGATTAAATATCATAGTCAAACCACATATGCCTTCTGCTAATATAAAGAAATTGCTAAACATGAAAACTTGATCTTACAATGAGCAAAGAGAGGAGATGAAAAGAACTTGATTAAAAGTGGCTGCTATTCTTACTTTTGCCACAGAGTGTCAGTGAAAGCTCAAAAATTAAAATGAGTTATGGTGCTGTGTGTGTTTAGAAGGCTGTATTGTAGTACTATCAAATGGCTCTTATGAGACTTATTTCTACAAAGTTTATCATAGAGTTTAATGTATGATTATATTGGATATTACAGTTATTAATTTACATAGAATGCAAAATTTGTACTTTCTTCTAGGAGAGCACAATGGAAGGAAAAGTAAGACTTGTGGGGAGGAAGTATGCAAATTTTCGCAGAAAACATTTTTCAACACAGAAAAAAGTTTACATGGAACTCTCATGAGGGATTTGACTTGTATTGACAAGAGCACAGAGATTCACACCAAAGATTACATATAAAGAAAATACTGCATGAAGTCCTCACTACAGAACCATATGGTTGGAAGAGATCTTAAGGGTCATCTGGTGGAATCTCTTGCATGAAGGGAGGAATGCTACTCCTAAATCATCCCGGTCCCACACTTATCCAGCCTCCTTTTGAAAACCTCCAATGAAGGAGATTCCCTAACTTCCCTGGGCAGTTTATTCCACTGTCTTATTGCCTCACAGAGAGGAAATATCCTTATATCTAATCTAAATGTACCTTGTTGTAGTTTAAAGCCATGTTTGGTATCTTTTGTATCAAGACTAATTGTTTTCTCTATTGCAGCCTTTCAGATATTTGGCCTTCTATTGTGTCCAACCCTAATTGCCTTTGCTCCAAGACAAAAATGACTAGTTTTGTTAGTTGCTGGGTTTTTGGTCATAGCTGTGTTGGTCTAAAGACATAGACATTTTTGGGTAGATGTGATCGCTTTTATTAGACCAACTTAGTAGCTGGAAAAAAGGTTGTTTGCAAGCTTTTGGGCAGTCACCCTTCTTCAGGTTTCCTTATCATTTTCCTGCCCACCTCTGGACTCTCTCTACCTTCTCCATACCCTTCTTAAAATGTGAAACTCAGAACTGCACAGGATACTCTAGATGAGGCCTAATCAGTGCCTAGTAGAGTTAGACACTATTATCTCCTGTGCCTAACACCTAATAATACTGTTGATGTAGCCCAAAATTGCATTTACTTTTTTTCTTGCAATTGCGTCACATTGCTGACTGACTTGTTTAAGTAAAGAAAGTTTCAGATATCTCATTATGTTCCATTAAAAAAACTCAGATGTGACAGAAAAGATCAGTGCTGTTCATGAATAAATGTGCTCCCATTTATTTTAATGCCTTGGGATATTTTAATTATAGAGTATAAAGCTATATATTGAATTAGCATAATTCATTGTATCTGGAATTGAATATTAAAAAAATACAAAGACTCCAGCTGGTTGTAGAAAATGCAGCTGCTTGCTCCTTTGAGGTTTAGACTGTCCTGAGCATATTAAACATATATGCTATAGCCTTTCTTTTGGTATTAGATGGTTTCTATTGACAATTTTTTGTCTAGATTCCAATGCTAAATCATTTCTCTAGCACTCTAGAAGGGTCCTGCCCCCTGCTCATTCCATAACCTTCTATTTTTACTTCTAAACCCAAATAAAACATAAGTTTATCCTTTAAAAATACCTGAAACTTCCCAAATATTTATTTATATAAATGAAACTTAGTAACAGAGGTTCTGAGATATTTTGCTGACTGAAATGGTTTACACTTCCAGATAGATATAAACAAAGCCTTATTACTTTCTTTTGTTTTATAAGAAGCTGATTTACTTCCTCCTTCCTGCTTTATAACTTTATACCATAATTCTTTGGTTCTGATGTTGCAATAATCTCATATGGAATTTATTTTGAAGTTATAAGCACTGGTTGGTGGCATCCTCAAGTGAAACAGGCTGAATAGGAAAAAAATGTTTCTGTTTTGTACATGTATATTTTGATAATCAACAGTGAAGGAATTTTTTTTTAAGCATAGTGGATTTATATGTATTTTTTTCCGATGGATTAGCTGTTGAACCTTTGCATAAGATAAACCTTACTGACCAAGGTATCAACGATGGTGCATACAAAGTTAGATTACGATGCTGAGAGAAATGCTGAAGAGGGGAACAATACGTGGGAATTCAGAAACAGTAAAGAGTCACTGAAACTTAACAACAGTGTGTGTTTTATAGCCTATATGTGCTAGTTAGCAGGTCACAACATGCTAAAAACAGTTACATGTGCTTTACCAACTTTTTGTTGCAGGTTAATTGTTACTTCATCTGAATATAGGGAAGGAATATTACAAGCAGTTCTGAACAACATGGGAAAACCACTATTTGAAAAATGTAGGGTAAAATAACCTAGGTTGGAATGAAGATACAGCGGGCATGTCTACACATGTCACTATGGCACCGTTGTTACTGAGCCGTCATTTAGTACTTCCTTTTGAAAGTACTAAAAGATAGTGTAGTAACTGCTGATACTGTGGCATGGCTGCTGAGCATGGTTATTTTTAGACACTGTGTCGCCATAGTGACACGATATAATAGGGGAGCACATCACTAGGGCATCACAGGTTTTGCCTGCGGTTGCTATGTCACTATAGTGTATTGCTATGGTGATGTAGCATCACGTGTAGACACACCCAGCATTTAGAATTCCACCAACTATCACTGGCATCTTGCAATCACAAATGGTATGGACTTTGTGTTCACTCTTTCCAGTAGCAACCTGCGCTATATTTCCATGTTTGGGCATTCCACTAGCAGGAACAATATGTTTACACATTTCCTGAAGCATCTATCCAGATCTAATGGCTGCAGAAAAGATAAATGCATGATTTAAAAAGCATACATTTACATATTCAGATATAAATATACACACATACATTAATAGCCAGTACACTCACTTAAGTAACTAGATAACAGGGATTGATCAAGATGGGTAGTCATAGCATAAAAATACAAAATACTAAAATTATTTATGCACCCAAATCACAAAAAATTGATCCAGAATACACCCAGACGTTAGCCCCAAAATCCATTGCATTTTGGATTTCAAAGATTCCTAAGTGTCTAAGCTGCTTACGTCTATGGAAGTGCCCTATTCCTAAGACTGAGGTACCTAACTCTGCTCAAGTTTCATTGCAATCCAGAAAAGAAGTCAGGTGGTGGCTCAACTCCATTTATAATCCTGGAGGAACCCAATCTATTAGGAATGCTTAGAACATACCTAATACATAATGACAACACTAAGTTCTCTATCAAGAGCAACAGCCACAGCCATTTTCACTCAAAAAGAGATGGTGGAGGAATAATGAAGATGGTGGTAGGACTAACCACATTTGTGTAGTAGCCTATTTAGAAGCACTAAACAGACATAGATGCCTAATGTGTGTCATTGATTCAGACATTCAAGTTTGAGGAGAGTTTCGGGGCAGAGGGAAAGAATTCAGACATATCCTACACTTGGTGTTTCTTGTAGACAAACTGTTGGAAGCTTCCCTTCTCAGGATCTGCCGTCTCTGAATTACCCCCTAATTTTGTAGGTGTTTGAAGTGTAAGGGAACAATATAGATCTTGCACTACATGAATATTTTCTCAGAATATCTCTTGGCATGTATAGATAAGATTTTTAAATACTATGGTACTTACCTAATAAAGACTAATGGCAAAGTTGTTATCACTATCTATTTTACAGTATTTTTGATAACTATAGTATTACTTTCATAATATTAGAGAAAGCGAATTAGAAGTTTGCAAAGAATAGTAGAGCATGAACTTGGGCTGCATCTTAAAAATAGTCTGTAATTTTGTTTCCACTATATATTGTGGGCATGATTAATAGTAGATGCAAATGGTAGCTTTTAGACAGCACATGTCAGGTAGCTAGATGTTTAAGAGCTACTAAGTGTGCTTGAAATTGATTTTGTTCCTATAATGGAATAAAAGAACAAAATGAGATGCTGAGTTGAGATCCTTGGAAGAGTTTAATCCATTATGTCCACATTATAGCTGCCTACAAAAAGTATGTTATCTGTGATTCGAGCTATTAGTTGGTGATTAAAAAACAAACCCTTATAGGAATGGTAAATGTTAATTTTTCCTTCCTGAAAAAGAATTAAAAACAGAAATAGTTGTATTCTCTTCAGAACTTTAGCCTGGAATTCAGAAAAAAACAAGCCATTTTTATTCAGAAATATTTGGTGGACCTTGAGCTTTATAATAATTTTAAGATTTTACATTTCCTAATGATGGTAGGATAGTAACTGCAGTATTAAATTGAATACCACTTCCCACAGATAAATCAGGACTTCCTGATTTATCTTTTCAAAGCAAGATAAATCAGGAAGAACTGGAAATTTCACAAAACTCTGCTTAATTGAGATTTCCAAATAGAATATCTTTGACTATGCCCATGAATTTTCTATTCTGGGCCAAAATGACTATGTAAACTTTGAGCCAGTCTCATAACATGTTTTTCAGGTCTCATAATAAGTAAGCTCAGCTTTGCAAGATGTCTTTATTTTTCAATGAAATGATTAGTATATAGAAATAAATATCATATAAATAATACTTATTTCCCTGTATTGGTTATACAAAGAAATAAGGGAAGGAAGGAGAAGACCTCCCCATTTCTTTTCTTTATAGGCTTTTCTTGTATTGACTTCTAAAAATATAAATGTATTTTCATTCTATAAGCAAAACAAAACATGAAATATTCATTAAGAAGCTAAGCGTGATAAAGTACAATAAAAATAATGTGAGGTAATATGCCATGGAACATGACAATGTGTAGAACAGAGGTGGGCAATTATATTTTGGCTAGTAGGCCACTCACTGAGTTATGGTGAGCTGTCCAGGGCCACACACACAAAATCTTTCAAAAGACTTGTTTTTAACAAATTAGAGATAAAAATTACCCCAAATTACATACTTAAAAATCAAACATCTACTAAAACATATTTTAGTTCTTTTAAACTGTTGTACTGATTTATGTTTTTTTGAGTAGTGTATATAGAGGTGACTGCACAATAGCTCAAAATAATGTCTTACGTTTGTATATTGTGTGGGGGGGTCATGTCTGTGTGGGGGGTAGGAGGTGTATGTGGGGATGTGTGAGGGTAGTGCAGGGGTATGGGGAAGTGTGGGATGTGGGGGGTAAGTTATGTGTGGGGTGCGAGGGATAGGATGTATATGTGTGTAAGGGGATGCCAGCATTAGGTCCCACAAGCCAGCTAGGGATGGGGGTAGGGAAGGAGGGAGCAAGGAAGGGAAGGTCAGGGTGTGAATGCAGCAGAGCTCATCCAGGTGCAGTCTTCCCTACCTATCCAGCCTATGGCTGTCCCTGCAGCACTTTGCATAGGGCCGAGCCCCATCCACTTTGCCTGGTGCAGCTCGTGCCATGCTCCCACCCATCCCCCACCCCCCTACTGGGTGGCTTCTGCCCTAGCACATGGGGCTCCAGCTCCTGCTTCTGGCTGCCTTCCACCCACTTGGCCATTTGCAGGTGGCTGCTGATCATACCAGGTGCTTGAGTAGGTGGAAGGCAGCTGGGAGCTGGAGCCCAGAGTGCCGGGGTAGAAGCTGTTTGGCTGCAGCACCCCTTCTCCCCCACCCAGGTTGGGCATGTGGTGTCTGTTGAGTGTCCGCACAGCTGCCGCTGCTTCCATGTGCTACCTGCTGCCTGAAGCAGCATGGAAGGGGCAGGAGGAGGAGGAGCTGCTGTAGGTGAGGGGAGGCAAGCAGTACTTAGGCAGCTGCAACAGCAGTGGGAAGAACAGCACGAGGAAGTGGTGCATGCTGGCTGCAGGTGGGGGCCGAGAAGTGACATGGGCTGCCCTAGGAGGGAGTGATTGTGGCTTGGCCCCACGTGGAGCACTGCAGGGGCATCCATGAGCTGCATACAATAATTTGGTGGGCTGGATCTGGCATGAAGCCCATATTTTCTCCACCCCTGCTGTAGAAGCAGTAACGTATCAGCTATATTGAAGCAGAAGTGAAGTTGGTGCAGGAGATGAGAGGCTAAGCCAAGGCCGAGTTCCTTGTACTATTACTTGTGAAAATGCTTTCTTGAATTTCAAAGGAATTATAAGTTGGGGGAGCCAATACGTCTTGAGCATATACTGTCTTTACAAGTGCATAATGAGGCGATCTCCAAAGTGTTTGCATAATGAGGCGATCTCCACTGTTTTAGTTCAGCTTATGTTTAAAAATGACTCACAAAGGCCAGATATTTTTCTAAAATGTGATTATATACTGGAGTTCCATACTGCAGCCAGGGTGGACTTTGCAGCCATCGCTGCCACCACAGAACCACAATATTTATCCAAGACAGTGAATGGGGAAGGCTCAGCTGCCAGTTGCCTGGGCAGCCAGAGTAACAGGTGCTGGTTGCCAGGACAACTGCTGGGGAGCCAGCTGACAGGAAGGGTCAGGGACTGGCCCATGTAAGTCCAGGCAGGAGGCCAGGAGGGCAGTTCCCCTCTGGCAACCAAGGAAGGAGGAGCTCGGCCAGTGCAGACAGAGGGGACAACCCTGACTGTGTGAGCATCCCCTGGGAGCTGCTGGGGTTGGAGTATTTCCTGGTAGGGATTGAATGTTGTTTGGCTGGACAGGTTAGCTTTTTATGTTATAGCCCAGGGGCTTTGTGTTTTTGTGTTTGTTGTTTCAACCGGAGGACCGGGTGAGGCTATTAGGGGTTGGAGGAGGCCTCATAGGGGCTCCATGGTAGCGTGGGGACCCCAGCACCAGAGAGAGCTCAGCATTTGGGGGTACACTGACCCCAGTCCCAAAAAGGGGAGCAAAGAATCGGAGGCCAGGTAAGGCTGAGGCTGCCTGAGGCTGGAAGGGGGTTTGAGACCCCGAGGAGGAGATTTGGGGCCAGGTATGGCTACGGCCACCTGAGCCCCAGGGCAGCGTGGGAAGCCCCGGAGAGGGGGCAGCCCTGGAGAGGGGGCAGAGTGGTAAGCCCCAGAGAGGGGGAATCCCCAAGGCAAGGGGGCAGTGATTGACGAGTGCCAGAGGGATACAGTTGCAAGAGACAAGCCAGAGCGCCTGTGTGGCACAGGTTACAGGAGATGAGCCAGAGCACCAGTGAGGCGCAGGCTGTGAGGCAAGTTGAGCGTTGGTGGGGTGCAGGTTGTGAGAGTGGAACAGACCCGAACAACATCAGGTACATCCGCGAGGCTTGGGCTGCAGTGTAAGGGGAGGAAAGGAGCTGCAGATAGTGCCCCAGGCATCAAGACAGAAAATGGGCAGCCTCCTGCTGGATTAATATCCTCTAATTAAGCAAGTAAAAACAAGGCGTGGCAGACGAGAAGTCGAGCGGTTGGCCCATAACCAGTGTTGCGGGGTCACTAGTGGGCGAACCCCAAAGAGGCACACCTGTCACAAAATCCTTTCTGTATTTCTTAATATTAATTATATATTTGTATATCTTATAATAAAATAACTCTCCCTTGAATATTCATAAACATAAAAAGTGGGTATCTTTGTGTGTCATGACAACTGAAGGAGTATCTCTGTAATACGTTAATTTGAAGCTGCATTAGTGAGGCTATTATTAGTATAGGCATTTTTATAGATATCATAGGGAGGAAAATTATTCACAAACTTAAGAAAATCAAATAAGAGAATTAAAAATGGGTTAAAATACCAGTGCCATGATGAGGTCAGTGAAGATTTATTTTAGGAAAGCTGTCCATTAATTTTTCAACATTTTTACTGATGATCTGGTAAAGGAGCAAAGAGCACATTAATTAAATTTGTAGAGGACACTAAATTTGGTTTTGAAAATAGCAGTAAAGACAAAAGACCTTTAATTTCTTAGGTTGTCAATCTGATACCATTCATGACAGTTAAGCAGCAAACACATTCAACTAAATCTTATATAAAAACAAGAATGTAAAATAAATCCAGATTCAACCTGGGTAATAAAAACCACAGAGATAGAGAGAAGCAGCTATTTGGATTCTAAGAATTCAGCAGATTCCTACAGATAAATATGCTGTATTCATGTAAGACGTTGGACTTCCCATCCATATTAAAATATACATGTGCAAACAATACCAAATTTGTCCAGTGAAAATCAAGATGGTTTCTATCAACTGATTTCAAGATTCTATGATAATCAAAGAAAACTATGCTTTAAGAAGTTGTTTACTCATATGTTTTCCTATTTACCTTTATTTCTCTTTTTTTTTGGTGCCCCATTGCTAAAGTATTTGAGACAAGACAGGGTACTACATCTGAAAATGTTCTTTTTGTAACTATGAATGGGAGTAATGGCACAGCGATCATCCTGGGCTCATTTGTTAAAACTGGTGAACTAGATCAGTGGAGACCAACATATTAGTAGGTGCCACAAATTAGCTTTGCATTCTTCCCAAGTGGCACCCCAATCTCCTTCCCCTGCCTGCTCTGTTGCTCTACTTTTGGTTTTTTCACCTGATCTACTGTTCTGAATTCAGCTCCCCTGCCCAGCTTCCTGCCCAATCTGCTGCTTTGCTTTTTGCTTCTTGTCATATCTGCACTCTGCTGCCTGTCCTGTCCCCAGTCTGCTGTATGCCACATACATAGGCTGCCAGTGTCACTTGTCACATGCACGTCTAAGGTTGGCCACCCTGAGCTAGAAATTTTTCAGCAATTAACAAAACGTTGGAGGAGGAGGCAGCTAGACATATCTTTAGAGGATTAGTTATGTGATATGCAGCCTCTCAGAGATTCAGCTTATGGTCAGGTCTGTAGAGAATGAAAGCTGTTACTATTTTATTCCTGAGACATCTGTGAAATGAATTGGTGCACTCAGGAAATGAATGGCCACCTCACACCCACAAGAAATCATAACTATCACTAACACCATTAATGGCCATCTTTACAGAGCTGACAACACAGAATTAGTATGCAATTATAAAATCTATTTGATATCTTTTTGTTTTATTGTAGACAATAAAAACAAAAAAAAATGTCTATTTCAAGAGCTGTTGTCCTCAACACATGCTTTACATTAGAGATGCAAGGATTTTTATATATAAATGTCACAATACACAGTGCAGTTTAACAAAGAAATTCAATCCCTTCAATCTTAAAACACTGTGGCTCATGTTAAAGTTGATATGACTCATTAAAATCAAGGGACGGTTCACTGCTGAAAAGCTGTGTAGTGTTGAAAGTGTACCCTTCAGAATACATCTATGAGAAGCCATAAGATGGGAGGTTAATACTGTTAAACTTAAATGTTTAGTTCCAGTGCACATCTAAGGAATTCATTTTTTTTGAATACAAAAAGAAAAGGCTCAATTCTCCATAGGTTAAAAGCATAAGCACACTGCAACTATATAGGGCTTTTGGGGTTATGAATCACAAAGCACATTACATATTCATGACTGTTTCTTTAATAATTAAGATTAAACAAACCATACAACACACTTCCAAGCAAACCAAAAACATATTCCCAAAATATGCTTAAGGCTCTGAAATCATGCTCCTCCATGAGACCCAGAGGGCTGCTGTATTTTATTTCCATAGCTGTGGTAGATGATCTAAATACTAAGAACTGGAGTATAGAACTGGAAACAAGTTGCATTTTGGAAAGTTGATGAGTCTGCACAGGTGTGATGACCAATCTTTGGAAGTGGGATGGATTCGTGCTTTTGGAAACTGACTATTAAATAAGAACCTTTCACCTTCTGACTACTGGCAATGTCAGCATAAAACTTACAAGGACACTTATGCTGTCACTGTAAATGCTATTCATGTTTTGAGGTTACATGGAGAATCTGGTTTTTGAAAACGTCACTGATGCCTTTCAAAAGTACTAAATTAACTCATATTAGATTTCAGATGTTTATCAGAAATATATCAAAGCCTTTGGGGACTAATTAGACATGAGCCAGCTGGAAAAAAGAAGCAAAGGAAGAAACCAGCTGTTAATCAGTTATTTCCCTTTTGAGTACCCTACCAAATACATGAGTCCAAGCATACAGTCGATATGTTTTCCCTGTCACAGGACCTCTCTTTTGAAGTTCAGGCATTCCAGTGGAGCTCCTCTGCCCCCTCATGATCTTTTCAAGAGTGTTCTTGGGATTGTATGTTGTTACAAGTTCTAAATAAATGGGAGAATATTGATATTACTAACTACAGCAGTATATAGATAAAAGTTGTACTTTTGATTTAAGGAAACAGATAAATTGACACCTGTACACGAAGCTGGAATGAATCTTTGGATCCTATCATTGGTAGATCTCATGCTCCTCTGTCCATGAAATCTACTTCTAAGGAAATCTTTAAAAGTTATATGTCAGACCTGGGTGTAGTAGATATTTGGAAATAGTGAATCCAACAATGAGGGATTATAGGGGTTTTTTTTTAAATGCCTTATCGAGTATATTCTAGAATTGACTAGTTTTTAATTTCTCAAAGCATAATGGACACCATGGTTAATGCCTCCATTGGCTCTAAAGCTTCAGACCATGCTGAGGTGGAGCTTCAGCTCCTAGTAGATTGATCAGCTGTAAATAATTACTGGAGACTCAACATCTCCCCGTTGAATGATTATAATTTAAAGCATTCATTCTAGAGGAGCTCAAAAATTTTATGGAGCTTTATCATCCTACTGATTCCTCTGCTTCAGTATTAAGGAAAACTACTAAAGTCTTCTAATGAGAGTGTACAATATTATATGGTCCTGCAAAAAAAAAAAAGAAAAAAAAAATGAAAAAGCAGGATACAAAATAGATACTTTAATAAGAAAAAATTAGTATTTAGAGAAGAATTATGTCACAATTCCTTTGATTGATAAAGTATGCATTCTTACCAATATGAGATAGGAATGGAATTAATTACTGTCCCAGAAGGCAGGATTTGCTCTATATAGATTACATCAAGATTATAGGGAATCAGAGGGAACAAATAGGAAGGTTACTAGCATAAAGACAACAATATCAGCTATAAGAGACTCTCTGGGGAATTTGCATGACAGAGACAAATCAACCAAAAGTCCAGTCAATTTTATTTCAGTTTGTATACCGAGAACCTAAATGTTACTGATGAGGAAAAAGACATATTTTTGGACTTCATAGCTATACTACAAGTTTTAGAGATGGAGAAGGAAATTTTAGAGGCTCTTTTACCATTAGACAAAATAACTTTGGCCTTGAAGGAGATGAACAATAGTAAATCTCTGGGCAGTGATGGATTTCCTGTGGAATTTTATTTAAAAAAATTAAAATATATTGTTACCTAAACTACTGAATGAATATAATGATAGTAAAAACCACTATGGTGTGTTGACCATATGGTTCATTTAAAACTAGAAAAAAAATTCTAATTACTCTTAAGGCAGCTTTTATCTCTACCGAACTCTATGACAGAGGGACTCATGCAATCTGAAATGGGGCACTTTAATGTGAGCACTTTAGCTCAGTTAAGAACTCTAAATTATTGAATAAAAATTAGAACCTGTATCCTTATCAAATACCTTAAGAAGTGAAATAGAAACCTATTTTCTAAATAAAACCTTATTTGTATGGCTGAACAACATCCATATCATTCTCCAGACAAACGATCTGTAAAATGTGCTGACAGTCACTGACCCAATATTTTCCCTATATTTAAATGTTAGAATTAAAGATACCAGTGTACAAACAGATATGCAGGCAACGAGAGCTTTTCAAACTTCTCCTTTATTAAGACTTCATAGACACTAGGCCTGGAAGATCAGGAGATCATTTAGTCCAGCCCCCTGCCCCAAAGGCAGGAAGTCAGCTAGGGTCAAAGGATCCCAGCAAGATAAGCATCCAAATGCTTCTTAAAGGAGTCCAGACTAGGTGCTTGCACCACCTCTGGAGGAAGCCTCTTCCAGGCCTTTGGGTGCTCAGAAAGTAAAGAAGCTTTTCCTTATGTCCAACCTGAAACAGTCTTGGAGGAATTTGTGACCATTGCACCTTGTCATCCCTTGGGGCGATCTGATGAACAGACATTCCCCCAGATCCTGCTGCACATCCCTGATGTATTTATAGGCTGCCACCAGGTCCCCCCTGAGCCTGAGCTTTTCCAGGCTGAAGAGTCCCATGGCTCTCAGCCTCTCTTCATAAGGCCTATTCTCCTGCCCTCTGATCATGTGTGTGGCTCTCCTCTGGACTCTCTCAAGCTTCTCCACATCCTTCTTGAATTGTGGAGCCCACAGTTAATAAAGCACTATTTTGACCTAGAAACCACAAACAAGGAAAGGCCATTACTAGACTGCAATTCACTCAAATGAGATGTGCAGTGGAGTTGGACTCATTATGAAGACAGGGTATGCTCATAGATTCATAGATTCATAGATTAAGGGTCGGAAGGGACCTAGTAGATCTTCTAGCCCGCCCCCCCGCCAGGGCGGGAGAACAACAAAAA
>NW_017729027.1:35454737-35457464 GCF_001723915.1 Gavialis gangeticus
CCCAGGTCGAATATGACCCATCCACCACCACCCTCTGAGTGCGACCCCTCAGCCAATCTGCAATCCATCTGACTGTGTAGGCATCGATGCCACAGTCACCTAGTTTTTTAACTAGGATGGGGTGAGAGACGGTGTCAAAGGCCTTGCTGAAGTCCAGAAAGACTACATCCACCGCGACACCTGCTTCCATGGCCTTTGTGACCTGATCGTAGAAGGCAATCAGGTTGGTCTGACATGATCTCCCCCTAATAAATCCATGCTGATTTTATTGTTTTAATTTGGTTTAAATTGGCAGAATGTGTAATCTTATGGCATCATCATATGTTATATAACTACATAATAGCCATACATTATATAATTTTATTATACGTAATAATACATAATAATTCTAAATAACACTATAATTCTATTGCCAATTTTATTCTACTGTTTTAACAAAAGTTTCAAATAAACTATTACTATTGCTAGTAAAAATCAAGGTATGTTACCAGTCACTTTATATGAAGCTATTGTTTCTGTATTCCTTAACCAAGCAGAGCTTCAATTAATTGTTTTAATTTCTTTAAAGAATATAGACACCAAAATCCTAGCCAAAACTTGATCTCATAGTTTGTAACTCCCTAAGTTAATACACAAAATTCAAATAGGACTCATCAAAAAAGTAATGGTTCAGATAATATAAAGCAGGTTATTAATACAATAGCAGTAGTACAAAATTCCAAAGTCTTTTAGCGCTTGATGCAGAGAACACCTCTGATTGTGTTTCTCGGAAGTAACTTTTTGTGTATTACAAATGACAGGCTTTGGTAAATAATTCATAAGGTAGATACAGTTGCTATATACAAATCTCACTTCACGTGTTGTGACCAATAATATGTTATCTGATCTATTTCCCTTGCAAAGGAGAACTGAACAAGGTTGACCATTTTCTTTCCTTCTTTTTGATATAGAATTGGACTCATTGGATACAGCTATAAGAACTAAGGATGGTATAAAAGGCATTAAGATAGAAGGTAATTAACACAAGATCCTGTTATCGGAACACACAACTTATTTTAGGTATTAAAACATCAAACAATACTAGGATCATTTTCTGCCCATACTTTCAGAAGATTCATGATGTTATATTGCAGGACCTACACGAATGGAGAAGTTTGGCAATATCCTTGTGGAGGCATGTTAATATCTTAAAAAAGGAATTTCTTATCTTTCCTAAATTATCTGTCATATAACCTATTTGTTGTAATCCCTTAGTGCTACTTTGTCCTACTTTGTTAAAAAATTAACCAAAAATTCAACAGGTTTTTGTGGGAAGAGGACTATAGGGCTTGACTTTCATCAAAAAAGATGCAACTCAAATTGAAATAGATGTTTTTTGTCTTTCAAACCTTTGACAATATCATACTGCTGCCTTAGAATGTTATAGTATGCACTGGCTAACTGATATAACTGATAGCTCTCCTATATGAATAAGAACAGAAGAGGCATTTATGTTTCTCCTTCCATTATAAATCATCATAATCTCTATTTCTCACCATCTTTCTACCTCTTTATTCCTACAATTGCTGCAGCCTGAATAACTTGGAAAAAGGCCTCTAATTGAGGCAATTCCTTTTTGCAGTATGGGTCCCACAAACTGATATGAAGAAAGTGTATGGTTGATTGTGCATGTAGACTAGCTTCTAGTAGGAAATTGCATACAAAAAATCCTTTTCCAAGTTATATGGTGAATTTGACCTTCTGAAAACAGTTGATTGGTTATATATGTTGCATCAAGTATTAGAGAAACAGATCAGACCCAAGACTTTAGGTACGGAAAATACTCTAGATACATTTTTTGCCTTGAAATCCACTGCTCTTCCCCATTCTGTGTCATCATTCTATGAATATATAATGTCACATAACAGAGTATTTGCAACTGAAGTGGAATGAAGACTTAGCTATCCAGATGACAGAATCCCAGTGGGAATCAGTAATTCACAATATTTGAACATTGACAATTGGTCTTAGACTTTTTCCAATACAACAAAAGACCATTTTTGTATACAGTAGGCTCTCTAAACTTAAAAAGTTAAATATACTGTCAGTAGATACATGTTGGAGATGTGATGCATTGTAGGTATAGTCACATGTTTTGATCATGCCCTATTATCAGTTTGTTTTGGAAAGAAATTGTAAGTAGAATTAACTCAGTCTTGAACACTGATACCTTTGGCAAATGTGTGTGTTCTTGGGTATCTCTCTCCAGAATTCAAACAGATTACTTCCCAGATTGCACTCTTACAGCAGGCATTATTAGAAACATGCAGGATTATATTATGGCATTGGAAGATCAGGACATCTCCAAAGGTCTTTATCTGGTATGATGAGATGGCACAGCTGGCATCTATGGAGAGAGTCATATTTAGCGCCTTTAACTACTTTGAAAAGTTTAGTGTAGTTTGGAAGGAGTTCTAAGAATATTTTGGGAATTAAAACTTTACTGTGTTTACCCAAATCCAAAATGACTGAATTTAAGATGAACCCCCAATACTTAGATTCTGCACATGGAAAAATTATAAGTTTGTTATTTTTTCCATGTATAGAATCTGAGTATGAATGGATTGTCTTAAATTTGTCCCCCCCAAATGCTGCTGCATAGAAAACAGTGGAAGGGGGTGCAGGTAGCAGGCAGGCAGGCAGTGGGGGAGTCAAGTGGCCTAATGTTGGCCCCTTGCCCTGCCAATA
>NW_017729027.1:35457574-35466071 GCF_001723915.1 Gavialis gangeticus
GCCCTGCCATATCTTGCCCCTGCCTTCTGTTTCCCACCACTTGACCCCATCCTGCCTATCTCCCCATGCCTGCACACCCCAGAACCTTCCTCCCTCCCCCAGTACCTGCCCACCTGATACTTGTCCCCCCCATTCCTTAAACCCCTGGAACCTATGCACACTCCCATCTGCCCCCTTGCCAGTGACAGCCCCCTCCCTGTCCAGCCTTCTGCCTACTTTCCCTCGTCCCCTCCAACCTTCCCCCCTGAGTGCCACCACATACCCTCTGGCTTTGGCTCCACTCTATCCCTGGGAAAGGAGCACAGCCTGGCCATAAAGCAGCTGTTGAAGTGGTAGCAACTTTGGCTGGCCCAGTGCTGGCACCAGCACTGCTGCATGCCTGGGCTAGGCCTGTACCAACCATGTGCTCTAAGGTCCAGGCTAGAGTGGGGTCAGAGCTATGCCAGACACACACACAATTCTGTACTGCACTTAAAAAAGAAAAGAAAAAACATCAGTAAAAAAGAATGACAACATACGTGTAGCCTCAAGTGGAAAAAAACCCAAAATATCTGGAATAGCCCATATTTGTCAGGTTTAGGAATGACCCTTTTCATTTTTTCCAGTTTCACTTCTCTTTTTTTCTCACTAACTACAATTCCAGTAGAACTAATGTCTTTCAGAATGGTATTGGAGGATCAAGAACCAAAATTGTTTATCATCCTACTCCTACATAAAAGAAGAAAAAAAATGGAAAAGAACAAGCATTTTTCCCAGCATCCCTCACTGTGATTTTGTCATTTTCAGTTAAAGGAAGTTTTTGCTATAATAGTTAAAGGCATCCTGTCTTCATTTCAATATTTCATTTCTAGTTAAATAACCTCAGTCTGATCAGTAAGCATTGTCAAAAGCATACACTGGTATGTTTGGGAGAATACATGGACATATACCAACCTGATATTTACAAATGTGGAATGTGATATCTCGTTTATTTCAGAGGCATTAATCATTGACATCAAGGTAAATAAAAAATCCACAGATAAATTTCTTGAGCTAAAGAGCAATACCATAGCAAAAGCAGTACCAGCAGTATACTGGCACCAGGCCTCCTTGCTCAAAAAGGCAATGTTACATAAAATCACAATAAAAGGTGATTTTACATAATAGTGCATGTGTGGGAGGGGAGGGTGGCAGCCCTCTGCACATGACCTGAACTGGATGCCAAAATTCCTGTCTACAGGTCTGCTAACAAGTTGGCATACCCACTCTTTAGATTACATGGTTGTGCAGAAATTGTTTTATTCTGTTATGTAAGATAAATCCATGAACTGTTACAAGTGAACATGGAGTTCAGCAGATGTTAATCACAGCACAGATCTCTTATTTTACATTTAGTTGTTAATTATCATCAGGATTATTCAATTTAGTTTAATATTAATGTATGAGAGAATTGTTATACCTTCCACTTCTATAAGTGTTGTTGAAGTGGATGTAATTATTATAATTCCTCCACACAGAAGAAAGGAAGAGGTCTTTCTGCTTCAAAATTGAATAAAATGGAGATGTGACCAAAAACTTGATTTTTTTCATGACACAGTAGCCATTAACACTAGCCAGTTACAATAATACTAGTAGAGCTCATTTTCTGAGTGGAATTCTTCTTGTTCTACCTATCAAGTAGACCCATGTATAAAATATGTGGGCTGGCCCTGAAAGTGTTTTTTCAAGCTGTGAAAGTTTAAGAGTAGCATATTGACATTATAAAATTAACCCATTTAAAGATTTCAGAACATAACCAACTTGTTCCAGATTTTCTCATTTATCCAGTAAAGTAAACAAGAAAAGGATCCTCCAAAAATTTCTTCAGAAAAGTGAACATATTGCATCCTGAGCATGGGAGTATGCAAGCAGTAAATATAGTTTCTTACATCTAAGGATGAAGAAGCATTCACATAATTAGTATCTATGTATGTAGATCACACTAACATCTTATTACCTATAACACAACTATGTGAGGCTTCTATTATACAAACTAAAGAGGCAGTGTAAAGCAGTGGCACAAGTGTAGATTATAATGAAAAATAGGGCTGTGCAAAGCTGTGGTCCCCGATTCAATTCAGTGGAGATTCAGCCTGATTCAGTGGCTGAATCTCCAAATCTGAATCAAATCAGGAGACCCTTTAATCTCTCTGAATTGAATTGGAACCCTCTAAATCAATTTGGAGAGATTTGGAAAGATTCAATGATTTGGACATAGACACAGCTTTAAATGTTTTTTTTACATACCTCAGGGTACCAGGCGGCTCGTGAATGCTGTGATGGTGAGGCAGGTGAAGCACCCCACAGGAGCACGAGGGGCTCCCCAGTGTGCTTGGCAGCAGACCCAGAAGTGAACCAGAAGCACTCCCGGCCCATTTCTGGGTCCCCTGGGAAGTGTGCTGGGGGCTCCCCCCTGTGCTTCCCCGGCTTGGCAACTGGTGCCTCCTGGGTCTGGGGTGGCACTGAGGGTCCCCCCTCAGCTGATCGCCAAGCTGGGGGTGTGTGCAGTGGGGAGGCCCCCTGCATGTTTGGTGGCAGACCCGGAAGTTGACCAGAAGTACTTCTGGTTCACTTCCAGGTCTGCTGCTGGGTGGGCTGGGGAGCCCCCTGTGCTCCTGTGGGATAGTCTATCCGGCAGACCTGGAAGTTGACTGGAAGGCCCCCCCCCACTCCTGTGGGACTCTCCATCTGCCCCAGCATCACAACATTCATGAGCCATGCCTGGTACCCCAAGATATGTAGAAAACATTTTTTTAAAGCTGTGTCTATTGCCAAATCTCTGATTCTGCGAATTGTCATTGAATCTTCAGATTTGAATCCAAATCAATGAATCAATTCACTGTCCCTGGTTTGGGCTGAATCCTAATCGAATATGCCCTGTTTCACACACCCCTAGTGAAAAAACCTTCTTGCACACCATTATAAAAAATGGCCCATTAAATAGTAAAAAGACATGACCCCAGACTGCCACCAGTATTGGCTGTCTTCTTAAGGACAAAACTACTTTTTCACACTGCTTATAGAGAAAAAACATATGCATCATATGATGGCTCTAGATCCAAACATACAGCTTTTGATTAGGTGTCCTTTAGGAAGAAAAGGACACTTTATCTACCCAACATATCCAAGTGAGATATAAGTTAGACAACAGCCTCAAATACTATCTTACCCAAAACTGGAGTAAAGGATACTTTTCCATTGGATTTACAACATACAAACTCACTGATAAAACAAAACGCACAATCGTTGACATGTCTCTCAATCTGATTTGAGGGAGTTTCATAGTGATATAGTTTTCATTCACTACCTCCTGAAAGAGAAATAATGTATTTGCAGTAATGAGGTAGTGGGGAGGGGGTAGAGAGGGGCTGTGACTGGGGAAAACAGGTGGGAAAGGCATATACACTCTCTCTTTTTGGAAGAGTTGATTGGTACATGCCCAGTGCTGCACTAAGTCATTATGTTACTTTTATTTCAGAAAGTGTGCACAGAGTGGGTACAGTATTCCTTACCACTCTGCTCCCTGGCATGGTACTGTGGTCTAAACTTGGCCATATGTAGATATAATTAGGCATCTACCTAGATCATGCCAGGATGAAAGAAAAATCACAGACCGCTTATAGTGTCTGGCACCATTTGTGCAGTCTTTTTACAATAGCCCCTCCCCCCCAACTGCTAATTGGCTGAGGGGCCTGGTAAGCCTTGCCCCTCACCTCTGATTGTTCATTATGTGGCCCCACCCCTTACCACAGATTGATGGAAAGGAACAGACAGCACTCTCAGCCAACCAGTAATGGGGGGTGGGGAATGGCTGCCATCTTTGCTGCTCCCCTTCATGTGGGTGGCTTCCCACGCTGTGAGGTTGGACTGCAGCATCCCTAATGACTTCTGTCTCCCATTGGGAAGGCAGCATTTTATTTTTAGTAAGGGTTCCCCACCCCCACCCAAGTGATTCTGTGCCAAAATCATGGGGATAGCCTTTTTCACCTGTTCATGGTTTCTGTGAAAAATGTAACATCATGCATAGTGTAGATCCCTAGGTATAATGTAAATCTTTTTGACTAAAAATAGCATCGCTTGTATTAATATGACTACTGAATGTCCATCAACACTTCGCATATGATAAACAAACAGAAAAGTAATAGAAACCAATTAAAAATAAATATCTGTCAATCAAAACTGATCAAGTTCTGCCTCAATGCATCTGTATGGCCTTCATTACAACCTAGTTAAAGAAATCCCTATACAATATTTGGTACTAACTTTATACCAAACAATGGTGTCATACACAAATCTTTATAAAGACATAAAGGATCCATATGTAACATGTAAGGGCAATCAAATGAGAAACTGCTCCACTCGGACAATATTGCTGCTGAAGTTAATGAAAACATAGATGGACATTCCTCAAAATAAACTAATCTTCATGACTTAATTAGGTCTGAGATTCACGTTGCTTTCGTTCTCATTTACAAATGTATTATTTATTAAAACTAATATTAGGAACAGATCCAACAATCAGTGAAAGGGAAATGTAGTCTAAACTAATGAAAAATAAATCACTCAAGATACAGATGCCATAGGGACTATGTATTAATTATTACAATCCTTGAGAAATAAAATTGATAGAGACTGCAAAACAGAAATTAAATTAAAGTTCTGATTTGAACAACTGCAGGGGATACAAAATAATTATTACAGTATCAGTCAATGACAGAAGAATTCAAAGTCCAACTTCTGAGAAGAAACGGGAAAAATATATGGGAAATCACCAAGTCAGTGTTAAATGATTTGAAATGCAAGTTGGTAAACTGACTTTCAGATAGCACAATAGTGTTACCACAATGCCCAGAACAGTTGGTCTGTCAACTGAAATATATCATGCAGAAGCCAAACCTCTCAATTTAATTGACAGTAAAGAATCAGACTATATGTAGCAATAGCTAATACAATAGAAAATTCAACTGAAGAGGAAATAATACACCTACATTAATATAAACCTATTATATTTTCTTAAATACCTCGCAGGACTTACCTTACACTACAGCATTGAAAAAAGTTTATTAATGTTGGCTAGCTTGTGGGGCAAAAGAAGACATCAGATACATTTTTTTAAATTCTATTCTATATTCAAATGATATGTTAGGTAGCATAGCTGCCCCACTCTCTTTTCCTGTTACTTGTTGCCATGGAACAGAATATGGTTTTGGATAGGTACCAAAACCATTATGTCTGTATGTACAGGGCATGGCATAAATCATAGAAAACTAGGGTTGGAAGGGATCTTGGGAGATCATTTAGTACAACGTCCTACTCAAAGCAGGACCATTCCCAACTAGATCTTTCCAGCCAGGGCTTTGTTGAGCCAGGCCTCAAAAACCTCCAAGGATGAAGAGTCCACCACCTTTCTAGGTAAGCCATTCTAGTGCTTAACCATCCTCCTAGTGAGAAAGTTTCTCCTGATATCCAACCTAAACTTCCTTTGCTCCAACTTGAGACCACTGATCTTTGTTCTGTCATTTGCCGCCACTGAGAACAGTCCAGCTCCATCCTCTTTGCAACCATGTGAAAATAGTCCAGTGAAATGCTGCTATCAAATCCCCCTCTCTCCCCCACATTCCAAATATAAATAACTGTTACAGGGCTGTCTGAAAAATGCTTGGTTTTATTACATCCTTCATATTCACATGGTCACTCACTCACTGTGGCTCCAGCTATGATTAAATACTTACTTCCAGTTTTCCCAAGATCATGGGCTTGATATATACCAAAGTAACTCCACTGGAACCAGAGAGTTAAAACTTAGAATAAAGGGAAAGCAAGTAGAGTTAAAACTTAGAATAAGGGGAAATCAAATAATACATATCTCTTTGTTCCCCATTCCTATTTTCACATGGTAACATTTATAAGTTTAGTTATGGTCCACTCAAACATGGTAGGTTCAAAAGTTTAGCTTATTTGATGTTGGGTTCCTAGTCCAGTTAAGATGATGGTTGGGAAGAAAAAGGCATCAAAAAGAAACAAAATACAATACTAAAATGCAATACTGCCAGACCCTCAACTGATATAATCTAATGTAGCTCTACTAAAATAAAAAGAGCCATAAGGACAGCTGCCAGCTGAGGGTTGGACCAATTATATGATCTACAGGCTATGTGTAACCTAATTTTTATAGAAAGGTGTCCCCCTCCTCCCTTTTTCCCCCCATCCCTGATATGAAGTACAGAATCCCCTTTACAGATAAAAACCTAAAAAAATAACCAATAAAACAAGTGGTTTAGTTTACAAGAAAAAATATTTTGCAAACTTGTTTTGCTTAAAATGGAAATTAAAAATAAAATGGATCTCACCAAAATCTCAGGCCTGACTGGTAATTTTTACTTACATGGAAGCACTGGGCCCCTAGCATCCTTTAAATCTGCTTAATACTAAACAGATTTTCTGACACTTTCCAGTTACTAAGTTGTGTCCAACTCAACCTTGGAACATCCCTTTATAGCACTCTCAGGATACCCAGTAACTTCAGTTGTCATTACAATTCTCTCAACCCTATTATGAAACACCATATACATAATCTGTCTGGACATCTGCTGTCCATTATACATGTTATTCTTCTGAAAGAGGTCAGGAGACATTCATGGGAAGGTGAGGGGAAACAACTTTACTTTCAAAAGGCAGAAGATGCACAGGGTACAATAGGACAAAAAGTAATGCTAAATCAGCACTGCAATGCTGATTTAAAGCAGGGCTGGGCTTTTTAATAAAGATATTATACGTTTTAAACTGTCTATACATCAACAGAGGTTTACAGAAGTGACATATTTTGAATACCAAAAGGAGGAATTTGACTGTTGGGGAAGGATCTGGGAAATGATGTACAAATAAAAGTCAATTACTCCTGATAACCCAAATACAACTATCAACTTCTTTAAAATTACTGTGGTATATGATTTTTTAGGGAGGCTATACCCAAGATACCTACAGTAGCTAGAACTATGAGTAGAAATTAAGATTAGATTCACTCTGGAATATTTTCTCCTGGAACACTCTTCTCAGTATATTTGTAATAATTTAAACCTGTTTAAACTGTTCTTAACTGAGATCATTATTTTTTTTTTCCTATAGCTGTTAACTATACATCCGTGTTTAGCTGGGTCCCTCCCCTATACATTCCCACTATGTGAGCCACTGCTAGTTGCTGGTGTTTCCTTCCCTCCTCCTCCCCAGTCTTCAGAAGTTTTAGTCTGAAATACATTTATTATATTGTGGTAACAGCTTTTTTTCAAACAAAAACTTGCATTTTCCTCTTCCCAGTTTTTTTTATTATTATTATTGGCTTTCCCCCTCCTAAATTCAATCCCAGTTAGTCCACTGAATTCAAGGACCTCTCCCGTCCACCGCTCCCCTTAGTCTCAGATTCTCAGTCATTGCCTCCTGCTCAGTAGTAAGTAGGTTCAAGATGACAGTTCTTGTGGTTGCATTTTATAACTCAAGCTTTCCTTTAACTCTGGATCTTTGATTTAACTTGGGATGAATGTCTGGCTCTAATGAATAGCTAGCAAATATCTGGGTAGTGAAGTGCCCCATGAGTCCAGTATCCTGTCATTTCAATTTCCTTGAGAAATGCCCTATTAACATTAATGCCCCATTAATGGTCTTGCAGCAGTTTGGCATGGTTTGTTGAACATCTTCATAGGACCTGGGTACAGTTGCTGAGTGTTTCTTTATACACTTCTTTATCATCCTCCTCCCATTTACCTGGAATTCTAGAGCTAGTCATTTATTTCCCTTATGTTTATCCAATCACTTCTCCTGAGAGCTCCCCTTCACAAGGACTCTGGCTCATTATAAATCCCTGCATGCATTCCTTCCCTTTGCAGCCTTCTGTGAATGGCTGGTTTTGTGGCTGCGCAGAGTAGTAGTAGTAATGTAATATAATAATAAAGGGGGAAACTCAGGTGAAGATCAAGCTTGATTTGAGGGCCCCCCCAGTGTTTTATTTTGCCCTTTAAAAAAAAAAAAATCACGTCTCGCTAAACTGTCAAGGCAGCGTCGCTGGAAAAGCAACAGTCACAGCGCTGCACGGGGAAATGTCAAAGGAAACAGTTTCAAGTCTCTCCGGAGCTGCCTCCCCACCCCCAATCTTTTGATCGCCAAGGTCTCAGCGGGTCCTGGCGGATCCGGTGTCTCCGGCTTGCCCTGCCCCTGCCCCTGCCTCGGTCCAGAGCCGCCTCCCTCCCTCCCTCCTTTGCTGCCCGCGGCCTCCTCCGCGCCGGGCAGCCTCTCCCCAGAGCTGCCCCCGCTTCCATTGTCTCCAGCTCGCCTCTGTGCCACCCCATCCCTCTTCCCTTCTCCCGCTCTCTCCTCATGCCCCCTCCCCTTCCACCCTGCCGCGGGCTTCCCTCACGGCAGCGCTTTCCCCTCTCCCCGTGCCCCGCTGCCTCCCCATTGCCTTCCCCCCGAGACCCCGCCCCCCGAG
>NW_017729027.1:35466261-35466502 GCF_001723915.1 Gavialis gangeticus
CCGCCCCCCGGAGCCCGCCCCCACCTTCCCGGCGCTGATAGGCGTCTGCCCCCCTTGCCGCCGCCCCTCCCCCTCCTCCTCCTTCACCCATGAATGAAAGTGGGGAGGGGGGCGGAGAGACTGGCACAAAGAGGCTGCCTCGCCTCCTCTCCTTCCCTCAATGAAAGTTGGGAGTGAGACAGGTCCCTCCGCCCCCCTCTCCACAGTTCCACCCACGGAGCCTACCATTCATCCTATGCCC
>NW_017729027.1:35466561-35485948 GCF_001723915.1 Gavialis gangeticus
CCCACGGAGCCTACCATTCATCCTATGCCGGGAAAAATAATAATAATAATAATAATAATATATAAAGAAAAATCAAGCAAGCACAGAAAAGGATGGGTTTCAACCTGCAGGCACCCCAAAAAGAGCGGGTGGGGGAATGTGGGGGGGAGGGGGTCGCATATTGCAGTGACCTCAGGTGAGGCGTGACACTGCTGCTATTTTCCAAATGTCAGAGCCAAAGCCTGAATGAATCTCTCAATGAAAAGCCACCATCACCGCCAGGCGCCGAGACACGGAGCTGCCGCCCGCACGAGACCGGCGCTCCGGAGAGGCCGGGGATGAACGGGGCCGGGGGCCTTCAGCACCTCGACCCGGTGGACAGAGGCCTTTCCCCGCCGGGAGCTTCCCACATGAGCTCATTGCTTGTGTATGCAAATGCCAGCTAATTGTGGGTAGCAAACAGGTAAAGGAATTAAAAAAGAAAAGAAAAGAACAAAACAACCCCCCGCCCCCCGACCATAAACAAAACCCTGGGCAGCCTAAAGGTCGCTGTTCAAAGCAAAACACTCATGAAATGCGATAGGACCTGATGCAGCCCCGCGGAGTATTGATAAAAATAGCACCAAGAGGGAGCGCTTCTCAGCTCAGATAGGCAAGGCAAACAAACACATACGTGAATTTTTAAAAAGGCCATCCAAGCGTCCCAAACACATACACAACGATCGTAAGTCTTTGTCTTTCTCCAACTTTTACACTTCACCGCTGCTCTTAAATGGTGCCCCTCCGGCAACCGTGCGCTCCAGCCGCACTTCAAGCAAATTGCTAATGGGTTTCGATGCTAACTCCCGGGAGCAGAGCGCGGGGAGCTGATACTCACCCAGGACGTTCCCGATGAGAGCCACAATGAACACAATTATATACCCAGCGATCAGGACCCATTCATATTCTCTGGGGTGCAAATATTCCTTCCAAAGGTATCGCAGAAATTCCTCATCATCGTAGTCAGTAGAGGGAGTTAAAAAAGGCTCCTGAGTTTCATTCAGCTCTGGAATAGATGACCAGTTCCTACAAGAAGGGGAATCATCACCCAGTTGGGTCCCGGACATCCCTGGTTGCGATCAGGGTCTGAATCAAAACCTCAAACCTCTCTCGAGCTCATCCATTTAGACTTGTGACTTCCCGTGTAAACCAGGGTGTGGGGAGAAAAGGGGAAAATGACGCGGAAAGTTATAGAGCCAATACCGACCGAGGCTCCCACTCGGCCACTTCTCGCACTACCTTTGCAGCATTTCCCAGCAAAGGTACACGCACAGCAGCGCTGCGAGAGGGAGTGAGGACTCGGCATCAGAGGCTGCAGTGACACAGAAGCAGGCACGGCACATGCTTACAAATGCCTCATTTGGCACAGAGTCTGCAATATACAGCGAAGCCTTGGGGGCAGGGGGGAGGAGGAGGTGTGGGCAGTTTGCTTAACAAGGGAGGGGCCATCTGGGATCTAATCCGCCAGCCAGAGTGTACCTGTCCTTGCCTGCGTGCATGCGCTGGGGCTTATGCAATGTTTGATTTACATCTGGAGACCTAGACGAGAGCTCACACCTGCCCTTGACAAGCCAGCACGACCTTCCTCAGCTGCTGCACTCAATAGATCCTGCCCCCAGCTGCTGCCTTTTGCAGCTGCCCGCTCCCCACAGCCTCAGTGTCCCTTGTAGTCTGTCCTCCCTCCCCTCGTGTGCTTCCAGTCCCATTCCAACCCTGTTTGGACAAGAAAGAAGGGCAGCGATGAATGGCACGTGCAGAGCAGATATAGCAGGAAGGAAGCTTTTGAAATTAGTGGCTAAGAAGTTTCTTATCTATAGTTCCCCACGCCCCCCATAAGTGGCCAAAGCAGGTGTGCAGCACCCTTTCCTCTGTTCCTTTTTTAGGGCAGAGGAGAGCAGTTAGCTACCTTGGAGTTCTGGAGGAACACAGCTCTCAGATCTTTCTTTTGCACCGAAGCTATGATGAAACATAAGGATTGTCATAGAACAATAGTGTGTGTGTGTGTGTATGCACACACTTGCATGCATGTACACATACAGACTCCAGCTTTTTCAGAGGTAAGTGCAAGAAGTCCTATAGAGGATACTAATAACCACAGAAGATATAAAACAGGTTGATAAAATAAGGTCACAAGGTCCAACCATTTACAGTTAAGGAGTACCCAATAGACATTTACTGTACAGTCATGACTCTGCCCCCTTCTGTGTCCATCCCAAACACTTCAAGAGTCAGGTGGATTGTAGGGGGAGAGGGAGAAGAGAAAGGTCATTGTGTAGTTAAAGACAATATCATAACACACACAGTACAGCTGCTCCGGCAGCTCCAAGGCATTCCCAGAACAGTAGCTGCTCCGGCAATGACACTAGCCCAGCCTCAGAATGTCTGTGTGATTAGTTACTAATCCGGCAGTCTACCAAAATTTTCCAGAGGAATGCAAGTGATAGAATGGAAA
The DNA here is from genome assembly GCF_001723915.1 of Gavialis gangeticus. Taxonomy (NCBI): domain Eukaryota; kingdom Metazoa; phylum Chordata; order Crocodylia; family Gavialidae; genus Gavialis; species Gavialis gangeticus. The sequence continues at coordinate 35,469,032 of NW_017729027.1, forward strand.
TAGTGATTGGAACTAAGCCAAATATGAATGGAAGTTCATGTGATAAAGAAAAGGCATCTCTTGAACCTGTATGCATTCTTATTAAAGATCAAATTAACAATGGACATGTGACAGCTTCTCAGTGAGAGTTTAGCAAGAATCCTTTATAATGAAAGTATTAGACAACTTAAGTACAGGAGTTGCCACTAGCTCCCTCTATAATAATCTGTCCACATCTAAAACACTGAAAGAGATTAAAGGAATATTTATATCACTTCCCAGGTGTTCTGAGGGACAGTCATACCCATTTGCTCTTGTTTACACTTGCCACTCTTCTCCTCCCCTCCAAAATGTGTGTGTCCTCCTAAGCTACTCTCAAGACCTCTGTTTCCAGTATGCTTCAGATTGGTTGTGGGATGCTCCCATAGTAGCTTCATCACCACATTTCCAGGCTTAATGTGTACAAGCAGAAGTAGGGGTGGCATAGACTCAAGCAATCCCTTCCTGAGGGTGCTGGGAATGTGATGTGGCTATCTCTTTAGAGACTCAAGATTGCAAAGGAAGGAAGAGAATATTAAGTCTAGGTTTCTAGATAGTGCCTGATCACCAGTCTCTCAAGCCTCTCTCCCCAGTTTTTCAGGGTCTCATCATTTTTTTGGAAAATAAAGGCATGGATAGGAAACTTCATGTCTAATTTGTGCACTTTCCCTGTAACTCCATCCAAATATGGGCTGGATTACTCTAGCACAGCAAAATGTTGTATCTACTTTAGCGCACAAATAGTGTTTTTTCTATGTATAAAATCTTTAGATAGTGGAAATGGGAAAATCCTGAACACCAAATAATTCCCTTCTAAGAAAGGCCTTAGTCGTGCCCCTCATTTACATCATTCTCCCTTCAACCCACCTACTTCACTCTACTACTTTATGCCTCTGCGGGCAATTCACTAATTTATTCAGATTTGTGTTTCTTCTCCTGATTTTCCTCAAGCCCCACTATTACTATTCTCTACCTTCTCTGCATTCCAACTTCTTTGTAACTCTGTAAGATGAATCCCATAAACAAAAATATTGGAGCACCATTTACCACCCATTCCTCCCCACTGTTATACTATCTGTATCAATCCACACATACCTTCTCTAACCATAATTCAGTTTTCCCTATCATGGCTAGCTAACTACCTAATTGGTATTTCCTTTTTTATAATCCATTGCCCAATACTTTCCCCAATGTTTCTTTATTCCTTCCCATCTGTCATGTGACCCTGATTTCCTTAGCCCTCTTAAACTACAGATTTATCATTGAGAAGCAAGAAATAGGATAAACAGAGGAAATCACCAGTTAATATTATGCAAACAATTGTACCAAGCTTCATGCACCATTCTTTCACACAAACCGATAGACAGAGCACATTTTTCTGTTGTCTTTTTTTGCCTGATGCAATTATCTAGGAAAAATAAGAAACAGGGCAACTTACCCATCCATCTAAGAAATGTTTTCATTTCAGCAATGACCACAGATGCTAGAAAGAGTGAAGCTTTTGGGTGGCTGTTTAGAATGAAAGTGCATCCATTTAGGCTGTGACAGGTGCAGAGTCAAAAACTCCCCTTGGCAGTCTCATGGAGTTCACTTTCTTGGGACTGCCAACATCAAACTCGTGGAAAACCTGTTCAACTTACTTCCTGATTTACCCCAGAATAAATCAATCCTATGTGCTTACTTTAAACACCTGCTGATGATAATCTGACCTGGTAACAAGTGTCCGTACTGAACTACCTGGGCATGCAGCAAAGCTCTATGGTGGATGGTTGACTTAAGCTCATAGAATCATAAAGAAATAGGGATGGAAAGTCAAACATTGTTTTTCAAAAGCTAACATTTAAAATGTTCTATTTGGAACATATGAACATGGTGCTGTGTGTAAAGAGTAGGTTGGCTGCTTCATAATCCATTTTATTTTATGTACTCAGGTGTTCCTCCAGATGCTTCATGCCTAGGGATTCCTAGGGTGCTTGAAGTCACCTCAGTTACACAAGAGAAAGGGGTCTTAGTATAAATTAAATGCATCTTTCACAAGATACAGAGACAGCCTTTGAACAAGAAACGTTTTTTAGACTCAACATTTTTGTTTCTATGACAAAGTAAAAATGTCATAAAAAACCCCAAACAGTTTTTATTTTACTTTTCTATTAGGACAAAGATTTTCCCACATGTTTTAGATTGTGGCTGAGGAACATTCTCAGATGCAAATGAAGAATTAGGAGTTTGGAGAGGAAGCATAAGAGTCTCTCTTTCTAGCTGCAGTTGTAAGCACAACATTGCAATTATCCACGATGGAATTGTGGTTATGACCTGCAATGCATTTGCCTTGTTTTCTTTCCAGCCTGAAGTCAGAAGGGACTTTCTGTATATGAAGGTCAAATTGGTGGCTTCACGGAAAGAAAGATTCTTGGATCTGAAAGACAAGGGTAGACACTAATGGAGTGTCAGAAACACCGAAGTGTTTTTGGACACTCACTGGCTAAGTTTTTAAATAGAAGTGGGTGCTGAGTTAGGCTTGGTATTAAATTTAATGTGTGATTTATCTGTGGCTCAGCATGCCTACTGGATGAACCCCTTCAAGGGAGTTAGGCACAGGGACTCCTATGTTATGAATCCCCCTATTTTATGAATGGCTTTTGGTGAGAGGGAGGCCCAAAGACACTCAGCTTAACTAAAATGGCATCATTTCTGGACATGTTCTATAGCAGAAATTAAGGTGCCCAAGAGTTTGTCAGAAAACTCACTTAGATGCTTATGTTTAGGCAGGGTTTTCTGGATCATTTTACTTGGATTAGGAGCTTTCAGTTAAGCCCTAGTTAAGCTGCACATTAGACAGCTTCCAGGGATCTGGTTCTAGGCACCTTAATACCTTTGTGGAATACTGGCTAAGTCTCTGCGTCTTGGTTTCCTGTTCCAACCTTACAGTGGTGATTTGTGCATTGAAAAGGATAACTATATGAAAGGTTGTAAAGTGTTTCAGTATGGTACAGGACTCCAAACAAGTTCTTTAGTTGGTTAGATAGGCTAGCAGTTAGGACTCCCAAAAGGATCAGACATTTCTAAATATTGTGAAAACATCTACAATTATGTTTGAAAGGTTATGCATTTTTAGAATAAATAAATAGTCAAAACATTTCCCCTAATCATTATAGATAGATGTTTAAGCAAGTTGGCCATCCTATTCTCCAGAGTGATTTGTGCTTTATTTACTAGAACACTGATCTGTAAAAATTTAGGATAATTTGTTTCTAAGTTGTCAACAACTTAGAAACAGATTATGTCCTTCTGACACTGAGTGCCACTCCCTTCTGTTTTTGCCATTAATAAAATGGGAAGTAAATATAATTGATGTGAGTCAACATGTATGGGTTGTATGAAAAATAGATCTTTCAAATTGACTTGATATCCTTTTTTGGTAAAGTTACAAATTTGGTCGATGAAGGTAACTACACAGACATATTTTCTTAGATTAATGTCAGGGCATAAACAGGTACTGTACAACATTTCAATTAAGAATTTAGAATGAGACAAAATTAGCATGGATTGAAATGACTGAAAACTTATCGGCTTCAAAATGTAATTTGAAATGAAAAATCATCACTGAATAAACATTTTCCTATATGGTTCCTACAGAGGACTATGCTACTTAATATTTTTACATATATGCTTAAAGAAAATAGAATAATCATTGGTATATTTCTAGACAATACAAAGATCAGGGAAGTGGTAAATGATGAACACTGATACAGAGAAAGCTGATTGCTTTGTGAACTTGTCTCACACAGTTTTCATTTTTACTTAATGCAGCCAAGTAAAGTAATACAACAGGAATAAATAATTTGGGGTGCATCTACATGTGCTGGTATGGCATTATTACTACTGCGCCTTGCTTTAGTACTACTTCCTATTGGAAGTATTAGCCCATACTGCACTGTATGCTGAGCGCACGGTTATTTTTAGCCACTACTTTGCAGTAGTGGCACGCTATAACAAGAGAGGGTGCCACTACGGCGAACTAGCTGCTGGCCACATGTAGACGTATATAGTCACTATATGTCATACTTAGTTTCATAGTTTCATAGTTTCTAGGGTCGGAAGGGACCTGAGCAGATCATCTAGTCCGACCCCCTGCCATGGCAGGAAGAGCACTGGGGTCAAATGACCCCAATAAGGTGGTCATCCAACCTCCTCTTAAAAACCCCCAGGGTGGGAGCCTGCACCACCTCACTTGGAAGCTGGTTCCAGACCCTAGCCACCCTGACCGTGAAGTAGCGCCTCCTGATGTCCAACTTAAACCTTCCCTCCGCCAGCTTGTGACCGTTGTTCCTGGTCACTCCTTGCGGCGCTCGGGGGAACAGGGACTCCCCCAGCGCCTGCTGATCCCCCCTAACCAGTTTATAACAGGCCACAAGATCCCCCCTCAGCCTTCTCTTTTGAAGGCTGAACAGGTTCAGGTCCCGCAACCTTTCCTCATAGGACCTACCCTGCTGTCCCTTGATCATACGAGTGGCCCTCCTCTGGACCCTCTCGATGCTGTCCACATCCCTCTTGAAGTGCGGCGCCCAGAACTGGACACAGTACTCCAACTGCGGCCTGACCAGTGCCACATAGAGGGGGAGGATCACCTCCTTGGACCTGCTCGAGATGCATCTGTGGATGCACGACAAGGTGCAGTTGGCCTTCCTAGCTGCCTCCCCGCATTGCCGACTCATGTTCATCTTGGAGTCAATAATGACTCCCAGACTCTAATGACTTACAGTAAAGCAGATGGATTCCAACCTGGGAAACAGTGATTCTGCAAAACTGTTAAGGCTCATGGAGGATAATCAGCTAAATTTGTACTCCTATTATGATCTGGGGATGGAAAGGCCTAACATGTTACTTGGATACATAAATTACGGACTATGGACTAGGAAGAGGAAGGTTATATTAAGTTGGTATTCGACACTGAACTAATGTCGCCCAGTTTCCTTAGTTTAAGAAGGAAGTTGCAAAACTGAAGATGATTCATGAAAATGATCAAATGGTTGCAAAATAAATTGGATTCTTCACTCTTTTACTCTTTCATTCAGTTTAGCAAAAAGATGGTTAAGATGTGATTTGATCATGGTCTAGAATAACCTATAAAAGAACAGAAATCTTATAACAGAAGGCTGTTCAGTCTTATAGACAAAGGCACAACATGGTCCAATAGCTGAAAGCTGAGGATAAACAAACTGAAATTAAAAATAAGGTGCAGATATATAATGTAGGGTATTTAACTATTACAAGAACTTTGGAAAGGTAGTTGGCAGTAGTTTATCCATAGCTAGTTGTTTTTTTTTTAAATGATGGTGTGATATTTTTCCAAAAGACACATTCTAGCTCAAATGGGAATTAATTCAGGGAAGTCCTATGGCCTGAGTTATACAAGAGGTCAGACTAGATAATCACAAAGGTCCCTTCTAGCTTTGCAAGCTATGAAAACATATTAGCACTTAGCACAAAAGCTTGATCTGCTGAATTTTAATGTTGACTTTTCATTTTTAATTATACAATATCCATCAAAACTAAAGATATTAAAATGCTTTTTTTCTTGTAGATTATGGTTAATAGTAAATACTTTACTGTATTGAACACTTTATACAGCTTTGAATTTATTTGGGGAAAGTTTCTTTAACAAACATTCATACAAATTTATAAACCAAAGAGAATATATCTAGTTGGCTTTAAAAGCAGCTTAAATAACAGTTTATATTAATTAACCTTTTCCTTTTGGGAGGTTAATGTCTGGTATTTCATTTAGCTGAAAGATTTGCATAGATCAGCCTCCTTTCTAACCCATAACCATAACCACCAATTTAAATTTCCACTGATATTGAAATTACTCTGTCCTTCCTAGTAGATATGATGCCTTATAGTTTTCAATTTACAATCTTGCATATATAGTACATGATATTATACCATACAAATATGAATCAAACTTAATTTTCTATTTTGTAGTTTGCTCCTTTGATGGGTTTGCCATTATTCACAAAGAAAGAACACATTAGGGTCCAGATTTTATTGTTTTTTTCAAATGTATTTCCCCTCAACAGTATATACTTCATCACATAAATAACCAATATTCCTCCTTATGTTACAGATTGGCCAATTTATTTTGACAAAGAACTTAAAGATTTAGATCCTTGCTAACTTGATGGCATATTAAATTAGCAGCCTGTTTGTTTAAACAACAGAAACAGAATTTTTGAAGTTGTTAGAAGTCCATAAAATGCTGCTAGAGGGCAATTGGGCTCAAGTACAGCAGTTCAGCAAGAAGCAATCAGGACTTATAGTAGAGATGATATCTTTTATTAGACCAACAAGATTTTTGGAAAAAAAGGCTTTAATTGCAAGCTTTTGGGCACAAAACCCCTTCATCAGGCATTGGAGAAAAGATTGTAGAAGTTCTTCTGGATAGAAATGAAAGTTCATATTTCATAGGATTTCACACAGGAGTCAGTAGCTGGTATGAATCCTCTCACCTCCTGTGAGGATCTGTGATGATGCAAATGTTCTTGAAACAAAGGCAGGAGCAGGGTCTTGGGTTTCGGGTGGTCACAGTTGCTTAATCATGTGCTTAGTTCCATTGGTACTCAGCAAAGTGATTAAGCACATGCTGCTGAAGGAGATTCACTGGGAACAGAGTGAAAGTAGTCACAAACCTGCCATTCTTCTCTTTACTTTACTTCCTCTGTTCTAATTTCAAGCCTTGTCCCTATTCCCTTTCTATGTCTTACTACAGGACAGCTTAACTAAAAAACAGCCAAGCTCTGCTCTGAAGATATTGTTCAATACTATGATCAAGCTAAAAGGACCCTTTGTCTTTGAAGCAACCCTGGTAACACTCTTCATATGGTGGCATTTCAAACAGATATCACAGCTTCCTTGGCAGTAGCACTAAACCTCTCCTGAGAAACAGCTGGGATGCCCTCAATTAAAATGTATGGTTGAAGAGGTGGAGTGTGGAAAGGGACAAAGATAAATGAACGAAGAGGAAAGCAGGGAATGTAGGGGAGACAGATCAGTAGAAGAGACAGGTCTAAAAATGTTTAATGCTGTTAAATTAAATAAAGTTATAATGGTAATAGTAGAGTCTGGGGCACTGCAACAAAAGACAAAACACTTATTTTTAGTGAAAAGAATTAAACAATTTATAAGCCTTGAAATGGATCTAAGGATGATGCGTTCTCAAGCATCGCATTCTACAGGTGTTCATTTGCTTCAGCCTCTTATTTGCTCCAACATTAATTCACAAGATTTTGTAACTTAAAGATGCAAACAGTTTTATAATAGGAGATATTCTGAAAAGCTGTCAGAACTTCGGAGCTGCTGATGGTATAAATAGTATCCAGCAGTTAACCCCTTCTACCTAGTCTAAGGCATTTTTCTTTTTGAGTACAAAAAAGCAGGATCATGTTCTGAATAATAAAGTGACTTTTACATAAGCCAAGGAACTTACTGAGATCCCTTTACACAAATAAGGATTTCAGCCATGCTCTAAGAATAGTTCTATGCATCATCAAATAGAGGCACAGCCATGATGAACTACCCAAATGTTAGGAAAGATCACATGAGAAAAGACCACAAGTTGATTCAATCATCAACTGGTGCATTACCAGCATAATTGTCATGTGGCTGTAACTGTGCTACAGAAATCAAGGCAAATACATTTAGAGTCATGGAAAAGTCAGTCTGGAAGGGACCTCCAGAGGTCACCCAGTCTATCCACTGCCAGAGCAGGATCATCTCTATCTAAACCATCCCATACAAGCCTTATCTAAATTATTTTTAATACTACAATCAGCCCAGTTGTACAACTAAAAGGCATATCACTCAAAGACACCAAAATCACTCTAATTTGCTCAATAAAAACAACTAAAGAAGGGGAACAAGGACTGTCAGTGTCTTGCTGCTGCAAGGGTTCTTAAAATGTATTCAAGGGGTGTATCCAAATGAGTGTGCACATGTGATTTGTGGTTCCACAGACCCATCAATGGCACTGCAAACTGCACATGCCACATATGCAGGTGTTCCCTGTGCTGCTAATTTGCACTGAGGGGTTGTTTTTTTTTCTGACAGAGGGAGATCCCAATATAAAAAAACCCCACACCAGAAAGAAGTGGGGCAGCACATGTGGCAATAGTGTGTGCCGCCCAAAACTGAAGCCTGGCTGGCCAGAGCCACACTCTAGCTCCTGACCAATTTCTGCATGCCTGGATTATCACTGCTAGAACCCTGGGAGGCCTCCAGGACCCCAGGTAAGGCTGCTGGGGCCAGTCCTGGTGCTGGCCTCAGCTTCCCCATGCACTTGCTGCTCACCATGCAGCTTCCACTTGCTGCACACCATGGTGTGTGTGCAGGGGTGTTCTCCAGGGACAACTAGCAGTGGCACAAATATGTGCTGCTGCTAGTTGTCCCTGGAGAATGCAAGTTCCTGCTTGTGGGGACGTGCCCAAGACATCCAAGGAAAGGGACCATAACCATCATGAAAGAAGGCGGGAAAACATTTTACAGTTTGCATGAGCCTGACTATGCAGTAAAGTTTCTTCCTGGTTCCAAAATATGTTGACCCTAATGGAGGGGCAAGACTCTCTAACCAGGAACTTCCAGGTTTTATTCCCAGTAGAAGCAATGACTGACTCCAGGTAAAACCCCCATCCACACCCAATGACTTGAGGAAACCAGACAAAACCCTGTGTCCAGTCCTTTTCATAAACCCTCCATTTTGTTACCCTCGTAAGAGAAAATTAGTTTGGGAGGAAGCCATAGATACTCCACTTGTAATTCCCTGCCTCTGCAATTCCCCAGACAGTTGCCAATCTGTCTGGTGGCAAGCCTTAGGTTAGTGAAGAAGAAATAAATTTAAATGCACTTTTCCCAAAAGTACCTCTGCAGTTATGTTGAAGAATAAGTAGTAAAAAGGAGTGTTGAATTTTTTGGTTAAAACTTTGCGTTGTTTAAAAGGGATACATTTCTTATAAGATAAGTTTGTACAATATCTACTACTATAAAAGTAATTATCTATATTACAGAAATGCCAAGAGACCCTTACATGAAAACACAGGAACAGAAAAACAGGTGACATACCGAAGGTCGTAAAAAGGTCATATTGGCATGATCAAGACTGCATACCTCAGAATTTCCAGTCCAGTATCCTTTCCAGTCAGTCTTACTGACATAGGTCAAACTAAAACCACTAGATTTTCCTACACATTACAGACTTTTCTGTTTTTATAGTGAAGTGTTAATAGGCTATATATCCTAATACTTCCCACACCTATTTTCTTGCTGGTAGCCCATTTGGGATATCCACTTTTGGTAATACAACATTTTTTACAGAAAAATAATATATGAAGTAATTTTGTCAAGTAGTACCCAAAATGAGCACCTCAGTCTTCTGCCTCCATGATTTAATGCACTACTGTTTTACTTTGTAACATATGATTTCATATTCTTCTTCAGATGACACTTGGAAACATATTGCCAACATAGCTTATACCTCATTTCTTTTACATCTTTTCCTGCCCTTTTTAAAATAGTTGTCAGTTGTTGCACAAGAATGTCAGATCTTGCTTCCCTCCTGATTTTAATATACCGTTGAATGCATATTATTCACAGATTAAAAGTCATAACATCATTCCATGAAATATGGATGAGGAGCTTTTAAACTTCTATATGCCACTTTTTCCCGTAACATACAGGGAAACAATTTGCATAATTGTTCTTATGCTCCTTGTAATGTAAGAGAGTTCTGCTACATATATTACAATTTGAAGAGATACTCATATGTAATTCCCAAGGAAAAACAGAGATACGTGTTTTTGGCAGCATTTGGTTGCAGACCTAGTATCTTAGATTCTATTCCTACAACTAAGAGCATGTAAGGGGACAGGCTCCATTGACTTCTCTGCCTTCCAGTGAATTGCATGAGCAGAATCTTGGAAGGTTCACTGTGCATCTAGATGTTCCCTAAAGGGTATATCTGGTGATAAAACTGGTGTTATATAATTGGTTGGAAGTTTAGAGGTTGAGAATAGTAGCTAAATTTGACATATAAAATGTAAGGTGATGGTAGGACCAAAATGAGGATCTGTCATAGAATCTCCAAAGCTAGAGTTCATTTAAATCTCTTCCAGCTTCACGAAAGTTGAATATTGTATTTTGTATTCCTGTGTTACTATTATTAACACACCTCAATAAGTCTTAAACTTGCTTGGTTGTGCATCACAGAATGGTGTCATTGCTATTCATTATTGGATCCCAATTAGACATCTGCTGGCTCATATATTTATTCTGCTAACAGCAAAATCCAAGAATACAAGCTCACAAAAAAAGAAAAAGGAAAGTATGAGAAAACAAAAAGAAACTATCACAAAACCAAACGAACAGACAAAATAACTAGATGTAGGAGAAAAAAAATAAAGAGTCTGAATACTGAGCAAACCTAGGCTTAGAAATTAGCCTAACTTCAATATCAGGTGAGTTTTTAATTAAATATAGTGAATTAAGCCTATATTGCTCTCTCTCATTCAAGTCACCTTGTATTTTATAAGTCAAATCTAGCTACTATTTTCATGCCCAAATACCATTCCTTATCATTAGGAACAGACTTTTCTTTTGCTTTCTCACTAGAGAGCCTTTGAGCCCTAGATAATTCAATTTCAGCCTACTTTTAAAATCTCCTTGTATCAATGATTTAAAATAAAACGGCATGCAAAATGATAATTGGAGGTTTCCCAGGAACCTTGTAAGACAAATCTTGTCAGCTGTAAGTAATTCTATTAGTCTGGAGAAAGCTATTTCAGGACAAGCTCTATCCTGCTGAAACCATTGGTGATGAATCAGGACCATAGGCACCAATCCTGCAACAAGATATGCACAAACTGATAACTGATACCTGTGCTATGAAGAACCACAATAAAATCAGTAAGGCACTGCATCAGGTCAGGGTATGCCACTACAGACTGATAAAACTGGGGATTATTCAAAACAGGATCTGGCTTTTTCTTCATGCTTACAAAGAATTTAGAAAAATGTACAGATAATTCTCTTATACCATTACTGCATTTTGGGACACCAGCAGAGAAAAAGAAAAATTTTACAGTAATTTCTAGCATATCACACTCCCCACTTACCCCCACCCCCCTGCTGAATAAGACATGCATGTTGGTTTTGGAAGGCAGACTATAAAGAATTTTTTTTCCAGAATAATGACTGATTATAAGACAGAAAGTAAGTCCTTCTGGAAATAAAGTGTGTTCAGGAAGTGTGGCATCTCAGGATACAGTCTGGGTGAAACATCAGGAACTTATTCATGGGGCAGGACAACAATAAGGCTAGGCTCAGGACGTTTGCAAGGTAAGCAGCTGAGACTATTTTTTTTTTTACTGTAAGTAGTTTTTTATATTGGTTGCTATAAATAATTAAGTGTTGTTTCCACACCACAAACTTCCTGCAGACTGTGTGGAGCAGTTCACCTGCCCTGGGCCTACAAAACTGCTGCTTTAGGCATAAGCTACAGTATTCAGCCAATTGCTAGTGCAAATTCCTTAGTGGCTGCAAGAGGGTTAATATGGGACTCTGTCCCTTCTGGCAGCTGGGCCACAGAGAAGTGGCAGCCATTTTAGCAACCATCAGAGCATAGTATTGGCATATTTCTAGTCCATCAAAGAAAATTCACCTTCTCCAATTAAGCCAACCAAACCAATTTTAGAAGGCTGATTGTGGGGAACGAGGGAAAGATGCATGTAGTATCCATGTAAACATAATAAAATTTATTCTTTTGATTATCCCTATGTGAAACTTAGCATTTTTCCTCATTGTTTAATATTCACTGAATCAAGCTTACCTCAGTCCTGGGTAAGCTTTTTGAGAGAGTTATCCTGGCGCATGTCCACGAGGGGCCAGCGGGGGAGATTATGGTTAGGGGCAACCAACACGGGTTCTTTAGAGGCAGGTCCTGTCAGACCAACCTGTTGTCCTTCTATGACCAGGTCACAAAATCCTTGGATGCAGGTGTAGCAGTGGACGTAGTCTTTCTGTACTTTAGGAAGGCCATCGACACTGTCTTTCACCCCATTCTCATTAAAAACTAGGGGACTGTGGCATTGATACCTACACAGTCAAATGGGTCACTAGCTGGTTGGAGAGTTGCACCCAGAGAGTGGTGGTGGATGGGTCACATTCGACCTGGAGGGATGTGGGCAGTGGGGTTCTGCAGGGCTCGGTCCTCGAGCCCGCACTGTTCAACATCTTCATCAGTGACTTGGACAAGGGGGTAAAAAGCACCCTGTTCAATTTTGCTGATGACACTAAGATGTGGACATGCTAGATGGGAGGAATAGGCTGCAATCAGACCTAGACCGGTTACAGGGGTGGGCGGATAAGAACAGAATGGGTTTCAGCACTGACAAGTGCAAGGTGATGCACCTGGGGAGGAACAACCAGCACCATACCTACAGGCTGGGGAACTCCCTTCTCGTCAGGGCAGAGGCAGAAAAAGATCTTGGAGTCATCACTGATGCCAAGATGAACATGGGCCAGCAGTGTGGGGATGTGGTCAGGAAGGCCAACCGCACCTTGTCATGCATCCACAGATGCATCTCAAGCAGGTTCAAGGAGGTGATCCTCCCCCTCTATGCGGCATTGGTCAGGGCGCAGCTGGAGTACTGCGTCCAGTTCTGGGCCCTGCACTTCAGGAGTGATGTGGGCACATGGAGAGAGACCAGAGGAGGCCACTCGCATGATTAGGGGGCAGCAGGGCAGGCCCTATGGGGAGAGACTACAGGACCTGAACCTGTTCAGCCTCTGTAAGAGAAGGCTGAGGGGGGATCTAGTGATTGTTTACAAACTGGTCAGAGGGGACCAGCAGGCATTGGGGGAGTCCCTGTTCCCCCGAGCACTACCAGGAGTGACAAGAAATAACAGTCACAAGCTGGCAGAGGGTAGATTCAGGCTAGATATCAGGACACACTACTTCATGGTCAGGGCGGCTAGGATCTGGAACCAACTTCCAAGAGAAGTGGTGCTGGCTCCTACCCTGGGGGTCTTTAGATGAACATCTTGCCGGGGTTGTTTGACCCCAGTACTCTTTCCTGCCATGGCAGGGGTTCGGACTTGATGATCTGCTCAGGTCCCTTCCGACCCTAGAAACTATGAAACTATGAAATCCACTAAAGAAATCATGTTACATAAACTGAGCAAATAGAGAACTACTTGCTGATCTGAGAATCTGTGCAGGAAAAATTAAGGTACATTATTTTATTTCCTTCACAGGAAAAAAAAAAATGAAGGCTGTGATTTTCAAGGTGTCTTAGGCATTTTGGCATTTTTTAAATGTATCTATATACAGGCAAACCTTGCCATTTGCAGGGGATATGTTCCTGTGATCCCTGCAAATGGCGAAATCCACGAATAGGGCACCATATTCATTAATATTTGAAACCACAGACGCTGAACGCACAAATACCAAGGGTTTCCTGTATATCTGAGGAATATAAATAATTCCTTGTGTCACTGGATATCATTCTAATTTATAATTCATTAGCCAAGGGTCTGGAAAATATCAGCTTTCTTTCTCAGTCATTTTCTAAGATCATACATGCCTAAGTTACTTTAGTAAGAAATGTATAGGAAACACCTTAAGTCCATGATTTTTAAAAGTGTTTCCTTTAAAGTTAAGACTGAGATTTTTAAAGGTGTCTTAGGCATTTAGGCCACCAAATGTGCAAATAAGTAAAAAATCCTAAATGAGTACAATGTATAAATAATATTTATAAACTTAGGACTCAAAAATTACATAAATATCAATATATCTCTGTGGTAAGACGAGTTTAGTTATCCTTTTACCTGTCACGTACACAGAGCTGATAAGTATTTTACTCAGGCTGAGTAGTGGATCAGGTAGGTAACTGGTGTTTTGTTGCATATATGAGGTCTTTTCTTGATCTGTATTATTTCTCCATTAGAAACATAAAAAGCCTGTCCTTCTATTTTGTTTAGGTGTTGTCAATGTTATATATATAAACTTGTCCATTATTTACATGTAACAAAGGTTTAGCTACTTAGAACTTTAAATTTAAATTATCCATCTATGTGTTGGACATAGGCTTTGCTGTGTTAGGAAGGCTTTTGGTTTGGATTTGACTCTGGCTGTTCTTTTTGAAAAGCATTTAACTTTCTTACAGAAAACTGTGCTGAGAAATGAAGTAGCACACAGGGTCATATAACAAATTCCATTGCAGAGAATATATAGCAGGATTCTTGTAACAAACCTTTATCAAGATTATGTGTTTCTTTTCAAGACATCCACATTTCAGGTGAGCTGCAATGGAATCAGCTCTTTTCTTTCTTCATACAAACATTACTATGATTATATATTATAATACTGGCATTCATTTTCACATTTAATTCCCTAAACCCCTCAATTTAGAAAAATATAGCCAAATCCAACAAATCATGTTCAGTTTAGCGCATAAGAATCCCATAGAAAAAAGGGACCTGAAAATTTGCATCGTATAGGTATACAGAACCTTGCACTGAAATTATTCAGACATTAGCAGAGCTTGCTTTTGCTCTTTCAGTGCTTCAGTGCTTTCAACCATCCTGGAGTCGGTCTCTCACTATCTTTAGGAGCACCATAAAATTATTTATTTTAAGGGATTTCAGGACTTCAAAATCTCATGACAACAACAGGAGATGGAAAAGCAGAAGCAGCAGGAACAGTGTGTCGTGGACCAAATCATAAATCCAGCACCATCTACCCCATACACATGTCTGAGCTGCAGTAGAGTCTGTCAACTCTGGATAGGCTTCATCAGCCATCTTTGGACACACAGATAAGACAATCATGGAAGACAATCATCCTCGACTTTGAGGGATTGCTGAAGAAGGGAGAAAATTGCCTGATCTTCTGACATTACTTATTAGTGAATTAGTGTTTAAAATAAAATGAAAGAGAAATAGAACCTGCTTAATTCTGAATCACTAGAAGAGACTTTCAGGGAATCATGATTTTTTAGTTGTTGTTGCTTCTATTTATGATTGAAATTGTTCAGCTTTGTCTGTTGCTCATAATTAAAACAAGGACATGAGAAAAGATCTAACTGAATATGGAATATGATACAGGCATGTCTAAAGTGATATCATATTAGAAGATGTTACTTCTTTTTTTCCTAACTAAATCTTAGATTCAGACAGTTGGTATTAGGCCTTCCCTTAGTTGCAACCCTCTGAAGCTAACAAAGTGGAACACAGTTGGTACCATATGGGCTTAAGTATGAACAGTACTTCAGCTTCCAAAGTGCATTGTCATAGGTTGATAGCTTGAACCATACAAAAAGAAAATGTTAAATTTGGAACTTAGAGGAAGAAAATACAGTCCAGATAAAAGCTCAGTTTTCAAAGTATTTGCTATTTTTGAAAACACCATATTGCTATTGATTGCTATTTTCACAACACCATAGATGTGCATGGTACTTTAGAGATAAATAAAATGTCACAGCCTGCCTGGAAAACTTATTGTCTAATAAATTAGACCATAATTATGGAGCCATAATTTATCGGTCTAATGGATAATATGTAGAAGAACAATAAAGCTAGAAATATGGGGTCTTCCTCCATGATTATGCATTATAGGCACAATGGTAATATCATTTACTATTAAAGATAATCTCATAAAATGTTATTAAACAAATTAGTTGTTATGTACACATCTTGTTTAGTACTTTTTAGATTATTTTTTGGAAAAAATTGATCATATTAGAACTATTTTAATAGCCTTTATATGAATAAATGTGGTTGGCATCAGGAATAAACAGCAAAGATTATGGAGCATATCCTAATGGCTCAGATTTACCTTTCTTTCAACATCCAGGATGTTGCAATGTGTCGTTTAGTTTGTTATATGGTACAAGCAAGAGTTCAAATGAAGTTTAGCAGTTTAGTTTGAGTGGTTGGAAATCCTACCAGAGAGCACTGTATAAGCATTACAAGGTCTACCTGAGTGCTCTGCAGATAGCCTGTGTTCCTAATGGCTTCCTACCTTTCAGGTAGGGTCTATGTCTAAGTGCATGTCTATGTCTGTGTCTAGGGGGCAGAGAGGAGGGGAGGACTACTTCAGGAGTGGGGGAAACAGGCTAGGCCAGGCCCATGGGGGTATTAGTGGTCAGGGATCTGATGCTGGTAGGTAGTTTCTCCTACCGGGTCTAGATTGAGGACACATTCCCTGGGCTGTCAGGTGCACAAGTCTGTGGAGAAGGCCTAGGCTTTCCAAGCACTGAAGCTGATATGGGGAGACTTTTGCTCTGTGCTCAGCCAGAGCAGTCGAGTCCAGCTGAATCACAGAAAATCTCTCAGGGAGGAAGAGGGGAAGTTGAATACACACTGGGATGGCAGAGGGCAGCATGAAGGCTGCTACTGGATAGATAAGTGCACAAGCATTTGAGGTATGTGCTGAGATTCTGTAAACACATGTGATGGACTAGCTGGCAGTGACTTAGCCCAGGGGTTTTGAAAGGGCAAAAAATGATTGGAGGACTTGGGATTCCCTTTCTTCACCAATCAGGCCCTAGAGACTCACCCTTGATTGGCCCCTTGGGTCACTTGGAGGGGGATAAAAAGGGCAGTGCAACAGACTATGGGGAGACCAGCGAGGGACCACAAGGAAGGAGCTTCAAAGAGCTGGGCCAGTGGGGCAGGAGCAGTTGCCCCAGAAGCACCTGAAGGACTGGGACCTGCAGGCAGCGGTTGGACCCTCAGCAGCGTGGTGTGTGGCCTGCAGGAGAGGCTCCCTGCTGGGCTCCAGGATCCTCTATGAGGCTGCAGCCAGCAGGAGAGTCTCTCCAGCTCCAGCCAGGATCTGAGCAGCAACCT
>NW_017729027.1:35490948-35501458 GCF_001723915.1 Gavialis gangeticus
GTGTTCCCTGATTGGCCCCTTGGGTCACTTGGAGGGGGATAAAAAGGGCAGCACAGCTGACTCAAGGAAGACCAGCGAGGGACAAGAAGGAAGGAGCTTCAAAGAGCTGGGCCAGTGGGGCAGGAGCAGTTGCCCCAGAAGCACCTGAAGGACTGGGACCTGCAGGCAGCGGTTGGACCCTCAGCAGCGTGGTGTGTGGCCTGCAGGAGAGGCTCCCTGCTGGGCTCCAGGATCCTCTATGAGGCTGCAGCCAGCAGGAGAGTCTCTCCAGCTCCAGCCAGGATCTGAGCAGCAACCTGAGAGGTTCCCAGCCCTGCTTCCAGCTCCTCCAATAAGAGGCTAGGCAGCTTGACATGAGGCCAGTGCTCATGGAAGGCCAAGATCCCTAGCACTCCTTCTAATAGTCCAGCTGTCCCGCACAGGGCTTCATCAGCCAGGGCAGGAGGGGCTAGGCTGAGTCCCAAGTGAGGAGCAGGGCCCATGATGAAACTGGGGACTCATGATGAAACTGGGGACTCTGGGAGTGTAACACCAAGGGAGTGAGGAGTTATTAGCCCAGGGAGTGAAGAGTTGCAAAAGACATAGGCATCATAGGCGCTACACTACCAGAGTCCCGAGTTTGCTGCTGGGCATGGCCAGCTTCATGATGGCAATGGCCACCCACTTCTCCAGAGTGAGGGGTGGCTGCATGTCAACCTTTTGGTGCGTCCTCCTAGATGCCCAGGACAATCCACTCATACTAGTCAGTGCTGGGGGCATGGGCTCAAAACCAGTGGTCAAAGTCTGGATGTAGTGCCAGAGCACCCCAGCATCCATTGCATCCTAGATGTCCTCATGCTCATTGACCACATGAAAATCAGTGGCCCCATTCAGGATATTTGAAAGGGGTGGGGTGCAGTGGATGGGCATATGCAGGACAGCTAGCTGGTGGCTTGTGGGCATGAAGGTGCATGCCATGGTGAACTGTTGCGACATAAGGCCTAGGTGGGGAAATCATGATTTCCCACAGCCTTCTGTGAGAGTCATGCAGGGTGACCAGAAGGACCCACCACAACTCCTGGGTCTCCTTGGTTGGATGCAGATGGTGGGATGCCATGATGGGTTGTGGGGAAGCCAGGACATGGAGGCATTTGCAAGTCATGATACCAGGCACTTGCACTCACCATGAGGCTCTTCTTGAAGCCTGGGACTGGATGCAGTGGGCTGCTCTGTAGTGATGTGGCAGAGGTTTGTGGGAGTGACGGTCCATGCCCAGCATTCAACCAGGGGTGACTAACCTGTTTGGCTCTGCTTGGAGTCTTTGACAGACCAGGGAGCCTGCAGTGCATTCTGGGAGGTATGTGAGAATGCCCCCAGCTGCTGGCTTCAGCCAGTGTGGGCAGGCTCTGAGACTCTTCCTTTCTACAGAACAGCAAACTTTTGCTCTGTTCACTCTCAACATAACCTAAAGAGCTTTAAGTAAAGTGCAATACTAACAGTGCTTCTGCCTCAGGCTTTTTGAACATCTGTACTGCCTTTATTGATTTAGAACTGTTGTGATTTATTACCCACACTGTCTGATTTAATTTAACTAAAAACCCAATCCATATATAATTTATAATAATAATAATGTCACCAAAAATTATAAAAGACACTTGTCTTCTTAACAAGAAAATATATCTGCACTGAGTAAGTAGAATAAAGAGTTTTCAAATATTAAACACCGCAAACTGTGCTATATTCTGACAGATGCACAGCTGGAATCCACAAGAGAGGTGACAGGTTGCTTAATGCTCACCTTCTATTTCCAGATTCACCAGGAAGCCTTAGGCAGTCATGCTTCCCACTTACCCTACAGATCAGCAGGGAGCTGAGTCTCTGCCAGGTTTCTTGAAACTCCTAGATTGGCTGGTGAAAGCATGGTGCGCACAGGATGAAACTCATGAATTGCATTTGTATAATTGCAATGCCTGTCTTGGTTTCCTTCATCCTTCCATTCTTCTCCTATGCTTGCAACTTCTTCCCTTTCAGGGACTCAGCTGTCTTTTCTTGTAAAGCACATTAAATGCATGCTTAAATCCTATTGGATTCAACAGTACTTAAACATATGCTTAAGTTCTTTGGTGAACGGGCATGAACTTTTTAATATGCTTTAAATACGTTGATCAAGTCAGCCATTGTGTACCTCAAACCTCCTTATGCAACTGTACTTCTCTGACTTTAATCAATGATTATACAGTGGAGTAAATAGTGCATAGCTAAACAATTAAAAACTCTATTGCTTCAGGATGGTATCACTATCTAGTATATCATACATCCAAACTGTTAAGTCTATTTAGACAGTCTACACTGGGAATAAATTGATTATCTCCGTGATATACACTATTAGTAGTTAAATATCATGTTTTACTTAGGAATATGAATATTTTGATAAAAGCTAATTATTATGCTACTTGTTATTTTTTGAAGTTGTGTAAGAGTGTACAGAAAATCCTGAGGATTTTGTACCTTAATAGACATGAACCTAAGTTTCAAAATACACAATAAATTCTGATCCAAATTGAAATTCCCACTTAAACAAAGAACAGTAACCTGAATGCTAGCCCAGTGAAATGCTTTCAGATACAAGGTAAAATAAGCAAGCTAAAAACTCATGAAATGCCCTTCTTGCTATCCAGCGTAGTACTTGAGGGACTATATTAAATAATAAGATTTATGATAGAATAAGAAACAATGTTGTGTACATCCATTTAATACTTTGGTTTCCTAGAATAATTTATGTAAGGTCCTAGATTACATGTACCTGCCACCAATTTAGCTTAAATAGGGTGAAACTGAGAAAAAACAAATGGAATGTTTGTGAATACTAATGTTTTCTACACTTTGTTGGATTCCCTTGCTCCTATGTATCAGCCATGTAAATTCTGCTTTTATACAGGGTAGAGATGCCTATGGTATGGATCCCAGGGAAAGTAACTCAGCACCCTGGGCTCTGCTAATACCACCATGAGTGCAGACACTGCAGGTCAGTGTAGGAGCCATCCACGGATTGTCCTCTGTGTCACTGGCTCACTGCTGGATTTACTTGAGCAGGTGGTGGCCCAGACTGCCTGAGCTGCCGGGTGAGGCTGATGATGGGGAGCACGCTGAGACCTGGTGCTGGAAGCCCAAGGGGCCTTCCCTCACTGAGTCCTCCTGCTCTTCAAGCTATGGAGCAGGTTCCAGCAGCCCTACCATGCTAAAAAAACACATGGCAGGTGTCTCCATGGTCCATCAGGGCCAGGATATGGTTCAGCTGGTGCAGGAATGCCATAGATCTGGTGTATGAATGGCTCCAGACCTTTGGTCCCTGATATGGATCCACTGTACCCACATGGCTTACACATTAATGTGGCACTGCTGGCTGGAGTGCTGGTGGCCATTCTCCTGATGCACTCTGCCATGGCTGCACAAATATGGCTGTTGGCCCTCATGGTCTGGTCAAGCTAGTGCTGGACCTCTATGTAGCCCCAAATGGTAATAAGGTCAAAGAATCATAGAAATTAAGGGCTGGTAATGACCTCGGAAGATCATCTAGTCCAACCCCACTGCTGTGGGCAGAATGCTGCTGAGATCAAATGATCCCAGCAAGTTGTCTGTCCAGTCTCCTCTTGAAGGCTTCCAAGATTAGAGACTTCACCATCTCCTTGGAAAGTCTATTTTAGAGTCTGGTCACCCTTACCATAAAGATATTCTGCCTTACATCCAATCTGAAACCATCCCCTAACAGCCATTGCTCCTTGTTCTCCCCTGGGGCACCCTAGTGAACAGTGTTTCTCCCAGCTCCTGATATTCATCCCTTACATACTTATAGATGGCCACCAAGTCCCCCCTCAGTCTTCTCTTCCCCAGGCTGAACACTCCCAGGTCCACTGTCTCCTCTTTGGTCCAATATGACCCCTGGGCCAATGTCTCTGCTGTTGGAGAACCTGACATCTCAGAAGCTTCCTGGGGCCTCAGGGGGGCAGGTCAGTGTTTAAGGGCTGCTGGCACATGCCTGCTGACGTGGGGCACAGTGCCTAGGAGGCAGGCTATTAGTCCTGTCCCTGGAATAGACCCGCATAGAAAAGTCAAAACTGACTAAGGTAACCACCTATACTTAAGAAAACACATGTGAAAAGATTAAAAAAAAAAAAAATCTTGGGTAGACTTCACTATTCAGTGCACAGATTGTGGGAGGATTCCATTCTTGAACATGGTGACAATCGCTCTTTGGTGACTGATATCTCCTAATTATGGTACAAAGGTAATCTTGGTGTCTAACATGAGTTTTGCTTGTCAGCATTTGAGATGCAGTTTCCCATAAAACCCTGCACCTCTCACCTTGAAACATGGCAGACCTAATGCCCTCAGCAGAGGCTACCAACCCTGCAAGTTTCATCTGAATAAGACAAAAAAAAAATAAAGTTATAGATATTTCATTGACTCCACATTATACCCTATGGCCAAATCTCCAAATAGCCAATTTTTTTCTGAATCGATTCAGAAGCTCTGAATTGATTCAGAAAGACTGAAGCTTCTAGCGATTTGATTCAGATTTGTAGATCTGGTCTCCAAATCTCCCAAGTCATCTCAGAATCTGAATTATGATCCAAAGCTTTGCACAGCCCTAATGTTCAATACTTACAGTTTTGTTCCCACTTTGCTGGTGATATCACATCCTGTGACAATGTGAGCCTCTATAAAAACACTGTACAAAGTTGGTCCTAGTTTTTGTCCAAGTGTGTGAAGAGGAAGAAATCTTTAATCACCCAAACCTACTTTAATCCAAAGTTTCAAAAGTTATTTTTCAAACAGTTGAAACAGATGTTGAAGATGAAGGACAAAAACATCTGTATCATTAGATAACACTATGACATGTCGGAAACCAGATGCAGCTGCACCAAATAAATGGATGGCCAGTTGAGTATCTGCTTCTTCTAGAGCAGCAGACAGGTGACTGCATACCTGAATTCCATCATCTATGATCATTACAGTCTCTCTTCTGTCACTTTCTCCAGTCATAATTCCCCTTAACACTGTAGTATGTATGCTAAATCTCTTTCTTTTTCACAAAAGTATTGTTTGACTGACAGTTGTAATAACTCTTTGTTTGCCGAAGAAGGCCAAAACTGCTCCATCTGAACAGGTAAAGAAGTGTCGGGATCCAGTTTTACAAACTCTGTTGGTGTAATAGTCTTTCTCCTCTCTCATTCACCTTCTTTCAATGACTTGTAACTGTCCATGTAACTGTCAAACATGATATCTACCTTCTGATTGAGATGGAATTGGATAGCTTTCTTCCATATGGTATCAACAAGTTCTTGAAAAGTTTTTGTTTTTTTTGCTTCAGACTTGGTGTACTTGGAGACAAAGTCTACAATTACCACAGTTTTTTTGTTGCTGTTCTGATGGAAATTGTAACCAGATGGCTGCAGTTTCTTCTCAAGCTCCCCTAAAAAGACTAACTTGGTTGGTTTAGTAAGAAGGTCACAATCAAACAACATGTTAGATGGGAGCAGATCATACTTCAGTATGTTCTTAACAGACTCTCCTCGATCTTTTGCTATGTGTAGGATTTTCTCAGAGTAGGATTTTTTTCATCCTGTGTATCTCCATCTGAAACAAACATTTTACCACCTTAATGGTATCCAAAAGCTTCTTTTTTTTTAATGAAATGTTCATCTCTAAACTGCATATAAGCCTCCTTTGAATGAAAGTAGTCTTTCAGCTGCCTCTCCTGGGACGCATTACTTACTTACGAAATTGTGAAGTTGCATCTGATTGGATGCGATATATGGTTTCCCCCTACCCTCCATGAACTGGATCACACAGGAAACACATGATGCAATATTTGAGGCTGAACTCCCATGCAACTGATAGTGAGTGGATGCTTACAATATCTAGTTCTGTCAGATCCTGTTAAATCTCAGAACGTATTGTTTGTTGCAAGAATTTAATAATAAATAAGTTCCCATTCATTGATATGATTTTTGTTGCCCAGTCTGTCCAATTATATTTCTACCAGGACTTTTTAAAGATATCTGAATAGTTTGTTCCAGCTTCATATCAGGATAAACTGCACAGAATGACCTGTTCTGTTGTCGGACAACAAAATGATCATCAAAAAACTGTTGGCACACATTTGCGTGTCTGGCCTGGAGATTTATCATGTTTTCAAGGTACCAAGATGCATAGCACAAGTAATTAATGCTGTCAAATCCTCTAAACATAGGGAGGAAGTCCTGCACAACTTGAAGATTTGATTCCCAATCACCTTCTCCATCAGTGACTACCAGATGTTTGAGCCTCTAAGCTAGCTCAATGAGACCATCTCAATACTTGCACATTTCAGATTTCACCTGATGGGAAGTGCTGAAAGCCTTGTAATTTTCATAGAGATCATTAATCAGCAGTAAAAGGTTTTCAAAGGTGTTCTGAGATGTCTTTGCATCCTTATCTGTGAGAGATGTCTTCATTTTTTGTGCATTTTCGAGTATTGCAGAATACTCGTCAGCAGGAATGATTTTCCAGCAGGCGTCCTATTTCAGTTTTTGTATGACTTCTGACAAAATGAGAATGAGCTTACGTAGGTCTGTAGGTAGGCAAGGTTTAGTAGGTGCGCATCTGTAATCTCAAATTTTCTGGCACTGCAGCTTACTCATTAAATAGGTCCCACATCTAACCACGTCAGTTTCAGAATTTTTTGGCTTTACTGGAACTTCACTGGGGCCAAGCTTCACCTGAAACAGAACACTCACTGTGTCATGGGAACTGTGCATACCACTTATTGTTGAACGGTTTTCATGGTCTAAGTTATCTATAGCACTGAGTGTAAAGTTTTCTTTTGTGAAATAAGCAGATAAAGGAGTTTCCCCATGAGCACTGCTGTGATCAGTGTATGCTGCCAATTT
The DNA here is from genome assembly GCF_001723915.1 of Gavialis gangeticus. Lineage (NCBI taxonomy): Eukaryota > Metazoa > Chordata > Crocodylia > Gavialidae > Gavialis > Gavialis gangeticus. Next base: position 35,497,860 of record NW_017729027.1, read on the forward strand.
TCTTTTGAAATGCTGCACTACGTTGTAGCTTATAGTTACTAATGATTTGTTCATGGCAGTAATCAATTGTTTGCTTTTGCACTTGTCATATATTGCATGGCCAGTCATGATGTGAAGTAGTGTTTTCTTCACGCCAGTATGAAACGAGTAATATGGGATCTGAAACAATACTCTAGCATTTAGTGTTGATGTAAAAGTTTTTTTAAGTTGTCCCTTTCTCACACTCTTCCCCATCACTTTCATCACTGCTATTCTCAAGACATCTTCTGACCGATCATGGTGGTGTTCCTCCAACATCATACTGGATATTAACGCTCCCTTACTTATATTTAATGCTGAGAAAAATGTGTCAAGTTCATTTGGCAATTGAGTTCTTGACCATGCTGACCTCAGTTCTTCAGCTTCACACAACTTATCTTCTAGTCCAAAATCTACTTTAAGGGATGCTCATTGCTGCTGTTTTAATGGTGTCTACTTTTCTGATGTGTTTAACAATTTCATCTGGTGTTAGATCAGCAGAAAACACCATTTGAGGCTCATTTTTTGCAGTCCAAGTAACAGAAACATTTCCCATCTTCATGGCACTTTTGTAAATGCATCTTCACTTCATTATTCATTATTAGGTCACCACCCACCAAATCATTTACATGATCTCTTATTTCAGAAAGTGTGAAACTATAACTATCTTTAAATATAGACCCCACAATTTCATTTGCTTTCTTGACAGGTGTATCCTTAAGAGATGGTGTTTTATGGGTAACAGTCTGCTTAAGAGTGTTCTCGTATTTCTTCAGGTATGTTTCCAGGCATTCTTTGTGATAAAGTACATCTGCTTCAAACACTTGGGATTCTGATTCCAGGTGTGCAACTCAAGAGAAGAGATGATCCTGGAGATGAAGAGCATCTGCCAAAAATTTGGAAGCCCTTTGTGTTTCACAGATGTGGAACTTATGTTTTATTTTGTTATGGCTTTCCTGGCTGCATATAACCAAAGGAAGATTTGCTGATGATTTATATGAGGATGGAGGTGCTCTTGGTTGCATATAAGAATGGGTTCCTTGTTGTGTCTCCTCTTCAGAAGAACAGTTACTGGTAGGCTGAGAGTCACCTTCTTCTCCCAAGCACAAAGTAGCTTTCTCTAGACTTTTTTTCCCAATGTATGTTGCTTATAATCAGGGATCCCGGTTTTCTCCAATTTAAAAAAATCCCCAATTTTTGGTTAAAAAAAGTAACCCCAAATCCAATTTTTCCCATGATTTTAATGAAACACCACATATATACAGATATATAGATATAGTGATGTTTCATTTTAATCATGGAAAATTGTGGATTTGGAGTTACTTTTTTTAACTGAAAAATTGGGGATTTTTTTTAAATCAGAGAAAACCAGGATCCTTGCTTATAACACTGGTTATTTACATGGTACACAAATTCAGTATCAGTTGATGCTTCTCTCCACCTTTTCCTGACAAGATCATTACTAATATCTGTTGCTTCCATGGCTCATTTTCTTTCATTTAAAGTTGTAGTAGTTTTTTGACCATTTTCAGCCTGACAGATAAGGCACTTGCTTAAATCAACATGACGTTCTTCTCATGACTTCCCAGGACTTGCAGTTCTTCTCTCCACATAATCTGCCATGGTCTCACTTTATTTCAATCAGATTTCAGTCTGAAAGAACAGAAAACCAAAACAGTTACTTGCGACTTTGGCTGCAAACATAATAGCTCAACAAAAAACATTAAACACATTAAGCTACAATTAATGCAGCAAAAGTAACCAGTCATTAAAACAATACACAGTAAATAAAAGCGTACACAATACATTGAGCAGTTCAATAACTTGTATGTATTTATTTATATATTTATTTATTAAAATAAGACAGTAGCAAACTCACAGATATGACAAACTCAATAATTGTTTTGGTAGGGCAATATATGATACCAATTTTTTTTTAATTACATGGATATGGATCTTGGGAACCTACCTTCTTTTATCACTCTGAAATTGGAAGCATCTTTATTGGATTGTTTGACCTTGAAAACATTGGGTTAGACACCAAGATTACCTCTGTACCATACTTAGAAGACGAAATACCTATCACCAAAGAGCAATTGTTGCTATGTTCAAAGATGGCACCCTCCCACGTTCTCTGCACTGAGCAGTGAAGTCTACCTAAGTTATTTTTAACCTTTTCACATATGTTTTCTTAAGTACAGGTGGTTACCATAGTCAATTTTGACTTTTCTAAGGGGGTCTATGCTAGGGACTGAACTGTCTGCCCTGCTGAAGTGCCAGGCCACAGAGTTGGGTTCCACAGGGCTGCAGCACCCAGCACATGGCCACACTGGTGGGTCATATAGCCCACAGGACAGATACCTGCTGGCAGGGGCCCTGGGGGTCAGGGCAGGGGTCCAGAAGCCAAACAAAGAGCTGCTCCTGCCTTGTGGCTGCAGAAACTGCCAGTCACATGGCTCAACACCAAGCAGGAGCTGGGCCCCTGCTGGTGAGGCTGACTGGGCACAAACTACACCTGATGTTGATGGCTACATATGCACTTAGGCAAATTAGTTTAATGAGCTGTTGTCTAGTACCACTGTAATGGTACTAGAAAATGGTACATTAGAGTAATCTAATATGTAGTATTGCCGTGCACTTGTAGACTGTGATGCTTTACTGTGCGTTAGATTAGTATAATGTACAGTAAAGTGCATGTGTAGACACACCCAGTGTGATCTAAATAGTTTTTGAGAAAATGTTTGATTCAACTTCATCCTGTTATCTATAACCTAAGTACAAACTGGCAATGGACAGGCATTACATTTGTGCCAGGAGAAAAACCTTTCTTCTAGCACAAAAAGGGGCCATACAGCTGGTCACAGGGTTTCAAGGAGTAAAGCTCAGAACCCAGGAACATGGTAGAAACACCCAGAACTGAACTACAGATTGAAACACCTTTCCAGTAAGAGTCACGGGGACAAGAAATCTGATTATAAAATGGAGCTGGTTACATTTATGAAAGGGGTTATATGATATGATTGCATCTAAGACAGCAGGGGACATCACTATCTCTCAGTAGTCCTATGGGAATTTTGCTTCCATTACTGACTTGCATCCTAATGGGTGCATCTACACATGCATTAATCCAGCCTAAGTTTATTCTGGTGTAAAATACTCTGGAGTAAGTGCTTTTGAGCAGGTATCTACACATGTGGGGATTAGGGAGAAGATTTGCTGCTCTTTACACCAAGTTTCCTGCACCCCAGCAATGGGCCCCTCTCACTACTGGGGAAGCTCTAGGCTCCCCTTGGGTGCTAGCCCAGGGGCTGGCAGGGAGCACTGGACCAGGAGACAGCTGTTTCCTGGCCCTGGGGAGCTGCCTGCTGCTGGGATGGGGACAATGTACCTCTGCTGTTGAAGCAGGGAGCTCATGGCCCTGGCTCCCTTGTCAGAGGCAGGGAACTTGGAAAGAGCTGCAAGGGAGCAGGCCAGCCCCCTGCCCCAATCCACCACTGGCCCACTAGTGGATCAGACCAGGGTGCTGGGACCTACCCTACCCCTGAAGCTCTTTCCAAGCCCCATGCCTCAATTAGCCGATC
>NW_017729027.1:35506458-35508193 GCF_001723915.1 Gavialis gangeticus
TGGACCAGGAGACAGCTGTTTCCTGGCCCTGGGGAGCTGCCTGCTGCTGGGATGGGGACAATGTACCTCTGCTGTTGAAGCAGGGAGCTCATGGCCCTGGCTCCCTTGTCAGAGGCAGGGAACTTGGAAAGAGCTGCAAGGGAGCAGGCCAGCCCCCTGCCCCAATCCACCACTGGCCCACTAGTGGATCAGACCAGGGTGCTGGGACCTACCCTACCCCTGAAGCTCTTTCCAAGCCCCATGCCTCAATTAGCCGATCAGGGTACAGGTCTGGGACCTGACCTTGCCCAGGACAATTCCCAGCCTCTGCTCTGCATGCCAGGCAGATTGTTCTCCACTCAGCTCCACAAGCATGGAGTTGCAGGGGAACAGGCTGGGGGGCTTATTCTTCATCAAGCTCTGTGAGTGCACAGCTGGGGAGGGAACAGGCTGGGGAGCTTGTTCCCTGCCGAACTCCATGAATATGCAGCTGAGTGGGGAACAAGTTCCCCAACCTGCCCCCACCCCCAGCTCCATGCTCACAGAGTTGGGCAGAGAACAGGCTCCCCCTTCCCTGCTAGCAGGGAGATCCCAGCAACAGCTCCGTGACCATGGGGCCAGTGCTGGGAGACCCTTATCTCCCAGTTCTAATTCCGTGACTGCAGGACTGGTCACAGAGTTGGCACTGGAAGATAAGGGTCTCCCCGCACTCGCCCCATGGTTGTGGAGCTCACACTGGGAGATAAGGATCTTCCAGAGATAAGGGTCTCCCAGCCCCCAATCACAATCTTAGACCAAGGGGCTTGAAACTCCTTGCTGCCAGGGCAGGGGGACATAGTCACTACCCAGACTCCTGTAGTGGGGCCCACCCTGGTAGCAGGCAGCTCCCAAGGGCAGTCCCCTTGGTGGACAGCGAAAACAAGCATCTACATAAGCATTACTGTGCAGTTACTAATTTTGAGTAAATTTGCTATTTGCATTTTCAGGTAGCAAATTTTCTTGGGATTAGGGAGGTTTGCTGCCTGGTAAGCATGTGCATGTGTAGATGCACATACTTACTTCACAGTAAACTATGTTAATGTGCACTTAAGAATCTCATGTAGATGCACCCAGTGTCTCAGAGGTTTAGGATCTGAAGTTAAAGTTAAACTTTTAAGATAAATCTGAGATGTAATGTTCCTTCCAAAACATTTATCTTATTTATGCTGCAGCAAAACCCTCAGATTTTCTTTTTCTTCTTATTTAAAAATACAGTCCCTCCCCTTCCCCAACACATTCTGACTTTCTCTCTGCTCTCTCTATCCTTTATAAGTGATTACAAGTAGAATTATAGAATCATAGGGCTGGAAGGGACCCCGAAGGATCATCGGGGGTCAGAGAACCACAGCAAGGTGACCATCCAGTCCAGTATTCTCTTAGATGATTACATCACCTCTGGGGAGAGCTTGTTCCATAGTCTGAGCACCCTGGTTGTAAAGAAGTTTTGCCTAATGTTCAGCCTGACACTGTCTTCCAGGAGTTTGTGGCCATTGTTTCTAGTTTTCGCCCAGAGTGCCCTAGTGAACAGATGTTCACCGAGCCCCCGATCAACACCTCTAATATAGTGGTAAGCTGCAAACAGGTCCCCTCTCAGCCTTATCTGGACTCTCTCAAGCTTTTAGAATGTTCTTGTTGAAGCGCAGCACCCAGAATTGGATTCAATACTTGAGCTGTGGCTGCACCAATGTTGAGTAAAGCGGGAGAATCACTTCTTTGG
>NW_017729027.1:35508699-35531335 GCF_001723915.1 Gavialis gangeticus
TGCTAGGGGTTCTTCCTTCCCAGATGCAGCACTTTGCATGTCTCTATGTTGAAAGTCATCTGGTTTTTTTCTGCCCAACATGCCAGCTTGTCTAGGTCTGCTTGTATCTACAGCCTATCTGCAGGTGTGTCTGCACAACCCCAAATGTTGGTGTCATCCACGAACTTGACCAATGGGCTTTTCATCCCTTCATCCAGGTCATTGATGAAGATATTGAATACCACTGGGCCAAGTGTGGTATGCTGCTGCCCATGTCTCACCAGGATGACACCGATCCATTCATTTGGACTCTGTGCATCTTACCCCACAACCAGTTTTGCACCTGCTTGATGGTCCCCCAGTTGAGACAGATATCTTCCAGTTTTCTGATCAGTATCTCATGGGATACCAGGGCAAATCTTTCTGGAAGTCAAGGTATATGATGTCAACCACTTTTCTGTCATCCAGGTGATGAGTCACCTCATCATAGAAAGAAATGAGGTTGGTCAGACAAGACCTGCCCGTGTTGGCTGTCATTCAGTATCATGCATTCTGCAAGTTTGTCACATATAGCCTCTTTGATGAACGTTTCTAGGATTTTCCCTGGAATAGAAGTTAAATGAATTGGCCTGTAGTTTCCCGGGTCTTTACGCTTCTCCTTCTTGAAGATGGGCACAACATTGGCCCTCTTCCAGCCCTCTGGGATTTCTCCAGAGGCCTATGATTTTGAAAGACCTTTACCTAGTATTAGGTAAGCTAATTTCTTATACTCCCTTATAGTAACAAGCCCCTTTTTATATTGTAAATAGCGTTTTATTATGTTTGTATTGATTTTTTACTGTTTTATATTGAACTTATATGATTTAGGCCCATGTCTGTAAAGTAATGTCATGTAATGTCAAGTTTCCATTTGGAATGCCAAGCGTCCATTTTGTGTCCTCTGCTCAGGTGTAACCTATGTTGTAACTGACTCATGTCAAACTAGTCTCAGGTAAATTGGTTCCTGAATGAATGGGAATGAATGAGGGTGCTTGAGATACAATGGTAGCCGGCCTCTACTGAATGATCAACTCAACATCTGGACCATCCGCTCAATGACCGGACCATTGCCTTGCATTAACTCACCCAAGAACCATGGATTTCACCCAGGAACAGAACAGAAACCCATCATTTGGAAGACAAAGACCCTACAGAAACCAGCAACCCCACCATAGTATTCTACCAGACAATGGGGACATCTGGATCTGCAAGTAGGCATCTGAGCAGGACTGTCCTTGCCTGGACATGTCCCTCTCATAGGAGATACAGGTAGCCCACCCCTATAAAAGGGGTGGTAGAGTGTGACCTCCTTGGGAGGCCCTCTCCATCTAGACCAGCACTGCGCCCTGCCACCTATCCACCCAGATGCCCTGCTGGCGACCCCCTTTGGACAACACCTTGCTTGGGAAGACCCTGACTGGCCATTGAAGATCAACTCACAGCCCAGGATAGGTAGCTATCACCCACCTTCTTTCCCCAAGCAAAGGACCTGGACTCTGTCCCTACACACTTTATCTTCAATCTCTCCATCAAGCCTTTTTCTCTCCTGCTACCACTGTGTGGGTGCATGTGTGAGTGCTTGGGTGTGCGTGTGTGTAGGAACCAAGAACCTCATGAGCAGTATAGTACATTGCCTGTCTAATCAAACTGATATTTTTGACCCCAAGTTGGTCTCTGTCTTGCTGCAGGCTCCCAACTAAATCCCTGTCTCCCTGAACTCCCTCTGGACTTCATTCCTCTCACCAGCTCTTTCATTCCCTCTCTGCTGACCTCCTGGCACCATTCTTTGGCTTCCCAGCTCTAGCCCCCTCTCTGTCCTCCACCTCTGCCTTCTCCCCAATCCCCATCTCTCTCTCTGCCTTCTCACACCAGTTTCTCAATTTGGGTCCCACCACCTTCTCTTCCCTGATCTCTCTCTCTGTTCCTGCTTGTGTCCCACCACCTTTGCCTTCTCCCTGATCTCTTCCTCTCCGTTCCACTTGTGGGTCACCACCTCTGCCTTCTCCCCAATCCCCATCTCTTTCTGTCTCTGCCTTCTCCCTGGATCCTGGTCCCTCTCTGTTTGTAACCCACTGCCTTTGCCTTCCCTCTGATCTCCCTCTCTCCATACCCTCCATGTGCCTTGCCACCTTCGCCTTCTCCCCAACCTCCCTGGTACCTCCCAGTGTCCCCCAACCTCCTGGCTTGCCTCCACCACTTTCAGCAGCTCCTAGCTTCATTTCCCAGCTCCTGTGGCTCCCTGATCTGGCTCCGGCACCCAGAGCCTCTCCCGCTGCCCCCCTGACCTGGCTCCAGCACCCAGAGCCTTCTACAGCTCCCGGATCTAGCTTTTCCTGGGACCCACAGCCCCTCTCCATTCTCCAGCTCCTGGCACCTGGAGCCTCTCCTGCTCCCCCCTGATCCAGCTCCAGTCTTCCCCACCTCCCTGATCTGGCTTTTCCCAGGACCCAAAGCCTCTCCCCCTCAGCCCCTCCCCATTCTCCAGCTCCTGACACCCTCAGTCACTCCCCCACAGCCTTTCCCTGGCTGTCAGAGCCCCGATCCAGCTCCTGGCACCTGCAGCCACTCCCCCACAGCCTTTCCCTGGTACCTGGAGCCCTTATCTGCCTCCCAGCACCCACAGCCACTCTCCCACAGCCTTCCCCTGGTACCCAGAGCCCCTCTCCAGCTCCCACACCCACAGCTTTCCTTTCCTTGAAGCCTTTCCCTGGCACCCAGAGACTTTCTCTAGCTCCCCTGCAGACTGTCTCCCACAGCCCCTCTCTGTTCTCCAGCTCCCAGCACCCACAGCCTTTCCCCAGTACCCGAAGCCCTGGTCTGGCTCCATGCACCCAGAGCCACTCCCCCTTAGCCCCTCCCCAGCACCCACAGCCTTTCCCCAGCATCTGGAGTCCTAATCCAGCTCCTGGTACCCAGAGCTGCTCTCTGGCTCCCCTGCAGTCCCTCTCCAGAACCTACAGTCTCTCCCAGCACCCCTGCAGCTTTTCCCTGACATCCACAGCACCCAAGGCTCCCTTACTGCTCCCCAACTCAGCTCCCAGCTCCCTGCAGCCTCCCTTGGCTTCCCTGAAGCTCCTGTCCGGTTCCCCGGCTTCCCACAGTCCCAGTTTCCCTCTCCCCATACATTTTGGTTCCCCCGCAGTCTCTCCACGCTGGCTCCAGCTCCAGCTCCAGCCTCACTGCCAGTTTCTCCCTGGCATCGCTCCTCTGCTCTGCTGGCTTTTGGCTTTTTCCTTTGATTAATTAACACTAAATTAACCCCAAGTAACCCCAGGGGCCACTTGACCCCAAGTAACCCTAAGTGTTAACACACAGCCATGAAAGTGTGTGTTTGTGTATGTGTACATGTGTGTGTGAACACAAATAATTGTGTTTGTGTAGTTTGTGCATGTGTATATAATTTTTTATCATGCTCTCCTGTCTAGCAGAGCAATATTGAGATACTGATTGTTGATCTGGTGTGTTTCAGGTCAACAGTATCAACTCTGAATATGAATGAACATTCTTTTTTGTTTTAATTTTATTAAATTCTTGGCTCCATTGAGTTCCATAGTTAATTTTCAGTTGTGTAGAAAAGTATTCTCTTGAATCGGTTTTGAATTTATGATGTTCAATATCAGAGAATGTACTCTTTTAAAATTTTTTCCCCTTGTATTACAAATTTGGGGCAACAGAAATATGCAATCTGCCTCTTCTTTGCCATTCAGTAATTTATATGCTTTCTATCATGTTCCCTCTTACTTGTCTCTTTTCTAAGGTAAACAATCCTTATCCTTTCAATCTCTCCTCAGATGAGAGTTTTGCATTGTCCTTAATAGTTCTTATCAACCTTCTCTCAAGATCTTGTAATTCTGCAATGTTATTTTTGATATGGGGTCACTTGTACTGCAAACAATTTTTCAGATTAGGCAACATCGTTGCTTTATAAAATGAAACTATATTTTCTTTTTGCATAATTCATCCCATTTCATTTGCTTTTTAGATTGCATCTGCATGTTGATTAGAGGACTTCACTGACCTTTAAATCTAAAGTAAGTGATAACATGTGATGTGTTTTCAGGACCCTTGCTTTCCTATTAATTCTCCATCTTGTAGCCCAGCTTCTATTTCCACTTTTGCATGGGGATAGAAGGGGAAAGAAACCATTTCCTGTGGGTTGTCATCATCAAAAGGCAGGTCACAACATAATCCATGCATTTGGTAGGTTAAGACCAGCTCTGTTTTAATAAATATTTTAAAATCTGTCTCACTTACATTTTCTGTTGATAAAATAACATATCATTGAACCAATTAATACTAATACAGCAACCTTCCAGCCAACGGGCAATTCCAGCCCACAACTATGGCGGGCGGGGGGGGGGGGGAAATCTGGCCTGCAGGCTGTAAGATGCCAGCCTGCAGGATGCCCTATGGATCCAGAAATTTGGTGGCAGGGGAGTGGAAGTACTGCTCTGCTGTGACCAAATTTCTAAACCCATGGAGAGCCCTGGGCCCTGCATGCTGGATCAAGTACTCAATGAGGGTGATGCCAGGCCCTAGGGCCCAATCCTGACACATGGGAGGCAGAAGGGGGAACCACCAGACCCCAGAGCCCAATCCCAATGCATGGGGAGAGAGGGGGTAGCACCAGGCCCCATAGCCCAATATTGATGCATGAGGGATGAGAGGAGGCAGCACCAGGCCCCTGGGACCCAATACTGGCTCATGGAGGGTGGTAGAGTGTATTGTTAACATCCCCCAGGACCCAATTCCAGCATGTGGTCAGCAGAAGGGAGTAGCACAAGGGCTTTGGGGCTCAATTCCAGTGCGCATGGGTTAGTACCAAGCCCCTGGCTCTCAGGTCAGCCCAATGCCCACTCATCTGGCTTATGGGGTTGAGCACTACTTAATTAACAGAATAGTGCTAATGCATTAGATAATACACAATTTTTAATATAAGTAGTATATAAATATAATAGTTATTTGAAATACCACCATTTAACTTGGACAGCTCACCTATGGGTGTGTACAAATATTACATTTCTATCAATGGAATCTCAGTTCCACCAATAGAAACTCTAAGTGTACAAGCATCCAAACAGTTTCTACCAAACTAAAAGTGGTGGGTCTGGTGTAAAGCTCTGCCACCTTCTCAAGGTAGACGTAGCCTCCAGGAGAATTTTTACCAGATGAATGAAGAGAGTGTGATGCAACTTATTATTTTTGCATGCATCCTCCACAACATCTGTGAGACCAGGGGGAAAGTCTTCCATGAAGCCTGGGCTGATGAAATATGGTGTGTGGACTGGGCCTGGCAGCAGGAGCAAAAATGGCACAAAGATGGGGGAAAAGGGAACCCCCCCCAATGCTGGGGGCCACAGTCCCACAAAGCAGCAGGTTGTATGGATCTTCAAAGCCCTGGCCAACTATTTCCTCATCCATGTGGACTGGGAGATCCCCCCTGTAACAGGATGGGGTCCTAGGGGTCGACATGCTCTCCCCTAGCACCTCCTTACCGTGCCAAGCTTGCTCAAAAGGGCACTCTCAATTCTCACCTGCCATGTCTTTGACGTTAAATGTATAATAGGGAGGCTGCCTTTCCTCCCTATTATGGACACAGTTGGACACGGTTTCCTGCTGTACACTGGCTCGTTCTGTAATGGGTGTTTCTGTGCACCCCACACTTATGAGCTATGCGTGGCTCCAACCACCCCTTTACCATGCCCCAAGTCTAACTGACGTTCTTTGGTCTCGCTCTGTGCCTCACTGGCACTTGGGCTTTTAACAGCCCTGTCTCACACTGCCCACTGTCTTTGGGGCTTCACACTTACCCCCCTCTCTGGGGCTTGGGGTCAGCATACCCCAATGCTGCGTCCTCCCTGGCATTCAGGTTTGGCACACCCTCAATGCAGCACCTTCTCTGGCATTCGGGGTCAGCTCACCCCCAATAGCCTCTCTCAAGCCACTGATTAAACAGCAAACAAAACACCAGCCCCTGGGCTATAACATAAATTCATGCCGCTCAGCTAAAACATCATTTGAGTCACCCTAAGGGTGCTCCATCTCTCACCAGTATCAATCTGCTCGTGCATTCAGGCCTCTTCCCTTTTCTCACTAAGGCAGAGCTCCTTCCCCCTTGGCTACCAGCAAAGAACTCCCACCTGGCCTCAGCCTTGGGGCTTAAATGTGAGCCAGGCACTGCCCCTTCCGGTCAGCTGACTGCTGGCAGGTGTGGGTCACTCTGGTTGCCCTAGCAACCAGCACCTGGTTAGTTATCCTGGCTCTACAAGTAGCAGGCACCTTAGTGCCCTGCTACACCCCCAGATGAGGGATGGAGAGCTTTGAGTGCCCCCACACTGACACCAGGCCGTGGGTTTCCCACCATGGGCTCCTCTGGCTCTGCATTCTGGGAAGTGCTGCCTACAACCCTGGCTGCCTGGGCACCATTCCTCTTCCCTTCTCTCTCCCCATCCCAGTCCCCCAGGGCCACATACTGAAGTGCATGGGAATGCAAAGTGAGGAAGAGACATGCCTCAGTTTATTAAACTGTCACAGCTGCCACACTTTTCAAGAAAACTTGTTAACCATTGTCCATGGCAGAATTTTTTCCCTTTTCCCAATTAACACAAACCAGCTAAACTTTGGAGGGAGCACGGTGTTTGTGTGTAAGAAAGGGGTGAAAAAACCTGGAAGGGCAGTTAGGATGGGGTCAGGGATGGGGTCTGGTGGGATGCCACAGGGGCTGACCTCAGCAAACATGAAATCTTGGAGGGGAAGCATGGGGTAGGGGGCTTTTGACTTGGTACCTTACTTTCAGGAGTGAAGAGCAGTGACTTCTCTTTGTAGGAGTTGGACAGGTGTGTGATTCTGGACCCACAGTCCATTTGTGAGAGCTGTAGAGGGGGAAGCAGCTGGTGGGCTGGGGGTGAAAAGGCTGTGGCATCAAAGTGGGTGCTGTGGATTTCTGGCTCTCCTTAATGGGACCCTTTGTCTCTTAGCCCCTGCCCCCAAGGCCCAGTCCCACTCTTCAAGGACCCTGGATCTGCAGCCTTCATGCATGTCTTGGGCCTTTCTTATGCAACTGGTCCAAGGCTGCTAAGGCTGTGCTGCTCCCCCACAGTGGTACCTGGGCCAAGAGGGGGGCCACAGGGAGCTAAAAATCTTCTCCCTGATCCTGGGCCCTACAGGTGGCAGATGGAGTAGCCAGGGCCAGTGGGCTCTGGTGCCAGATGCTGCCCCAGTGACAGTCTGGCCCGCCAGAGTGGTGGGCTGTGCCCACCCCACTCTGAGTGCTCCTGCATCCCTTGGGGACTGGTCTAGAACTGCTTGGGGGTGAGGGCTGTGCATACAGGGTAACTACCAGCATTTGGGGGTAATGAGTTGGGCCTGGAAAGGGGGTGGTGCCCCTGACAGTGCTGCAGTTGGGTCTTAGGCAGCCCAGTCTCACTCCCCTCACCCACTGCTGCTCCCCAGAGTGGTTCCTGCCAGACACCTTTCTGCTTCCTTAGACAGTGGGTCAGCAGCTCCCACATCTCCTGTCTTGGCATGCCTCACCCCTAGCCTCTTCCAGTCAGGGCTTGGTGTGGCAGGGTGTCCTTCCAGATGTGGCCATGAAGGCCCTGGAGTTTCTGTAGCCCTCACTTTCTTGGAAATCACCTCTTCATCCACCCACCATGCCTTGATGTATTACTGTGATATGAGGGAAGCTGCCCCAGAGCTTCCCTAATTGCTCTTTCAAATGACCACCAGATGCCTATGGTCACTGCCTTATGGGATAATAGCTTGGCTCCATTCCTCCCCTGCACCATGCCCCATGCCTCACAGATGGCATCCTCATCGATGCTCTCTGTCACTTTGCCCTTCCCCTGGGGTCCCTGGACCCTTGCTAGTCTCACACTCTCTTCTCCTCAGTCTGGCTCCAGACCCCTTCTTGGATCCCTAGGAACCTCCTCCTACCCTTAGCTCCTCTCCACACTTCCAGACTGTTTTAAGTGCCCTCTTTATGTTGATGCCTCAGAGCTGCAGTCCTCCTGCTAGGGTGCTGTTCTCTCAGCAGACCCTAGATCTTACTGCTGGGGTTCTCTAAGGGTTCCCAGCTCTCCTCCTGAGTCAGGCGACTCCCTCTACCAGACCTAGCCTCAACTTCCAACTCCCCAGGTCATATGACTTTCAATTAGCCCTGGCTCACACCTGCCATTGCTTTGCAGGTTGCTTGACCTCTTAAAGTGGCAGGCATCCCACATTCAGTGGGTTGCCTGGCCACACTCAATGGGGAGTGTTCCCCTGCAGCTGGCATCCAGGGGTCCCTCCCACGAGACTACCATTCTTATTGCCCCAAAAAAGAGTTCCTGGAGTGGGGGTTACCATGCTGTGTGGGCTGAGTTACATCCTTTTCTACCACTCCTGCCTGGGAGGACTATGGACTCTCCATGGGAGGCAGCACTAGTCAGGAGTGTCACAGGTGGATGCCAACCAGTACAGGACCCTGTGCATAAACTCGCTATCCTGGCACTGCAACTCTCTCAGTTCTTCAGTGACATGGTTTGGCTCCTCCAAACAGAGGGTGGCCATCTCAGAGATGCAGTATGAAACCGGAGATAGGCTTGTTGAAAGTCTCTGGGTTAAGGTTAGAGGGGAGAGCAACAAGGGTGATGTTATGGTGCATATCTACTATAGACCACCAGATCAGGAGGATGAGGTAGATGGGACTTTCTTTAGGCAAGTAATAGAAGTTTCCAGATCACAGGCTCTGGTTCTTATGGGGGCCTTCAATCACCATGACATCTGCTGGCAGAGGCACAGTCAATAAAAGGAAGTTTTTGGAGAGTGTTGGAGACAACTTCCTCGTGCAAGTGTTGGAGACACTAACTATGGGCCATGTTCTTCTTGACTTGCTGCTCAAACAGGGAGGAATTGGTGGTGGATGTAGAACTAGGTGGCAACTTGGGCATGAGTGACCATAAGATAAATGATTGAGTTCAGGATCCTGAGGGAAGGAAGAAAAGAGATCAGCAGAGTATGGGCCCTGGACTTCAGAAAAGCAGACTTTGACTCCCTCAGGAAACTAATGGGCAGGATCTCCTGGGAGGCCAGCCTGATGAGGAAAGGAGTTCAAGAGAGCTGACTGTATTTTAAAGAAACATTACTAAGGGTGCAAGAAGAGACAATCCCAATGTGGCAGAAGAATAGTAAATATACAACCAGCTTGACTTAGCAGAGAACTCTTCAGTGAGAGTTGGCTGCTGGAAAACAGTACCATCCCAGGTTGTGTAGCATCCTTGCTTAGGACCCGAGTCATCAGAAATGAGGGGAGGGCTGGCCATGGGTCTTGTGCAGCAGCCACTATGTTAGTTGTGGAAGGGCTGGTATATGTTTGCACCGCTTGGAGGGGGCATTGAGGTATGGTAAGAGTGGGTCTAGAACAGCTGTAGCTCCTGTGTAGTGTCCTGGAGCCTGTGATCTTGGCCACTGTGGGGTTGATGTCGGGTGAGTGGGAAAGAGTTCCCATGAGGTAGAAGGCATGTGTCTGTACTCCAAATTCTGGGTACCAACGTCCATGGTGTTGGATCTCTCCTTCCCCTCCTGCATGCCATGCTCCATGTTCTCAGCCATGGGTGAGGTGTTTTCCTGGGAGCACACTTCCATCTGCAGGTGCACCTCAGCTTTAACATGGTGTGGCAAGTACCTGTCAAGCATTTTGCAATTCCCCAGGGTCTAGTAGCAACACACAGGACTCCTCAGGGGCTCTCTCTAGCAGATAAGCTCTTGCCAGGTGGCCTCTGGGGACCTTCTCCTGGGCACCCAGTGATCCTGGGCCTCTTTGTGCCTCATCTTCCTCTGGAGGGATCCTGGCCCCTCTCCTCCCTCCTCCCCCCGCCACATTGTGACAGAGGTGTGCAGGATTGCCTCCATGGTGCCAATGGCTTTGTCCTTGCTGAGGAAGCAGGAGAGCTCCTTCTCAAAGGGCATATTCTGCCTCTGGCCCCTGGACTTCTTGTTGGCATTGTGCATACAGTGATACTTATTGTTCACCACCATGGTCCTGGCACGATACTGTGACCAGTCCCCATTGTAGACCCATGCCTGCATCTGTTGGGTAATGTACTTAAAGACACCCCTGTCACTGGATCTCTTCTTTGCCATAGATGGTGATGAGATCTCTCATTTCCCCATATTCACAGTTGTGTGCCTGGGTGTGGCTGGTGGAGGAGGATAGGGTGGCGTAGTCCATGGTCCCTGGCAGTTCCCATGGTGTCTGAGCATTCATGGGTGGGTGAGGGTCTGGCTATGAGGGTGTAGATGAAAGGATGGAAGGGAAGATAGTTGGAAGAAGTGGAGAGTGTACAAAAGTAGGGGTCCTGGCATGTGCCCTTGCTCCCACATGCCTGAGGCTCCTCTGGACAGGCCCTACCCACAACCTTGATTTTTCCAGGGGCTTCCAGCTGACGCCACATGATTTTGACAATGCTTTTCACCTTAGGCTGGAAATGTCCATTGCCATCTACCTGCTACACAGAGGGAACTGGCCATACCAAACCTAGTCCTGAAGTTTCCAGGGGCATCTGTTTGCTTGCCTGGCTTGGATGCTCAGTGCCTTTCCCACCTGCCCTGCTACTCCAAGACACTGCAGCTATGGGCCAAAAAAGCTTTTTAGCACACCAGGTGCCCATGGGCCAGGTACTTTCCAGCAGTGCCCGAGCCATGGAGGCCACAGGATTGCCTCCATGGAGGCCAATTCTCAATGTTCTGCCCCCCTACAACCCCAGGCCAGCAGAGGTGAGCTTCCTGCATTAGGTCCTGCTTGGAGCGGGGCGGGGGGGGGGGCAAAATGCTGAGGTCTGCAAGTGGCAGGGTGCGTGGTTCTGGCCACTGAATTGTAGTGAGCAGGTGCCAAGCCCAGGCTCCCATGGCGCTGTGCCCATGCATGGGGTTTTGGTGCTTCTTGGAAGGGTGTGTGCACCAGGCCCAGGCCCCTGCAGGGCTATGCCTATATGCTGGTGGTTCTCCTGGGCTCTGCATCAGGTCTGTGGGGAGCTTTGTGATGGGGTGTGGAGACAAGGCCTGGGGATGTGAGTGGCCCAGTGCCAGAACTGGTGCAGGGACACAGACCCCTTTCCTGCCCTGCAGCTTGGCTGTGGCTCAGAGCTGGCTGGAGGGAGTACACAAGGCTGAGGACAGAGGCTTCTCTGACTTGAATCAATGATAATCTAGGGGTAGGGCTAGCCCAGTACTTGGATGGAGCAGACAATCTTGAACCTAGGCTAGAGTGCTGCTCTGTGAGATGCAGTGAGCAGGGTGCTGGAAAGCTACCTGGTCTGCGAGGAGAATGCAACCTAACTTGAGTCATGATGGGTTCCTGTACAAACATTTGATAGACTGCTCTAACTTAAAGCACTTCAGTTTGATACCATATCCATCCAGGTCTATCTTAGATTGGGATCTGCCATTTTAAAGCATTTTATGAGGTGAACTTCTGTTCAGTTAGGGATGTAGAGCACATTCTGAGTATGCATTGCACAATAAGCGTAACTTCTGTTTATACATAAATACATTTATGCTAGCCAAATGCCCATCAAATCAAAACAAACTGCTCTGTATTTTTTCCAAAATCCAGAATTTAAACAAATACCAAAATGTATTATGCCCTACCACAGGAAAGTACAGCTCTATTTTTAAAGTGCAAAGCGATCTTAATATACTGAGCCTATTCAGTGCTCCTACAGAATATTTGAACAATGTATTTAGAGAGATGATCATCACCTTTCTCTCTCTTCCTCTGTTTGAGCATGTTATCAAAATGAACAGACAAAAAAAACTCTGGGAAAAATAAAAGTTAGGAATGGCTGTCTGGGTGTTAAGTAAATTTTTTATTAGTAACAGTTACTCAGACCCTATTAAAATAGACTTCCATGTGCACTAGAATAAAAACTAGCTTTTGAGGTGCTTACTATGAAATGCAACGGGTAGCAGGAGCTGTGTAAATGGAATATAGTAAGCATACTTGCATGAAGGACATGGAAAATTTGGAGACGTTTCAAAAGGGGAGAGGGAGCTGCTTGGGAGTGTACAATGTCTGTTATGCTTTTACTGCCACATGTGCACAACCCTACAGTGATATACCATATTTTCTTTCATACTACATGCCCCAAACAAGACATACAGCTTGTTTCTGGAAGACAGAATGTAGAAAAAAAAGATTTTGCAAGAGTCGTGATCCAGAGGCAGCTATTTCATGACGAATCTTTGCTGCAAGATGGTTCCCAGTTTCTTCCTGGGACAGCAAGCAGGAGTGATGTTAACATTTTTACATTTCCTGAAATTGTCAACAGGTTCTGGCTCCTTATCTGGCTTCTCAGCCAAAACCTGTTGCCAATTTAAGAGGAGTTGTGCAAGGGTTAACACTAGAATTAATCTCTCCTGCTTGCTGTGTGAGGAAGACCCTGGCAGCTGTCTTGCAGCACTACTTCTCCATGCTTCTGTCCCAAAGAATCAAAAAACAAGTAAGCAAGCAAACAAGCAATTTCCACACTTAAGACATTCACACAAGTTTTGGACAACTCATTCCTGGGGAAAGGGCGCAAGTGATATAAAAATAAATATGGTAATTGAGTTGACTCATCCCTGCTTTAAACGTACTGTTAAATTTGGACCTGTTTTGCTGTTATATTTGTATAATTACAGGCTATATAACAGTTACAGCATATGAGTTGCTGAAGAGCAGCATTTCCTCCCTGTCTCCTTTTGAAACCACTCCATGTGAATATTTGTCCATTCCCTCTAAGTACACTTCATAGTTATATCATTTCTCACCTTATACCCTGAGGTTCCACAAGAAATTGGTCTTCCATTGTGCTAGATAGTGTACATATACAAAAGAAGAAATAATATCAGCCCTGAAGCTTACAAAGTGAACAGAGAAGGCTAAGTAAAGCCAGTCAAAAAACCTGAGGCTGAATCAATTCAGTCTTTGCAGGTAGGGTGGCCATCATAGAGGACATTCCAGTTTTATGCTACTCTGTCTTCTGTTGATATGAAACATTATGCCTTTATGTCCTTTATTTTTCTCTTCAAGAGAAAAATAGAGGACATAAAAGGTGTCAGGTTTTGTATCAATAAAGGACAGAGTACAACCAGACTGTCCTCTATAATGGCCACCCTATTTGCAGGTTAGTCTAAGCTGCAATGATTGAACCAATAAGAAAATGAGAAAATTTTTGATTCAGAAAAATGCAGCCACATACCTGCGGTGGCTTAAGCCAGAAGCTAGGGGGCACTACAGTATGGCTCTCTGGCACATAGCCAGCATGGGATGGGTGTTTTCTTCCTTTTCCTGCTGCTCCTGAGGTCTCTGGGGTTTGCAGCCCAGACTCACAGCAGAAGGACTCTGCAGGGTTGCTCATCACTTCCTCTTCCTGCCTCCAGGTGCCTCTGGGATTTATAGTCCACAGCCACATCAGCACTAAGTAAGTAAGGCCGGGCAGCTCCATACTCAGGGGAAGGGAAGTTTAACCCCCCTCCATGGCTCCAGATCCCAGTAGGGGTTTGCCTGGGGGTGGGGGTGTGGAGCTATGAGCTGGCCAGTTAGCCAGCCCTCACTTCTCTACCTACAGAGCAGAAGGGTGGGGCCAGCCTTGCTCTCTGGAGCAGACAGCCCAGCCCAGCCCAGGGCTGCAAAATGCTGGGGGACTCTGATTTAAAATTGAACCAGGAAGGGGTCTGGGATGGAAGTTTCATAAACTGGTTTGACCTACTCAGGTTTTATACTGTATTAAACCAGTTTCAAAATGGCTGAATCTGGCTTAAGATAAACCTGGTTGGTGTGTGTAGTGGTCCAGTAGGGGGTGTTCCTGCATTGAGCCACCCACCTCACTGTAGCCAACCACCTTCCAGGCTCTGAGTTCCTCCCTTGGGGCACCTCATGTCTGGCCAACCCCCTTCCTGGAGCATATCTACAAACCTGGGGGTAACAGAGCCACCACCCAGGGTCTGGATTGATCTTGGTCTTGTGCTCCCTGGAAAACACAGGCCTAGTAGTCCTTGAGGGTCCTTGCAAGAACTTGGGATGCTTCCCTTAGTCTGAAGCACCAATAGTGGTCTCCCTTAGTCAGCCAAACCAAGGGGACCTCAAGTCATAATCTAGGCCCTCTCTCAATAAGTCTCCCATGCTAGGTAAAGAGGAGCACTTTATTGGTTACAAGGAGTAGGTTTGGAATAGGGTACAGGGTAGAGCAATATCAGAGAAATGCCTTAGAGCAAACTGTGGCATGGTAGCCTTTGATTACACATCTGAGTTACTGCAAGCTATATATGTAGTTAGATCCCAAGTAGCTTACTCACAAGTATCATCCAGAGGCAGGTGGAGATTCCCTCTGGAGGCAAGCAGTTCATTGTACATGAGTTTCAAGAGAGAGAGACAATTTCAGATGGTCCAGCTTCTCTGAGAGTTCTCGTCATGGTTGCTAGCAGTCCTTAATTTATATAGCCCCATGACCTCATTTACCTGATCCAATGAAGGTCAGCAACTTTTGGCTGCCAGCCAACCAATTTGAAATGCATTACTGGTTGCTGGGTAGACTGGCAGGGTCTCTAGCCCCCTATCATTATGACGTTGCCTTAGAATAATAGGAAGTTTAAGCCCCAACCCAGATGTGTGAGGCCAGTCATGTAGGCAGAGGGAGCAGGTTTCCCCCTCCCTCTGGAATGTATCCAGCTCAGGTTACAACTCAGGGTTACCTGAAGCCAATGGGGCCAGGAGGTTTGCTCTCTGCAGTTCCCATGGTAATCAGATTGTCAGATTAGGCATCCGCCTGATAGCAGAGTTTGGGGAGAGACAGATGGCATTCTGCCACAATGTGTACTGGACTTCTATTCCATTAGAAGTTTAAACCAGTTTCTGATCACTTAAACTGGTTTGTGTGTAACTTCTGTCCCTATACCAAAGCACCCTATCTGGCTCCCTGAAAAAAGGTCAGTGAGTTTTGCATTGGTCACAGCATATCAGGGATCAAAAAATTTACTGTTTTAATGTATTCCAGTGTAACAGAAGCCACTGCAGATAGCCAAGTGCCACTGCACTACTCAGCCACTCCCAGGAGCTTCAGTCTTAGGTAAGCACTTTGTATTTCTCTGCAAGCAGCTGCACTGTTCCTGTTATTTATGCTTTCCTGAGAGTCACATGTCCCTCTTAATGACAGCCCAAAGTGACAGATACATAAAGTAAACAGATTATAAAAAGATAGGCACATTTCAGACACATTTGTGTTTATGTCCAGTAACTGCTTTAATTGGACAGTAGCAAGGTATGTGTCAAAACATAAGGTTGTTTCAATGTCTGGGCTTCTTATTTGGTTTTGGGGGGAAAGGGGTGAGGGAGGGATTGCTAGCTATAAAGGAGCCAAATCCTCAGGCAAAAATCATCCTGCGGTGCAGCACCTGAAGCAAAACATAGAGGACACTTGGTGCTTTTCTAAAAATCTCTCTGCCTGCCCATAGGATGCAGCAGCAGCAGCTGGAGAACACTACAGCACTTACACAGCTATTCAGGTGAGCCAAGTTAATTTGAAGATATGAGGACTTCCTGTTACTCCTGATCTGTCTGCCACTGGCAAATGTTCCAAAATTAAATAGTAGGAAACCCCTAAGATACAAGAATTTAGGAAACATTTGTTTCCAGAGACTGGCTGAGTATTTCTATAAAGTTATTAAAAGCTGGCATGAGTGGTATAGCTGGTTAATTTTTGAGGTGAGATTTGTTTAGTCTTGGGAAAGTTGGTGGTAGGTTCTGGTTCAAAAATCAGATTTCCGATAGGAAACTAGCTTCACCTGTAATTAGCCAGCACTTAGTATTGCTCCAAAATCCATATGTTTACCTGTGATTATAGGAACAGAAGCAGCTTTTAATTCTTGAGGTGAGGGATTATAGTTATCTTTTATAAAATGGTCTGTGCTGAACAGACAGGAGAGGTCTTTCCCAGCAGAGCTCGAGCCTGGCTCCAGATGTGCACTGTGGGCAATAGGATTTCATTTTTTTATGCAATACAATCATGGGGAATCTTCTTTAAAAAAAAGAAAGAAAATTATCACAGGTCAACATAAGTGTTTCCTGTTTAAGTCTTTATACAATTTCTATACGTCTCCCCTTGTTCATCATTAGGATCTCCCAACCTCATCCTGAGGTGGTTGCTTTGGAAATGCAAGAGTTAGACACTGCAGATGGGCTGTTGCTAATAGCTACATTTTCAGTATAACCAAACAAATAGCCCCAGGCATGTCTAGAGAGTACATACAGTATTTAGCACAGTGAGCTTCCTCCCCCTCACCTCACCTTTCCCCCAGGCAACAGTATACGCAGCCTGAATAATGAACGTGCTTGTGTGGGCACATGAGACAGGCTTACAGCAAAATTATCTGTTGCAAATATGAAAATAAAATCCCTTTCATGGTGGGAAAATATTTCAAAGGGGGTTATTTATAAAAAGGGACAGGAGATAAAAATAAAGAAGGGAAAGGAAATTGAACCCAAATCTGTTATCTCTTTAGATGATTACAAAAATTCTTTAACAGTAAAATTATTGTGTCTGACAATAACACTTCCTACCTCCAACCAAACATACAGTATTTGTGGCTGTAAATATACCAGATCAGATGCCAGGAACTACCACCAACTGTCAGCTGAGCTATTCAAAGTACCACTTTTTGGCAATAATCTGATAGGTCACAAAAACAGAGAATTCCCAGTCTGATGACAGAAAATATATTCCAGCTGTAATGCAAACCGAACTTCAGTTCACTGAAGGAAATATGTCTACATTAGTGATTGGCTCAGCATGGCAAATCACTGGTGAAAAAACTAAGTCTTCATGACACAAGTATTCAATTAGCAAAGTGAAAATACTCAGTCATGCTATGCATACAGGCTAATTTAATTTATACTGTCTTTAAATAAGCTCTTTGTTTTCTTAATATTGTGATAAACAGGAATAATTTGACACGTTACTCTCAGAAGTCATAGGTGAAAATATGAGTTGCATCTGAAGATAACATATCCCTTAAAGGCAGAAGGCAGGGCAGAGTGACACCTTATAAACTAATTCAGAGAGGCATAAGCTTTCATAAACAATAGAGTATTTCATCAGATGCTATAAATAGACTTTGATGGAGCAGAACTTCTTAAGAGAGAGCAATAATTTAATTAGAAAGGACAGGGAACACAGAAGGAAACAAGCGTGGGCACTGCTGAGAGATGCAAAGGTGCTACTCTGTTCTGCCTTCTGCCTGACTTCAGACTAACCACCTCTCTCATATCCATTAAAGTATCCTGGAATCATTTAGAAAGAAGAAAGAAAGGTCAAATTGCTTACTTTAGCATCTGTACTTGCCATTACCAGCATCATCACCCTAAACAGAAATCTATGAGCAACAGCAACTCCCAGATAATTGTCCAGGTACTAGAAGACATATCCTTTAAACAGAAGGGGAAAAAAAGAAGTAGCACTTCTAACTACATGTGTAAAATCATTTGTCAGCACATGGTAAAAACAAACATATTATTATGAAGCTTCCTGTGAAAGTTAATGAGCAAGAATCTATGCAATTTCAAATATTCATTGGCATATCATCCCTTTGGCCTGAGTGGTTAGCCAGTATTGGGGCTTTTCAGGATTTTTCACAGCTCGAAGTGCAATAGATAATGAGTCAGAGTCATCCTTCAGCACATTTATGTTCATTAAGTCCTATGTCCATGAAGACAGTAAAAGTGAACAATAGGACTTTCCTTGCTCACAGTTTCCTTCAATTACTCCTGTGCCCCAAGGAGCAAAGCCTCTCTGCTTCCTCCTCGGGCCATGTGTGACTCCTTTCCTTGCCATCTTCTAGCTTTCTCCCCTGATACACACACAACTTGCCAAGCAACCTTCTAGTCCCCATATTTACAAACTCTTTAGACCAGTTCTGCACAGGCCTTCTAGTAGCCTTCTATATCAAGAGTTTTTAATTGCAAAAAGGTGCATTCTGCCTTGCAACAGCCATGCCATGTCTGTGATTCTTGATAGCTCAAACACTTGTTTGACAGCAACCTTTAACACCCTCCAGCATAACAAGCATATACCCATCTGCCTCTCATTTTCCAGTCTGCTATGATCCAAGAAAGCCATTGCAAATCTTCTGATGAAAGTTGGATTAAATCAGTTTCCCACTATCATATGATTAGAATTCTGCCCATGAGAGCTATTACTCTGGTAGAAAATCCTGTAAGCATTTCTGGTGGACTTAATTGTGTCCATCTAAACAGCCAGTGTCAGACTTACTGGCCCCTAACAAAGCAGTAGGCAATGGATCCACTGGTGTTAAAACAAAAAAAATGAGATGATGCACATGTCTAAGGGCATAAGGATGAGGAGCATATCTAATTTTCTCATTAGCATGCCTACCAGATCTGGTATGAACTGGCATTCACAAACAGCCACAGTATCATAGAACTCTTCTGATCTGCTATTGCATTGTAAGCCTCGGAAGAAGTCAAAATATTTATTATCTCTCCTAAGAACAATGTGTAGAAGCGAATGAATAGAACCAGAACATTGATTTGACATTGTGGCAGCCCCTAACTTTAAAGGTATCTTGTTAGGAGTCTCAGAACAGTAGTAATGTTCAGCAGAATAAATAGCCATTATAATGTAACTGACTCCAAATTCTTTATCATCTTACTGAGATACAGCATGGTTGTAAAGTCAGATCTGAAGTTCCAGGAAACTTCAGCATAGTTTACATATATAATCAGCTGACCTCACATTCAGTTTAAGGCACACTAAAAGCCAACCATAAAAATGTTCTGTTATCAGCAACCAGTCAATATCCATAGCAGAATAGAAGCTCAGCATACAAAACTGGTCTGTAACAGAACATAAGTTCAGCGTATGTGGACTGGTTTAAAAATGGCAGAACCCAGTCTAAGATTTGCAACCCCCCCCTCTTCCCCCCAAACAGTGAATATGTGCTGTGTTCACTACTGATCTAAACTACACCACATACTTTATTTATATATAATAATAATTTATATATATACATAATATATATAATTACACCAGGGTAAGGAACAGACAGAAATAATTATGTTGGTCTAGCTGAATTCAGTAGGCAACTATTACTGTGCCTGGCCACTAGGTGGTGAGCAGCAGGTATTTGTCTGTTTGACTTAAGCAAATGACCATGTTGGCTAGGTACAGATATTCAAAAAGCCCAAGGTAGAACTGATCAAAGTTATGTGGTGTAACGGGGGGCGGGGAAGGGGGGGAGGAGGGGGCCCCCAGGCACCCGAAGAGATAGATTGTACCCTCCCACCATTTTAGGGCAGGTTGCCCCTGCAGTCACCCACCATGCCTTTGATATGAAATGGTTATGTAAAATGTGGGAGGCTGCCCCATTTGTGGCCCTGGTTTACTGAGCCAAACACAAAGCTCTGAACTGCCCCAACAACTTGTCCTGCGCCTCACAAATGGCATCCTATTCCATGTACTACTTCCCCAGCTCCACATTGGGCTGCACTTGGCCTCTGGCCCCACTCAGTGGGCCTTGGCCTCTTGGCATCTCATTGAGCCACACTCCAACCGCTCACTGGGACATCATTCTCCAATGCCTCACTGGGCCACACTTTACTTTCTGTAGGCCTCAAGTCCCTCCTGGTGGATCTTGGTCCCAAGCCTCTTTCCTGTACAGTGTAACCCACAAGGCAGTGAGGTCTGAGGCTTTCCAGCACCCCATCCCCGCCTTCCACTGGGGAGGCACAGGTCTGGCATTTCCTGTGGGCTGCCCCACGACAGGCAATCCCACCACACCAAACAACTCCAGCAGGGTGCAGTTTCAGGTCTTACCTAGGACCATAAGGAGCCCCCTTCATCCCTATAGTTCCTACCCTAATAGCTAGGTGTTTCAGGAGCTGCTGGCTTCAGGCTGTGCAATGGTACTCCTTCAGCTCCTCAGATGTAACTGTTGCCCCTGCTCCTAGGGTCTGGGCTTATACTCTGTCTACCCAGCTCTCCTCCAATCAGATGGCCCTCTGAAGTCAGGTGACTACCTAATTGGGCCTCAACCCACCTGCTGGCTGCTTCATAGCCTGCCTGATGATCTTAAAATGTCAGGCACAAGCAGTGCACTGCCACACATGGTTTTCTGTAAGTGGTGTAGTTTACATTGGTAGCAAACAGAATGCACATTTGCCCTTTGGTGGTAGGTGGAGGGGTCCAAATCCTAGACCAGGTTCTACCATTTTTAAACCAGACTATGTATGCCAGACTTCTGTTCTGTTATGGGTACAGGCAAGTTTTGTATGCCAAACTTTTATTCTGTTATGGATATAGATTGGTTTCTGATCACTTATATCTGTAAAAGTGTGACTTCTGTACCTTGGCCCCAAAGACCTATGACACTTGGGGCCCCTCTACACATGATATTTATACTGCATTTAATGTGTTAATTGTAGCATTAATGGCAAGTGTACTATATGTGCACGCAATTGAAGGCACCATAACATGGCAGACCTAATATAAAAATGCTCCGCCTATAACACAGAACATTATTATGACTGTTTTTTTGGTGCCTTAAACTGAACATAAGATCAGCTGATTATCATCTCTGAGCCTGTGCTGGTTCATGCTGGATTGTGAACATCCAGCTTTCAACTTGCTAGTGCACGAAAAGCCCAAGATCACTATTCAGAAGTCACACTTCCTGCCACCATAGTAGCTCTAAATAAAGATGTGCCAGGAGACTTAAATAGGTGTCCACTTAAACCTGTAGAGGTTTTTCACCTGATTCTTCCCATGGTATACTCTGACATATTAGAAGTTACTTGACTTAGTGGACTGTACCTGTCCACTGCTTTCTTTCTTTCCTTTTTTTTAAATACACCGATGAAATATCAATTATATTAGTGAAAATTTAATATCTACATATAATTATTCTTTAAAAGATACATTAATAAGCACACTGATGTGCAAGTGGGTTGAAGTATCACCTTACAGAGTCTAAAATAAGTTCAATTTATGGTACAAACTTTTGTACCATGATTTCAGACTTGGTGAGATGCACAGAATTCATTTCCTGCTTGAATGAACAAGAGTGACAGAAAATTAAAAATAATGCAAAGTCAAATACCACTTTTAATCACCATATTATTTTAAATGTATCATTAAATATATATATTTAAAAAAATACTTTGCCATCTGTTTTGCAAGTTTATGTTTTCCCATGAGATCACCTGGAAGTTACACTCTTGCCATTCTAATAGACCAGTGATTTTCAACCTAAGGTCTGTGGACCCCTGGGGGTTTGCAGACTATATCTAAAGGGTCCACAAAACATGAATTTAATCAATAGAAAATATGTGAATAACCATGCTTATTTTTCAAAGGGGTATTAGTCCATTCAGTGAATACCCATGCACCTCCATTTGAAAGTTTCAAAGGGGTATGCATCTTCATTCAAAAATTTTTAGGGTTCTGAAAATGAAAAAAGGTTGAAAACTACTGTAATAGACAGATATTAAGTGCTATATCTCTCTCTTTCTCTCTCTCCTTAAAAATATGTTAAAAAGAATTACCTTTAGTAACAATGTATCTATATTCTGTGAGATATAAATCTTGGAGGCCTGTTTTTAAAGAGCTGCTTTTCAAATCTGAGGACAGGACTCAATCACCTTGGTAATGAAATGTGGTAATGAAATGTCTTTATTTTATGCTGTGATTTGCTAATACTAAAAGGAAATATATTATTTTTCTTTTGTTGCTAATTTTCCCTTCATTCCAAACCATCTGACGTTTTTAGACAAATTACAGTTGAGGATGAAATCAATATTAGACAACCCTTCTTCATAGTTTCATAGTTGGTAGGGTTGTAAGGGACCTAAGCAGGTCATCACGTCCGACCCCTTGCCATGGGCAGAAAAGAATGTTGGGGTCAGACGACCCCGGCTAGGTGATTGTCTAGCCTCCTTTTGAAGACCCCCAGGGTAGGAGCGAGTACCACTTCTCTAGGAAGTTGGTTCCAGCTCCTAGCCACCCTGACTGTGCAGTAGTGCCTCCTGATGTCTAACCTACTGTCTGTCAGCTTATGGTCATTGTTCCTTGTAACTCCTATTAGTGCTTGGGGGAACAGGGACTCTCCCTTTGCCTGCTGGTCCCCCTTGTCAAGTTTGTAGGTGGCCTCCAGATCCCCTCTCAGCCTTCTTTTGTGTAGGCTGAACAAGGTTCAGGTCCCATAGTCTCTCCTCATAGGGCCTACCCTGCTGCCCCCTGATCATGTGAGCAGCCTTCCTCTGGACCCTCTCTATGCTATCCATATCCCTCCTGAAGTGTGGCACCCTGAACTGGATGCAGTACTCCAACTGAGGCCTGACCAGTGGGGGGAGGATCACCTCCTTGGACCTGC
Source organism: Gavialis gangeticus (assembly GCF_001723915.1). Taxonomy (NCBI): domain Eukaryota; kingdom Metazoa; phylum Chordata; order Crocodylia; family Gavialidae; genus Gavialis; species Gavialis gangeticus. The sequence goes on from NW_017729027.1 coordinate 35,531,119, forward strand.
TTGAGATGCATCTGTGGATGCACGACAAGGTGCAGTTGGCCTTCCTAGCCACCTCCCCACATTGCCGACTCATGTTCATCTTGGAGTCAATAATGACTCCCAGATCCTTTTCCACCTCCGTGCTGACAAGAGGGGAGTTCCCCAGCCTGTATGTATGGTGCCGATTGTTCCTCCCCAGGTGCATCACCTTACACTTGTCTGTGTTAAACCCCATCCT
>NW_017729027.1:35532657-35536822 GCF_001723915.1 Gavialis gangeticus
CCTGTCCCTTTCTTCTAGCATGCTCACTTCTCCCCACATCTTAGTGTCATCTGTGAACTTGAACACCCCTTTGTCCAAGTCGCCGATGAAGATATTGAACAGTGGGGCCCAAGGACCGAGCCCCGGGGAACCCCACTGCCCATGTCCCTCCAGGTTGAAAATGACCTGTCCACCACCGCTTTCTGGTTGTGATTCTCCAGCCAATTTGCAACCCATCTGATCATCTGATTGTGTAGGCACCAACACCACAGTTGCCTAATTTTTTGATGAGGATGGGGTGAGAGACAGTGTTGAAGGCCTTCCTAAAGTCCAGAAAGACTACATCCACCATGACACCTGCATCCAGGGCTTTTGTGACCTGGTCGTAGAAGGCAACCAGGTTGGTCTGACAGGACCTGCCTCTAATGAACCCATGATGATTGCCTCTAAGCATAGTCTCCCCTGCTGGTCCCCTGCAGATGTGCTCCTGGATAATTTTCTCAAAAATCTTCTCCAGGACTGAGGTAAGACTAAAGGGCCTATAGTTTCCTGAGTCCTCTTTCCTCCCTTTTTTGAAAATGGGGATGACATTGGCAATTTTCCAGTCCTCTGGCACCTTGCCAGAGCACCATGAGTGCTTGTAAAGCTGTGCCAGGGGTCCTGCAATGCCAGTTCCTTCAGCACTCTGGAGTGGAGATCATCAGGACCTGCTGATTTGAACACATCTAGTCCCTCCAGAAGTTCCCTGACTAGGTCATTCATAAGGACATTGTGCCTTTTAAATATAGTGAAAGTACCATGTACAATATTTGCTAGTATAATATATTTAGTTTTTACTGTAAATACTAAAATACAGCATGCTAAAACACTGTTGTTGCTGGGAATAATAAACTGGGTGAACAAGCCTTCAGAAATTTTATTTGACAGCTATATGCCTTTTTAGTGGACTCTTTCAATATGGTGAGGGCTCTCCCCCAAATGTATTAATTCTTTTAAATCTACAAAACCATTTCTATGAATAATTCTAAGATTGCAGCTTCTTTGTATGTAGGTCATTTCTAGGATCTGAAATTTAGCTTGTTTTGATTGAACATGCCATGTAGTATGCTTTTATTTCCTGCCTGGATTATTACTTTTAGGTTCAGAATTTAAAATTTTCTTTTGCCACTATTTCCTTTAAATTTGCTTCTTTAGCAAATATTTGTGCCAGTGAATTAATTTACTATGCTATTCACAGAACTTAAACACAAATGAAGTAGACACAGTCAAAGCAAAACTGTCAAAAGAGCAGTTAAAAAGAATCCATAGATGTTTTCTGCAGTGTGCCCAGCTCTGCTTCCAAGTTAAAAGACTATTTAACTTGAGCAGATGGGTGAGATGGTTAATAATTTGAATTCCTTATGCAGACTGAAACCCATTCAGGATGGATAGTGGTGCTCAAAGTGTCTGTGATCTGCCAAAACCCCTGAAGTTAGATGTACCTAAAATTAAAACATCATTTTTTGAAGAGGGAAAGTGCAAAGAATGATAAAATAAAGTAGCTGCGAAATGAATAGCTGGGGAAATATTAGAAATACTCCCAGTGTGCCTGTAAATCTTTGATTATTTTCAGTTATTAGAGTAGTAGGATTCCTGCTTGGTTTATCAGCCAAGGCAATGCTTTATGCTTTGCCATGTGAATTCTCATATCAAGAAACATGTGCTGCTCAGATGAAGTACTGGGAGAAAAGAATATTTCTGTGCTTGTTGCAGTTGCTAATGCTCAGTGTACTTTCCCAAAATATGTCATTAGTATAGTGAGTTGCATCAATAAGTGGTCTGTTCCTACTGATGCCTACAAGTAGAATTGTGCCTACAACCTTGGAAAATATAAACCTGAACCAGATAGTTGTTGCTTGCTTCAGTATCTTTGAAAGTAGGGTATTAAATATAACATTATTAAACGTCTTTTAGCAGCGGGTGGAATAATAATTATCCAACGCTAAATGGCAATGCATCATGTCATTTGTATCTAAAACATTTAAAACAACAAAAGTGTAAAGTTAATGTTAAGAGGAAAGTATTATCTCTGCCTTTTGCCATTTTGTCTTGATAGTCCCTCACATTTTGAATATATATTTTATATGGAGCTTTTCTTTTTTACTCTGCTATAAGTTAACAGTTCTAGTACATGCATGCATTAGGTCAGCCCTTCTCAACGTAGAACATCTTGCTGCATTTGAAATAGTGCCTTAAAAGAACTGCTTCTAAAAGAATTGACCTTGGGGCACATACTCTTTTTCTGTGGTGAAATAACTGAAAGAAGTCTACATGAATGAACTGACTTGTAAAAAACGTAAGTGTAGACTCAAGGTTGGTCTTTTCTTTCCACTTAGTCATCCACATAAACACCTGCAGGGCTGGACTAGTGCTAATGAATGCAAATTTTGGCCTTAGTAAGCTGCTTTAGTAGCCTAGTAACTGTGACATTCGACTAGAGACAGAGGTTCATGAACTTCCAAAAGGGGCCCTAGCTACCCTTTTTACCACAGACAGCAGAAGCTCATGTTCAGACTCAGTGGTCCCACAATTACATCCGGCTTCTAACAATCCAACCAAAGTTAAATACAGAAACCAGACCTCAGAAGAAAACTACATGATAGTAAACCACATGGCAAAACTCTGTACCACTCATGAACTTGTGTAATACAGTTCTCTCACACACCTCAGGACATGTAAATAGCAGTCTTTGTGGAAGCCCTTCCAGTTCATGTTGAAAACTATATTCAAACACTTAATTGTCAAATAGCTCTTCTCTTGCAAAGTTAATACAAGTTTTCACCTATATTCTTCTATGGCCACTTTCTGGTGAGCTCCAACGGTGGATATGGCTACAAGTAGCAAATGACTCTTGCTTCTCTCTGAAATTCTCAGCACCTTACATTATAAATCCATGATGTTGTACATTGGTTATTAGACCTAGGTAAAAAAGTAGGGAAAATTGCAATAATTGTCCCTTCTTTTTTATCAGCACTTAAACAGAAAGGTCAAAGTATTAAAAATATTGGACCAGACTTAAAGGCATTCATTTAGGAATGATATGTTTCTTATGTGGAATAGTATGCAGTCCCAGCCCTGGGTTAGGTTTTGCATCCATTCTTAAAGAAAGTGACTTTTGCCTTCCTAATCATGTTTACTTCCACAGAAAGTGTGGAAAAGGAGAATAAGACTCTATTAAAAACTATGCATTTATGAATAGTTTTATTTATGATGAATCTGTGAACAATTAGAATTAGTTGATTGGTGCTAGGTCTTGAGGGGGGATCTTTAAAAATGTTTTAAGGTTGGTCTTGATGTCAAGACTGAAAATGTTGCCAAGACCCAAAAATAGCAGTCAGTTATTAAAATATTTACCCATTTTAAATAAGCACTATTTTCTCTTGTGGCTTATCCCTGTCTGTCCTTGTAGAATTGCACCATTTTTCTGATTGTTAATAAACTTAGAGTACTTACCAACCTAACACCTTTATATTTGGGCAGTTTTCAGCGGGTGGGCTTTAATTTTAGGACATTGACTGGGGAGCGTTTTTTGTCGCATATTATTTTATTTTAATATTTTTAAGTCTTTATTCTAAACTACACTAATCCTCTTTTGGGGACAGTAGCACACATCTAATAAATAAGAAACACTGCTTGTATATTGCTATCTGTTATTATTAGTTATAGAAGTTGTTTGCATATTGCATGAGAGAGAAATAAAAAGGAAGGTCTGCTCTTTCTCACTTTTCTCCCTCTTCGTACATACCTGTTCTGAAACACCAGAATCAGCATCTAAGAAACAACACATATCTCAACCAATTCTGTTTTATGCTGGAAGAAGTCTGGCCTGTCTCTCTCTGGTTTCAACGTCTGTATTTTTGTCTATATTTAAAATACATCTGTTTGTATTTTTGAGTCTTGTAAATATCTTGTAGTGTTACAAAACCATGTGCAACTGCTTTGCATAGCTTTAATTAGTTTTACAGCCAAATAAACAATTATTTCTTTGACCTGTGGTCCTGCGGCTACAAACAATAGTCACATTTGCTCCAGGAGAAACCATTTTATGCAGGGACAAAGTGTGATTCTTCAGACATTCACATCCAGAGTTCCAGGACAAATCCTAAAAAGGTTTCATAGTTTCATAGTTTCATAGATTTAGGGTCGG
>NW_017729027.1:35547290-35553265 GCF_001723915.1 Gavialis gangeticus
TATTATTATTAATAAATGGAAATGGAAATGCATAAGCTGCCCCAAAAACAAGGGAAGTGATTCTTCCATTATATTCAGCACTAGTGAGGTCTTGCCTATACTACTTTGTCCAGTTTTGGGCCCCACACTTCAGGAAGGATGTGGACAGATTGGAAAGGATCCAGAACAGGGCGATAAAAATGATGGGGCCCTGGGAAGCCTGTGGTATGAGGAAAGGTTGCAAGTGCTAGGGTTATTCAGTTTTCCAGAAGAGAAGACAGTGTAAGGATTTGATAAGCCTGCAAATGCCCGAAGGGTGATTATGGAGGAGGATGGAGATGAACTTTTATCTGTGGCCATAAGGGATAGGCCTAGGAATAATGGCCTCAAGCTGCAGCAGTGGAAATTTATGCTGGACGTTAGGAGGAGGTTTCTAACTATGAGGGTGGTCAAGCATTGGAACAGGCTATCTAGAGAACTTGTAGAATCTCCGTTCTTGGAAATTGTCAAGAGCAGGTTGGGCAGACACATGGGTGAGATGGTTTAGGAAGGGATGAGTCTGTCTTGAACAGAGGGCTAGACTAGATGATTTTGGGAGGTCCCTTCTAGCCCTGCTTTTCTATGAATCTATCAACAAGGAACAGTGCCAGAAAAATAGATCTCGCCCCTTCCAGGGAACTGCTCACCTTACTGTGGTATAGTGCTTACTTCACTGTGTTCCTTCTTTCTTGCTCTCCTGCCACATGATTCTTGCCTTCTTGGCTACCAAGAAGACCAGTTTCAACAGAAGTTTTGAGAAGGTCCATCCTGTTGGTTTGGTTACCATTTTAGCCATCCTGAAAGTGGAAGATGTGAGGTCAAAGGTCCTCAGAGTAAGAAAGACCTAGAACTGTGTACGTGTTCTGACAGCTAGATTAGTGGAAACTGTAGCAGCCTCCTCCTCTTACTCACTAAATTGAAACTAGAAAAGGTTATCCCTTACGGAGATCAAATCTAGGAGGGAATATCAAATGCATTAACAGAAATATTTAACTCAGGGCTACAAGGAATAGTACAAATGCTACATATCTTAAGGAGAGGGGCAGGATTCCAGTCTCTTCTGTGCTTCTTGTTTGCCGACTTAGATACCTCTTTGATTTGTGTGCTTACTGTTGTGAATTCTGTCCTAAAGTCACATGCTCAAGATTGAGCCCCAAACCATTTAACATATTTTATCTTAACATCATGTTAAGTTGCTCACTTGTAAATGTTAAGCTAGACATTGTAAAGAATCACCATGACATTTTTTGAATTTCAGCTCTAGGTCAATTAGGCAATAGTCCATCTAGCCCCTTATCCTTTCTCCAGTAGTGTCAGAAGTGGATGCTATACAGAAAGAGCATCAAAACAGATCTCTCAAGTAACCTATCCTTTATCTGTCCCCTAAAAGCCTTCCTTGCATCCACCATTTATTGCTTTAGAAGTGCCAGAGGAAATATTCACACCTGTGCTTAGCCTTCTCCTTTCCAAACTGAATAGTCCTAGCCTTTCTAGTCTCTCCTGGTTTGGCAACTGCTCCAGGCCTCTGATCATTTTGGTTACCCTTCTCTGTACCTTTTCTAATTCTACTACATCTTTTCTGATATGTGGGGACCAGAACTGGACACAGCATTCAAGATGTGGGCACAGTATGGATTTGTATAATGCCATGTTGTTCTCCATTCATTTTCAATTCCCTTCTTAAAGATGCCCAACATTTTACTGGCTTTTTTGATCACTGCTCCACATTTAGGTGATATTTTTAGAGAACCATCTACAATGAATTCAAGGTCTTTTTTGTGAATCATAACAGCTAATTTAGAATCCAGCATTGTGTATGTATAGTTCAAGATATTTCCCCAGGTACATTGCCTTGCACTTGTCAACATTGAATTTCATCTGCCCACTCATTTAGCTTGGTGAGATCTTTCTTCAGCTCCCCTCCATCAGCTTGGAATTTGACTATCTGGAATAATTTGGTATTATCTGCAAACCTGGAGATTTCATGGTGCACTCCTATTTCCAGACTACTGATGAAAATTTTGAACAAAATTGGGCCCAGCACATCTTTCTGGGACCCTACTTTTGACTTCTCTCCATCCTGAAAAACGACCATTTAGCCCTACCTTTTGTTTCCTATCTTTTAACTAGCTCTCATTCCACAAAAGACCCCTTCCTCCAATCCTGTGGCAATGCAGTTTTTTTAAGCCTTTGGTGAGGGACCTTGTCAAATACTTCTTGAAAGTCCAAATATATTAAGTGAACTGGATCACTCTTGTCCATGTACTTGTTAACACCCTCAAAGAACTTTAGCAGATTGAGGTAGGATTTCCCTTCATTAAAACCATGTAGACTCTTCCCTAGCAAATCATTTTTGTCCATATGACTGCTAATTTTATTCTTTATTATAGTTTCTACCAACTTGCCAGAGATAGAACTGAGACTCACTGATGTGTAGTTCCTAGGATTATCTCCAGAGCCCTTGTTGAAGATTTGTGTTATATTGCCAATCTGCAGCCCTCTGGCACAGAGGCCATTTGTAATGATAGATTATATATTACTGCCATAAATTCTGCAATTTCACTTTTGAATTCCTTCAGAACTCATGGGTGAATGCCATCTGATTCTGGTGATTTTATTAGTATTTAGTTTATCAATTTGTTTCAAAACATCCTCTGCTGAGAGGAATCCCACTGACTCTCCAGCTGGCTTCCTGCTTCTGATTTTTTTTTTAAGTATTAACTTTCATATCTTTTGCTGGATGCTCTTCAAATTCTGTTTTGGCCTGCCTTATTTCACTTTTATATTTGACTTGCCAGAGTTTGTCATCTTTCCTGTCTTCCTCATTTGGTTACACCTTCTATTTCTTGAAAGGTATCTTTTTGCCTTGGATGGCCTCCTTAACGCTGCTATTTATCTATGCAGGGGTTTTACTGGACCACTTGGTACCCTTTTTGATTCATGGTATACACTTTTCCTGAGCCTCTGATATGGTATTTTTAAACAGCTTCCAAGCTGTCTGCAAGCTTCTTTTTTTCTGTTCCTTTAAACTTATTTGTAAGTAACTTCCTCATTTTTGTGTAATTTCCCTTCCTAACTTTGTATATTAGAGTGGTAGACCTTTTGGCTTACTCCCTTCCACTGGAATGTTGAATGTGATATTGTTATCAATGCTATTACAGCGTGACTTACCAACAAATACCTCTTGAACCAGGTCCTGGGTGTTACTCAGGATTAGGTCTAGAGTTGCTTCTTCTCATATGGGTTTCAACATGAGTTGTTGTAGAAAGCAGTCATTTATCACATTCAGATCACATTCAGATATTTTACTTCCACATCACATATTTTTATCACATTCACATATTTTACTTCCCTGATGAGGTATGTGAAGATAGTCGAAATTTCCCATTATTATTGGTTGTCCCATTTTAGAAGCCTCTCTAATCACCCTGATCATTTAAGAAGTCACCTTCACTTTCCTGATCAGGTAGTACAGTCCTAGTATTGTTGGTAGTTGGTAGTAGTTGGCAGTACAGTCCTAGTATTGTATTTTTTTAATTCAAGTACAGAATTTCTACCCACAGGGATTCAATGGGAGAGTCTTTTCAGGTACGATTTTAATGCTATTACTGTCTATACTATTCTTAATATATAGTGCTACTCCACTCTGTCATTCCCATATATTTTTAACCTATTAGAACAGTATCCCATTGATTATCCTCCTTTTACCAAGTCTCTAAGATGCCTGTTATGTCAAAGTCACCTTTTAATACCAGGCATTCTCATTCATTCATCTTTTCTTTTCTTTTTTTTAAGCTTCTGGCATTTGTATAGAAGCACTTAAAATTTTTGACTTTGCATATCTGCCTCACTTATATACAGTTATACTTGTTAATCCCCTACTATCATTTACAAGACAGTATAGAATCTTCATGGCATCCCCCTTCAGGGTTGTATTAATTCAACCTGTGTGCTCTTCTGCACCTGTCAGCTTTATGTGACTTTCTTTTAAAAACTTCTCTGCTACCTTTTTAATTTTTAGTCCCAGAAGTCTGGTTTGGTACTGGTTCACATGAAGTCCACCTTTTCCATATGGATTTCTCCTGTCCTAAAACGTTCTCCAGTTCCTGATAAACCTCAACTCTTCCTCCCTGCATCATTGTTTCATCCATGCATTGAGACTCTTGAGTTCTGCCCATTTCTCTGGTGTATGGAAAGGGAAGCATTTCAGACAATGCTACTACAGAGGTCCTGAACTTTAACTTCCTGTCTGGCATCCTAAAGATATCTCTTCCACTTCCCTCCATTGTTAGTTTTAACTATGGGCCATGACCAGTGGCTTCTCTGCAGTGCCTTCTAGGACCTACCTACTTATACTACAAGGTCTGCTGCCTTTGCTGTTAGCAGACAAGTCACCATGTGGTCCTCCTGGACATCACAATGCCAGCTATGTGCCTAACAATCATCTCTCCCCACCACAACCAGCTGCTTCTTTCTATCCTGTGGGGTCCCCTCCCATGGAGGAGTATCTTCAGTGCAAGAGAACACTATGACATCAGCTGGAAGGTGGGTCCCACCCAATGGATATTTTCTTTCCTTCCTAGCTTGATGCCTTCCATCCCAGAGGTTCACATTCTCCTCAGCAACATGAGGATCACTGCGATGGAGGTAGGACTGCTATACAATATCTAATATAAAAGGTTTCAATACAGTGGAGAAAGTTGCTTCATTACATTCGTTCATTTTGCATTTATGCCTTTGTTCCCTCTGAATGTGGAGAATTAGTTTAATGAGTAGCTAATCTCCCCTTTTCACCCACAAATTCCCACTTTACTAATCATTCCAGGTCATTTTGCAAATCATTTTTTCTTATCTGTTTGCTGTCTACTCTACTATTGGTGTGTCCCACAGATGTAGTCATGGTTGAGTTCATGTTAAATAGATACTGAACAAAGACATGAAGAAGTCACCCCTCTTCAGAGAGACCTAGACAAATTGGAGGAATAGATCAAAAGAAATCTGATAAGGTTCAATAAGGACAAGTGCAAAATCCTGGATTTAAGACAGAAAAGTTCATGCACCAGTACAGACTGGGGACTGACTGACCAAGTAGTGGCTCTGCAGAAAAGGACCTGGTGGTACAGTGCACCAGAAGCTGAATATAAGCCAACAGTGTGTCCTTGTTGTATAGGAGGTTAACAGAATACTGGGCTGCATTTATAGGTGTGTTGCCAACTACCTGAGGGAAGTGATTCTTCCCCTCTAACCAGCACTCATGAGGCCACATCTGGAGTATTGTGTCCAATTTTCAGCCCCACCACTACAGAAAAGATGTGGACAAATTGGAGAGACTCCGGTGGAGGGCAACAAAAATGGTTAAGGGCTGGGACACCTGACTTATGAGGAGAGGTTGAGGGAACTGGGCTTATTTAGTCTGGAGAAGAGAAGCTTGAGAATGGATTTGCCCATCCCTGACCTAGACTGTTCTCACATGACAGAACAAGGAGCAATGGTCTCAAGTTGCAGCAAGGGAAGTTTAGGTTAGAGATAAGGGAAAAAAGTCTCACTAGGAGGGTAGTAAAGCACTGGAACAAGTTATTTAGAGAGGTTGTCAAATCTCTGTCCTTGGAGGTTTTTAAGACCCAGATAGACAAAGGTTTGGGTGGGATGATCTAGTTGGGACTGGTCCTGCTCTAAGTGAGTGATTGGATTAGATGACTTCCTGAGGTCCCTTCCAACCCTAATTTTTTTATGATCATATGATTCTAAGATATGCAGGGCTCAGAGAGTAATTTGGCTTTGTTAGTAGAACAGAATAGAAACTCCTCCAGAAATACTAAAACAGCAGACAGAGCTGGCCCAAGGGCTGTGCAGGGCCTGGGGCATCTCAGCCTGTGTGGGGCCTGTGCAGGGGGGGAGAGGGATGGCAAGTGGCTGGAGCACGGAGCTGGGGGGAGAGTGGTGAGTGGCTGAAGCGT
>NW_017729027.1:35558265-35561254 GCF_001723915.1 Gavialis gangeticus
AGAGGGATGGCAAGTGGCTGGAGCACGGAGCTGGGGGGAGAGTGGTGAGTGGCTGAAGCGTGGCGGCCATGCAGAGTGGTGGAGCTCTCGGTGGGGCCTGTGTGGCACTGTCCATGGGGCCCTCCAGACCGCACGGCCTGGCGCGGTCACCCCAATTCACACCCCACAAGGGACAGCTCTGACAGCAGAACTACGCTGCAACTGTCAGGAAAATAACTTGGTAGATAGTTCACTGTTATGGTAGAATCAGCTCTGTGGCTTACCACTTATGTGAATAGTACAGCTGAAAACCACTGTCTTGGAGGATATTAATCAAAGCGAATAATTTTTAAAGCTTTGAATATTGCTCATTAGTGTCTGTTTTTAAAAGTTTCTGTTTTACTTCTCTAATTATCCTTTAAATTGTTTCTGTCTGTAGTGATCACACCATCTCTCTTCCTTCCCAGACAGCTCTTGGTTTCTAAGTGCCTTCTTTTTTTTTTTATTGATCTTATATTTCTTAATTAACCACATGACCACAGGTGCCCCTTTCCTGTTAAATCCACATTGAGATCAATTTCAATTAAAGATGAGCCCATACCACAGAAATCTTACCTGGATTTTTAACAGCCAAAGCTTGGATTGTTCATATTTAAGTTTGTGACTCACGCACTTCTCAGACATTAAACCCATTCATTCCAACCCATTTTTCTGCTTTAAATAGTATGTCAAGAACAGTCACTTAGGAACAAAGGGCTAAAAGGAATTCCTGAGATATTGGGTGCAGCTACACAAGATGCTACTGCACAGTTGTAACTGAGCATTAATTTAGTACTTCTATTAGAAAGTACAAATGAATGCACAGTAACTGGAGTTACTGCACAGAAGCATCAGCAAATGTCTTTTAGGTGACACTACTGCACAATAACATATTAGCACTGCCCATGCTATGATGCACTACTGCACAGTATTTTTCAGCTACTGCACAGTCAGCATCTCATGAAGACATGCTCACTGAGTCCAGCTTTTGGTATTGTACTTAGCTATATGATATAAACTTCTTTCAAAAACTGAACACCAAGTCCCATCTCAGAAGTAGTCAGGTTTTTACTCCTGTTATGCTATAGGCAGGCTATTCCAGAACTTCACTGATTGAATACTTAAAAACTTACTTCACATTTTAGCCTAAAGTTACTCATGGCTGGTTTATTACCATTTGTTTGTGTCGATTAACAAATTTAGCTTAAATACCCTTTCCCCCAACTTGGTGTCTATCTCCAGGTAATCCAGTAGCCTCTCAGCCTTCATTTTGCTAGACTTATGCTGTTTGGCCTCCCAGAAACAAAATATTTTCATTAGTTTCTTCCTGTCTTGTAGACTTTCTCCATACCACTAATATTCCTCTTGAGGTAGTTATTCGGTCTGTTGGGCATGGAGTCATTTCCCTACAATTTTCCCCCCTTGTTTGGGATGCAAAGAATGTTTCCTTTCCCATTTAAAAATCTCCAGGCCTCTCCTACATTCAAGTTCCTAAGCTACAAAGTCCATTTGATTCCGTTTTCTCCTTCTTAGTTGATCAGATTTTTATCTTCTGAAGTTGAGAGGTCTAAATACAGCATGATTTATCTTTATCCTCCCAGTCACTTAAGTGGAATCAACTTATAATCAATTGATTCAATGTTATTTTCTACAGCTACTTTTTAATGTCTTTACTATGTATTGAAACAAAATTGTTATCGCACCTACTTAGTTCAATGAGTTTAGTAAAGAAATATGACAGTTATCACATCCAAAAATAATTAGATGCTACCACTACTAGTAGCACCTTGCTCTCAACAGAAGCCTACTATAATGACAATTCTTGGTAGTCTTGCAGAAATCCATACGCATCACCAAAGATTCTCAGATACCTGTTTTATAGCCTCTTTTATTAACTTTCTACTAAGCGATTTTGGCCAAAGATTCTGTTTTACCCACGGAGTGTCTACATATCTCATTTATCTATCATGTCAGCATCCCACAATCCTTACTTCTATTTCTGTCTTTCCTGAAAAGCACTTAAAATACCATTCCATATACAGGTATCTGCATAAAAGTTAGCTGCAAAATAGGTTTTTACTGTGAAGCAATCTAAACACATGTGGTTCTCTTTCAGTCCCTACAATAATGTCCTCAGGGGCTGCAGAAGCAAGGAGTAACTCAGTAGCTTGTAGGTTGAATCTGACTTGCCTTATGTCATCCATATGTTCAGCAGAAAGACAATAAGAATGGCTTCCATGAAGCTTGAAAAGGCAGAACACTAGAGGAACACACACACATATCTAGGTTTCTGAGAGCTAGGTTGAACTTAATTTAGTTCAACCACTGATAGATTCTCAAAAGAGGCTATTACATACATACTCTTAGTACAATACCTTGCTGGTTACTGTTGTTCTATTTTAGCTGAACCTACCAATTTACATAGATTTTTAATTATTCTTAAATGATTTAGATAAGATGTATAATTTGAATTAAATTGGATTGTGATATACAATGAAGTTATATTTCTTGGAGGAATTAAGTCATTTTTGACTGGGTTGACACAGAATATATTAATCACACTTAACGTGTTCCTAAATAAATACCAAAGAGGGACAGATGACTGGTACAGAATGAGCACTAGGCTCCTGATTCCTTCCCCCTCTTCCCCACACTGGCTGCCACCACTTCAGTTTAACCCTCCTGGGTCTACACAGGCTGTTCCCATCTCCCCTTTCCCATGGAGCACAGCCACATTCCCCAAGGCTCCAGGCTGGCTTAGCATCACTGCCCTGCTGACCTGCAACCATCTGCATGAAGAGTGCCTTCAGGGTACTGCTTCACACAGTCCATGGCAGAAATGTGCTTTGTTTTGTGGGCTGCCTTCCCATTCATCCTAATCTTAGGTGCAACAGCCAGCTTCACTGTGCTGCATGCACTATCTCTTTAAATCATCTCGGTCAACTGCACTGCCCAGTGATTGGACTAATTA
>NW_017729027.1:35619930-35633767 GCF_001723915.1 Gavialis gangeticus
GTCACTGTCGTCCAGGGGGTCAAGCACCCACAGCCCCCTCACCAGGCTGTGTATGTGTCAAACATTGGACATCAACAAAAGGTTATGGCAAACTGAACTATATTAACAATAGTTCCACGCATTAGTACAAAAAAAGAAATTGCTTCTTCATATTTAAGGCCAATAATTCTAAGGGGTGGAAGTTAGTTGTTTTGTGGGGGTGGTTTTGGTTGGTTGATTCATTTTCTTGTTTTTAATCATGATTTTGTTTCATTTCTCCATTTGTTACGAATGGCTTGATTGACTTAAAAATGACTACACTTTTTAAAACATTACCATTAACAAATACAAGAGTGCATGTTACAGGTACCATCTGGGATTATAAGAACTGAAATTTTATTTAAAATCTAGATGTACATAGTTGTCATGGTTCTGCGCATTGTAGGACCTTGTATAGACAATCCCTGTGACTGGGAAGAGACAACCTGGAATCCTGGGCTTCAATTTGCACAGGACTGCTTGCGTTATTCTGAATTTGGTCAATGAAAATGGACCAGTCTCATTTGCTTTGTGTATCTAGTCTCTGTCCTATAGCAAGTGTAGTTTACAGTGGAATTTTGCTTTTGAAGGCATAATTGCTCCTTAAATTTCCTTGTGTGAAGTTGAAGAATATGTTTCCCATAGCACACTCTCTGATGCATGAGAGTGCATTTCATCTGACCTTTTATGACAGTATATTCTTCTCAGTCCAGTAACAGTATTCACAGATTTTAAATCCAAAAAGGATAATTATATTTATATATTCTATGGCCAAAGTCATAGAATTGCAGTATGTAGATCCTACATCAAGCAGATAACTTCTGGTTGACTTGAAATATCTTTTTTAGAAAGACCTCCAACTGAGGTCTACAACTTCAACCCATAAAGGATGCACCACATCCCAAAGTAAGTTGCTTCAAGAGTTAGTGCAGTAAGTGTTCTCTGCATTTTCAGAGACCACTACTGGTTGGTATGCAGAGTGGCCAAGGGGCTACAGGAGTACAGTTCATGCTAGGCCAGATTTTAAAGGTATTTATGAACGTTCAGATGTACAAAGATGCCTAAAGGGATTGTCAAAAGTACAAAATGAGGTGCCTGACTCACAAACTATAAATAGACATTGCATCTGAGCTGGTCCTGGTGTTTGACCTGGAACAAAACAAACATGGCTCAGAAATTGTGCTCAACCACACAGGAGATGAATGCAGTTCTGGGATATGTGAATAGAAGCATTAGGTGCTAAATGTGGGAGGTGATAGTGTCTCTCTACTTGGCACTGGTTAGACCTCATTTGCAGCATAGCATGTAGTTCTGGGCCCCACATTTTAAAAAGGGTGTGGAGAACTTAGAGAGGGTCCAGACACAGGCAGCAAAGATGACAAGGGGCTTGAAAATCATTTCATATGAGGAAAGATTGAAGGAGCTAGGCATGTTCAGCTAGTAGAAAAGACACTTAAGAAGGCAATAATACCAGTCTTCAAATCCTTGAAGGGCTACCATAAAGAAGAGGGAAAGAATCTTTTCTCTCTTGCTGAAAAGAGAAGGACATGGACCAATAGCTTGAAGTTCCAGCAAAGTAAGTTTAGATTGTATATCCAGAAAAACTTCTTCACTGTCAGAACAGTAGAATAAACTGCCTTGGGAAGTTGTGAACTCTTCATCACTGGAGAGTGAACTAGGCGTAGCTATACCTGTGCTCTACTATGACTATTTCCCATGCTTCTGGGTTTTCTGGTTGCCCCTGCTCCCTTCTGCTACATATACCAGGGAGTTTAAGCCTTGTTCAGGGCACAGGATTATAGCCACAGCCAATGCTGGGGATTTCAGCTTGGGTGTGCCAATGCTTCTGCTAGGAGCAAAGCCAGAGGTTCCTGGCTAGAGAGTTTTGCCGCTCCACTCAGTGTCAAACCAATCATAATATTTGGGGTCAGGAAGGCATTTTACCCCATTGGCAGGTTGGTACAATCAGGCTGTGGGGATTTTTGCCTTTCTTTATAGGATGGGGCATGGCAGTCTTCTTGGACTCTCTTGAGCACATATTGGCAATATTTCATAGATGCAGGATGTTGGCCACTGTGGTCCCCTTGCTTTACCTGTGGCAGGTTAGGGTGTTAGGTCTGTGTTGTGTCAGGGTTTATGGTAGTCTTATGTAGAGTTTAGATTGTGGATTGTATAGGATGGTTTGGATAAAGATGATCCTGCCTCAGGCAGGGGGTTGAACTAGACAACCTTTAGAGGTCTCTTCCACCCCTACTTCTCTATGATTCTATGATTTATACACAGCTTTCCAACTTACATTGCTGTTCCTCTGCCAGTCTGGCTACCTTGTCCCTGGAATGGCCTGTAATATCCCTAAAGACACACATGGCTGCATCCCAGGAAAAAAGTGTTAGAACATTTTATCCCACATACTGAAGAGGGATTTGAATTTGGGCAATGGACTTCGGTAGGTTCCCAAGATAAAAAGCTTTTTTCCTGTAACAAATGCAACATTTACCTATAGTCATACTGAAATAGCTGATAGGAGTCTATTTTAAAATCCTACCAAGTTTGCATCTTGATTCACCCAAATACCTTAATAAAAGTGAGTCCCAAGCTGCTTCCCCCCTGCCACACAAGACTATGCAAGGCTAGGAACCTGATAGCATTCCTGCATTCTTCCTATAAAAAACTGCTGATTTACATAATTCATTTTTCTGACATTGCATGCTGTGACTCTGTTTGGCAGTACATATTTCCTATTAGCCATGTACAAAAGTAGGGCAACTTTTAAAATCATACAGTGACCCAGAGAAAAGAATAACTTTCTAAGAAAGAAACTGGAGGTGCACAGACAAGGAACAAGATTTTTTCAGCTGAAAATCTGCATGAGACAGAGAGATGAATAACTGATAAGAGAGATATAGAAAGCCAGTTTTAGACAGCAGGAACAGTTGAGAAGATTCACACAGCAACAGTGACTGTAAATAAGTAATAATAAGGAATAAGGTAGGATACTGTGATAGGAAATAGATGGAGATAGAGAGGGATAGGGACAGAGAGGGACTGGATTGCTCAGAAAGTATGGTGATTGCATGACATACAGGTAAATAGATAGAAGGGCTCAGAAGGAGACTGGAGGATGACCAAAGTCCAAGGAATGGTCAATGGTACTTTTGGCTTTCATGGTTAAGGCATGCCAGTTTCAGTAGCAAATGGCAGAGAGTGACAGGTTAGCTTCACATCCAGCTGCTCTTGATTCCACAACTTAAATGATCAGCTAGGTTGATTGGGCCTTTGCTGAAAGTGTGGAGCAAGCCTGAAACTCACACCTTTGTAGCTGCAGAGAGACACATTAATTGCTCTGTCACCTCATCACTTGGAAAACAACCCTTTTTAAATATCAGCAGGGTGATTTTTAATTGGTAACCTGAATTATTTACTTTTAAAAAGTTACTTCAGTATTAGTCTATTACTACTAATATTATGTTTTTTCATACTGGGATAATTCCATCTGCTTTAATGTGAATTCTCTGGATTTTTAACAATGTGGCTGAGCAGAATGCAATCCAAAGCATATTACATGCATATTGCATGAAAAAAGTAACTGTTGGTTGGGTTGATTGATATTTAGGCCACAGAAAAAAAGAAAGCTCAGGCACAAACAAGTTCTTTATTTTAGTTCCAAATCTAAAATTTAATACTAAATCCTGCAAAACTTTGGGCCAAAATCAAAAGTAATGGTCTATATTCCACACTATGAATCCCCCAGAATACTGGATTTTCTTGCATAAAACAAACAGCTTTCCCCAAAAAGTCAACTCCCCAGAGGTATATTTTTTTGTAACTGGGTAAACTGATTTTCTGCCTGGGATAGAAGCAAACTTCTTTGATTCCTGCTTCACAGTGCAGCAGCTGTTGCTTTACTATTCAGGTATCTGAGGGAGCCAATTGATTTAACAGTTCATTGTCCTTCACTCCAGAGGTATTGGCAATTGTCTCTTCTTTTTAATGGTCTTGACATTCTGCTAATCAAGCTAACCTTACTTAGGGCTGTATTGCTGTCTCCTTTCTGCACCTGGTCTCTTGTCTCCTGTTTCACAGTTTGGGAGACTCTTTAGCTCCTTTCAGAAATCATAGTCACCCACAGAGACCAGTCTTCAGCAACAGCTAATGCTTCAGCTTCAGTTAAACAGGAAAGGGAGAGCAAGCCAGCTGAACATTAGGCTCTGTCCCTGCTGTATGCAGCCATAATTTGGGGGGAAAATACTCTTCATTCTACCTTTCAAAAACAAGGTGTGTTTTATATTCTGGGAAATGTTGTATGAGAGAAAATATAGTAATAAGAATAGTTATAAAACCTACCAAAAATCCACTACCCCATAACAATAATTTACTGTTGTGTAATAAATTAGCATGGAAATCAGGGCATGGGACTGATTGTGAGACTGGTATAAGCAGCGGTACCTAAACCTGTAAAAGCCAGCTACAAAAGCCCTATGTTTCAGTCTTCACTCTGGCAAAACTCCAGCTGAAGTCCATAGTCCAGATGCTGTAACAGGGCAAACATCTTTTTGCTTCAGGATATAGCCTACAACAAAATTTATACCTGAAAAAAACACCTGTAAGTCAGGTCCTAATATTTGTGTCATCTGTCATTGAGAAGATTTAAATGTGTTATTTTAATTTACTTTGTTGAGCTAGATTTTCAGAGGGATGGGACCTGTGAACTACAGCATGAGAAAAACAGAGGGGTAAGAGAAAGTTGTAGAAATTTTGGGGGCATAATTCTCTCTCTGGGGAGACAGACATTGACTTCAGTGGAGCTCTTACACTCAACATCAGTAGAGAATTTGGCTCTGTACTTTCAAACCTTGGTTTTGGCAGCAACATCATAGAGCTGAGCTCACAAGAATGTGTGCCAAGATACATGGGCAGAGCAGAAGCAGAGCTAAGAAAACACGCCTATATTCAAATCTGTAGCTGAGCACAGCTGAAAATAAGTTTTAATTGAGGTGCAATTATCTCATAACAAGAATTGCATGACAATTAATGGCTGCTGGAGACAAACATACAGCTGATACCCTGTATTATTGCAAGCACTCAGTTATAAAGCAAACCATAACATTTGTATACAGATTGAGCCAACTAACTTTGGGAATGACATGGAAGTTGGAAAGGAGGAGCAAAGGTTGCAGGAAGAGTTTAGAGGGTTTAAGAAAATTAATCTGTATGCATGTGGGTTAAATAGGGGTGGTACCTAGGGAAATAATTCCCTTAATAATAAACCATCTTAGTCATAAAAATAGGGAGCACTTTCATGTTGTTCCTTTATAAGAGGAACAGGAAACTGATTGGCAGCAGTCAGTCTAGTGAGACCCACAGCAAAGAAGAAAGTGAAATTCACAGAAAAACAGAACAGCAAAAGCAGAACAGACAGATAGCATGGAGGGACTCACATATAGCTGCAGGGGACCTCGAAGGTTGTCTAAATCCAAACTCTTGCACAGTTCCAGAAATGCTGGATTTTTAGACAAAAAAACCTTTTAGAAAAATGGAGATGGTGAAAGCTCAATTGTATAAAGAACTGATCATGGCAAATATAGATGAGATAATGAAGGTAATTTTTGCACTGTCACATTGGGGAATAAGGAGAAGAAAAGAATGAGGGAGGCTGGCTTTTGCATGGAATAATACCTGAAACAGCTGTTAGAAGTGTTTAATGAGTACTATACAGAATGAAACTGTAGGGGAACCTTCATTTTAGATTACAACCAAGAAAAGGAGAGATCATTTGTGGAAGAGAGAACTGGAGTGCCCACATATCATTTGTAAACCATAAAAACTGCAATAATCAAAAGGCAAGATTATAACATCAGGATTTATGTTTATAGGAGATATTATAGAGACAGAGCTGGTGCTAAAGAAAATCTTCCAAATGTCAATGGCAACTCAGCTGTCTAGGGGCAGAACTAAAAACAACAATATCTAAAATATTTTTTCCTAAAATCTTTGTAGAACCAAGAGTTAATAAAATTCATTTTGTGTAAGGCAAACATTTGACAGCTGAGATCCAGCTGACACAGAAAGTGGTGCTCTCAGACAGAAAAGCAACTACTGGTTGTCAGGGTTTGAATTAGGGGATAGCTCCAGGGGGCTGAGCCACCCCATAAGAGACAAAAGCCCTCTTGTAAGATTTGAAAATCAACCTGGGGGCATCTCTGATTTTATTAAGGCATTGTGATGGGCAGCCCAATTTTTTTCCCAGACCTCCCCCTCCTCCCCTCCAATGAATCAAAGTGTAATTTGAACTCTGCCAGTTGTTCTATTTGGGCCCAACACTGAAGTCTTATCACAAGCTGTTAGCAAGCCACTGCTGAATGCACCAAAATGACTACAAGCACATATTACTGAGAACACAGTTCTGTGATGTGAAATTAAGGAAATCACTACTGGTGGCTAAAATGCTGAGCAGGACATGCCTTTCAGAGTACAGTATATATGGCTCTGTGGGCCAGGAGACAAATCCTTTCAACCTGTTAAAGTAACCTCTTACCTCTGATGGGATGTTTCACTCAATTCAAGAAAGCACCAGCAGGAGGAGATGCTATCAATTCTGCCAACCCAAACCTTGGAAAAGACCAGTGCAGACCTGTTTACTTTTAATGACAGTAGGAATACAGTCACAGTAGATTACTACTTCAGTTTTTGGGACTTGAACTATGTAGAAAACAGGTCATCAAGTAACCATCAATGTACTTTGGAAATTGTGTAATACCAACCAGATTTTCCTTGGAGTGGGTCATGGTAAAGTAGAATGCAAACAATTCATGACAATATGGGAATTTGGAAATACAGCTTCCCCAGCCACCCACAAAACCAATGGAAAGGGAAAGAGAGTCATTAGTAAAGATGGCTATGAAATGGAAAGACAAAACAGACAGAAAGTCATCCTTACCTTGTAGACATGGACCACAGCAGTTCACCTTCCTGAGGCTAGGTAATAACCAAAGGATTAAATAGTCTTCTGTGGCCCAGCACAGTGGTGATACACAGTATAGCAAGGCATTTAAGGGAACACCAAACTCAGCAGACAGCTTGTTAAAAGGAAGCCAAAGACCTGAAGCCTGTCCACCTGAACAGGCCAGAACAGGCCTGTGTTCAGCCATCAAATAACACACAAGCAAAAGTGTGGACAGCTTGGGCCTGGTTTGAGCCAGTGAGGTGTGTGGGGCACAACAGCCCTGCGGACTGTCGGAGGCTGATTTGACCCATGTAGCTGGCAAGTGGCTAGAGCAGCACCCACCAATACCAAACACTGTATTAGTTGATGTGAACATTGCAAAAGAGGCGGGTAAGTTTGCCCTTTGATGGCTCTAAGGGCCTACTCCCTTTACATCAGAGGCATGGCAATTATCTCATCAGCATATCATGCAGATAGACTCCCAGAGGACAGCAGACCACTCAAGAACTCTGAGCCTGCTACAATAATGCCAAAAACTGCAGCTTGACACACATCATAAGGCTACAGGCTCAGGACAGTGCTGAGGACAAAACTAAAGACAAACATAAAAAAGAAACAGACAGGCTCAAAGACTAGACTAGAACATGAACATGAGGCGTAACGGGGTCAGTAGAAGTTATCAGCAAAGATTATATTCCTAGGGTGAAACCAGTACTAGTCAAGTTCAGCCATGCTGGCAAGTGAGCAAACATTACATAGAAGACACAAACAAAAGATGCAGAAAAGAAAAATATTATAATCTGCATTATACTGGGAGACTGGTACACAGATTGTAGATAGGAAGAGGAGCATCCAGAAAGATAGTCTGCATGCACTTGACTGGAATGCTAGCTGTGATTAAAATGCTGCCATAAACAGAGTTTTTAAAAATAGGACAGGTTAGTTTTGTAGATATTTAGTAAGGCTATGCAAGGCTTCAGACAGAACTTCTGATCCAGAGAAGCTTTGGACACTTCAGGGTCCGAAGCAGCACATCCAGGTCGAAGTGCTGGCCTTCTTAGGCTCCCCAAAGTGGCTTGGAGCTTCCAAAGAGCTTCGGAGTTGCCTTGGAGCCGCTTCAGAGATCCGGCCATAGGGTATAATGGGGAAACAATAAAATATCTATAACTTTGTTAGTTTTTCATCTAATTTGGATGAAATTTTCAGGAGTGCTCGGCTCTGCAGAGTACATGAAGTCTGCCAAGTTTCAATAAGATTGCTACCTAACACATGATACCACACTGCCAATAGCAAGCACAGAGGAAATAGTCAAAGAAGAAATCCAAAAAGAACACAGAACACACCAATATGTGGAAAACAGGTTTACCAGCAAATAGTTTAATTTCCTCAGTGACAGAAAGGAATCTTTTCAGAGCTGTATAAATGAGTCTAGCACCTAATTGGTTCAGATAAGGCATGAAGCTCCACTGAGATCTAGATCAGGTCTGGGAAACAAATAAACTGCCTATACACATGCTCAGAGGTGGAGGGAGAGGGGGCATTTTAAATAGAGGAATTCCTGGGAAGCTGCTCTAATTTAAATGCCTCACTGTCATGTGTATTAAGCCCCCAGACATTTAAAAATGGCCATGGGACACTTTATCTAAACCTCATTCAACAAGGTTTAGTTAAAGCTCCCCACAGCTATTTTAAAATGCATGGGGGCTTAATACACATGATACTGCGGCACAGCTGCAGCATTGTAATTAGAATGCAGAGCAGAATATGCTCCAATGTGTTCTAATTAGAATGCCAATGAGCATATGTATAGGCAGGCATGAAGACTTTACAAGTTACATCTACAGAGCCTGTGTCCAGATGACTGATTGACACAGCACTGAATTCAGTATGAAGTACAGTAGCCACTAACTCTCTAACAGTGATGGTGATGGTGGGACTGCTTCCCCTCTTTTGTACATTGGTCTACTAGTTAAAGAACTCACCCCAAATTGGGAAACCTGGATTTTAGGCTCTTCTCAACCTGTGGAAACAAATTTCTATCACCTACTTCTCAGGAAATTCCACACTATGGAAAAGCCCAGTGAGAACATGCTCAAACCCTCCTCTTGAAGCTGGGCCACTGGGCAACACAAAATGCAGGATTTATAATGTGAGAAGGACAATAAGGATGAGGGAATGCAACTCTTTAGTAATGGAGTTGGAATAGGGGGAAAATTTAGGCACTTAGAAAATTAACTCATATTGAAAGTCATCAACATAAGCTGGGCCATATCTGCCACACTTTTGAAAACAGGATATGAGATGGTTTTTCACCTGTCAGTTGGTCATTATGGCTACTGACAGATGTGAAACAAAAAACAGTGCTCTACTGAAAAAAGATGTGTGTTAGTTTGACCTGGTTCCCCAGTGTCCATATAAATCAGGCACTTCGGTAGCACTTTTTGGCACTTTTATCTAAACCCAATTGAGAAAGTGTGGGTCCTTACTGAATGGGGGAGGCAACCTAGTGACAGATGATGAGGAAAAGGCTGAAGTATTCAATGCCTTTTTCACTTGGGTCTTCACAAGCAAGGTCAGCTTCCACACTACTGCACCTGGCAGTACAGTTTTGGGAGAAGGTGGCAGCCCTCAGTGCTGAGAGAACAGGGTAGAGACTTTTTAGAAAAGCTGGACGTATACAAGTCCATGGAGCCCAATGCAGTGTATCCGACAGGGCTGAGGGAGTTGGCTGTTGTGACTCAGAGCTGCTGGCCATTATGTTTAAAAAGCTGTGGTGATTGGGGGAGGTCACAGACAATTATAAAAGGGCACATGTACTGGCCAACTTTAAGGAAGAGAAGAAGGAGGATGCAGGGAACTACAGACCAGTCAGCCTCACTTCATTCCCCAGAAAAAATCATGGAGCAGGTCCTCAAGCAATCCATTTCTAAGCACTTAGAAGAGAAGAAAGTGATCAGGGACAGTCAGCATGGATTCACCTAGGGCAATTCATGCCGGATGAACCTCATTGCCTTCTACAAGGAGATGACTGGTTCTGTGGTCGCAGGGAAAACAGTGGATGTGATATACCTTGACTTTAGTAAGACATTTGATACAGTCTCCCACAGCATTCTTGCAAGCAAGCTAAGGAAGTATGGTTTGGATGAATGTACTGTAAGGTGGATAGAAAGCTGGCTAGATTGTTGGGCTTAATGTGTAGAGATCAATGGCTCGAGGTCTAGTTGGCATCTGGTATCAACTGGAGTGCCACAGAAATTGGTCCTGGGGCCAGTTTTGTTCAAGATCTTTACTAATGATCCAGAAAATGGGAAGAATTGCACCCTAAGCAAGTTCATGGATGACACCAAGCTTGAGTGTGTAATAGAAACACTGGAGGGTAGGGCTCCAGAATGACTAGGATTCAGAGTGAGTAGACAAATTGGAGGACTGGACCAAAAGCAATCTCATGAGGTTCAACAAGGACAAGTGCAAATTCCTGCACTTAGGATGGAAGAATCCCATGCACTGCTACAGGATTGGCACTAACTGGCTAAGCAGTACCTCTGCAGAAAAAGACCTGGGGGTTCAGGTGGACAATAAGCTGGGTATGAGTCAACAGTATGTCCTTGTTTTCAAGAAAGCTAACAGCCTATCTGACTGCATTAGTAGGAGTGTTGCCAGCAAATTGAAGGAAGTAATTATTCCCTTCTATTTGGCTCTGGTGAGGCCACATTTGGAGTACTGTGTCCATTTTTGGGCTCCCCACCACAGAAAGGATCTGGACAATTTGAAGAGAGTCCAGTGGAAGGCAAGAAAAATAGTTAAGGTGACGGGCACATGATTTCTGAAGAGAGGCTGAGGGAACCGGGCTAATTTAGTCTGCAGAAGAGAAGACTGATGTGGGATTTGATAGCAGCTTTCAACTACCTGAAGGGTGGTTCCAAAGAGGATGGAGCTAGACTATTCTCAGTGATGGCAGATGACAGAACAAGGAGCAATGGTTTCAAGTTGCAGCAAGGGTTGCATATTAGGAAAAATGTTCTCACCAGGAGAGCGTGAAGCACTGGAAGAGGTTACCTAGAGAGGTGGTGGAATCTCCATCCTTGGATGTTTTTAAGGCCCGGCTCAACAAAGCCCTAGCTGGGGATGGTCCTGCTTTGATCAGGGGGTTGGACTATATGACCTCCTGAGGCCCCTTCCAACCTTAATTTTCTATAATTTGATGATTCTATGAGACTAATGAACACAACCTTCAGGGTGAGCAAAGATTATTCAGCTAAGCAACAACAACAACAAAGTCCTTTATTACTAGAAAATTTTCAGGGCAGTGTGGTGCCCCATTATAGAAACAACATGCTGTCATGCAGGTTCCAAGAAGAACAGTTAATATTATCTCTCATAACAGAACTATTTTTGTGAAGTTATCTAAATACAGTTTCATTCCAATGGATATTCATATGTTCAGAACAAAAAGAAGCCATATGCCAGATAAATCAAATGCTCAGACCCTTACCCATTGCTTCTTATTCCATATCTGGTAAGGTTCCTCTCCTTTGTTATGGCATAGAAGTCTGGTCATAGTTAGCTTTTAAAAAACAATTTTAATGAAAAAAATGGAAGGAAGGAAATGTTTATCTTTGAAATCATGGCAACATGTTTTGATTGGTTAAAGTTAACAGAATGAGGTTATTGCTCTTTCCTGGACATTGGACGGTCACTGCACAGGAGCATTTAGTTGTTGGAGAGGTAGGAGAGCAGTGATTAGCTATATCAGTCTGAAGTCATTCAGAAAGTAGGGCAGGGTGACACCTTATAGACTACCTGGTTCAGAGAGGCATAAGCTTTCGTGAGCAACAAACTGCTTCACCAGGTGCTATGATTGGACTTACAGAAGGAAAGGGTAGTATACAGAGAGGAAAAGGACAGGGGCAGGGGATGCTGCAAAGAGAGGTAAAAAGTGGGTTGACTGGATCAGAGTATACTTGCATCTTGTAGACTAAATAAATCAGAGACGCATAAGTTTTAACAAGCAGTAGCTTCTTTTACCAGATATCATGAAGAGACTATAGGGTATTTTTTCCTGCAGTTTCACATTCAAGTTGATTTTTAAGGTGTCTTTGTTTAAGGATGGCTACTGTGAGGTCAGTTATGTCCAGAAAGATAAAATCATTTTCCATGGGCTTTTGTGTGTTACTAGAATTGATACTGAAGTGATGTCCATTTATTCTTTTATATAGGGATAGCCCCATCTGGCCAATGTAGACAGCCAAGGGGCATTCTAAGCAGGTGATGGCATACATGCTGTTGGTGGAGGAGCACGTAAATGGACCTTACATGTTATAACTCATGTTGTTTGGACTAGTACGATGTCTGCATTTGTCCAGCAGCAAAGCTGGCATCTGGACTTATGGCAAGGCCTGATGCCATAGTGATTATTAGAGTTAAACACACTTGCTATACTGGAAGTAATGAGTTGTGCCTACTGTCTCTTTGAATTCACAATGATGACACATTTGTAGCCCTGATTCTGAAAACCATGCTAACCAGACCAGGCAAGAGAGGGTACTAATGACCTCATCACCCTTCACTAACTTCAGCAAACTGTTAACTCACCTAGAATGTGAAATGTGGGTCCCAGTTCTCATGCCCACCCTCCAGTTTGATTTTCCATTGCCAATTTACTTCTTTTTTTCTGTCCCTTTCTTTCTGCCTTTCCTTCAGTAATAGAAACTTGTTTAGTATAGACTGCATGATTTGTACCGCTGCTGTTAGTTGATGGCTAATGAGGTATCTAAAAGCAATTCCCTGAAAAGTTCAATACCAATATACATTTGCCAGTTCTTGAAGGGTCTGATAAGATTATGTTCTTTCCTGCATCTCCTCAAGTAAATCACAGAAAAAAGATGCATCTACTATTTCTGATATACCTTTTCCTCCCATTTTGTAAGCTTCTGTATCTTGTTCTGCCTTCAAGAAAACAGGATCCAGTAACAAGACCTCCAGCCCATCTCAGCTACATTCTCCTCTTTCCCTCACAAAAGTACTGTTGTTACTAGGCATCATATTATCTAAAACACAGTCAAATAGCATGTTTCCCCTTAGAAAACCCCTTTACAGAAAAAAAGAGAGAAAATAACTGATATTGTAAAAGTGAAATGCTTTACATTTCAAACAGTTTAACTGTTTTTTCTTGTTTTTCTGCATCTTTATTCATGACTCTTAATGGTCAACATTAAAATGGGAGTTCAGGACAAAACCATTTAACATGGCAAGCATGAAAAAGGTCTTTATTAACATCTTATCTCTTGTTGAAACTGATCTGAGACTTATACTGTGCAATTATAAAGAATGTACTGCCAATTAGATAAAAAATATTCTCTTATTTGGCTAAAAGATATGCTGAAGGAGGAAAAACAGAGACCAATTTTATGTATGAAGATACAGCTATTGCAAGAACACATGCTCAGGGACACAGACAGGTCTGAATAAGAAGGAGTGTCTGATGCCTGAATTAGCAACATGTTCCCCTTCAGAAGCAGTTGTGAGGTCAGTCTCCTTCTCAATGCAAGAGGGCTCCATCTTCTAATTCATAGGCGGCTAACCTAAAGCATACATGCCATAAGGGGCATAAGAAGACTCTGCATGTGGCATGTAACAGACTAAGGAGGGGGGGACAGAGGAAGATAGGGCTGTGTGAAACAGCACCATTTCATTTTGACTTGCATTTCGCTGTTTCGAAGAGACAGTGTTTTGTTTCAAGTTTTGTTTAATTTCAAAAGCACTATTCTGTTTAGTTTTGTCTAAACTGTTTCGCTGTTTCGACGCTGTTTCGACGTTTCACCCATAAGCTATAATGGGGAAGCACAAAACTGCCTATAACTTTGTCATTTCTTGGCA
>NW_017729027.1:35638767-35664098 GCF_001723915.1 Gavialis gangeticus
ATTTCATTTTGACTTGCATTTCGCTGTTTCGAAGAGACAGTGTTTTGTTTCAAGTTTTGTTTAATTTCAAAAGCACTATTCTGTTTAGTTTTGTCTAAACTGTTTCGCTGTTTCGACGCTGTTTCGACGTTTCACCCATAAGCTATAATGGGGAAGCACAAAACTGCCTATAACTTTGTCATTTTTTGGCAGATTTGGGTAAAAAGAGCAGGAGTGGTAGCCCCTTCTGAGGGCATGAATTCTGCCAGCTTTCAAGGAGATAGATGCAGGGGTGGGCTTTCTGGGAAACTGCACCTCAAGCTGCTTCCAAACAAAACTCATGTCACGTGTGTGTTAAGGTATAGCGAGCTGAAAACTGCAGGCATGATAGCCCCTGTTGAGGTCATGAAGTCTGCCAGCTTTTAAGGAGGTAGGTACAAGGTCTTCTGGGAAACTATGCCTCAAGCTGCTGACAAGGAAAACTCATGACATGTGACCTTGTATGTGCTATGGCACACCCTCGCTGGCACTGGGGCCTCTACACAACACAGTAGCATGCCCCAATGAGGTCTCCTCCTCCCCTACAGCCTCAGTTCAGTTCACCACTTTAAATGACAACAGGTAATAGCTTAGTAAGCAACCCAGTAGCACCAGCAGCATCTCAGGCAGCCAAACAGTCACAGTCAATCTCAGAGCAGTCCTTCCCCCCTCGTCTCTGTCCCTCTCCTTACTTTCTGTTTTCCTGCAGGCAAGCCCACCTTTGAAATTTTCAAAATGTTTTAACTGCCATTGTTTCATTTCGAGGCTGTTTTGAAGCCCTTTGTTTCATTTCGATTTCGCTGTTCTGAGCTCATAACAAGTCTAAACAGTATCAAAATAAAACAGCAAGCAAAATTTCACACAGCCCTAGAAGATAGGGCAGGAAGCATAAAGCAAAGCAGCAACTCAGGAAGGGAGCAAAAAACAGAGCAGCAGATTGGATGGGAGATGAGGATCAGAGTGGCACTTGTGAAGGCTCAGGGCTTAATTTCTGGGGTCTGCTAAAAAGGTTGGCCCTACTATTCTAATTTACCTTTGCCTCTGATTCCACATTAGGCCGAGGTATTTCTGAATAAGATAACCATACTGTTTTAGATGACAAGGACATTCTTTATAACTCTAGCTCTTGAAATTTATATGTCTACAAATGATTCATTGCACAATGTGCAGATCTGTTCCTATGTTGCATTTTCATCTTGGAATGAACTTCTTTGTCTTAAAACATGGCTCCTGGTATTACTGTGATCTATTTTCTACTTATAAAAAGCCTAAATTATCTTACATAAACATCTTAATAAAAACACTGCTTGATTTTGCCTGTCATTTCCAGAAGTTGGTTGCATGCTACTTGAATCCTTCTATTTACATATTTTAAAGCACTGGAAGTATCCTTAAGGTGATATTAAAATTAAACTTTTTCTTTTTTTATAAAATAGTTTTTCATTATTTTCTATTTCCAAAAGCAACAACAGTACAAGGAGCTCTATAAACAAACAATAATGTGCAAAATTTATCTCAAATGCAAGCTCACTGAGGTCAGTTATCTCTGAGATAACTTTAGTCTAATATTTGCCACTATAAGAAGAGTTGAGTATTATTCATTATATGTATTACTATTGTGCCTGGAGATTCCAAATGAGAGAAGAATCCTGTTCTAAAGAGTTTACATACTACAGAAGCCAGATAGAGGGTGGAAAGAGAAATAGAGGTACATAAAGATGCAATGATATGTCCGAAATTACACATTTGTCAGAAATAAGAGTATAGTCTATGTTTCCCAAGTCCCTGTTCAGAATTGTATCTATTAGACAAAGCTGACTTTCAAGTGTATCATATAAGGTCAGTCCAAAGTTCTTGAATTTTCCTATATTTTACATATTTTTTCATATTTTATATTCCAGTTCTCATAGATTTTGCAGCATGATGCATTCCCCCACTGTTCATTTATTGGTGGCCCTCTGGGCTTTCTGCTTTTGGGAAATGCAAAGTTTGTCATAGGAAAATAATACATGAAGCAATTTTGTCATGTTAGTACACTAGTTATCTAAATTACCTGGCACACTGCCTACCAAACAGTGATATCATATTTTGTTCTGTCCTCCATTCCCTAACAAATGTCACATCTGTTATCATTATCCGGTACCAGTGACAAATCTTGGCATCATTTTCATCAGAATTTAAAAAAAAATCTGGATCTGGAAAGAAAGGAAGACGAAGCACTGATCTTTGTTCTCCACATTAATCAAAATTTCTTTGTAATCACTAGAAGTTTGCTCACTACCATCCCCTTTTCTGGTTACAGTCAGAGTAGTCTGACAGCTTGGAGGCTTCTGCTGGATTTTATTTAACCATTTTGAATTCTGTGCACCACAAGAATTGAGTTTAAGAAAAGATGTGGGGCTGAGCAGGGATCCTTTTGAAGTATGCATTTTCCAAGTCTCAGTTCTTTTCTGAGGTAAACCCATATAACTGCATTCAAGGAAGGTAATGCATTTTTTGAAGCAAAAGAATCTTTTGACATAACCAGAATTTAAAACCATTCTTCCTTGAGGGACTATAGTCATCTCTCTGTGGTGGTGGTGGTAAATATCTTCTTCTCCATGTATGTCAGGATCATTCATGCATATATATGTATTAGATTCCTTACATCTAAAAGGAGGCCATGGTAGCAGAGCAGATAAGGGGTTTTGCGACAAATCCAGAAGTGTGAGAAGTGTGAGTAAGAGGCTCACTCTAGACTTGTGCCAAAGGCCACGCTCAACTATGAAAGAGTGCTTGGCCCTTTGTATTGAAGAGTTCAAGGCAGCCAAACATGAAGGTAACGACATAATTCCATTGTGTGCTGCTAGCTACAGAAACCAGTGTGTCATAACATGCTAGTCATTAGACCTTGGCAGGTGCAGTAGTGAATCTATCCCAATAATATTGCTCAAGCTTAACAGAGGTCAGACTTTGTTCCCAATTCCTTTACTGAAGGTCTGTTCTTTGTTCTAGCCTGAGTTTTATTTCCATGGAGAATGTTTTGAATGCATCTGTCTGTGAATGACTTTCACAGGGTACATGGTAAAGGTTAGCCAATTTAGAAAAGGTCTGCATATTCACAGTTTTCCAATGAATATAAACATTTTTGATACTTTGTGAGACATACTTTTAGATGAGTCAGCAGGGAGTATTCTCATGCTATGGAGTCATGCCCATAAATAGGTTATTCGATTCCAATGTTTTACCTAGTCTGGGTGTGGCTGGCTGCACTAAAGCAATTGAGAAACTATTTGGAACAGATTGGCGAAACAGAAATTTCAGTGAAAACCATTTTCTCGTCATTTGTTTGTTACTGAGGACAGAATGATATTTTAATCATAGTCGTATCAATATTGTGGACTTGTGGTCTTGATTTTTCCCTCCCCTTAAAGCTGAGTAGTTCCATATAGAAAAGGCCTCCTGATCTTATTTTTATCTGACATTATAGAGGAGTCTGCTATGTCCTTTCTTTGAGGAAATAATTGCTCATTTCAATTTGAAAGAAAGTTTATCCATTCTACTTTGGAATAGTTTACCCTTGCTTAATATTTTATCTATCCTGCACACTTTACTGTTCAGATATGTTCTTCTGTTTTGTGGTCTTTGTGGCTGAGAACCATACACACTGCCTCATAAGAAGTAGGTTCAATCAAAAGGCTGATTTCCCATAAGAATGTGTATTGACTACATAAAAGGTCATTGCTGAAATTGTCTATGGATCAAAGATATACTCAATGGAGAAGGATCGAAGGCTAGTACTATTCATTAATAGTCAATGATTCACTAAAGGAACATAGGACAGCTAAGACTTAGCACAATGGAACCTTTCAAGAAAACTTTATACAATTGATTTCAGAAGAAAGCCTGTTTGGCCATCTGAGGTTGTATGATCACAAGTAGCAATTTAAAATGTGCAAAGGAAATGGAACTGGATTGAGACTCAAGCCCACCATCTTACCAGCATCCCTGATATTATTGTTTAGTTTAATCAGTTAATTACTTATAAACTTTCGTTCATATAAAACCACATTTAACAGATATATAAAAGACAACATCTATTGGACAATATTTTAATCATGGATATAAGAATAATATCAATTTGTCTACTTTAACACATGAATAATAGCGCTAACAACAATACACAAATAAATAAATAAAGCCACACTTTAAAGAAAATCTGCAATCATGACTACAGTGATCTCTCTGTATAGATTACAGATTTATATATTTGTAACTGGAATACAAGCCCAGCCTTCAATTACAACCACATAGGGTTGGATTCTCATTTCACACAGGGTTTGATTACTCATTTTAATGCAATGTCTCCATGTTCACCAGTGGATTTACACAAATGTAAAGCAAGGTGAGTGAGAGGATAATCAGTCACCCACAGGATTCTGCTACACCCACTGATATTTTAATGGCTGTTAGAATACAGTGTGCTTAGGAAACGAATACCCACCAATCTCATACAAAACTGTGTAGCCAACTGTTACAAGTCTGGGGCCAAATGGCAGGCTGGCACCATCCTCTGGTTCCTGTCCCCTGAGTGCTTCCTCCCACTGTCCTGCCACACCTTGCTGTTATTTTAGAAAATGGGTGGGAGGTTATCCAAAATTCAGGGAGATCTACCAACAGATTCATTTTTCCTATGGTGCCTTATGGGCTGAATTTGGGGCCTCTGACCTCCCCTCCCCTTCAGCTGTGCCCTTGCCTCACAGTCTTTATCTCTGCAGTGCTACTTCCCTGCTCCTGAAAGTACTCTCCATCCTCTAAGTAATTGTGAGTGCCTCAGCCCTCTTGGCCTGGGCTTCTTTTACTTGGCAGATCCTTTTTACCACCAGCCCACACAGCAGTGTTCTACCTGTTCCTAACACCCCTGCCCCCTGTTCAAAGTCCAGTGTGCCTTTCTGGCTCCCCATGTGGCATCTTCCTCACCACCTTCCGCCACACCCTTACCTCTCGTACTGCTATACAAAAGAAAAGAAAGAATGCAAGCTGCTGCTTTGCAACTCAGACCCATCCCTCTTACTAGGGTAATAACTCTCTACGAGCTGACAGCAGGATGCTTAAGTCCCATTTTCTCCCCTTCTGGAGAAGTTAACTGTCTTTCCTAGGCTTCCTCCACATAGCTCCTGGAGTTCTGGCTTTCACCTACATCCGTTTGAGCTGTTGCCTTTCTGGGTCCCTCTTTCTCTCTGTCTAGGCAGATGCACTTCTAGCTCTTCCATCCTCCCCTCACTCCAGAAGTTCCCTCTTTTTATCCATCTCTGGATTGCCTCTGGTGACTCATCCACCTCTGCTATCAGTCCTCAGAGTTAATGAATCACTGGACTCTGCCTCCTGCCAGCTGTGGTCACAGCTTATAGCCCTCATCTCTGTCTGAGTCTCACTCCCGTGAAGAGTGAGAAAGAGAAAGTGGGTGGAAAAGAGAAAACTGAAGCACTTCAGCAGTATTTTCCTTTTCCCATAGCAGGGCATTCAAAGCCCTTGTTACATACTTCCTCTTCTTTCAAACTGTTGTGGTTTAGTTAGGGTCCATTTTGGTCTGTACTTCCCCTGCTTGTTGTCTGAGCTATGAACACCCTCCAGCTAAAATGTGTCTTTTGGTAATTATTATCCTCCCGTCCTTCACTGGGGGCCAGGCAGGAGATCTCCATTACCTGATCTTGTTTTTTCCCTGTGACCGCCTGGCCTCAAACATCTGGATGGCTAGTGATGTTCACCCTACCATCTCCTGCAGGCTGTCGAGTAGATGTTTACTCCTGGAGCGGTCTCCCCCATTCTCACCTGCCGTGACTTTGAATGTTCTATCGCTGGAGGGATCCGACCACTTGGGGTCCCTTGGCGGTGTGTGGTCCATCCGGTGGTCATCTGTGGGGCTCCACCTCCCCTGCACCCTGACCTCACACCAAGCCTCAGCAGTTCACTATGGTTTTCTGGCCATAATCCTAACACTGTTGTGCCCCCCGGTTACATCGGTCTGGATAACCCTCTCTTGTCTAGAGTATTAGCTCTCGAATGGTGACCTGCTTGAACAGTCCTGGATTGCCTGTGGTGTTTAACTTGGGTCACAGGGCTGACTCCCCTTCCCCCAGGAAAAAAAGCTTGACCGGGGTCCCAAGCAAAGATAGGGCTCAAAAGAGCTCTGCGACCATCATCCCACCTGTGTCACCTGGCCCTATTCCTCAGCCCTTCCAAAAGGGGGAAACACAAATACCAACCGAAAAAAACCCCACTATTGTTTCAAGGGACCTGTGTGGTCCCCTTCTGCCAGGGTACCAGTACCTGATTCTCTAAGGGTCTGTCAGGGGCTAAAACCTACGTGTGACCAGGGTAGCTGGTGGTCTCTCACCCAGGTCATCTCCCCCTTTACCCAACCTTCTATGGATTATAGCCCCGCTCCTTGTTTCTCTTGATAGTATTGTCTCCCTTTGGGTGCCTCGCAGCACACCTCCGGGGACACCTGGTCACTTCTCACACTCAGGGTCAGCATCCCATCTCTCATGACCTCTGTGCACCACCCTTCATGCTGTCCCTGCCTGGCGTCTTCCAGGGAGCATCTCTTCCGCCTTTCTGGTGCCCTCGACGATCCCACCTGTTATGGTGTTGAGAGCCATGTCTGGCTCTCCAGTCCTTCCATTGCTGGTGCCGGTGTCAGGCTCTGCGTTCCCTCTGCTGCTGTCATTGGTGTCAGGAGCAGTTTCTAGCTCCTTGCTCCCTCTGCCGCTGTTGCTAGAGTAAGGAGCCACTTCTGGCTCCCTGCTCCCTCTGCTACTGTTGCCAGCATAAGGAGCAGCCTCCACAAGCTTTTTTCCCTGAAGGGACTTCCGGGAGGCACCCAGTGTTGGTGGCTCTGATCTCCCCTCCTCTCCACCTTCACCAGCGGTTTGTTTTATTCCTGCTGGCCGGTGATTGCCGATGACATCACTGGCTGGTCTCAGCTGTATAAAAGTGTGGCTGACGATCCGCGTTGGTTTCTTCTCTTGTTTCAGCTGCATCACAGGTCCTGCTGCAGGTAAGTACTTTCCTTGTTTATTTTTCATTTTCTTTTCCTCAGGGGGTCCTCATCCCTGGCAGTCCCCATGTGTAATTTGGGGTTCTTTCTCCCATTCTCCTCCGGGACATTCCCCAACAAAGATGGCATGTTCTCTTGACCCTCTCCTTCTATCTTAGACCTTTGGGAAAAGAAGTCTGCACTGGCATTTTCTCTCCCAAGACTATACTCTATAGAAACAATAAGGTTGTAGGCTCAGTGTCCCCCTCAAATTATGTTTTTGATGACTGTAACCATCATAGTGGAGTGTGGTCTGTAACCAAAAGGAATTTGCCGCTTAATAAATTATATTGGAATATTGCCACAGCCCACTTGATGGCCAAGCACATCTTCTCAATGGTCGCATATGCCAGCTCTGGCAGGCATAACTTCTGACTTACATAGGTAATAGGCACCTCCACTCACCTTCTTTTCTGAGACAGCATTGCACCTATGATTATGTTTGAGGTGTTTATCTATACTAAAAATGGCTGGTTGAAGTCAGGGGTGTTTTAATACTGGGTAGCAGCACAGGGCTTCCAAGGCCTTCTGGAATGCATGTTGTGTCCCTTGGGACTACTGTTCTCTCTGTGGTGTGCATCTTAGACAAAGATGTGGTTATTCCCAAGAACTGGGGAATGAATTTTCATCAATAGCTTGCTAGCCCCAGAAATGTTCAGTCCTGTTTCTTCATTGCAGGCCATGGATATATCTTTAGGGTCTCCATTTTATTCCCTAGTGGATGTATATGCCCCTTACTTACCTGAAGCCCCAGGTACTGAACTTCCTCTTTCCTCAGCATGCACTTCACCATCAATCCAGCTCTCCTCAGCTCCTGCAACGTGGCCCTGAGCATTCACATGTGATGCTCCCACTAGGTCAAAAAGACAATCACATCATTACACCATCAGCAGTGTAAACCTGATGTGTAATCAATAACTGATTTTCAGGGATCCTGGTTTTCTCTGATTTAAAAATATATCAATTTTCAGCTTAAAAAAAGTAACCCCAAATCCACATTTTTCCATGATTAAAATGAAACACCACTATATAAAAATATAAATATAGTGGTGTTTCACTTTAATCATGGAAAATGTGGATTTGGAATTACTTTTTTAAGATGAAATGTGAGGATTTTTTAATCAGAGAAAACCAGGATCCCTTTTTATCAGTCTTTGAAAAATAGCCATGACCCCATGTATCCTGAAGGGCATCCTCTTAAATTCAAATAATTCATGAGGCATGCTAAATGCTGTTTTTTCTTGGTCCTCCATAGCCAGCGGGATTTTTCAGTAACCCTTTGTCATATCCACAGTGTATGTATACATGATTTACCCTTTCTTCTCCACCATTTTGTCAATTGGTGGCACAGAGAACCAAAATCATTCCTGAAATTGCAACATAACCTGAGGTTCTCATCTACCTTTGGCACTCCTCCATTGGCTCCTAGATTCAGTTATCACCCCCTTTTCTATCATCCGTCTGGTCTTCATCCTAACAGACTTGTTCAGCTTTTGTGGTTTTTGCCTACATGTTTCACTACAACCCTGGGTGGGGTATGTACACAGTGTTTTCCTGGGAAATTCCAGGTTCCTTTCAGAACACATCCTTAAACTCTTCTACCAGCTGCCTCATTTGATATTTCTGGGCCTCTTTTAGCTGTGCTGCCACCTACTTGCCCCCTTCTTTGGGGGTCTTAGCTCTAGTCTGGGCATGGTGCTACTTAGAGGCCCTCCTGCTCTCACCAGGTCTTTAGCAATGTCACATGATAAACTTGTCTTTGTTTCTTTCTATCCGGTTGAAGGATCTCATAGTCCGTGGGGTCCACTTGCCAGCTTACCTCATAAGGCTATTATGATTTCAAATTTCTGCTTGCATGCTTTCAGGTCAAAAGGTCTGTTTTTTGACAGTTTACAAAAGGCCCAAGAATATCGCATACCATCTTCTAAGTTACCTCCAGCCTTTTCCTTAGCTGTATTACCTATTCCATTGAGGTTTTTGCTTGAGTTACGTGACCATCCCATCCTTCTCTCACCACATCCAAGAGTTCTTGTGGTTGCTTCTCATAAAGTAGCTCAAAGGGTGAAAACCCCAAGGATGCCTGGGGTGCTTTGAGTGAACATTAAAGGAAGTATTCATTGGCTCCATTTCTGTGGCTCATCTGTTATGAACTCTTTCTGCATTCCCTTCAAAGTACAGTTGAACCACTCAACCTATCTGTTGGTCTGTGGGTGATAGACCAGTATTTGTAACTGCTTTATCGTCAACATTTCATACAGGTCCTTCAACAGATTGGGCATGACATTAGTCCCTTGATCTTTTAGGATCTCTTTCAGGTGCCCTACCCAAGTGAAGATTTTCAGGAGTTCTTCATCATCCATTTCCAGTATTGACACTCAGAGTTAATGAATCACCAGACTCTCCCTCCTCTTGCCTTTGTTCCCAGCTTATAGCCCTTATCTCTGCCTTGGGGGTGGGGGAGGGCAAAAAGAGAAAACTGGAGTCCCTCAGCAGTATTTTCCCTTTTCCCATAACACAGTGTTCAAAGCCCCTGTTATACCAGCATATCCCTTGACTATAAAATAAATTATACCTGGTATGGTTCCAAGGTTAGTAGAACAAACCATTCCAACAGACTATATTTAATACAAAATATAAAATAAGTCTATTGTTTCCTTTTATTTTGGATAATTTTATGCAATTGTAATGTCATTTTGGCAATTACAGAATTAAAAGACCCTGCATGTAATTATGCCCATTCTGTATGTCATAAGCTAATAAAAAACACCACTGAAAGAAGTGGTTAGCATTAGCAGAAGATAGTTTTGAACAATTCAGTGCTTAAAAATTATAAATCCCTAAATTGGTATTCTAATTGTGGCTAGAAAAGTGCTCAGTCCATTTAAGCCAAGAAACATCAAGCCTAACAAGACCCATCTAAAAAACCTAACACCCATTTAAGAAATTATGTACTTGAATATATGCATTGGATTGCAACAGTAGTGATGAAATATAACAAAGGAATAAGCAGCATAGTATAGCTTGCACATTAAACCCAAGGGTTACCATACATAGATAACATCTTTCCCACACTCTCTTAGAGAAAGGAGATCTCCATGTGAAAAGAATATTAAAATAGGTGTTCTGATGCTTCACTACTTAAATGCTAACACTGACCTTCTTTGGAAAATGATGCAGAACTTACTAGGCTAGGGACAGACATTCAAAAAGCCTGAGCCTGAATTGATTCAGTCTTTGCAGGTTAGTCTAACCTGCAGAGAGTGAAACAATTTGCAAGTGGATAGACATTCGGCACATGACTGCAGTGGCTGAAGCCACAAGCCCTGGGATGCTAGAGCAACCTTCTCTTCCATAGAAAAACTGAGCTGGGTGGGGGGGGCATTGCCAGGCCCCAGCAGGCCTTCCCCTGCAGCTTCCTGACAGCCATGATTCCCGGCACACAGGGATGCCCTGAGGCGAACTCGTCCCCAACTTCCCTCTCCCCCACCGCCACTGGGCTGGGAGAAGGGCCCTGTTTGGTGTGTGGGGGGGGGTTCTCTCTCTCCTCCCTGTCCTGTGATGTGGTGGTATGGGGGCCTCTGTGAGGTTGCCTGGCACCAGAGGGGGACTCTTCCCCCCTACTTCTCCCCCATCACTGTGGGGTGGGGAGGTGGGGCTCTATGGGATGCTGCCCAGCCCCAGAGGGAGACTTCCCCCACTCCTCCATTCCCCAGGGCAGGAGGGGGCTCTGTTCCATGCTGGGGGGAACTTTTCCCCCTCCTTCTCTTCCCCACAGAGGGGCAATGGGGGTGTGGATCTCACCTGGGCAGGGTGTATGTGTGTGGGGTGTGAGGGAGAGTGGGGGGGTGTAGGGATCCTCACACACTCCCCACATGGTGTGCAGCTCCTCCTTCCTGGCAGCAGCAACAGGCAGGGAGGCCAGGGCTCTTGTGTCTGGCTCAGGCATGGCTCTAGCCAGTGCTGCATGGGGAGTGGGAGCAGAGCCTGCCTTATCCCCATGACTCTGCTCCCTGAGCCTGCAGTTCCAGCCCTCTCAGTGAGGAAAGACTTGCACTGGAACCAGCTGCTTTCCCCACTCCCTGCCATGTAGGGTCCCCCACTCTGCCACTAGTAGAGGGAGCCCCATTCCCCACAGTGTGGCAGTGTGGGGCTTCCCCTATGTGAATGTCGAGCTGCAGGTGCACAACACAGAGGCGTGATAGAGGCAGCCAGCCCTGGACTGGGGACGAGGAGCACAGCCCTGTGCAGCCTGCCTGGCCACTTCTATTCCTGGGGCTCCATGCTGAGCACCTGCAGCTCTGCACTCACAGCAGGAAGCCCCCTACCCTGCACTGGACAGCACCTCACAGAGTTCCCCTCCACACCCTGGGAGGAGGAGGGGTAAGACTCCCACCCAGCATGGAACAGTATCCCAGCCTCACCCTGTGGGACAACCAACTCAGCATGGCCCCATTAAGGTGAAGGGGGCAGGGAAAAGGGTTAATTCCTCCCTCCATACCTTCCCTGCAGCTGGGATCTACCAGCTCCAGGGACCACCATTGCAGCCTCCTCCTCTCAGCTCCCCAGAAGACAGGCTGAACCCGGATATGGTGGGGGAAGAGTCATAGATTCATAGACATTAGGGGCTGGAAGGGACCTTCCAAAATCATTGAGTCCAGTCCCACTGCTTTAGGCAGGAAGCCTGCTGGGGTCAAATGATCCCAGCAAGAAAAAACATCCAGACACCTTTTGAATGGTGCTTGCACCACTTCTGGAGGGAGTCTGTTCCAGACCCTGGACACACAGACTGTAAAGAAGTTTTTTCTTATGTCCAGTCTTAACTGGCTTTCCAGAAGTTTCATAGATTCATAGATGTAGGGTCAGAAGGGACCTTGCAGATCTTCTAATCTGACCCCCTGCCCTGGGCAGGAGAGAAAACGGGGCAGAAATGACGTCAACTAGGTAATCGTCAAACTTCCTTTTAAAGACCCCCAAGGTAGGAGCCAGCACTACTTCCCTTGGAAGTTGGTTCCAGATCCTAGCCACCCTGACTGTGAAGTAGTACCTTCTAATGTCTAGTCTGAACCTACTCTCTAACAACTTATGGTTGTTATTCTTTGTTACTCCAGAAGAACTTGGGGAGTTCTTAGGGGAACAAGGTCTCTCCCATTCCCTGATGGTCCCCCCTAGTAAGTTTATAGATGGCCACCAGGTCCCCTCTCAGTCTTCTCTTGTGAAGGCTGAACAGGTTAAGGTCCCATAGCTTCTCCTGATAAGGTCTGCCCTGCTGGCCCTGGATCATGCGAGTGGCCCTCCTTTGGACTCTCTCAATGCTGTCCACATCTCTCCTGAAGTGCGGCACCCAGAACTGGATGCAGTACTCCAACTGTGGCCTGACCAATGTTGCATAGAGGGGGAGGATCACCTTCTTGGCCCTGCTTGTGATGCAAGCCATTTGTGGCCATTAGACCTTGTTATCCCTTGGAGAGCCCTGGTGAACAACTTTTCTCCCAAGTCCTGATACACCCACCTAACATACTTGTTGGCTGCCTCCAAGTCCCCCCTGAGCTTTCTCTTCTCCAGGATGAAGAGTCCCAAGTCCCTCAGCCTCTCCTCATAAGACTTGCCCTCTTGGCCTTTGATCATATTCTCTCCTTTGCACTCTCTAAAGCTTATCCATTTCCCTGCTGAAGTGGAGGGCCCAGAACTGGACGCAGTGCTCCAACTGTGGCATCAGTAAGGCTGAGTAAAGTGGGAGGATGATGTCCCTGGTTTTGCTTGAGATGCATCTGTGAATGCATGCCAGTGTTTGGTTTGCTTTGCTGGCCATGATATCGCACTGATGGCTCTTGTTCATCTAGTGGTCAGTCAAGTCCCCCAAGTCTCTTTCGGTTGTGGTGCTAGTGAGCATAACACTGCTGAGCCTATTAGTATGCTGCTGGTTCTTCCTCCCAAGGTGGATCACCTTGCACTTCTCTACATTGAAGGCCATCAGGTTTTGGTCTGTGCCCCTTGCGAGTGTGTCCAAGTCAGCCTGTATCCCCAGCCTGTCTTCCGATGTGACTGCCTTCCCACATAGTTTAGTGTCATCTGCGAACTTCACTAGTCTACATCTGATGCCCGAACCTAGATCATGAATGAAGATCTTGAAGAGTACTGCCCAAGTACCAAGCCCTGAGGGACATCACTGGTCACCTTGCACCACATTGATTTGCTCCCATCAACTAGTACTCCTTGGGTCTGACCCTGGAACCAGTTTCCCAGCTATTGGTAAGATGGTCAAGGCCATAGCTCCTCAGCTTAACCATGAGAACATCATGACAGACTAAGTCAAAGGCTTTCTTGAAATCCAGATATATGACATCAACCTCATCTTCCTTGTCCAGGGAATGTGTCACCTGGCCATAGAAGGAGACGAGGTTCATCAGGCCAGAACTGCCAGTAAAAAATCCATGTTGGCTGGCATTCAAAAGGTTGCCTTCCATTAGCCTGTTGCTGATGGATCCCTTGATGATTTTCGCTAGGACCTTTCCAGGGATGGACACCAAACTGATTGGCCTGTATTGCCCTGGGTCTTCCTTCCTTCCTTTCTTGAAGATTGGGACCATATTGGCTCTTTTCCAGTCTCCCAGAACCTCTCCCAAGTGCCACAGAGTTTCAGATATCTTCACCATAGGGTAAACTACCATGCCCACCAGCTCCTTCAAGACTCTGGGGTGCATTGCTTCCGGGCCCACAGACTTATGGTTGTCTAGCCTCTCGAGTTGTTCCCTCACCTGATCTACATCATTTGTGGGCCCATCACCTGTTTGCTGGGTGTTTTGTGTCCTGTCTGACAGTGTGACACCCTTGGGAGGGTGGAAAACTGACACAAAGTAATCATTTAGGAGATTGGCCATTTCTTGGGCATCAGATGTCAGCTGCCTGATTTGATCTTGCAGGAGTCCAATGTTGCTTTTGTGCTTTCTGTGGCTTCCCTTATATCTGAAGAAGGACTTTTTGTTGTCCTGGATTCCCATGGCTAGTCTGAGTTTGGTTTATGCCTGGCTTTTCTGGACTGCTCTCTACATGTGCAGGCTAGTGCTGAGTCCTCCTTGGTGATGCTTCCCATTTTCCATCTGGTGTAGGCCTCTCTTTTAAGATTCAGGAGTTCCCTGTTTAGCCAAGGTGGCATCCCTGCCTGCTGACTGCATTTCTTGCAGGATGGGATGGGCTTCCCTTGTGCTTCAAGGACTGTATTCTTAAGGAATAACCATTCCTCATGGACTCCCCTTTCCAAGGGGGCATGGCCTCTTGGTGCCTGACTGACCAATCTTCTGAGTTTGTGAACATCAGCCTTCACAAAGTTGAGGATTTCTGTTTTACTGAGGGATTTGCCCACCCTGCATTGGACAGAGAAAGTGATTAGTTCACGATCGCTGTCACCAAGCTTCCTCTGGATCCTCAGATCGCTCACCAGATCATCCCCTTTGGCCAGAACCCGATCCAGCAGTGCATCTCCCCTAGTAGGCCCGTAGGCTTCTTGTGTTAGGTAGAGGACACGAATGCAAGCAAAAAAGCTACGCAACCAGTCAGACTTATCCATGTGCTCTTCCCTCATGATGTCAGGGAGGTTGAAGTCCCCTATGACGATAATTCATTGGGAGCGTGCGGCCTCAGCCAGTTCCCTATTGAATTCACAGTCCAGTTCTTCTCCTTGGTGGGGAGGTCTATAATAGACTCCTATGAGTATATCTCCTTCCCCATGCTCTCCCCATATTTTAAGAGGGGAAGGAGGGAAGAATGAACCCCCTCCCTGCCCACTTTGCCTTAACAGGGCCATGTCAGCCAGTATCTCCACCAGGGAAGTCCCTGCTCTGGCTAGAAAGCATAGGGGTGTGGTCAGTCCTGTGGCTGGAACAGAGAGCCCTGCCCAGCCCAGCGAGCATGCCAGGATGCTAGTGGAGTCTGGTTTATCTTAAAGCAGCAAGGGGTCTGGGACAGACATTACATTAACTGGTTTGAGCCAAATCAGT
Source organism: Gavialis gangeticus (assembly GCF_001723915.1). Lineage (NCBI taxonomy): Eukaryota > Metazoa > Chordata > Crocodylia > Gavialidae > Gavialis > Gavialis gangeticus. The sequence continues at coordinate 35,653,858 of NW_017729027.1, forward strand.
TAAGTGTGATACTACATTCAGCCAGGTTTATCTCAAATCAGTTTTGGCCATTTTGAAAATGGTTTATGTGCACTGAATGTTCTGTTATGGGTTTAAACCAGTTACTGATCACTTAAACCAGTTCATATGTGTAATGTCTGTCCCTAGTCCTAATGAAAAACATATGTTTAAGAGCTAAGCATCTATCTATCTATCTATAAATATATATATAAAAGGGCTTTGTCTGTCTGTGTTTGTCTGTCCATAACACTCTTTAAATGTGAATAGCTTGAAAACTGTAAGAGAGAGAACATTTATGTCTTCAGAGAAATTTCTTTGCTAAACCTTAGCATCTGTTTAATGACCATGTCAGGATGATCTCAGCTTCCAAAATTTGGGGAAAAAAGTCAGGGGCCAGGGCTGTTTCTACTGAGCTCCTCCTGGGAGGGTGCTGGGAGCCTGGTGTGGCAGCCAGGGCAGAGGAACAGGCCAGCTGAGAAAAAGCAGGAGCCGGGCAAAGGTGTGAGGCAGTGGGCGAGCAGCAGTGGCCCCATCCTGAGCCCTGAACAGGAAAGGTGCCCGGTGGTGGTGCAGAGGAAGCCCCCAGGCATGGGAGGCTGTTGCAAGGCATGGATCTTGCCCTTGCCCAGCAAAGAGGCACACAAGTGGCAGCTGGGTGGCAGCATGGGCAGGTCAGCCTCCAGCCTGCTGAACCAGAGTAAGTACAGGAAGGGATTGGTATCTTCAAATGTTCAGCCTATTTTATTTAAGTTTTATAAATGTTTAATTTATTTAATAAATATAAAAAGTAAAATCTGTTTGTTTTTGTTATTTGTTTCATAGTTGGTAGGGTTGGAAGGGACCCGAGTAGATCATCAAGTCTTACACCCTTGGCAGGAAAGAATGCTGGGGTCAAATGACCCTGGCTAGATGATTATCTAGCCTCCTTTTCAAGAGCCCCACCTCCCTTGGAAGTTGGTTCCAGATCCTAGCTGCCCTGACTGTGAAGTAGTGTTTTCTGATGTCTAGTCTGAACCTACTCTCAATCAACTTGTAGACGTTATTCCTAATTACTCCTAGTAGTGCTCAGGGGAACAGGGACTCTCCCATTTCCTGCTGATCCCTCCTGGTAAGTTTATAGATGGCCACCAGATCCCTTCTCAGCCTTCTCTTGTGGAGGCTGAACAGGTTCAGGTCCCATAGCCTCTCTTCATAGGGCCTGCCCTCCTGCCCCCTGACCATGCGAGTGGCCCTCCTCTGGACCCTCTCCACGTTGTCCACATCCCTCCTGAAGTGCGGCTCCCAGAACTAGATGTAGTACTCCAACTGCAGCCTGGCCAATGTCGCATAGTGGGGAAGGATCACCTCCTTGAACCTGCTCATGATGCATCTGTGGATGCATGACAAGGTGCGGTTATCCTTACTGACCACATCCTCACACTGGCAGCCCATGTTCACCTTGGAATCAATAATAACTCCAAGATACTTTTCTGCCTCTGTGCTGATGAGAATGGAGTTCCCCAGCCTATAGGTATGCTGCTGGTTCTTTCTCCCTAGGTGCATTACCCTGCATTTGTCAGTACTGAATCTCATCCTATTCTTATCCACCCACCTCTGTAATTTGTCCAGATCTAGCTGTAGCCTGTCCCTACCTTCTATTGTGCCCACCTCTCCTCACATCTTAGTGTCATCTGTGAATTTGAACAAGATGTTTTTCACCCCTTGTCCAAGTTGCTGATCAAAACATTGGAAAGTGCAGGCCCAAAGACCAAGCCCTGGGGGACCCCACCGTCCACATCCCTCCAGGTTGAAAATGACCCATCCACCACCACTCTCTGGGTGCGGCCCTCTAGCCAATTTGTGACCCATCTGACTGTGTAGACATCAACACCACAGTCACCTAATTTTTTAATGAGAATGGGGTGAGAGACAGTGTTGAAGGCCTTCCTAAAGTCCAGAAAGACTACATCCACTGTGACACCTGAAATTCATCTATCTTTCTTGATGGGCAATTCACTAGTTATTAATAATAGTGAGAGGGGTTTTTTTCTTTAAGCAAGTTATGCAATAAGAACTTGTGTGCACTTTGCCCCTCTATGATGGGGCTCCAGAGCTGTGAGGAAAAAGATATTCTCATCCTGTAAAACATTCTGAGATGTCAAAAATTTTAAGAGTGTTTTTGATCTTTTGGGTATTATACTTGGTATTTGTGCCAGGGAGCTGTTCCCAGAGTTCAAGAACAGGTTAAACAAATTCTTTTTTAGAATGGCTGAGACAGGGATGATCCTGCCATAAGCAGCAGTAAGATTAGATGACTTCCTGAGATCCTTTCTAGCCCAACTTTTCTATAATCTTATATCTTTGTCCTGTTGTTCCAAATCAGGATGAAAAGCTGGAATTCTGAAAATATTTATGCTCCAAAATAAAAATTTTTGATCTAAACTGTTACTTTTTTAGCCTTTTAAAAACATATTCATTTAACTGTTAAAGTATTATGTATTAACTGTTATTAATTCATTTAGCATTAATTTCAAAGCAAGAAGTTTGAATTTGAAAACTAAAATTAGAAAAGGGTTTTTTGAGTTTAGAATTTCATTACAACTGTTGCTTTCCCAGAAAACATTTTGGTTCTGATGCAGTGAGATTTTTCTGACAAAATAATATTTTTTGATCTATTTTGGCCAGCTATATTCTGTACATCACTTTTTAACCCTGCTGATGCTTCTCTTTTCTTTTAAGAAGTGAATATTTAGATCAAATATTTTTCTAAAAGGTATTACTACAGCATTGTGCATGTTCAAAAGTTTTATTTTAGAAACAACATACCAGGAAAATATAGCTGCTAAATGTGTAGAAGAAAGGATTAGACTGATATAGGCCTCATTATAGTGGTTAGAAGAACAGGGTCAAATAGAGGGTAACAAGTTCAAGCTAATATTAATTACTGATATGGGTGCCACCCAACTTGAAATTCTTCAAAAGGATTTTTTTTTTCAAATGTGCTTTTGCAATTTTGAAACTGAGTGCCTTTAATATATCTAGAAATACTACCATCTCTTGACTACGAAAACCTTGGCTACTATATCCAAACTTTTCTCAAAGAAAAATTGAGGTCAGTGAAATAATGTTTGTTTCCTTTGCCCAGAAGTGACAATTCACATGGTAGTTTTGCACATCTCCATGGCAGAGGCATATAACACATTATGTAGTGAAGTTAGCTTCTTATCTAGGACAGTATTTCAATTGCCTCTTCAGTTACAAAAGTAACTCTCTCTGTGAGGGACATATAATAAGATGTTGCTTTAAAAGCTTAAGAATTTGGATCTATAGGGTTTTGACATGCACATTTACACAAAACTATTACTTTCACAGCCCTGGAAACTAAATTTTCCATCTACTCGGCAGGTATACTGTAGGGAACTTATGTTGATTCTCAAGACTGGCACAGGTGAACTTTCTTTTTAGAACTGATAGGGGTAATTCAGTCTCTAACCTTGTCACTGTTACCATTCATGTCTCCAGGCAGAGTTTTTGGCAGGGTGGTGTCCTTGGACGTGTTTGGAGGCCAGTGGCTGCTAGCCAGTGTATTCTGCTCTGTGTCCTTGCTTGGACCTGTACTCCTGTCCCTATTTTCACATTTGTTTTATCCCAGAATCAGTTGTTGTTTCCCCTGTAGCCTCCCTAATTAAGGTAGTTTCTTGGTGGACTTAGGTAATATGCCATGGTATAATAAACAAGCTCTCTCTGCCACCCAAAAGTTTCTCCTGGCTTCACCCAGACTGTCTCCTGGGGTGTCACACTTTCTGGAGACTGTGTATCCCGGTGGACTTTTTTTGTCAAATAAGGGACAGATTGTGCAATTTACTGCTTATCTGTCTGGATAAGAAGTTTCTTCCCTTGTTTTCAGGTTGGCAGGGTATGTGTATATGCTGCCTGTTCCCTTTAGATGGAAGAGCACTCTAACTCAGGCCCCTGAATCTTCATTCAGGGCTGCATGGGAACTAGAGGCCTACTTACTCAAGGCCTTGCAGTTTTTCTTGTTCCTTCAGTAGTATTAGGAACAGCTCTGTGCTCCCCCAGCATTTTTCCCTATTTCTTGACTCATAAAAAAAAAAAAGAAGGGGAATTAAGTAATCCTATCAAACAATGCTACAGAGTTGAATCCATCCTACAAGTGTCAAGCCATTTTGGCAACTTTAAAACCTTCATTTCTGTGGAACATTTCTTATACAAGTAGAGCAAAATTAAGCCCCTTAAATTAGAGGCAAGATCAAAAGCTAACAAATAAATTGATATTCCACTGCCTGAATCATGTACAAACTTAGTTTAGATTTCTGAAATCAAGAGACATGCACAGTCCTACTGCTGCACACAGTATATATTACAGTGACTAATACTGACAGACATCTACAAAGCATTGTTTTTTCCTTTTAACCTGCAATCCAAGCAAAGTAGGCCAAGTCCTAGTTGAGGAATCCTAGTTCCAGTTTTTTGAAGGAGTTCAACCAATAGCTAAACAGGAGCAATTTATTTATTAACATATAGGTGGAGCTCTTTCTTTCTCTGTCTTTCCTGAAGGTTCTAATGTTTGACAAGGAGAATGTAATGTAACATTTCTGCATATCAATAAATGGAAAACTAAGAGGAAAGTACAAAAGGATATGCTTGTGCTTGCTGAAGGAACAAAGTAAAGTTGGGTCAGCTGTTTATAAAATGGCTACCTAAGGACTGTCCCTGCTTGTCTCTGACAAATTTAAAGGGACTGTATGCAAATAAGTATACTGGGGAACAGTTCCTTAAAAGGGTCATGTACTGGTGAAAATTAATAGGGACCAAGGACCAAATCAATAAAAGGACTTGAATAGCATAGTTGCCCTCATAACCCTCTGTGGCATGACAGGACCAAGGGGTGCCGTGAACTCCCCTAGTGCCCCCTACCATGTCAAGTCGGTGTCAACGCACCCTCACTGTCTCGCCCGTCACATCTTTGATGTCTTAAGTGTTTGGGGGAGGCTGCCTTTTCTATCTAGTTTGACACGATGCCCTGATGTATCTTGGCCAATGCTCTGTCTAGTTGCCCGGTGCACTCCAGTCTTATGGGCTATGCATGGCTCCTACAATCACCCTTGTCCTCACAGGTCCTCTGTCTCATCTCCATTACCCATGCCCTCATGGACGCTCTCCGGCTCGTCTCCCTATTTGCCTGCGCCCTCTCGGGCACCCTCCTAGCGTCCCTCACGATCCCCTGCCCGCACTGGGGCCTTGCCTCACAATCCCCACAGTCGAGGCTCAGGTGGCCATAGCTGTGCCTGGCCTCCAGACCCCCTTCTCAGGTCTTGCGCCCCACTGGGGCTTCTCACCTGCGCCTGCACTGGGGCTTTTCCCTCATGATGCTGCCCACACTGGGGCCGGGGTCAATACACCCCCAAAACACAGCGCCCTCTCCAGCACCAGGAGCCCCCACGCTACTGGGGGGCTCCTACGAGGCCTCCTCCAACCCCTACAGCCTCACCCAGTCCTCCAGTCAATAGTAAACAGAAACAACCAACATAATAACGCAAGCCAATCGGCTGTAACTCAAACATAAGCCACCTGGCTAAACCCTAGCTCTAAACAAATGCTCTCTAACCCACACCATATTGCACCCATAACTAATGACTTTTACCTCCAGGCCTTTCTCCTTTCTTGGTCAAGCTCTTTTCCTCAGCCTAACGGTACCCCTTTGACCCAGCTGCCAGTCAGGAGAGGGAGAGAGAGAGAGCCCACAGCCTCCTGTTTCTGTTTTATGGTGGTCAGCTCTGCCCCTTCCGGTCAGCTGACCCACCAGGTGTTGGCCCTTAGCTCCTCCTGGTTGCCCCTAGCAACCAGCAGCTGAGCCCATACTACTGTTTTTCAGTAGCAGGCACCTTAGTGCCCTGCTACACCCTCATTTAAGACATCTTAGTCCAAAATTGCTCTCTCTAAAATTCCTGGTCAGATGTTGACTAACCATGGAGACATAGTATCCAGAAGTGCATCAGCTTTCAACCTTTAGGTTCTCCAGAAATATAAATTTTTAAGCAGATCTAGAAGCACCTCAAGCTTGACAGGGCAGATATGTATCTTGCTGTAATCTACAGCCCACAGAGATCTTAAAATATCCCTCCACTCATCTGAACTGATATGTTTGATCCAGTAGACATTTTTCAGAGTATACAAGGCAGATTAGACTCCACAGGAGATGAAACCCAAAAAGGAGGTCATGTTCTCCTTACTATTATTTCATAGCTCATTGATTACAGCTCTCACCTGGGATGTACCTTGGCCCTTAAATCCCTCCTCACTGTGTGAATGGAGTTTGAATTAACATCAAATACCTCTCCAGAGAATGTCCTGATTGCCAGGTTATAGGCTTGTTTTCAAAGGGTAATTCCCTATCCCTCCTACTGAAGCTGTTTTGCTCCAGAATAGGCTGTAAGGACAGTGCACCTTAGCAAAGCTCTGAAGTGTGTTGGTCAGGCCATCCAATGAGGAGAGAAGAATCCTGGATTCCAACTCTTACTACTAACACAGTCCTTGCATTTTGTTCAGTGACTTGTTAATGTAAAATACAAAGGCATTGTTGGGAACAAGGCCTGCTCCTCCCAATTGCAAGCAGTCTAACTATTTGGGCCACAGAGTCATTCAGCCTATATCAGGAGCAAAGCAGCCTAAACTCTTTACAGCAGAGTGGCACAGCTTTAGCATGAGGGGCAGAGAGTGCTCCTTTCCCCATTCAGCCAAACTTATCTGGTGATTAGGGCACTCTTCTAGAAGAGGGGGGAGGAGGGTTTTTATCTCCTTAGGATGAAGAAAGAATTGAACTGTGGGTATCCTACTTTCTAGGAAAGAGATAACTGTTAGGCCAGTATAGAAATGATGGATGGTACCACCAGTTCCTCCTCCTTGGGTGGCTATATTTTTAAGTGAAAGGAAAGCAATCTGATCCATTTATTGAAAGAGTGGTGGTAGACAGAAGATGCCTAAGCTCTGGACAGCTTAGGTGCCTCAAGTTGAGATCCAAAAATCAGCATACTAAGAAGGAAAGCATTGATAGCTAGACAGTCAGAAACACTGATGACATGGGTGTTTATTAAATTCCATCCTTCCCTGTTGCTCAAGCACCTCTCTTGGGCCATAGGGAGTTGCCATTATTTACCTGGGTCTACATCCTGGAACCTCTTACTGAAAGCAGACACTTACTCACTTCCTTTCCATTAGCTGGGAAGAGAATTGTATTTGGGTCTCCCATTTCCTGCATAGCTTTTGTAACTAATAGAAAAGGGATGGCACCATCACTAGTTGTATTTTAAAACAAAGCAGAAGATTCCATTGCATTTTGTGAGAAGCTCAGGCTTTCAGTATGCCCTGCATTGAATCCCTCAAGGGTCTTAGGCAGAGGAATGCCTATTTCCTTTCAGGCTTAAGTGTAGAGTGACCACCCGTCCCTAATTGGGTGGGGCAGTCATAGATTCATAGATGTTTGAGTTGGGAGGGACCTCAGTAAATAATTGAGTACGAACCCCTACCCTGGGTAGGAAAGAGCGCTGGGGTTAGATGATCCCAGCCAGGCACTGTCTAGCCTGCTCTTAAAGACCCCCAAGGTAGGGGAGAGCACCACCTCCTTTGGAAGCCCATTCCAGATTCTGGCAACCCTTACCATAAAGAAGTTCTTCTGATGTCTAACCTAAATCTGCTCTTTGTCAGTTTGTGGCCATCGTTCCTAGTTACTCCAAGAGGCACCCTGGTAAACAGAGCAACTCCTATTCCTTGCTGCCCCACCTCCCTGGTGAATTTGTAGGCAGCCTTCTCTTGCAGAAGCTGAAGAAGTTCAGGTTCCTCAATCTCTCCTCGTTCGGTTTTGCCTGCAGGTCCCTAACCATATGAATGGCCCTCCTCTGAACCCTCTCAAGGTTGTCCACATCCCCCTTGAAGTGCGGCACCCAAAACAGGATACAATACTCCAACTGTGGCCTGACCAATGCTGGACAGAGGGGAAGTATCACTTCCCTGGACCTGTTTGTCATGCACCTGGTAGTGCATGATAAAGTGTGGTTAGCTTTACTGATCACTTTGTCATATTGATGACTCACGTTCATCTTGGTGTCAACAAAGACTCCAGGATCCCTGCTGTGCTTCTGAGAAGGTCCTCCCTCAGCCTGTAAGTGCGTTGGTGATTCCCTCTCCCTAGGTGCAGAAATTTGTACTTGTCTTTGTTGAACTGCATCCTATTCTGTTCTGCCCACTTTTCCAACCTGTTCAGATCTGCCTGGATTCATTCTCTACCCACTATTGTGTTAACTTCACCCCATAATTTAGTATCATCTGTGAATTTGGACAGAGTGCTCTCTACACCCTCATCCAAGTCACTGATAAAGACATTGAACAGCACAGGTCCAAGGACCAAGACTTGCGGGACTCTACTGCCGACATTTTTCCAGGTTGATACCAACCTGTCCACTCCCACTGTCTGGGTGTGACCCTGAAGCCAATTTGCCACCCAGCTGACCATGTAATCATCTATGTCACAGTCTCTCAGTTTATTTATGACAATAGGATGAGATACCATATCAAAGGCCTTCTTAAAATTCTAGTAAATGACATCTACCATGACTGCTGCATCAAAGCATTTTGTGACCTGGTCATAAAAAGAAATGAAGTTAGTCAGACAGGATCTACCTGCTATGAATCCATGCTGGTTGCCCTTCAACATTATATTTCCCACTGGACTCCCACAAATGTGATCCTTAATAATTTTTCAAAGGTTTTCCCAAGGATAGAGGTGAGACTAAGCTGTCTAAAGTTACCCGGATCTTCCTTCCTCCCCTTATTGAAAATAGGGACCACATTGACCCTTTTCCAGTCCTTTGGGACTAGACCTGAACACCATGAGTGCCCAAACAGCCTTGCCAGTGGCTCTACTATGACACTGGCCAATTCCTTCAGCATGCTTAGATGAAGATCATCCAGGCCTGCTGACTTAAACACATCCAGTCCTTCCAAGTGCTTCTTCACCAAGTCAGTGCTAACAGTTGGTGGGATGGTGTCCCTTTTATACCTGCCTGTTATCCAGTTGGAAGATTTGTCTTGATCTATGTTCAAGAATACAAAAGCAAATAAACTCATGGAAGAGTTTAGCCTTGTCCCCACGATCAGTTACTATTTGCCCTACTTTGTCCTGTAGGGGTCCTATGCTACCCTGTGCCTTCTTTTTACTCCCTGTATACCTGAAGAAGGAATTTTTGTTGTCTTTAATTTTTGTTGCCAGGCTAAATTCCATTTCTGCTTTGGCCTTTCTAACTGTCTCCCTGAAAGTGTGGGCCAAGTAGGTATACTCCACCTTGGTAGCTACTCCTTCCTTCCACAGCCAATATACCTCTTTTTTGCCCCTAGGCTTTCCTGGATTTCCATATTCAGCCAAGAGAGATTCTCAGCCCCTTTTCCCCCTTTCCTGCACAATGGGATTGTCTCATAGTTTCATAGTAGCTAGGGTCAGGAGGGACCCGAACAGATCATCTAGCCTGACACCCTGCCACAGGCAGGAATGAATGCTGGGTTCACAAGACTCCAGACAGGTGATCATCCAACCTACTCTTGAATTTGCCCAAGGTAGAGGTGAGGACCACTTCCCTGGGAAGTTGGCTCCAGATTTTGGCCACCCTAACTGTAAAAAATTGCCTTCTGATATTTAACCTAAACCTATTCTCCATCAGCTTATTACCATTGTTCCTTGACACCCCAGGTGGTGCTGGGGAGAAAAGGGCTGTACGTATTTGCTGTTGATCTCCCCTGATGAGTTTGTAGGCAGCCACCAAGTCCCCCCTCAGCCTCCTCTTGCTGAGGCTGAACAAGTTCAGGTCCTTCAGTCTCTCTTCATAGGGTCTGTCCTGCTGCCCTCTCACCAAGCGGGTGGCTCTCCTCTGAACCCTCTCCAGGTTGGCCACATCCCTTTTGAAGTGCGGTGCCCAGTACTGGATGCAGTACTCTAACTGCGGTATGACCAAAGTTGCATAAAGGGGGAGTATCACCTCTCTGGACCGGCTTGAGATGCATCTTTGGGTGCATGACAAGGTATGGCTGGCCTTGCTGGCTGCTGTCTGGCATTGGCGGCTCATGTTCATCTTGGAGCCAATAATGACTCCAAGATCCCGTTCTGCCTCTGTGCTTTCAATAGGGGAACTCCCCAGCCTGTATGTATGCTGTGGATTCCTTCTCCTGAGGTGCAGCACCCTGCATTTGTCTAC
>NW_017729027.1:35664266-35676509 GCF_001723915.1 Gavialis gangeticus
TAGTCCTCAGGCATTGCTGAATGCCCTTGCTGAGGCAAGGGGGTTTCTGAACACTCTTAGTCCCCTTGCTTCTCTCAGGGACTGTTATCTTTTGGGCCTGGATGATCTCCCCTTTAAGCTATGATCATCTCTTACGGAGTCCCATCTCCTCTACCTTCTGGGCCCTCAGTGCCTCTCCCACTAGTCTCCTAAGCTCATTGAAGTTGGCCCTTCTGAAGTCAAATCTCCTTCTGCACCTGAAGGATTGCTCCCTTTAGGAATGACCACCCTTTCTGGACTCCCATCTCACCAATGTTCCTGTATTTCAGTGCCTCTCTAACTAATCTCCTCAGCACACTGAAGTTAGCCTTTCTGAAGTCAAGCACTTATGCCCTACTGGTTATCTTTCCCACTGTATGCCGGATAGTGAATTCAATCAAGTGATGGTCACTGTTCCCTAGGTTACCTTGTGTCTGTAGATCCCCCAGCAGGTCATCCCTTGTAGCCAACACCAAGTGCAGTAAGGCATTTCCCCTAGTAGGACTGTATACCTCTTGTGCAAGGTGAAGGTCCCGTATGCAGGTTAAGAACCTATGTGAATGGTTGGATCTAGCTGGCTGCTTCTCCTAGCAGATGTCAGGGTAGTTTAGGTCACCCATGACAACCATGTCCCTTGACTGTACAGCCTCTGAGAGCTGCCTTGAGACTTCCAGGTCCAGCTCATCCTCTTGATGTGGTGGCCTGTAGTACACCCCCACTACTAAGTTCTTTTCCCCCCAAATCCTTGTATTCTGACCCACCTTACCTCATTTTGCTCCTCCTCTGATCCCATCTTGATTATGGAAGATGTATATTGCTCCTTAGCATAGAGAGCAACACCCCTCCTCTTTACAGTTATGAAATGAAAAGATCAAGTCCCTGCCCTGGGCTGAAGGACTCTGAGACAGCAGTTGTCCCAGCTTCTCCTTGACACAGTCAAACCATTGCAATATCATTGGCAGGGATCCAGGTTTTTTGCTTGCTTCTTGGGGGTGGAGGTAGTGGGATGCAGGGGGTGCCATGTGCTGGTGTGCACATGCACACGTGCATGTGGCCAGTAATACAGCCAGGCAGCAGTGGAGAGCAGCCCCCTCAGCTGCCTACAGGTAAGTCTATAGCTGGGAGGGAGAGGGAGGGGCATAGGCAATGCAGGGGGGGTTAGGGACCAGATTGAGGCCCCCACAATGAGGGAGGATTGGTGGCTCGGGTCTGGGGCGAGGGAGGGAATGCCAGCTGCAGAGTCCAGCTAGGGAGCAGCAAAGAGCCACATGTGGCTGGTATAGGGAGCAGCTGAGGGGCTGGCTCCTCACTGCTGTGCATACTCCTGGGGAGGGGAGCATGGGGGGCATGTGCCCCCCAGATTTGTGCATAGGGTGGAGGTGGATGAGGGCTGCCCACTGAGGGCTCATGGCTCCCCATCCTGCTGCCCTCCCCTGGGGCCTCCATGGCTGATCAGGTGGGTTCCGACATGGAGGGCAGAGCAGGGTGTGGGGCTCAGTGTCCTGCTTTTGCATTTAGAAAAGGTGGTCACCCTATTTAAGGGTGAGCAAGGCTCCTATATGCTCAGACTTGTCTGAAAATTGGCAGAAGTGGAAATCTAGGCATGGGAGAACTTTAAAATGAAAAAGGAATGGGGGTCCTTTATGACTTTGGGGACCACATCCACACCCACACCCAGGTAGGCAATAGCTGAAAAGTATATTCCAGGATTGAAATTTTTGACTTAGGCACCTAAATTCCACCTAAGTTCCTCATAAAAATCTATTTTTTAAAAAAATATGGCCCGTAAGCACATATGAAAATCCCACTATAGATATCTAACTGTATCATTTGAAAACCTGGCCCTAAATTCTGATCTGATGCCACACAGGAAGACTGTGGAAGAACTAGGAGCTAGACCCAGATCTCCTTAAAATACCACCCTTCCTGAAAATCAGGAAGCAGGACTGGGTCTCTCTCAGGTATACCTCAGGGTATCATTTGTCCGTGTGCTATTTTGGTGTACCAGCTGGAACTTCTAATATTAGCTGGAAGTTGGGAATACATTATTAACTACACTTTACAGGACACAGAATCGAGGTCATACACCGACTGGGGTTTTTTTCCGTATTCATTTAGAAAATTCCCAATATATTAAGGCAATACACAGCATTTCCATGATAAGACACAGTGATTCAAAAGAGCATATAATCAGGTTCCTATTTTTCCCTTGTTCTTCTTATGATAATTGTCCTTCTTATGCCTCTGTCATAGTCAGATTAAAACCAAATTAATTATATGTTTTTATGTACCATTTATTTCTAATTGCTTGCTTGCCAAACTAAACCTCAAAGCAAACTTCCCATATTTAATTTTGGAAGCTGTTATAGGGACATCTGAAATCCCTGAGCTGTTTATTGGCATTCCCTTAATCTGAAATCATTCAAGAATTTTGTCAGGTCCTTTAAAAAAGAATGCTATTCTATGGACTGTGAATTGTATTTGGATAGTAAAGCAGCTTTGGGAAGAGTAGCAGTTTGTACAGCTTAAGCAAATTAATAGCCTGTTATAGTCTTAAAACTTCATACAACCCCTACAAACACTAGTATGCAAGTGGTGCTAGCCATAGTTGCTACTGAATCAGCTGCTACTGAAGCAGTACCTAAATCTCAGTGTGTTGGGATTGGGCATTTCTTTAGGAAATTAGTGAAAAAGAAGACTTATATATGCAAAGGTGACTTAAGCAGCAAACAAGCATTTATTTCTAGTGGTAAAAAATTTCCACCACTGGAAATGATTGTGGGAGAGGGAATAGTATAAGTGTTCAACCCACTCCTCACTCCTCTTCCCCTGCTCCTCTTGTCTTCCTCAGTCCAGTGCGATATGGAGAAAGTATGGGAAGCAGGACTGCAACCTCCCCGGACCTACTTCTCAGACCAGAGACCCTGTTTTAAAGAGCTAGTAGGGAGCAAAAAGCGGCTGCTTCTCTGCTGGCCTCCCAGTGTCTGGAAGCCAAGCAGAGTGAACAGCATGAGAAACCCCCACCAGATTCTCAGATCAGGGATCCCAGTCAGGGGAGCAGGCCCAGAAGGGGACTGGAGCAGTGAGACAGAGCTCCCAACTCATTCACCTGACTGGACAGCCACAGGGAGAAAATGGGAGGCATTGTCTCATTGCTCCAGGCCGCTTCTGCCCTGCTGCTTCATTTTCCTGCCTGACCAGACCAGGAGAGAAGTATACAAGTGCTAATTCTTGCAAATAGGAGCTCTCTTGCAAGGGAGATCTTCCAGGCTGACATGTGGAAGATTTTCTTCTTGAAGCAGTATGTTTTCCCTAGGAGAAATTGTATGAACGTTCCTATGCTTGTCATTAGTGCTGTCCAAACTGAGATTCTCCTAGTAGAAAAGTCACACTTGGACATAGCCCTTGTTACACTGAATAAGGTTTATGGAGCATTCGTGTTAAAGAATCTACAGAGCCCCTTGCATGGGTAGGTTATTAATAATTAAGCTTTGTTTCAGGGACAAGCTTGACTTTTAGACAGTGTGTTTTCATAAATAAAACTTCACCCTTGCTTCAGCTAGAGAATTTACAAATAATTTTCCCCCTTAAATTTTTCTGCCACCTTGAATAGTAACTGTAAAAATATCACTGGAATCATGAGGGGACTTTCTATTTATTGTCTCTTTCTGATATTTAAGTGCAAATTCTCTGTTCACAAAACCATCTTTTTGCCAACAATAAAGAATCTACCCTGGAATGTGTTGTGTGGCTTTGTGCATTGCTATGAGTCATAAAGATTTTGGAAAAGAAATTGCTAAGTATTTGGCTTGGACAGCACAGAATTCAGATCACTCAGGGCATTTATTCATGTGCTCCAGGAGTTGGGGGGAGGCGCTTTAATTACAGTGGCTCTGAGGCTTGTAGCTTTTCTTTTTAAAAACAATAATTGTGCTCAATATGGAAAACCTGTCTATACTTTCTAGTATTTTACTTGCAATCATAGCTTGCTTCATCCAAGTGCTGAAAATTTGGCCTCTTAATTGACAGCAATTTGTAGTATATTAATGTACACTTTGCTTTCCTCAGGCACTTGGGAACACCATTTTTTTCTTTTTATGGTAGTTTTCTTCTAGTTAAGAATGCTATAGAAGTGTATCTAACTATTGTGGTGTAAAAACTCTGATCTGAATTTTTTCTTAAATGAAAATATTCTAAGGATTTCAAGGGTGTTAGCGGTTTTCACTACTCCACTGAGAAAAATGGTATTTAATTACTCAAGCAAAAACATATTGACATATGTTCAAAAGAACACTTCTTAACACTTGAAGCGGATGAGGTTTGCAAGATCGTACCTTTTGTACTTCATATAATTATGGAAGCTAAAGCAGGTTGCAGTGATGCAGGGAATTATTTAAAATTAAAGAAAAACATTTTGATCTTAGAGAAAAAACATGGTAAGCTTGGATATTTATTTTCAGAAAAATAACTTTTCTGTGTAATGCTTGACTCTGGTCTTAATTTAATCCACCATTTATTAAAGATTTATTGCTCAGACTTTCTCAAACTCCCTCCAAGAGTCAAATACACCCTTGAGTATCTAGTTATGCCAGGAATGAGTTTCACCCCAAAAGTTTTCCATAAAACTGAAATATCACATGAAAATTTTCTTTAGAAATAAATTCACTCTGTATAACTGATATTTCTAGGATAAAATGTTTAAAGCTTATAAAGAATTAGGCCAAGATTTTTGAAAGGCATTCTGATGGCTAAAGATACAGATAGGCATATACTGGAATTTTCAAAAATGTATTGGTGCCTGAGTCCCATAGGAAGCTGAGAACATTCACTTTTAGATGCATTTTTGATTTCTAAATACTTTTAAAAGTGTGCTGTTATCTGTCTGTGACTTTTGATATTATCTGTGATTTTGGAAATGGAATTTAGATCTCTAAATCACTTAGATACTTTTAAAAATGCCTCAGATCTGGGAATAATGGTGTTATAATTCCTGCTGCTTATTCTCTTTTTTGGTAACAATAGTTTATGGTAACAATAATACATTTAAAACAGGCCTGTTTTTGAGTGCTGGACTTTCTTTATGGAAGTGTAAAGCAACCTCATGTATTTGGATTTTGGCTCATAGCTTCCTTGATACGGTTTGATAGTGCTTGTAAAAGTATATGTAATTAGCAGACTAAATTGGATTTGTGCAGCCAAAGACCAACTTAATTTACTGATAAATTTTGTGTCATTCAATATACATGGTTATAAATAATTGATCTGAAAAGAATGCACACAAATTATTGGCTTCTACAGTGAATAAAATATTGCCTGTTAACTCCAAGATTAATGGCAGTGAATTCTACTCTAGGAAATTTCTCCCTGTAGAATTTTATAACACTCTTGAATCTGATTTATGTCTCTGGTAATGATCAAGCTAAAAATCTGTGTGACCTTCTAAGTTAGGCAAGCCTAGGCAATATGATGGATACTAGCTCTCCCTAAGGCTGTCAGGAAAAAAGGTTATCCTGATCTAGAACTTGTTCTACAAATGCAAAGGGCCAAATTCCATATACAAGTAAATTGCAGTGCAGATGATATCCTCTATGTAAGTCAGGTAAAAGACAAGCATTATTGGTTGCAAGTAGCTTGTACCCATGCATCTTTCAATGGATATGTAAAAGAGGAGGAATAACCAGATGAGGCTATCAAGAAAGGATGGGGGTGACATTATCTTTTGCTCTCCCATTAATTTCTTATTTTGCATTTTTACCTCTTTCTCCCTTATTCTGTATGTGAGGGATATATTAGGGTAACAGCAAAGCAGATATTCTGTTAATAATGCCATGAAATTCAGTGTTACATTGGTTGAAGTGGGGTTTTTTTTGCTCCAGATCCGCACATAATATATGAAAAATTTGTACCAAAGTAAGATAAAAATCATGCCAGAATGGAATCTCCACTTCTGCGGCCTGTAAAGTAATACAGAAATCTCTCTTGAGAGAATATAATTGTTCCTTTAGATGCAAGAGTTTTAATGCTAGGCCTTGTTGGTGATCTCAAGATTCAAAGGACGGCTCTGTTTTGACTTTATTTTCTAGTACTGTTCATTCATAAATACATCAGGACAGGACAGCTCCATAGTGGATCAATTTGATTGAGGACTACATGCCTTTAGAACAAATAATGATTAATTCCTAGCTGAGCTCTTGAGGCTTCAGTGCAAAGTAGTGTTTCCATCTGAAACAGAAGGAGGAAACAATTAGATTTTTGCATTTGTTCTTCCTTGTAAAGCACTACTCAACGTCTGCTTCAGTTTTGCTATCCGCTTAGTGTCAATGTATTTATTCTTATGCATGCACTTATGTTTGCTTGAAAATTACACGAAGGTGCATTTGAAATGGAATTTCCTGTCTGACAGATCTGTTATGCTCAACCAAATAATGGTTTGTACTCGGGGTGTGCAAAGCTGGCCCTATTCAATTCAGATTTGGCCTGAATCAGGAACAGTAATTTGATTAGTTGATTTGGATCACTGTCCCTGATTCGATTAGAGAATCAGCGATTTGGCCATATACACAGCTTTAAATGTTTTTTTTACATACCTTGAGGTACCAGCACAGATTGTGAATGCTGCAGTGCTGGGGTGGATGGAGCATCCAACAGGAGCGCAGGGGACCACCCCCTGTGCCCTTCCACACCCCTCCTGGCTCAGCAATCGGCCACAAGGAGACCCTGTTTGCCCCCCCCACCCCAAACCAGGAGATACCAGTCGCTGAGCTGGGGAGAGATGTAAGGGGGCCCCTGGCGCACTCTCTGGCAGACCCGGAAGTGGACCGGAAATACTTCTGGTCCACTTCTGGGTCTGCAGCTGAGTGCACTGGGGAGTCCCCTGTGCTTCTGTGGGACACTCCATGCACCCCAGTATCACAGCATTCACAAACCGCCTGCTACCTAGAGGTATGTAGAAACAACATTTAAAGCTGCATCTATGTTTGAATGTTTGAATTTTTCTGAATCTCTCCAAATCGATTTGGTGGGCTCCGATTCAATTCAGAGAGATTAAAGGGTCCTCTGACTTGATTCGGATTTGGAGATTTGGCCACCGAATCAGGTCGAATCTCTGCTGAATCAAATCAGGGACCAAAGTTTCACACAGCCCTAGTTTTTACCATCCACCCTTGATTTCTTTCATGTTTTCAGTAGGAAAGAACTTATGATCATGTGGGAATCATGAGTTGTCCTGGCAGTGTGACAAAACAGCCCATACATGGGCTACTTTCTTAAATGGTATAAGTTATCATAGTTCCACTTACTTCAGTGAGAGTACACCAATCTACAGAAGCTGAAGACCTGACCCATGGGGGGGATGAGATGCTCTGAATGAGGAAAAGAGCCTTGCAGAATGACTGCTGAAGTAGTTGCTTTTGATGGGTTTGAATATAAACATATAATTATATTTATGGTGAATATACCAGTAATGATAAAATATTTACAATGACTGTTATTGCTAGTAACCATTCACTACATGTGTTCATTACCAGAAGGTGAGACCTAAAACACCAGTATATTTCACTGGTTGTCTTACATAAATGGGGTAGTAAAGGTTGGCTATTTTGGGGAGGGGAAGGGGAAGGAGTTATGAGAACAGTGATTAATATGTTAAATTAATCTTAAATTAAGGTCTTTAGAATGATCAATTTTTGACTCATCTTGAAGAGGCCTGATTCCCAGTTGATATGTGCTAAGCATGTTCTGAAAATTAGGACTGAGTTCAACTACCTGAGAAATAAGATGGCCAAAGTCATTCTTAATGTTTGAACATTTCAGGAACTGACACCAAAGACATGGGAGTTAGGAAACGTTGGTTATATCTCTAGCCCTGCTGGAAATTCACTGTGATATCATTGGTGAGTGATACCTATGCTTGTTTCCTCATCTGTAAAATGTGCAAGTCATGCTTATTAATAACACTGTAAAAGGCACATTCACCTACATAGAATACTTTGAGTTCTAAGCATTTTTATACCCACTTCATCTTGATTTTCAGCAATAGATACCTAGGGAGGTTACGTGGTCAGTTCATATTAATTACATTGTTGTTTAATTTTATTTGTGCTGCTGTAGAGTAAAAAGATGAAAACACAGAACTCTGCCTTGAAGAATTTAGTCGAAGTTAAATTTGATGCTAGTGAGAAAATTTTAAAAAAGGAGAAGAGAAAAGGTGGGGCAGGAGTTACCGTTTAAATTCATATGCGTATTTTTAGATACCTACATGGGGACACAAATACTGTGTGTGCATATACATGTACATGTAAACACATGTGCACAAATAACCATTGGGATGTGGTACATGCCATAACCAAGTAACTACCTGATTTTATTTTATTAACCTTGTTTCTGTCTCTTTCTTTTCTCTCCTCTTGTTCATTTTCTTCCCCTGTTAAGTCTAAATTTAGATCAAAAGTTCTACAGGGAAGGAGACTGTTTCCTGCTTGCTTCTCTAGAGCAACTAGAACATATTTAGGATTCTAAATTGATTCCTCATTAGACATTCTGTAGGAGTGCACACTCATGCACAGAGAAATGTGTGAAGCCATTTTTTGTAAGTAACCTGACAGAGGTACGGCTTTTGAAGCAGTTAAATGGGGAGAGGCTGCATGTGAGGCAAACCGATTTTGAAAAGGCATTTTATATAAAGGGCCAGAAAGAAATTTAGTGCAAACATGGAGGTGGAAGAAGGAAAGAAAAAGAATATGAAGGCTGTCATCAGTGTCAAGGTGGAATTAAAATAATGCAAAACAAAACTGGAGATATTGTAGGAGCAGAAGGATATGAGGCCCTAGCATTAAGCACAGAAGTTGAACATAGTTGACTTCATTGATAACTATGTTTGATTCTTGATATTTTACATCAAAATGATTTAATAAATCTTCAGTCCTGCAATTCACCGTAAACAGGTGGATTGTCAGTTCCGGAGGATTCACCACAGAATTCAGGGATGCTCCATAAAGACACAATGATCTGCTGACATACTGTAAATTGCAGGGAGACCCACTGTACCTTAAATTTAGTAGTGATTAAATAAAATGGATGGAAGTTTCTGCCCCACGGGGAGCAAAGGCACAGGGGAGAATCCAAGGCCACATTCAAATGTGCTGTAGTCACATATGTGATTACCTGGTGATTTGCATCTAGTATATATGTAGGGAAATAGGATGCCATAGTATGTTCTGCCAGTATTTTAACAGAATACTCTGATGGAAATACTTCTTCCTAACCTGTGCTGAAGTGACCTGTACTTAAAAGAGACCTGGCATAAATTTTCTCAGCTGTACCTAAGTAAGGAAGCAGCACCAGTTGGCAAACATATGTAAGGGCCATTTGATTAGAAAACAATGTTTTTTCTTGAAAAATATTTGAATTTATCAATGATATATTTCAACATTCAACTTGTGGAATATGTAGGAGTGGAGAGAAATGTGAAATCCAGGGACTCTTTGGAGGGATTTTCAATTTAGATTCTCCTTTAGGAATGTTTGTGTAAAACTTTTCAAAGTTTCAATACATTTAGGAGCCCAAGTCCCATCATTCACATTGATTTAGGCCTTTAGGAGCCTAAGTTGTTTTGGCTTTCAAACATATCAAGGATATTAAGGGTGCAGACAGAAATGCAGCTTCCCACTGTAACAGAATGATTTGCAGGAAGCATTCTGAGTTATAACAATCCCCTGGACAAAATAAAAGTTCACTCTTGGTTCCAGTGGGGAGGGGAATCTAGCTGCTGGCTAGGACCCTGCAGCTGGTTTCCCCTAGCAATGGCCCCTTCTCTCTTCCAACCTGTCCCAGTTTCAGAATGGGAGGGAGGAAAGGGAGCAGAGGGAGCTCATTCTAGGGGTTCCTCAGCCAGTGCTGGAGGGTGGGGTGGGTTAATTGAAGCCCTCCCCCACCTTGGGGGGAGGAGCTCCAATACATCACCTCATCCCCAGCGGGGACTGAAAAAAACCCAGACCAAACTCCCTCCTCTCTCTTACCCTCCTCCCATTCTGCAAATAGCTCAAAGCTGGGAGGCAGCACAAACAGAAGTTACAGAAGCTCTGTTTTGAAATGTCTTCATCTGCCCCTTCATACAATGAGGGGTCAGATTTTCACCTGATCAGCCATTTTTGAAGCTGTCTGTAGCTGTGCACTTGTGTTTGGCTATAAACTGCTTCCTGTGGCCAAATTGGGTGAAAATTGTCACTTCTGTCTGTGTTCTAGGTGCCTAAAATATAAAAAAAATAGGTTTTAGCTAAGTCACTTTGTCTAGGTAACACTGAGTGAAGTAATGCCAAAATACTTTTACAAATTTCAGTCCTAGCACCCCTATTTTTAGGTATTGAGTGGTATTGGAGTTAGGCCTCTAAATTAGTTTTAAAATCTGGGCCTAAATTATTTCTGGAAATGGGACTTACTTTTAAAATTGTTACTCTTTATGCCAGATGCATAACTAAAGAGGGGCAAGTGATTGGGGCTGGAAAGGGGAGCAAAAGTACCAGCCATTGCAGCTGCTAATCAGCTATACCAGCAATGCCTAGCAATTGCCACTGCCTATGGTGCAGAGCTATCCTATTATGCCTTTGCTTCAGGCAAAAGAATTTAAATCCACTGACTTCAATCAAATTACTTCTCACTTACATGGTCATCTAGAAAAATCAA
Source organism: Gavialis gangeticus (assembly GCF_001723915.1). Lineage (NCBI taxonomy): Eukaryota > Metazoa > Chordata > Crocodylia > Gavialidae > Gavialis > Gavialis gangeticus. The sequence continues at coordinate 35,674,965 of NW_017729027.1, forward strand.
ACCCACTTCTTCATTTCTCAAAGTATTTTATACAAAATGGGGAAAGCTCACATTTTATCTGTGCTGTGTACTAGCAGAAATTAAAGGAAGTCTAATCCATTTTAAGATACCCCAATGAAAAGAGAAGAAAAAAACCCAAACTGAACACATTCCTTAAATCATGTGTAAATCCTTACCCTTTTGTTGTTTTTTTCTTGGGAATTGAATAAGAAAAGATTTGGGTTTATAACTAATTGGTATCTTTGTGAAGAAAACTGTAAGTAATCTCAACTCATAAAGAAGACTTTGAGAAATCTGTGCCTGAAAATAAGGAAGTAGAATGGAATGCATTGGCATTATGGTGTATATAATATAGAGGCTAATTTTTCACCACTTATATAGTTCAAATCCCTCTGAATGGGATGTGCATATATGTAAAACAAGTTAGAGAACTTAGCTGAGAAGGCCTGATTTACCACTATGTCACTGTAGTTGAAGTGCGTTTATGAACCCAGGGATGAACCAAACCAACATGAAATACAGTGAATATGAAAAATCCATTTACAGCTGGTATAACTGTTTTATTGATCTGAATGTTTTACTCACATTTCCAATGGCACAAGTACATTATGCACATGTTCCCGCAAGTGGTAAGAAAACATTCATATTACCACAATAAATATATGACAGTTTTTACAGAAAAACTAAGAGGATTTATTTTGCAATTCATTTGATGTGGTTTAACAGGTTTTTTACATTATACTTCCTTTTATCAACTAGACTGCTGTGCTAACACATTAAGAAAACTTTAATAGTTTAGAAAACTGTATAGTGATAAAATATAATTATTCTGTAAAAGGTATTATTTTAAGGCCAGAGCACTTTGCTCCTGCTAGCAAAGGACAATGCTTACCATTATGAATTATGCCTTTTCTCTTATCCAAAAGAAAGTAAATTATTTTAGCCTCTGGAATTAGACCATGAACCTGCTGCTGGTCTAAATTTGAATATTTGATTTAGGTTAATTCTTAATTCCTTCCTATCCTGGATTCACATTTGAGAGGGTAACAAAAGTAATAATTTGGAGGGCAAGTTAAATGAAAACAATAACCACAACATTTTGCAAACTGACAGGTAGTAAAATGTGTTTGTTACAAAATTGATTAAATTAAGCAATTTCTTCAATCAATATTACGATGATAAATCTGGTGTGTTTACTTAATAAATATATGGCATGCTTATTATATATAGAGTTTGCATTTATTAAAGTAATGTTGGTTACCTCACCTCACTCTGCCCACATCTCTCCCCTGGGGTTTTTAATGTTCCAAACCTTTGATCAGCTTTCACATAACCACAGTGTTATATCCACTAATTTTAATCCATCTTTAGTTAAGATGGAAATGACATCGTTTTTTTTATTAGTACCACAACTCCCAAGCCATTGGGCTAAATGGCTGTAGTGTTCAGCAGTAGTTATTAGTTGCAAAACTGGAAGAACACTAGGAGGGAGGGAGGGAGGGAGAGAGGGAGGGAGTGTGTGTGTGTGTGTGTGTGTGTGTGTGT
>NW_017729027.1:35676728-35678902 GCF_001723915.1 Gavialis gangeticus
GTGTGTGTGTGTGTGTGTGTGTGTGTGTGTAGTGACTAATAAGGTGTGGGTCTATCAAATGTTTATAGGATTATACAAAAGTAGGACTGGAAGGGACCTCATAAGGTCATCAAGTTTAGCCTGGAGCCCAAGGTAAGATCATCCCTGACTACTACCCCAGCCATGCTAACAATATGCTTGTTCCTGGGAAAAGGAAAAATAGGGGGAAACCTTTGTAATGATGAAACTGTAGTACAGGTGGTATTGTTCCTTACAAAATTTGTCCTATGTCTATGCACATCCCCTTTCCCCAATCATCTCTTCCTTTTCCCTCTCCTAGGACCTGATCCAAAGCCTCCTTTTCCCATGGAAGCTTGGATTTTCTACATGTGTGAATAAGGCACCTCTGGTAAGAACGGACGAGCAGTGCTCTCTCTCTCTTCATCCAGGCAGGTAATCTAGAGCTAACAATATTGGGAACACTCATGTTGTGTTAATGCTCCTGCACAGGGGGTATTCCAAAGGCAGATGCAGAGTGGTGAGTCTCTGGTATCACAGACCCCCATAGCAGATCAACCTTTGTGAAGTCCATCCCTGTTCTAAAACACTGATGTCAAGTCAATAAATGTCTGAACCTATTTCCATTAAAGTCAGAGGTAGCCTTTCTCATTCACTTCAGCTGATATTGGTTCAGGCTATAATGCAAGGTACTGGAGAAATCTGAGTAGATAAACATCAGTTTTAGCACGAAACCTTTTTTGATCCATTCAACGATTATGAACAGGCTCTCATATTGAATACATACATATATTGTATTTAAATCTGAAAAGGGATATCTATATCATGTTTCAGTTCTAAATCCAATATACATACAATAAAAAGATAAACATCTAAGGTCTGCTAAACATCCAAGACCGTAATTTTATTGAGTACAGTACTATTACTAGTTAATAAATCTGCTTATAATAGTAGAAAAAGTAAAATATTTCCCCAAATGCATAAAAACAATACCCTAAGATTCTCTGCAAGTGTGTACAAAAAGATCTACCACTTTTAGCACCTAAAATGGAAACCCCCAAATGAAAATATGAGTATTTCCTGGAGGTATGCTGCAAAGTTGTCTAGGGCAAGAAAAGTGTAATGACTGACTTTCCAGTCACACCTGATTTCTACCAACTCGGGAGCTTGTGTGTGTTCCTGGAGAGTCCTGAACAACTTTTTCTCCCAATTATAAAAGAATGATTACTTACAGCAGAAACAATGTCAAATAATGGTGCTGCTCTCTAGGGAAGTCTGCCAAGTCCTAACTGACTAGACTTCTAATATCCCGAGGAGGCATTTTTTGTGTTGAGAGAACCAAATTTGATGTCTTCTCCATGGCAGCTCAGCTTACGAAGAGCAAATTAGCACCAGTTTTAGTGAAGCTTATGTGCTCTTCAAGTACCACAACTAAAGAGGAATAGAAAACTTTTGGTATAGAAGGAGATAAAGATAGCACCAACATATGATCAAGACAGAAGAGCTTTAGTTTCTACTAGCTATAAACATACCATCCCCAATATGTAATATTTATTGCTATTATGCATTATTTTACTTAATACTGGGCATGTTTACACATGAATTTAAGTACAACTAAATTTAATGTGCATTAAGCTAATGCACATTAAAATTTTTTGCCACGTGTCTACATGTGCAGGGATTTGGCACTGAAGTTAGTGCACTGGGCACTAAAGTTAGTGCCAAGTCCCTGCCATGTGCCCCTAGTGGCTGGGCAGACCCAGTGTTAAAGTTAGTGTTGGTCGCATCTACATGTGCATTAATGTGCTTTAACTAATCATGCCTAAATTTGATACCATGCAGTTAGACTAATTCCAGCATTTTAAATGTGCATTAAGGGCACATACATGTAGATGTGCACCCTTAATGTGCATTAAATTAGGGTAATGCTCATTAATGTGTGTCATGTAGATGTGCATGCTGTTCCCTGAGGTTTTTTTATTGTGTTTTAATTAAAGGCCTGATTCTGTCATTTGAAGGAGAACAGGACAGAGTTCTAAATGAGGCTTACTACATCACAAAACAAAGACTCCCCCAGATTAAAGGTGGGAAGGTTTTGGCAGAACAAACAAGCTTCTGACCAAGCAGATGAACAAACTAGAATAAAAAAAAAAAAAAAAAAAAAAGGAAAAACCCGG
>NW_017729027.1:35678972-35693843 GCF_001723915.1 Gavialis gangeticus
AAAAAAAAAAAAAAAAAAAAGGATGAAGCCAGGGCCTTCAAAGATCCTTATGGGAACTTTTGAGGAGTAGGATGAGGTAATGCCTTCCACATCAACCAGTGATCTTTTTACTTCATCATTCTGACCTTATGTCCCCGTCTGTTGCCTCTGAAAATATAGAAATTAGCCAGGCAGGACTTGTTACCTTTGGGTTATATCTCCTTTACATTTCAAAATTACCAGTAATACTCAGTTAACTCCTAAATAATCATCTCCATGTTAAATTGTAGAGGAACATAGGGCCTGACCCCAAGCCTAATGGAAAGACTTTCAATGACCTCTGGGGTTAAACCCTGAATATCCTCAGTCTTTACATCCTATTATAATACCCTCTAAAGTTTAACTGCTGTATAAGTGATAGAGCTGGCTTCACTATGAAGAAGAACAATACAGAAGATGGAAGATGAATCATAAAGACAAAATTTAGCTGCCCAAGACACTGATTTCCTATATAGGAAGGAGCCTCTTAAGGAAAAGCAACTATTCTCTGAATAATCCTTAACTAAAATGGATTGACCAAAAATGTATCTTCCTGGTTAGATTCTTGTATGATTTATGCTGATATAAATCAAGAATAACTGATGGGACTTATGGTACATGGATACTACAGTGACAGAGCTCCTATTTGTTTTGTGTCAGGCAGATAAAGCTTTGATCAATGAGCTCAGTCATGACCTCTCTGTCAATGCAATAGTGGTAATAAAGTTGCTCCATTTTTGAACATGGAATTAGTTATTAGCACTGCTGTTTGGAAGGCTGCTACTCTGTACACCACTACAATAGTCTTGTTAAAAATTTCTCCCGATGAGAAGGAAATGGAATCAAGAAAATAATCCTGCTCTCATCTCAACAATTGGTTCAAACATAGACATTAATAAAGGGATGTGAATATTAAAAGACAGGATCACTCACGTGCCTAAATCTAAGACTACTCTCCACAAAAACACTGCCTCATTTCACAGGGACCTAAGTTTTTATTGGTAAAGCTTCCAAGCACCAAAAGTTGTGCTACTACACAGAGAGGGGTGTGACCTCATTTTTGGCAGAACTGAACGTCCTCCTGCCATTCTCATACCTAGGTAGTTTTGGAATTCACAAATGAATATTCCTGTGCCTAAGTCACCTGGCAGTTGTGCCATGGACATGGCTAATACACACTGGGCATGTCTACACATACATTTATGTGGTCTTAAATTTACTGCACAGTAAGTTACTTTACTGTAAGTGGGAACAGGCCAGCGTCTACACATGCAAGCATTAATGCTATGTGTGGACTGTCTTGGGAGTAAGGTTAGTGTCAAGTCAGTCCACACACACAGTGTTACTGCACAGTAAGGTGCCTACATGTGTGTTACTTTGCTGCAACTAATCAGGTATAAATTTTATACCTGCATGATGCGGGTATCAAATTTACATTCAAGCTGGCATAAGTCACCATACTTACTGTGCAATATGGGCATGCACATGTAGACATGTGCCTGTACTGCACAGTAATTTCAGTGTAGATGTGCCCACTGACAGCATTTACTACAGCACAAAACATAGCAGCCACAGTCACTTTCCTTCAAAAATGGCCCGGCTGTATTATATATAAAAGCCTAGGTGTTAAACAGTCAACTTGGAAGTAGGAAATTTGAGTTAACTTTCCTCTGTATGCTGATAGGGTCAAAACACACATCTCACACCTCCAGGGAGAGTGCCCAAACCACCAGGCTGGAGGCAAGGTGCAGTGGAAGCAAAGGCCTCTCCACCCCTTCTGCTGAAGCTGTGCCACTGTGAAGCCAAGAATTCAAGATACATATGGACAGAGGAAGAGCAAAGAAGAGGGAGTATAACCTCAGAAAGTTTGACTTAGATTCTAGCTCTGAATACACTGTATGAATTTTAGCGAATGCTTTTTAATGCAAAATGGATAAGCACTTAGGGCTTCTATGCATGTGCAGGGCAGTTTCTCCAATGCACTGTGCATTGGAGCAGATTTGATTAATCAAGTCTGATGGAGCATGGTAATTACCACACGCCAGCAGACTCCAGTGTCATGTTTATCAGTGTCTTCATGCTGAAAAATGACAGCACAGTGCTTTAAACGGAAGCTTGTTTGATGAACTTTAGTTCAAAGCACCCCACAGCCATTTTTCAGTGCTGCAACGCTGATACATGTGATGCTCTGGGCATTTTAATTAGCATGGCTCTCAGAGCTGCATTAATTAAAGTGTCCACCCTCCCCCATCTCCTGGACCATGTCTATATGTGCGCTTAGGGCACAGACAGAAGTGGCAATTTCTGCCCAATCTGGCCACAGAAAGCAGTTTATAGCCGTGACCAAACACAAGTACACAACTGCAGACAGCTTAAAAAATGGCTGATTGGGTGAAAATCTGGCTCCTTGTTGCATGAGGTGTCAGATGAAGAGATTTCAAACATGGTGTCTTCTGTAACTTCTGTCTATGCTACCTGTCATCCTCAAGCTGTTTTCAGAATGGGAGGGGGGAAACAAATGCAGGGAGTTTGGTCTGGGGGCTTTCAGCCCCTGCTGGAGGGTGGAGCAGGTGTATTGGAGCCCCCCCAACATGGGGGAGCTGCCATTTACCCACCCCACCCTTCAGCACTGGCTGGGGAACCCCTAGAATGAGTTTCCTCTGCTCCCTTTCCTCCCTTCCATTCTGAAACTGGGACAGGATGGTCATTGCTAGGGGAAACTGACTGCAGGGTCCCAGCGAGCAGCTAGATTCCTCTCCCCCCTGCAGCCAACTATGAACTTCTGTTTTGTCTGGGGGATCGTTGTAACTCAGAATACTTCCTGCAAAGTGTTCTCAGTTGCAGCTAGGAGCTGACCTTCTGTCTGTACCCTTAAGCACTCACTATCACCTTGAGAGTCAATTTGTAAGCTGCAACCTTCTCTTTCTATTGGGTAGTTTAGACAACTTCTCACTCCGTGTGCTGAGTTTTGTGAATTATTTCCTTATTTGTCCTACTCTCTCAATTATTGTATTAGGAGCCTAGACACCTCAACTTTGAGTTGTGAATTTTACAAAGTGGCAAGAATCCCCAAAAATGAACACTAAAAGGCTGAGCCTAAATCCCATTTGTGAATAGAGATGTCTACAATTTTTTACAGCATATTACTGAAGTTCAAATCACAAATATATTTAGCAATGCTTACGTAGAATTATTTCATCCAGAACTTTCTTAAATACTTACCTGAGAAATGGAAATTCATAGACTAATTTTCTTGTTTAAAGCAGCAAATTTAAAATGCAGCAAAACTGTTTCTAAAGACACAATATTGGCAAGTGTAGTATAAAGTTAATTATATAGTTCAGGTGAAATTTCAACTGTCACCTACTTTCAAGGAATCCTGATATATCAATGTTTTTTAAACAGCTGACACTATAGTCACACAGTCATAATAGTTTAAAAATATAAGTGGGTACATCATATCCTGGATAAAGTTCATTTTGATATTTGTGGGAATAATAATATACAAAGATTAAATGCAATATTTGCTACATTAAGTAAGGTTTTCCACTGTTGCCTAACATTTCCATATTGTCTATGGAAAAAATTAGTGACAAGAAATAGCCTGTAAGAGGCTTTTCTAAATTAGCTTTAAAGGCTAAGTAACATGTAATGGATTGACAAGACCACATACATGCTGAAAATACACAGCAGGCCATTTATCTCAGGACCACCCTAATTTTAAAGCACATATTTTTGAAAAAATTATTGGCTGAAGTTTAAAAATAATTCTGCTTCCTTTTCATACTTTCTTACAACATACTATTACATACTTTCCATTGTACAGAAAGTATTTCGGAATAATCTTACAGTATTTATGCTATAAATATGTCCTTTAAAATTGACCGTAGATACATATTATCTGTAATGACTTAAGTGTAATAATTCTTGTTTCATCATGTAAAAACATATACATTAATTACAATGTTCTAACACCTGCAGAAACCCAAGTACAAAAGTTGCTCATTGATCAATTCCAGTTAAGTATTTACAACCTTGCTGCCCTGACTATTTTACAAATAATCTTCAGTTCATTTAGGTCATTTGTTTTTGTGTAGCAAATTCCCAAACTTTTGCATAAATCCTCGGAGCTTGTTTTCATTAGGCTGTAATGGATGTTGAGTTGTTGAGTTGTAATTAACCACCTGATTACCCCTGGCATGGTTGTTCTCTAAGGGTTTGTTTTTCATTTCTGAGGGATATGAACTGCTATTTGTTGTGTTTTCTGAAAGTTGACCAGATCTTTCCACTTTACAGAATTGCTCATAGCGACTATAAACACGTCTGTCATTCAAATGAGATCTTAATAACTCCTCTTTGTGTTTCGCAGTTGTAAGCTGAGGCATCACTGTATTTACTCGTTTTGAAGGGGTTGAAATAGGTGCAGTTTCATGGGTAGCATTTGTTATCATTTCTTTCACATCTTGGTACTGGATCTGCTCAGTATTAAATCTAGGAGCAGATGCATCTCCTGCAGTTTCTATGAACTTATTTTCTTTGGGGCACACAGGAGGACACTTTTTATTGCTTTCAACAGGTAGAGGTGTTGGTGACTTTGGTGACTTTGGAGACTTTGAAAGGTTTACAGTAACATCTTCTTTACTTTTATGCAAGCTTCCTTGTGAATTTGAAGATGTAGTCCTTTTTCTTCTTGGGAAAGTATCAGTTTTAGTCTCAGACTTTTTTGGCTTTTGATTCTCTTCACCTTCAGAAGTCAGGGTATCAGAACTGCTACACATTCTGTAAAAAGCAGGAGCTTTGTTTTTTGACATATTTTCCTTCTTGTCTGGTGAGAGATTGAGAAATGATTTCAGTTTCTGGGATCCCTTTTTCAGGAAACTTGGGGAATTTTTATTTTCTTTCTTTGAAGTGAAATCTTTGCTAGGCTCCTCTTTGCTAGCTTCAGCAAGATCAGCCATAGAAATTGCCTTGGCAGTAGTGGGGCTCTTTGATTCTCCTTTGATGCTTTTATCTTCAGGTGGTACATGGTTGGTCACATTGTGTAAGCTTTTGGAACTTTTAAGAGTGTCCTCGGGAGGCTTCATATTGACTGGTTGTTTAATTCTATGCCTAGTCAGTGTGCTATATACATAGCTACATTCCTGTTTTTTGACACCAGGATCCAGCATGAATTTTGAGTTGTCAAACATAGGGAAACTTCGCCTTTTTAGTATATTTTCATTTTGTTGGCTCTTCATCTTTTCAGCTTGTTTATCTGCACACAGCGTTGTGTACAAGAATGATGATGAGTTCTTACTAATGTTTGGGTTTAAACTAGGTTTTTGGTCTTCTACAGTCTGCATTGCATGGTTTTTTACTGCATCTGGTTGAGGTGGGACTTTTGTGCTGAGTTTTGGTGAGCTTCGGTCAATCACATTTTTCAGACTTGGGGCATGGTTGGATACTGCTTTAGGTGTTTCACTTCCCTCTGAATCAATTATAGTTGAATTTGAAGAACTTGCACAGCTGCTTACTTCCTTCTGTTCTGGCAAAGTAGGCTTAAATACCAATGATGACCTCAGACGAGAGTGAGAATAAAGGGCATGAGCTTTAATATTTTCAGCTGCATCATAACCATTATACCGGTCTCCCACTGCTGATCCATTAGAAGCTGCTGAATAATCTAATTGATCATTTAAGTATGACTCAATTCGCCAGTTACGTAGAAAAGACTTTGTAGTGTGTTCAAGGGTAGGCATTCTCTGTTGCAAATGTCGGATCTGATGATCTGTTCCATTGAAAGACCTCCGTATGATTGAATTTCTGTCTACAAGATTAATCTTTGGTCGGGCAAAATGGTCAGCAAAACTTTGTTGGGGTGTATTGTGGTTATTTGTATAGCCTTCTCGTAATGAAGACACTATACTAAGGTTATCAGGTGGGATATTCCAAGTATTTGGTGGATTATTAACCCAATTAATTGCTCTGTTGAGCAGAAAATAAGGAGTCCTTTCTGGTGTCTCTCCAGCATAACTATGTCTCTTCCAGTGCTCAGTTCTTTCAGTGGGTTGACACTGGTTGATTTGATTTTGCATATTCATACCTGAATGAAAGGGTAGCTTATTGTAGGTTTTATTTCTCAAACCATATTTATCTATTTCATTAACTGCATATCTTCCTCGAGTTTTCAAGTATATTGGGTCTAACTTGTGAATTTTGTCTTGCCTACTAAACAGGTTTCTCTGGCTAGAAACTGAAGCTAAAGATGACAGTGAATGCTGGTATTTGTCATTCTCCCAGAGTATCCTGCGACTGTTTATCCTAATTAATTCTGGTGTGAATGAACTAGGAACAGATGATCGAGCATAGAGTGTCCTAAACTCTTCATCAAAAGATTCAACCAGCTGTCCTGTGATAACTTGAACCATGCTGAGGTTGGTTTTTTCAAATGACCACATAAAGCTGAAAGCATAAAAAATGACAATTAGCAATAATGGAAAACCTTGGCCAAGTGGATCTTACCACCTCATCAAAAAACACCCCTCCGATTTTTTCAAAAACAAGTTTGAAACATGCAAATAATTGTCCACAAATTAATTGTGGACATTTACCAAGGCTTTTGAATAGTGGAAGTCCTGTTCTGTTTGAATTTATTAGGAAATTTGCTTGATTTAGTGGGAAATGTATATGGCTTATACCTACTCATTTATACCTACAAACACTATGCATGGAAAAAAAGTATCCATCCATAAATCTGTTAAACTATGGGCACATTTATATGTGTGTACAAAATTATCCATGACAAAAAAGTCAGAGTCCATATTTGGAAATTAGCTCCATATATTTATCTTTGAGAAAGAAATGTAATTGGAGTTTACTCTGAAAAAAATAAATTAGGAATATGTACAGAAGTGCTTAAACAGTTCTGAATAAACTAAATAAATTATTATTTTATATATACAAAGAGAAAAAAGTACACTTGAGCTACATAGGCTCATTTTTGTAGTTATGATATAACAAGTCTTATGGAATAATGACATTAATAAAAACAATGTCCTACAGATTAAATTTGTAACAAACAGATTCTTATTTTATGATTCCATGCCTGGTTTTGCTCTTGCCAAAACAATGCAAGAAAACTGAAACCAACATCATAAAGAATTAGGACTTGTATAATTGTATTGGTTCATCAGTGAAAAGGATTGTTGCATAGCTTAAATATCTTACTATTTAAATCAGTTACTGTTATATATTCCAAGAAGAAATTAGAAAAAGAAAATATGTTTAGATTTAAAATAAAATTATAATAAAGCAATATTTAAGGCTACTGCTTCTTGAAACATTAAATAATGTCTTTAGTTTAAATTGAGTTTACAGTGCAGAAATTGAAAAAAAAGGGTAATCAGCTGTTGTAAAATCTATTTCTTTTTCTTTTAAAAAAAAAAGATTAATTTCTGAAGGATTTGATGATGGGGCCTCCTACATAGCAGATTGAAAGAAGAACTATCTTCCAAAATGCTTGCAAATTACTTTCTCTTAGAGAAAGTTGCATTCTCACAGTGCATACAGCCACTTGCCACTCCTGGGAACAGCACAGGGACACTGGTATAAGAAACCTGGGTGCGGGGGGTGGCCACAATGGGGGGTGTGGGCAGTGATTCCACAGTAGGGTTGGGTGTTGCCTGGTCTGGGGAGGGTTGGGGAGTTAAAAAGAACCCAGTCAGGGTCAAGTGGTGGGAATAATGCAGCTTTAGGCCTGGGGTGAGTTGCTGGGATTCTCAGCCCCAGGATTGTGCTACAAATATGTACGGACAGGCTTTCATGAGATCAGGTTAACCCTTTCCTACACTGAATTAACCAGATTTGAATTTAAGTTAGTGCACCTATTGTGGTAAATTAACTTAAATCATGTACACCATTTCATAGGTGTTTTAAACCCTCTGAGCACCTGCACAATCTGGCATTTAGATTGACCTAACCCTAGTTAGACTGATCTAAATGTAACACCTGTGCATACCCGCAGATTCAAACTTACATTATTAGTTGTAGATATCAAACTACTCAGAAATCCTGTGTCCTGGGTTACACTGACTCACTTAAGAACTTGTAATTTACCTTAGCACGCTTTATACATCTTTTCCACACTTGTCTAAGTATTAACAGACACAAATTACCTTCAAATAGTGTACATCAGAGGAACTCTATTGATATATAGTAGCATTTCCCAAACTTTTGACACCTGAGTTGTATACTCTTTTTCTGGATTAAAATAGATGGTACACTTCATTCACCAATTTGCAGGTTGGATAAAGTCAGTAGGCCCCATGCCATCGCACAGACCCTCTGCCCCCATCTCACTCATTTTTTCATGGCACACTCCTGCCACTTTCATGACACATTATTGTGCCATGGCACATCTTTTGGGAATGACTGGTATTGAAAATTCAAAAAACCAAAGGAAGGAAGATAGCAAGAAAGGTAAGTAAAATTTCTAGTTGTGTGTTAGACAAATTTAGCCATCCCTAAGTTAATTTACCACATTTTTACAGTTGTTCAGTATAAATTGTGTCAGTTGACATGCTCTTAAGCATGTTTATATGTTAGTAAGTAGCTGCAGGGAGATTTAAGGGAATCTGTGTGTGAGAGATCCTACCTGACTTATATGGCTTATAAGTCATAGTATGACTTATACTACAGTTAGGCTGACCGTATGGAATTCCTAGAAATCCAGGACATCATCTTGGAAATCCGCGACACTGCCCTCCTCCCCCCATGCTCTCACAAGTTAACAGGGGTATGGCTGCATGCCAAGCAGGCAGTGGTGCCTACCTGTCCACCTGCAAGACACTCTGCACATCTCTAACTCAGGCCAGACTGTGCCCCATGTCCCTGCATTTCCAAGATGCCCATCATAATTCTCAACAGCCAGCTGGGACCAACTTCTGAAATCTGGGATTGTCCCAGCTAAACCAGGACATATGGTCACCCTAACTACATTGTATAACACCAAATGTCAAGAACATTTTAGCAAAACAAGTTATTGAAGGACTATTAGAAATAGAAGTTTAACAAGAGGGCTTACAAAATATACCTTGGCAATCTTCTTGAATTCACAGAACAATAGGAATAATTCAAAAAGTTTAGTACAAGTACTTAATTTTTACTGAGTTCTTTTAACTGAAAGATAACTGAGTCTGCTTGATTCCCTATTCATAGCCTCATATAAGATTAATTATTCAAAAAGCCCCCATGCCTTCCGTACTAAATAATGCATGACGTAGATGACATCAAGCATTACAGTATGATGAAAAAAATATAAAAAACAAATTACTTATAATGAAGGGATAAATTCATATTGCCTTGATTGTATAGAAATATATTCTGCTGATAGCTCTGATCTTACCTGTAAGTACCATACATTACTTTCTTACAGTCAATTAGAAGAAATTTCTGTTCCATCTTTCCATAGAATTTTGCTCCTGTTTTGGAATAATAATCTTGTCCCTTTACTGTTCGTACCCTCATGTTCTGAAAAAGATTACAGAAGACCTTTAATATCTACATATAACAGTCTACATTTAATATTTTATGTATCAATACTACGGGGAAATAGGGAGAAGGGATTATTACTGCTACCTGTAGCCAAACTCCCACCTTGGAGCCAATTCCAGACTTGAACACTGAATACTGTTCCTTTGTGTCTCTGTGGAAGACTTTTGAGACTTCCTAAGCCACAAATAATGTAAGCTTCCTATTTGGACTGTGAATAAATCCCCACTGCAAGAGCAGTCTGTGACACATTAGACCTTGGCAGGTAGAAATAGAGAGAATTTCACTAACGGCACTTAGTGAAATGGCACTCACCTGCATAACTGCTGCTTGGGGCAGGTATGCACTGTTACAGGTGCACGTTCAAACTTTCAGGGGCCGGTGGGGAGGAAGGAGTCAAGAACCTGGTTTTTCATTTCCTGGGGAACTGTCCTAATCATTGAGTTACTGGGCTAAAACCATTAGGCTATTGGGCCCTGTAACAGAGACCCCTACTCCTGTTACTGAAAGCAAGAGGGCAGGGTAGGATAGAGAGAGCAGAGCCAGTGGAGCTTGCAGAAACCCAGGATGCAAGGGATAGCAGGTGCAAGCAGTGTGGGCTACAGGGGCAGTGGAATGCTGGGATGTTGATTAGGAGGTAACTTCACCTGAGAGCTGTTAACAGCGAGCTGGGTCACATGAGCAGATCAGAGGGAAGAAAGGGGCCATATAACCCTGAGCCCATGGCTAGAGGTTCAGACTGGTTTGGATCTTCAAAAGCTCTGTTGGTAGCCTCACAGTGACCCATGGTTTTGTGTTATGTACTTGATTACCATTGGCTTTTTGCTTACCAGAGGCTTCAGTTGTGGCTACAGGGGTGGTTTGAAGGCCACAGAGAATACCTGAAAATCACCTAGTCCTTTAAGCACTGCAAGAAGCAAGGAAAGGAAGGCAGTAACTCTGCAAGGGTTAGAGGCCTGGGGCTAGGTAAGCTGACCTAAAGAGAGCCAGGGGCCCATTAACTGAAATCAGAGTAATGCATGTGAGACATGGATATAGCTATGGGGGTGACTGAAGGCCACAAGTAAAGCCCTTAAGGCACAGTGAGGGTCAGGAAGGCCAGTAAGACCAGGACTCAGCACAAAAGAGAAAGTACTAGAAGGGCCAGAGGCCAAGATGCCATGTTTGGGAGCAGAGATGCCCCGAGAGTCTGTGTTTGGGGACAGAGAAGCCCTGAGAACTTTGCCAAGAAGGAAGGTACCAAGGAAAAAGCTGCTCTGGCATCTAGAGGCAGTCTCTGCAGGTAAACGCATTAACATCAAAGTGTGGCAGGAGGTCTGGTGAATGCAGTATTATAAGTGGGGCTGTTAGGGGTGCCACAACCACCTTGGAAGCTAGGTCCTGTCACAGCACCATCTTCTTCTCTTCCTCCATTCATGGATTGTTACCCTCCTAAAAATTTGGACTGAAAAGACAGTTACATGGCTATGGAAATATAACTTGGGAACATAAAGCAAAATAGGATTCTACCCAGAGTTTGCAAACAAGTATAGCTTTTTTTGGTTTCTATTCCTTTTTCTCAGTAATTTAGTTTAGCTATGATACTTGAGTGACTTTGTTTCTGGCATTAGATAAGTGACTAGTACTTGGACAGGAGGCTTAATAGTCAGTGAATATTGGATTAGAGAAGTCAAAATCACCAGAAAGATTTTACTTGGTCCAATCACCATTGTTGAGCTGAGAGATGGAAATTAAAAAAAACACATAAGTAGTCATAATTTCAAATACAATTTTCACCAGTGCATTAAAAAATCCAAACATTAAATTTAAGGTAAAAAAGCAATATTTTAAAATCACCAATTTCTACCCATTCTGGTCCCTTTATTCTTTGTCTTCTTCTCCTCTCTCTTGCTCTTTCTCCACCACTTTCATGCTTTTTCTCCTTTCCTATCCAAACATCACAATTCCTTATTTGACCACTTCCTTGTTTAAAAAATAAGAAGATGGAGCTAAAGATAAGTTAAGAATTACTTAGTGAGGGGCATTTCCTGTGGAACACTTATTTCTTTCTAATGTTCACTTCTGTTTTTTCTGGATGGTGTTATATTTATGGCACAACTAAAATGTGAATTGTACCATAAATTGCAATATGTCAGATGTTCATTGAATTTATGGTGTTATAAAATGGCAAAACACCAGAAAGATGTTCTGCATTTAATGTAGAATATCTTTGTGGATTGTTTGTGTCATGCTTTAATTTGAATGTATCACCAAAAGCACTGGGCTGCCTGGTATGGCTTTAGATGTCCCTCCATGGGAAACCTGTGTGGTCTCCACATGGATGCATTTAATGCTGTGCGGCCTGATTCTGGGTCTGTGACAAGGGCAGCTGGGGACTCTGGCTTCCTAATGCCCAATTGTACACATCCCAGGATGAAGCTTTCAGGATGAGACACATGCAATTACACATCAGAGAGTTCCCCAGTGGAGGTAGTGCCAGGTCCTGAGTCTAGGACCCAGAGGTACTCTCCCACTTGACCTCTGGAAGTGGCCCTAGGTCCCAGCTCCCTGTGCACTAAAAGACATGCTGTTGCAATGTGGTATTGGGGAACCAGTTCCCCAAATGCTGGGCTGCCCTGGCACTACCAGCATGGGGAGCCTGGAATAGAGGATTGGGTATCCTATGCTGGATGCTCTGCTCTGCAGTTAGGCAATTGGAATATGAGGAATGCCTGATCCCAAAAATAGCATGTCTTGCTACGTATGTATGGCATGACAGAATCCATGATTTTTGGGATCAGGCATACAGTCTCAGATGGCAATTGCACAATCATTTTAACAACTTCCAGGATCATTTTAACATCTTCCTTTATGTAAAACATGGAGTTTACATGTTCAGAAACACTATCCAAAGTCTATCTATATCTATATTTGCAAGTTTCTTCATACACTTACTAGGTGTCTCCTGGGCTAGGTAGACATTACACTTTTACTGGTATAAGTGATTGGAAACCTGTCTATACCCATAACAGAACAGAAGTTTAGTGCACACAGATTGGTTTAAAAATAGCAGAACCCAGTCTAAGATTTGTCCTGTTCCCCTACCAAAGGGTGAATGCGCGTCCTGTTTGCTACTGATGTAAAGTACACTGCTTACAGAAAAACATGTAACTGAGAGTTTGCCTTAGGCTTTTTGAACGTCTGTACCTAGCCCTGAGATACTGTGAATGCCTTCACAGGGAATCAGATATGGGGTAAATATGAATGGTACATGAATGTGGCTGTTGGATTGTGGATTGCATCTCTGAGGAACAAACGCTAAATGCTGTGTCCGCACCCTTAAAGCGAGCCCTGATAGTGCCTAAGTTTTAGACGCCACCAGATACAGTGACTGAGTCCTCTGGGAACAAACCGGTGTCAAAGCAATTGGTTTCAAAGTGTTGCATTTCATCACACTGTATTTGTAAAACCTGCTTTCAGCTATGTTCATTTACTCATCTTACACCTGATGTCAAGACCATGTACAAAGAACAACAGATGGCTGGCCAATATTGAGCTTGCCTCGTTTTTATGAAAAAGTCTGTTTCAGATAGAGTAGCAACATGATCTGACATCTATTGAACAAATCAGTTCGCTTGAGTATTATAAAACATCCCCAGAAGTTGTTATGTTTGTTTATTTCTTTAAGCCATTATTAAGCCCTCAGATTAGAAGGGGTACAGCTCCCCAAGATCTGGGATGGTGGTATTTAGTTATTGTTTTCTTGTGTAAGTCAAAATTCCTTTTCTAACTGTGCCACCAGGCAATAACTCAGAAACAAAGGATTAATACTTTGAAAATAATTTTTACCTGCTATTTTCATAAGACAGTTTTAATTGGATTCAGAGTACTTTTAATGACTCCTTTCCTTTCCTCACATATAACATATTAAGGATGTCCAAAAGTCAGAGGTTTAAATAGAGTAATGGGGAAATTATTGGGAGAAAAAACTCATTCAGTGAGTGAAAAAAGAGAAATAAATTGAATAATAGGAAATGAAAGAAGGGGAAATAAACTTAAAAGACTAAAATGGTAAGAGTGAGAAGAGTAGAAAAGCAAATGACTTAACGTTGAGTTTCTCTTTCAATTTGCTTCATGTATTTATCTCACCACAAATTTTGAAACGTCTCTCAGTTTGAAAAAAAAAATGTTGCAAAAGATTTTTTCTGCCAGGGAAAAAATCAAATTAAATCTCTGACATGTACATTCTTCTGTACACAGGCCACCATCCTTCAGTAATATATATGCTATCACTTTTCTTGGTTATGCTTGTCAGTGGAAAAAGAGAACAAGTCCTGATACGTAGTCAGCTTACAAATGAGTTCAGTTTTAATGCTGCGTGTTGAATAAATTCCTGTTCTCCATATATAAATTAGGCAATGGTAAAACATAACTGACAAGATAGGGTCAAACTGACCATTTTTTAAAATTCAGTTTTAGGTCAGTTGAATTTCATTTCAAGGAGAGTAAACAGAAGCCAAAGGAAGATTTGAGTGGGGCAGAGATGCTTTTACAAACACTATCTGCAGGCAACCTAAGTCACCAGTTCTTAGGAGGACGGACGTATGTTCTTGTAACTTTGAGCTATGCCACATAAGAGAATAGCAATGGCTGATAGGATAGCCATACAACTCTCTGCCTTTTTCATCTCTTTCAATGAGCAGAAGATGTTAGGACTGAGAGATAATGTAGACCTCTATGGATGTAGAGGTAATTGTGGCCCACCTTTGGGAACTCTTTAGAAATAGAGAAAACAGAGAAACAGAGGGAATAAGGCGATTCTCCAAAGCCATGGATGCTCTCATGGGTACTCTCAGTTCCTCTATATTCCCATGGTAGCACAGAATAACCACTGTGGGGGAAGTATTTGTTGTCAAAACAAGAACCCTGTTACATGGTAAATGTAGGTGGCTTCTGGAGCTCTTAACCTGTTGATTGGCTGTACATTAGCACCTTTGAATGGTTTAAGCAGCCATTATTCTGTTTAAAGTTATGCCACTCCAGGGCAAGATTATCTCTAGTTTGTCTAATAATGCTCCTGTTTCATCAAGGTGTGGCCACCTTCCACATCTGTTTCACCCAAGTGGAAGTCGTCCACCATCCCAGGATGATACAGTGTCTCCTCTTGATTCAGGGCAAGTGGGGACACCAGGGCTCAGCATGACTGAGCACAGCATCTCACCCCTTGGACACACTGGGCAGACTGAGTGCTGCAGCCCTGGAGCACCCAGTGCCTGCAAGTACCTCCTCCTGCCCCCTGAACCAGCTCACTGCTCCCACTGGTGGCTGGGGGGGGGGGGGGGGGGG
>NW_017729027.1:35693981-35701781 GCF_001723915.1 Gavialis gangeticus
GGAGTAAGCTCCAGAGGAAAAGAGGATCAGGTCCCTCAGAGCTCAGGCCCAATCCTCTGTTTCTCTGAGGTCCATTCCCCCATGCCACCAGTGGCCAGCTGGGTGCCACCTGAGCTCTGAGGGGCCTGATCTAATTTTCTCTGGAGCCACCCTTATCTAGGCTGCTAGCCAGCTGGGCACCACCTGAGCTCCGAGGGGCCCAACCTTTATTTTCTCCAGACCTCACCCTGCCCCCGCACCACCCCCTTCCAACAAACTACATGCAGACTTGCTGTTAGAGATACAAATGCAAATATGTAGGCTTCTAGTCCTGTCCCTGCTCACAAAGCCTCCAGTGGTTAAGTCATAGCTGTTCAGGTGAAGGACAGTCAGAGATGTTTTTTTGCCTTAATGTGTCACTACTCCACTAAACCAAGTAACACTAAGCTGACTAACATTTGTGCCGCTTTCAGCATAAAGTGGAACAAGGCCTCACTCCACCAAGAGTGTTAAGTGGAGTTGCTGGGATATAAAGAATGGTAAATAGTGGAACTTTGTAGTAAACAAAATTAAAATACAGTAAATATAACAATATAGTATATAGCCAAGAAAGGTAAATGTCCACGGATATCTGTTTATTGTTACTTTATTCTTAATCATAAATTTTGTTTCTTTTAAGTAGACTTTTGGGGCATGTACAGATGTTTGCTGCACCCAGGCTGCAATCATGCAGCTTGCTTTAAGTCATGAGATCACAGAACGGAAGTGGCATGTGCAAATCTTTGCCAGTTCCCAAAGCCGCGCTGGAAACCTATTGTTAGTAACTTAGGATGGGAGGTGGTTGAGGCAGGATTGTGGGGGCTAGTGGGTCTACAGGGGGACTGGTAGATCAGCGGGGGAGGTGGGGCGGGGGAGGGTTAGCAGGAATGCAGAGCAGTTTGTCCATCCTGAGGTGGGGACATCAGGGGGCTAAAATTAGTCCAGTCAGATTCAGGACAGAGAAAGAGCACAGCTCTGGGGCTGGGGTGAGTGGGATTTCCCCGCCCCAGGGCTATGCTCTGAATATATTCAACACATTGGGCTAACCCAGAGGTTCCCAAACTTTTCTTTATTATGTACCCACTTCCAGTTCTGCCAGCTGCCCACTTACCTCTACCTGCATATGTTATATATTTTAACTCCTTAAATGCCAATTATTATAAGGAAAATTAAATCTGCCAATTACATAATTTCTCCCAGGTACCCCCAGAGATGTCTTGTGTATCCCCAGGGGTATGCATACCACAGTTTGGGAACACCTGGGTTAACCCATTTCCAATCTAAGTTAGTTCATCTGAGTTCACTAACTTAGATTGGGCTGGATATTTTTGCCCTCATTTAAAACCTCCAAGTGTTTACACATATAGGCATTTAGGTCAACCTAACTCTTCTTAAACTGATCTAAATGTAACATCTGCATGTACCCTTGGAGTCTATTATCCTTTTAGTGAATACACACACGGTACCCAATGCTGTTAAATTGCCTTGTATAAAAAGTGATGTTACTACACAGGCCTAGCCAAGATACTTTCTAAACAGCACATCCCTTTAATCCATGCTAATCTGTAGTAATCTTCTTTGATTTAAATATACTCATTTTTTCAGCCACCACGCAAGTGATTTTGAGGTCTATAAAACCAAAACAAAACAGAAAAACAACTAAAACAAAACAACTGTAACAAAACAACTGAAACAAAACCCAAATTAGAGTGAGAATAAGGAAAATACAAATAAAAAGATGTAGCTGAAGTTTGCCAATTCATAAATGAAGGAAAGCTTTGATGCTCAAAGAGCAATGTCCTCAGTCTGAAAGTAGAGACTTACACCTTTGTGCTACATCCTGCTTCCATGATGATATACAAAGCAACCTTGGAGTTAATTCATCTATACCTGTAGCCACTTTTAAAACTTTATTTTCTGTTACAGAAGCATCTAGTGAAGTTTTCGGTATGCCTTTGTATGAGCCTGCAGACATTTTTTTCATCCAAATGAATGTTTTCAAGATAGAAGTTCTTTCATATGAAAAGGGTTTTTTAAGCTAATCACATGCTACACATGTTTTAAAACATTTTCCTCATAAATGAACCATCACCTTTCTAAATGTCCCTAATTAGTTTAGCTATAATATTTAGACACTGTTTAGATTCAAGCACTAGCATTTGGTTGATGACAGTCCCTTTTAATGTTTTTTATCTCTTGTAAATTGAGATATTTCCTACAGAAACTGGAGCTTATGAAATTATTGTAGATATTTATTTCTCAGAATTATACCCAAGATATGTGATATCATGGTTCCAAAAGGCCTCTTAAAATGTTGGCACTTATTTTTTATTATGTGATGACATTGTAAGTAATCTTGTAACAGTTGTAAATGTGCACAACATTTTTGTTTCTAGTAGTGAAAATCTCCATGTATATTTCTACTGGAAAACACTATTTCATGTCAATCACTATTAGGGTTTCGAAAAATGCCAGATTACCGAAGTACGTGCGTGATATGTTAGCCATTGCTATTCTTAAGCATGTCCCTTATCTCTCTGTTAGCTAGCCACTAGAGGGCAGTATCACACATTCCTAAACATAAGTAAGTAGTATGGCATTAGTCAAAGAATACATAAACTAATATTTCCCTTCAATATATAACAGAAATTGCTACATAATAGAAGTCTACTTGCAATTTTAGGCAACCCATGTGGACATCATATCATACATCTCATTTTAGGACTGGGCTCTTGTCAAGCAGTAACACTGAATAATTTGGGGGATGCTAAGACCCTTCGCAACATTTTTGCCAGATGCATACATTAACCAATAGTTACAGACATAAGTAATTGCAAATGAACTTACACTAAAGTTCATCCAAGGAAATTGTACAGAATCACAAATAAAATGCTGAAAGCTTTCTTGGAACAGCTCCAATATTTTTTAGCATTGTCCTTGGTATGACAGACTTATAAGTACATCAGATGTATTTGTGTCAGGCCAAAAAGCACATTGGATTGGACTGTGTTCCCAGTGATATACTGAGGGCATATAATCTGACTTCTGGAATATGTGGACTTTAATTCTCTCTTCATAATCTAACTGGAAAGAGACCATTTCACTCATCTAACTAATTATGGGAAATAGTTATTAGGTTAAATATCAGAGGTTAATACAAATTTTCAGGAAGACACTAGAAAATAAAGTCCCATGCCTTCTCAGTGAATTGTAACTTTTAAAAAAAGTCTTGAATCTGTATTTTTAAACAAGAACATATTTTGATTGTCCAAACATTCATTTTAAGTCCTCACATCCTGCACGACTCAAAATATATATCGGTAAAATAAGAACACTCAAAAATATGTATTTTGATTGAATTTTTGCCAAGGCCAGAAAAAGAAAAAAATGTTTTGAAATTCACCAAAATAGTATACAGGATCCTTCTTCTAACACAATAGGCATGTCTACATGAGACACTACTGTGCAGTAGCAACAAGCTAATGTGCAGTAGTGTCAGGAAAAAAACATATGGCGATGGTACAACGCAATAATCCCAGTTCTGTGCAGTAACAACTGTGCATTCCTCCACTCGTGTAGATGCCGCCACACTGCCATCTGGTATTGCTCATAAATTAAATTACATATTCAATAAAAGAGCAATATTAAAGAGTTTTTTATACCCTTAAAATAATAACATCATTTCACTGAGTTACAAAAACTATGCAGTAAATATATGTGTTGTTGTAAAATATGAAGCCTTACCCTGAGCCTCTGGACTTGACAGCCCTGTTTTTCTGTCATTTTAAGAAAGTGACTGAACTTGGACTCATCAAGAAGAAGATATACAGCAATTCCTCTGGTAGATGCCTCAACAATTTCTCTAAATATATCCACATCTGTAAAAATATCCATAACTATGGCAATGGCCTGTAAGAAAAGGAAGAGAAAATATTATAATATTTATGCAGTGATAACAAATTAAATATTGTTTATATAGTGCAACTAATGAATTAGTATGAATTTGTATTCTTTCCATACAAAAAAAGCTCTAAATGTGTTTTTAAATAGGATACTCTTTAAGACAATTTGATCCTAATTTGAGAAAGGTACAGTAGGGGCCATGTGACCACTTGTCTGACATACTGGTGACATATCTCAAAAAGTGTGGAAAGGCTGTTTGTACATTAAAAAAATAAAGGCAAAATGAAAATAAACACAGTAAAACTATTAGTCAAGTATTACTGTAGTTTGGCTGCAGAAAAAACCCCCAAGAAATTATATTGTTTCTGTATAAGGCACTAGCCAATCTTAATTTGAAATATTGAATACTCCCCACAGTATTTTAAGAATCAACAAGGATGACTCTGTTTCATTGCATAGTTCATTTTGTACTCTTAACCCAGATGACACTCCCACAATTCAGTGAGGGTTTGGCTGAATAAAGAAGGCTGAATCAGTCCACTGCTAGACTTGACTAACTAAAAAAATACAGGTAAGTCTGAATAAGGAAATATAATGCCTAGCCTACATGTTACTTGCACATTATTGATAATTCCAGAATTAATATTGAAGTGCAGAAGAGCAGAGAAAAAGAGCGTACTTGAATATCTGTAAGAAAAACTTGTAATTTTGAAAAATATTTCAATCTCTTTTCAATTCCTCTCTCTCTCTTTCTACATATATAGATTTATAAAGCCGTAAGATTGCACACTGGGCCCAATGAACATCTGCGCATATCCCAAGGTGGGTTTTGGCACTACACATAATTTACCAGTGTCATTAACTTTATTGAACCATCTGCAGTTTTGGTTTTTATTGTTATAATTATTATACTGCATTGGAAATGCTAAACTCATCCCAAAACCAAGAACTAAGACATTTAGCTCATTCATAAAATAAAGGGACCTTAACATACATGCCTGGTCCAAAATCAATTGCATCTCCAGTCAGCCACCTCAGTTATCTTGAAGAACCCTGCTTTTTAAACTAAAAGAATCTCTTATATAAAATACTTAGGTATAAACATTAAAAGATTAATGGCTTAGATTTGATCTAGAGTGAAAACTAAATCATTAAGAAAAATGAGGGGACCATTAACAGTCATGTCTTTTGGGAGGTCAGATGATACAAACAAAGACCTTTAGTGCAAGTTCTCAGCATTTGAAACATTTCTTGTATATATAGAGTGAAAAACAGTTAATTAGGTAGGAATCATAGAACCTTTTCATGTACCTGTGAAATGAATTGTAATGACTATTTTTTTATTAATGCTCACTTGTTAACAGTAAGAAGTATTTTCTTGCTCAAGTTTTAAAGAAGATGTTAAATACAATTTGAATCTTACATCTGGAGTCCTGTTCGTTTGGGAGTTTTCTTTTGATTGACTTCGGGATTGAGATGGGGGGAGGGGGGTTTCTTCTTTTTAGAGGGTTGAGGGGGAGCTCAGAGATATTTTTGGTTTAGGTTTTGGGTTTGTTTTTTTGGGTTTTTTTATTGCTGTTCTTGCTTTCCCTCCTTTCTAAGGTAAGCAGAACTGAATAACCAGGGTTGCCATATTCAGTTATCTGTCTGGTTTCACTAGCATCTGAAAAGACAGCTGCCAAGACTGGCTGGGCCTGTTGGGTGAAAAGATTAAAGGAAAACAGCTCATCTCAAACAACCCTGTTGTTTCAATATGGAACTAAGCCCTTTCTGTGTCTCTTAGAAGTAGATTCTCATTTGATTTCAGACATTTGTTTGAAATAAAAGGACTGTATAATGAATGGGTTCATCAGTACACATTGAATCAACTATATAATATATTCAAAACCATCATCACATCCTTCAGAAATCACTATCACCCACTTGTATGCAGTATCTTTGGTTACTGCAACCCAAATAATGAAGAGACTTACAATTGGAAAAGCTAGTTTTAAAAATAGTGCTTTAACCATGTTTTCATAAATGCAGAAACAAAATTGCAGCATAACAAAAGTGGTGATGTGTGTATATGTTTACCCTTTTTTTGTAAATAGCCTAAATATTTTTTCTAAGTTCCTAGAGATCAGCAGGATATTTTGTCCTTTCCTCCCCCCTAATACAGCTATTTTAAAATACTTTTGTTACTTTCACAGTGAATTTATCCACTTGACAAGCTACACTTTTTCAAGGAATGGGAAATCCTAGTTGAAGATTTTCCACATGTGCTCTTTTTTGGTAGTGTCTGTGGGTAGCCTAATGCTTCTGACAGCTGAAAACTCAAATGTCTTTAGTTTTAAGAATGGTAAAGATTGCTGTGGAGCTCTCTATCTTACAACCTTGGGCATATCCCTTTCTTCCATTCCTGCATGGCCATAAGAGGGCAACTCTTACCATATTCTCCATCTGACATGCATACCTGGCCATAGATCATTGATCTTGCAGACAAAGCACATTTAGAAGTGGAATCTTGCCAAATTCAAACAATTAGCGAATTATCCATTTTTAATAACGAACTAACCAACCCTTAGAACATCCAGCATTATGATGGTTTCCCTATGACTTGAAATCTTTAAATCAAGGTTGCGTGTTTTTCTTAGTAGCTGAAAATCTATGGATGTGGGATGCAGACGTTGTACTGAATGACGGTAATGAACTCTTCTGATCTTAATATTTATCAATCTTCTTTGCATTTCTGGTTCTTTGTCAATATTTTTCTGCTCCTTTGTACAATGGAAGGGAGTATGTTGTTCAAAGAAATTAGAAGGTAAAGAGAACTTCAGCCTCAGTTTGATAATATAATTAGGGATCTACTTAATTTTTTCTGAGACAAGAAAAACATTGTGGGCCACTTGCAGTGCATGGCACCACTTTCACAGTCTTTTTGCAGTGGCCTCCAGCTGCCGATTGGTTCCAGTGCCCACGCCCCTCACCACTGGTTGGCCAAGAGGGCTTCCCATGGTTTGACCCCACCTCTTGTTGCTGACTGGTAGGGAGGGCTGGGGCCGCAAGAAAGGCAGCCTTCTGGGCCAATTGGTGGTGAGGGATGGGGGGGCTGGCTCTTATCTTTGTTGTTCCCCTTCTTGCCAACATCTCCCCCTCCCCTCCCCAACCCCAGCACACCGCTAGGCCAGGTTGCAGCATCCCCGAGGACCACTGGCTCCCACTGGGAAGCCAGCATTTTATTTTTAGTCCTTTTTTTCCTGGCAATTCTATGCCAAAATTGTGGGAATTGCCATTTTCTCAGGGTTTTCAGAAACTTCTTTGTTCATGGTTTCCATGGAAAGCTCAAAATTAAAATAGGGGATTTTTTATATGTAACTAAAAAGACTGAGATTACTCTTCTGACTAACAATGAGCATTGAAAATTTAATTAAATGTATGTATTTGTTTAAAGCTCAAATTGATAACATTTGCAGCCTCATTTACATACTACATCAATTGGGAATAGGTTTCATTATTGTGTTTTAGATGGTTGGTAAACCATCTGTAGAAATGACCCTTATATTGAAAGCTGTAGCAAGCAGCCAACATAACAATGAGATCTAATAAGGGAGAGGGTAGATACAGAACTATTATTATTTCACACTGCATACAGCAACTCATAAAATTACTCATTGCATAAATTCAGTTCTTTTGGTTTCACTGGGTGCATCTACATGAGACACTTTACATGAGATTAGAGCTAATTACTGCATCAACATCTACACATGCAGACACTTACTGTGCAGTAATTTGCTCTAATCGTGAGTAAATTTGCTGCCTGTAAATACAAGTAACAAATTTATTCCCGATTACTTACTGCACAGTAGCGCATGTATAGAAGGCTGACCAGGAGCAAAT
>NW_017729027.1:35706781-35707897 GCF_001723915.1 Gavialis gangeticus
TGCATCAACATCTACACATGCAGACACTTACTGTGCAGTAATTTGCTCTAATCGTGAGTAAATTTGCTGCCTGTAAATACAAGTAACAAATTTATTCCCGATTACTTACTGCACAGTAGCGCATGTATAGAAGGCTGACCAGGAGCAAATGTGCTCTTGGTCAGGCAGGCAGCAGCGGGCAGGAGATTGCTCCCTGCTGTAGAGGGCTCCGCCACCAGAGCCCAGGGAGGGACAATGTTCCCCTTTTCCCGCAGCAGAGAGCTCCCAATCTCCATTTCACAATCATGATCAGGCAGCGGGGAGATAAGAATACCTAGATATTAAGATTCTTATCTCCCAGTCCTAGCTCCACAGTCATAGGGCCTAGGCTGGGAGATTCTTATCTCCCAGCACTGGCTCTGTGACCGCGTAGCTGGCACATGGAGAGAAGAATCCCTCAGCGTGGCTACCGCGAGAACTAGGGCTGGGAGATAAGAATCTCCTGTCCCTGGTCCTGTGATTGTGGAGCAGGGGCTGGAAGCTCCCTCCTGCTGGGACAAGGGGCCATTGTCCCCACCTGGGCTTCAGTGGTGGAGCCTGCCCCAGCAGTAAGCAGCTTCTGGGGGCAGGGAGCAATGTCCTAGCCCCTGCCAGAAGACAGCTGTCTTCTAGCCCTGTACTCCCTGCCAGCTCCTGGACTAGCACCCAAGCGGAGCCTAGAGCTCCCCCAGGATCCTGCAGAGGAACAGTGCAGGGACAGAGGACATGGGAGCACACTGCTGGCATGAGCAGCAAATCTGTTCCTACTTCTCCACACATGTAGATGCCTGCCCAGGGTGGGTTTACTTTGGAGTAAATTACTTTAAAGTAAAGCTACCCAGAGCATTTGCACATATAGGCATGCCTATTAAGATCTACTCTATAGCAGTGAAATCTCCCATTATCTTTGGGTGTCTCTACATATGCATTGATGTGGGAGCAGTTTATTCTCTAGTAAACTACTTGCGAGTAAATGCTCCCAGGCAGGCTGACTGCTGCCAAGGTAGGGACAATGTCCCCCTGTCCTGGCAGCATGTGTAACAAAACCCCCAGTTTCTTTTTTTTTAATTTTAAAATGCATTCCCTCCCCTTCCCCAA